>NC_135965.1:13180611-13865304 GCF_053455715.1 Rhinoraja longicauda | reverse complement strand
TTTGCTAAAGGGAGCAGGGGGTATGGAGGGAAGGCAGGTACAGGCTACTGAGCTGGATGATCAGCCATGATCATATTGAATGGCGGTGCAGGCTCGAAGGGCCGAATGGCCTACTCTTGCACCTATTTTCTATGTTTCTATGTTTTACTTGAAAATAAGAGTGCAGAGAAGATTTATGAGGATATTAGCAGGACTCGAGAGCCTGAGCAAGCTTGAGGTTGAGCAGGCTTGGGCTCTATTCCTTAAGAGCACAGGAGGATGAGGGGTGATTGTTTAGAGATGTACAAGATTGAGAGGAATAGATCAGGTCGAGAGTCTTTGTGGAGAACTCCAGTAGGGAATTTAGAAAAAAATTTTTTACTTAATGATAAGAATTTAAAACCCAAGCAATTGAAACAAATAGTATGGACGGACATAAGTACAATCTGGACAAATCTCTGATGGAGAAACCAATATTAATAGATTTAAATATGGAAACATGGGAGGGGGTTTGAATGGTGTGGTCTGTTTAAACCAGGGATCCTTTCTGTGCTGTTTCATCACTGTACTATTTGCCATTATTGAAATACAGGAAATTATTCAAAAACATTTCAGAACAGATGTGTTGGCAGGTGAAGTCCATTATTGATCAGTGCAAGATGATTAATTTGAGCCAAAAATATTCCTAGTAAAATGGGATGTCTCGGAGTATAGTTACATGGATCATTAAAAGTGGCAACGTAGGGTAAAAAGTTATTAAAATGTTTCATTGGCATTCTTTGCTGGAAAGATAGGAACTGAAAAAGATAAATTATACGAAACCTATTGAGAGCTTTGACTAAATTGTCCATGCAAAGTTCTTGCTTCAATCCTATTAAAATAATTGAGGCACTTGCGAACTGAAAATAATTCACTAGTAGATATTGGAACTAGGAGGAATGCTCAAAATTATACTGAAGTGTGGCCTGAAAAAACTGCTCCAAGATTGTTGTATGTTGATTGGGTGAAATGAGAACCAGGAAGCATTGGCGCAAAGAGAAATGGAATTAACATTTCACATCTATGATGTAGACTTCACCAGATGAGTAAATATAAGCTCTAATAAGTTACAAAAATCGTAGTTGTGCTCAAAGCCTCCTTGAAAAGATGCAGCATCCCACCGACTCCTGGTACCTGTGGCCAATGGGTGTTCAAAGGGAAGAATGGAATTAAAACCTCAAAGCCATGCATGGGAGCTCACAGACCTATGTAAGTGGAAGGTGCATCACCTCAGAAACTACCCGCACAACATCCATCTTCAGCTCCATCTGCGGAAGAGTCCTTGATTCCCACTTTAACCTCATTAGTATTTCAGAATTTCAAAATCCAAGCATAAGTTGTAACGTCTAAGAATGGTACAGCACAGGATGAGGCCATTCAGCCCATCATGTCAGCTGTCTTAACAGACATCTCAACATTTCCAATCCCCCATTGCTCCATATCCTTACAAGCTTTTTTCACCATGTATTTATTGAGTTTCTCCTTGGAAACCACAATGGAACTTGGCTTCCACACTTCTTCAGGCAGTGATTCCACATTCCCAACACACTATAAGAATGTTTGTTTTTTTCAAGGCACTCAATTCTCCTTTATATACCTTTGGCCTTCAGCCCTTGACCTCTCCACCAATGAAAACAGTCTCCACTCTGTCCATACCCACCATCATTTTATATACTATCAAATCTTACTCCTGCCTCCTCTGAAGAAAACAATACCAGCTTTTTCAATCGACCACTGCAACCATTGTTTCTCAACCTAGGAAGCTTTCTCAGAAATCATTTTCTGGACCCACTCTACTGCCTTTATTACCTTCTTGTAATGAGGTAACCTGGATTGAACACAATAGATTGCATGGGATTCAAGGAGAGCTAGCCAAATGGATAGAAAATTGGCTTCATGGAAGGAAGCAGAGGGTGATGGCGGAAGGTTGTTTTTTGGACTGGAGGCCTGTGACTGGTGGTGTGCCGCAAAGTTTGGTGCTGGGCCCGTTGCTGTTTGTCATATATCTAAATGTTTTAGATGTGAACATACAAGGCATGATTAGCAAGTTTGTAGATAGTGAAGATGGTTGTCACAAATTGCAGCAGGATCTTGATGGGTTGGTAGGTGGGCTGAGGAATAGTTAATGGAGTTTAATACAGAGAATGCAAGGTTTTGCATTTTGTGGAGTCAGACCAGAGCCGGATCTACACAGTGAATTGCATGGTACTGGGGAGTGTTGTAGAATAGAGGGATCTAGGAGTGTAAGTACATAGTTCCTTGGAAATAGCATAAGTAGTTAGGGTGGTCAAGAAGGCTTTTAGCAAATTGGCCTTCATCAGTCAGAGTATTGAATATAGAAGTTGGGAGGACATGTTACAGTTGTACAAGACATTGGTGACGCCACATTTAGAGTATTGTGTTCAGTTTTGGCCACCCTGTTACAGGAAAGATGTTAAGCCGGAAAGGGTACAGAAAAACAATATGAGGATGTTGCCAGGGCTCGAGGGCCTGAGCTACAGGGTGAGGTTGAGCAGGCTCTGTCTTTATTCCTTGGAGCACAGGTTATCTTATAGAGGTATACCTAATCATGAGAGGAATAGATAGGTGAATGCACAGTCTTTTACCCAGTGGAGGGGAATCGAGAACCAAGAGGCATAGGTATAAGTTGAGGGGGAAAAGATTTAATATGAACCTGAGGGGCAACTTTTTTACACAAAGGGTGGTAGGTATATGGAAGAGCTGCTGGAGGAAGTAGTTGAGGCAGGTACTATCACGATTTTTAAGAAACATTTAGATAGGTACATGGATAGGATAGATTTGGAGGGATATAGGCCAAATATAGGCAGGTGGGACTAACGTAGCTGGGGCGTGTTGGTCGGCATGGGCTGATGGCATATTCCAGTTGAGGTTGGACCAGTGTTTAATGAATGTTTTGCTTGACTTCCTTGTTTTTATACTTTGTACCTCAATTGATATTACCACCTAATCTCCCACTTCTAGAAAAAGCATAAGATTCCAGTGATCCTCAAGGATGTCATAATTGTTAGCCATCGTAAAGTCTATTTGTTGTAATTACACTCTTCTTGCTGTCATTACCAGAGTGTTCCCTGAAACATACTGCAGATTCCATCCATCAAGAAGTCCAATAGATCTGATTTTCACCCTGCATTAATTCAAATAAAAACCCAAGGAGTGATATCAAGTATAACAGATGGCCTTCTTTGACCTCACAAAAGCCTTTGATTCAATAGAGGGGGACTATGACACTCCATCTCAAACTTGGCTGCTCACAGAAATTCATCTCCATGTTACCTCTACATTCAAACTGTTACTCCACAACAAACCTAATTTCAGTGCAGGCTGATGCCAAACATGATGCTGTGTCATTGCCCTGATATTTTTTTCAATCGCTTTCAGCTTGGTTGTGAACCCACCTCCAATTAACTTCCTGTCAAAGTGAAGCTAACTTACAGGACAAATGGGAAAACATGCAACCCATGTCATCTCCACAGCAAAACAATTCTCACCCTGGATACAGCACATTGGCGCAGCGGTAGCATTGTTGTCCTACAGCGCCAGAGACCCAGAATCAATCCTGCCTACGGGTGCTATCTGTATGGAGTTTACATGTTCTCCCTGTGACTGCGTGTGTTTTCTCCGGGTGCTCTGGTTTCCACCCACATTCCAAAGAATGTTCGTAGGTTGATTCTGTTTCTGTAAATTGTCCCTAGTGTGTAGGGTCAAACTAGTGTAAGGGGATCAATTGGCGGTGCGGACTCGTTAGGCCTTAGTGCCCATTCCCGTGCAGTATCTCTAAACTAAACTAAACCCCTACTTCAGTCAATAAGGTGCTGTCTGCTGATGATACTAAATGAACTCACATGTTCAGAAATCAATATCCAAGCCATCGGTCAATGAAGTGTGAAAAAGAATTGGGCCTTACAGTTGATATAGGTGCAGAATGTAGAAGGACTTTGTTCTGGTCCACCAGTATCTGTTTCCTTCCAATAAAAATCCAGGAAGAGAGCCTGGAAAACATGGATCTTGCCCACATCTGGGTGCTACCTCTGAACAGAGATAGACACAAAGAAGTGCAGATACTAGAATCTTGAGCAAGACACAATGTGCTGGAGTTTATGGACGGAATGGAAAGGTGACGATTTGGGTAAAGACCCTTCTTCAAACAAAGTAAGAACACTGCTGTGCACCAGAGAATTCTCTTGGCATCTGACAAAAAAAATATTTGAAAATCACGACTTCAAACATTGCGCAAAGTGCAATGTCGACCATTCTGATGTTTCCTCCTCAATAAAGGAAGCAGCCCATGCCAGCAAAAGGCAAAACCCAGGTGCAGTCTGACATGTGGTAAGAAAAGTTGCCACAAAGGAGCCAGATAATGGCCCTCTCCAACCAAATGGAGTCTAATTATTGATTTTAACTGGCATTTCTATTGCTGAAACCCCGTCATCAATAGCCTATGAGTCACCATTGCCAGAAATTCAACTTGGTTTGCCAAGTTGAGAAAGATTTTGACTTCAGGAAGTCAGTGACTGGATGTACTGAAGCAAGTGACTCATCTCTTGATATACCAAGGCCTTTCCACACCCAAAGGGCACATGTCAGGAATATGATGAAATACTATCCACATGTCTGGATGAGTGCATGTCCAGCAACACTCAGGAAAAGTTGATACTTTCCAAGACAAAACTGCCTATTTAACTGACAACCCATTAACCATCCTCAATGTTCATTCCCTACATCACCAACACGCGGTGGTTGCAGCGTGTACCATGTGAGAATGCACTGCAGTTCCTTTGACAACAGCTCACAAACATGCAACTCTCACAAGATAGAGAAGAAAGCAAGCACATATGGTCACCACCACCTTAAGTTTCTTGTCAAAGTCACATACTATCCTGGTCTCAGAATATAATGCTGGTCTTTACTCATCACTGGGTCTAAACCTAGAACTCACTGCTCAACAGGATAGGAACTACACAATAAGGCTGTAGACATTAATCTCCTCTTCATGAGCAATTAGGGATGGGAAAAATATGATGGTGTTGCCAGTGATACTTAGATCCCCTCCCCCAAAACCAAACTTTATGTCCTGTGTTTGGCAAAATCCACGGATCTCACATCACCTTTGAAATAGACATAGAAACATAGAAAATAGGTGTAGGAGTAGGCCTTTCGGCCCTTCGAGCCTGCACCGCCATTCAATATGATCATGGCTGATCATCCAGCTCAGTAACCTGTACCTGCCTTCTCTCCATACCCCCTGATCCCTTTAGCCATAAGGGCCACATCTAACTCCCTCTTAAATATAGCCAATGAACTGGCCTCAACTACCTTCTGTGGCAGAGAATTCCACAGACTCACCACTCTCTGTGTGAAGAAATGTTTTCTCATCTCATTTCAAATCACGGAGGAAGACCTCTCTGAATCTGAGCAAACTCCTAAGAAGGTAGAGGAAATCCTTGGACAATTTGTTAATGTCAAGACTACAGAAATTTGGAGACTTGGATTATCTTTAGAACACAGTAAGATCTGAATTGCTTAATTAGGTTTTAATAAATGTAAAGATTCTTGTTAGTCTGTGCAGAAGAAAGCCATTTCTCTGAGCAACGGTCAATAGCACTAAAATTTAAGATAATAAAAGGATGAGGAGCTAAAAAAAAGTCTAAAACATAAGAGCTGAATGGGCGAAGATGTGCTGACACTCATACAGTTCTAATTGAATTTCCACAAACTTGCAAGGCAACACGCTAAATTTTATTTTCTTAGTTAACTCTGAGTTTGGTTAGCATTATCACGATGGGCCGAAGGGCTTCCTTAAGTGCCATCAATTTTTGTTTGCATGGTTTTGCTAGTTTGTGACTTTTGTTGCTCTTCCCCTGGTCTTCCTTTGCTCTGGGCCGCTGTGCCCTTCGTCTAATATAGCAGTCGCTTCAGTACTGTTTGGTTTTGTTTTTTGTCTTGCTGGTCAGTTTGCCTAGCGTATTTATTGGTACACTCTGCTCCCTTTACCCTGTACCCTGTGGACCCTGCACACTGCACCCTGTACACTGCACTCTATTGCCCTGTACACTGCACCCTGTATTCTGTACATTGCATCCTGTACCCTGCACACTGTACTATGTACACTGCACCCTGTTGCCCTGTACCCTGCATCCTCTACTCTGCACCCTGTACACGTTGCCTTGTGCACTGCACCCTGTACACTGCACCCTGCACACGTTGCCCTGTACACTGCACCCTGCACACGTTGCCCTGTACACTGCACCCTGTACACGTTGCCCTGTACCCTGTATCCTGTACACGTTGCCCTGTACCCTGTACCCTGTACCCTGTACCCTGTACCCTGTACACTGTACACTGTACACTGTACACTGTACACTGTACACTGTACACTGTACACTGTACACTGTACACTGTACACTGCACACGTTGCCCTGTGTACTGCTGTGACTTGGCCTCTGCCCCGGCCGTGCCCTCGGTCGCCGAGCGCTGCCTTTGTATCCATTCAGGCCGCGCTGTAACCATTCGTTTACTGAGCAGGAGGCCAGCGGCCAATCCGCGAGGAGCGGCGAGGACAGAGCGCCCAATTGGCCGGGGCGTGAGCGGCGGGCGGCCAATGGGAGGCGGGTGTCTGCGGCGGGGGCCGTGTGATTGGCTGGGGCGGGTGCGCGCGGCGGCCGGCCCGGGCCCGGGGAGAGGAGGCGGGAGTGTGAGTGTGCGGGGCGCCAGGCTGGGCGCTGCTGATACTCTCAACCTTTGCCGGCTTATCTTCGTTTCTTCCACTTGTAAACATTAACTGGGCGGCTGATTTTCTGCACAACATCCCTGTTGAAGCAGTGCATGGATTCCCGGGGCCTCTTTTGGAAAGGATTTGTTTAAAAAAAAACAACAATACGAATCATTCAAATGCTAGAAATGAATGTTTTTAAGAACAAAAGTTTGTTTCTGTTTTGACATCGCAGTTCGACGTTTCCTTTTTTCTCTCCCCCCCCCTCCTTGTTCATCCGGAAATTAAATTGCCCGAGGGTTAGTGTGGAGGATCTGTGATTTTGTTTGAAGCCTCTCCGCCTTTGGCAGGAGCTGGTGACAGATTGTGCCAGCTGATCGCTGCCAACTTCCCGGCGAGTTCTTGGAGCAGACAGAATGATGGTGAGTGCCTGATGCAGTTCATCTGGTGGAGAGGCAGGGTGGGACGTGCGTACACGAGGATGCATGCATGCATGCATGCAGCCTGGGGTAGAGACAGGGACACGCAGACTGAGTAAGGCCATGCATTTAAAGAAACTCCAAAATTAGTGAGCTCCTCCTCCGACAGTGGTCGAGGCGCAATTATGGATGTGGACTATTCTTGCAAATAAATGCATTTCAAAATACGAATCTTTTAATCTCGCCTGAGGTTTCCAAAAGAAAGTGCAGGCATTCTCGTGTTTGGCTCTTCTGGCAAACTTGGTAATCGGATACTTATTTTGAGAACAACCAAAATGAGAATCTAATTAATGAAACTTGAAGTGTTAGTCCAATTTTGCATGTTTTGTGCTGTATGACATTAAAAACAATTTTCATTCAATTTGTGATTTTATAGGCCCTGGGCCACACCAGTAAGTGTTTATACCAGAAGAGCATTAAAATAAAACAGTTTAATGAATGCATTTAATCCTTGTTGACTTGAAAATCAAAATGCGTGAATTTTAATTAAACTGTTTCACTTATTTGCATTTCGATCTTGTGTGGTTAGCTGGCAGAAGTGGCTTGCTTGTTATCCAGTTTTGGTCATTTTAGGACTTATTTCTTGGCAAGGCCATGGGCATATTTAATTGGTTGCGTACTCCAAGTTATGATAATTGCTGTGTGATTTTAAAATAAGCTGTTTCTCCTGTCAGAACATTCTGGATCTGTCGATTCTTTTCGTCAAAACAAAACATGCAGCATAAAGTATCAGAGGGTGGGGAAAGGAGGAGATTAGTAAGTGTGTTTAGTACTTTTACTTCCTGAAATAATTTCAGTCTCACGTTCTTCCTTTTCATCTTCAAATCAATCAAGTACATTAGCAAGAAACAGAAGTGCCGGGAGATGTAAACTCATATATATATTTGAGTGCTCTAGATATTTGGTGGGGATTAGGCAAGATTAGGGGTAAATATGAAATGATTACCTTTAGCTGTATTTAAATTTTCATCCTAATATTATGGCAACATATTTTCTGGATATGGTAACAAGAATTAATTTGAGTTATGGAGGCACAAGGAACTGCAGATGCTGATTTCCAAAAACCCCACAAAATGCTGGAGTAACTCAGTGGGTTAGCAGCATATCGGAAGGACATGGATATGAGATGATTCGGATCAATAGATAATGATAGATAATAGACAATAGGTGTAGGAGTAGGCCATTTGGCCCTTCGAGCCAGCACCGCCATTCAATGTGATCATGGCTGATCATTCTCAATCAGTACCCCGTTCCTGCCCTCTCCCCATACCCCCTGACTCCGCTATCATTAAGAGCTCTATCTAACTCTCTTGAAAGCATCCAGAGAATTGGCCTCCACTGCCTTCTGAGGCAAAGAATACCACAGATTTACAACTCTCTATGAGTGAAAAAGTTTTTCCTCATCTCCATTCTAAATGGCCTACCCCTTATTCTTAAACTGTCCCCTAGTTCTGGACTCCCCCAACATTGGGAACATGTTTCCTCCCTCTAGCGTGTCCAATCCCTTAATAATCTTATAAGTTTCAATAAGATCCCACTCTCATCCTTCTAAAGTCTGAAGAATGGTCCCGACCCAAAACATTGTTTATCCATGTTCTTCAGAGGTGCTGCCTGACCCGCTGAGTTGAAGCACTTTGTGTTTTCATTTAAAGTTATTGTCATTTAAATGCAAATAGCTAGAACTGAAATTGTGAATTGGACTGTAAACACAGTAGGGGGGAGGGAAGGAGATTTGGGAGTTTAAGAATGTAGTGTGAAGTCACCAGAGAATTGTCTATACCTCAGCCAGCAGTAATTGGGGTTTAGAGATTTCATAGTGCACTGCGATGAGTTGGGACAGACTGTTGAGGAATATTTTCATAAAATCACAATGTTTGCGTGATGATGGAACTTTTATACTTTAGAAATGAGAAATCATCCGTACAAAAATGGAAGTACAAATTCATTCAAAACTGGGATTAACACGGGTTGAGAAGGTTATGTATTGTCTGAAACTTCATTCCGATATCCCACCATGCCTTCTATTCGCAAATTTTCTTCTCCCTTTTCTTCAAAAGGAACGCTTCCTGAAGGGTATGGTTCTTTTGGTGATTGTTGCCCTCCCATAACTTTTTGATGAAAAATCATCCGTGAGTGCAATTCCATTTGTAACAGATGTAAATAACATCATATTCTGTCTATTCCAGCTATTACGGACTTCACTCAAAGGAATTTATGGCAATTTTATGCCCTCGGGGAAGCTGTGCCTGTAGTGATGACTTTTATAGTTGAAGTTGCGACCATTGTCTAAGATATGACTTGTCTGGTCGCTAGGGTGTGGTATTCAGGAAATAAACTTGCAAGAGTGACATATTTTGAAGTGTTAAGTTGGCGACAGGACTTTGACATTGCAAAGCATTGTGCACATCTATATACTAAAACTCTTGTTTGTTATCTTGTTTGTGACTGAACTTTAGCCCAAACGGTACACGATAGCGCAACAATTTTTGGCCCACCTTACTCACCATTTTCACTTTAGTGATAATGCAAGTAGTTTTATTGAAATCGGTGTTATATATTTAAAGTTATTCACATTTTAAACTTTAAAAGGAGGGGAGGAGGGAGGGGGAAGGGGGAGAGGGGAGGGGGGTGTGAGAGGGGAGGGGGGTGTGAGAGGGGAGGGGAGGAGGACAGGGTGCTGCACCAATGCAGGAGAGGTTTGGGCCCAATGCGTCCACTAGTAATAGATAAGATGCTGTACTTGAGCTTTACTTGGTGAACAACTTTGCCTTGGGAAAGGATGTACTTACGAATGCATTGTTGTATGTTCATAAAGGATTCTCATGGTACCTGAAGGAATTATGTTCAACAGTAAAAGAATCTTGTGAAGAAGTTACTTTTGAAGAATTTGGCAGGGAAAAGTAAAACATTTGACCAGAGAACTGGAGACTCCAGGAGCAGTAGAAACTGCAGGAAGAAAATCACATCAACATTGTGTTAGGTACTGACTTTGGTGCAGATTGTGTCAGGAGGTGGGTTGAAACAACACATGTAGTCATCTCAGTCAGTCCATGGGCGCCTGGTGAGAAAGGGTACCAGAAACTGGTTCTGAATCTATCAGATACTTTTATCAGCAGGTCAGGCAGCATCTCTGGAGAAAAAGAACAGGTGACATTTCGGAACCCTTCTTCAGGAAGAAAAAAGTGCCTGAAATGTCACCTATTCTTTTACTTCGGAGATGCTGCCTGAGCCGCTGAGTTACTCCAGCACTTTGTGTCTATCAATAGACAATAGGTGCAGGAGGAGGCCATTCAATGTGATCACGGCTGATCATTCACAATCAGTACCCCGTTCCTGCCTTCTCCCCATACCCCCTGACTCCACTATCTTTAAGAGCTCTATCTAGCTAGATCTAGCTCTATCTAGCTATCTTAGGTATAAACCAGCATCTGCAGTTCCTTCGTACACTTGATGACTAAAAGTGTTTGCTGTACCAAGGCTTTGAAATTGAAATTGGAACCATTAGATATTTGTCAAGTGCAATTGCACACAAGTTGAAAACCAACTCTTAAAGTGGGATTCCTTTTGAGATTTGGGTATCATAGATTGCTGTAAGGTGTTTTGTTCAGAATATATACTCACTCTGGTAATATTTTGCACAGGTGTTAAGGGAATAATTAAGTTGGCAAACTGTTATTCTCATTAGTCTACCATCCATGTTGGTACATAACGGAGAAATGCAGTTCTAAAGTAATTACACCAGTGAACAAATTATATTAATGTGGAAAGGCAATTAGATTTATGTGGCATCCCTGGACCATAATATTTATCATATTTATTGTGACAAAGACATTTTTTTATTTGACTGCATGGTAATGATAGATCATGGGAATGATATCTTAGTCTGTGAGGGACTGGTACACAGCATCATCTGCATTGAATCTGACCTCCATGGTTTATGTTATGAGGGATCAAATCAACTAGGATTGCATTGGAGACATAAGATTGTACCCACACAGGTAACCTGCTCCCTTTCTGCCCCCTTTCTCTCTCCTTCTGGTCTGCCTCGGTGTTCTTGCGCATATGGCGACTGTGCGTTTGTGGTTGTGCAAAAGAGTTTCACTGTGCTGTGAATACATGACAATAAAGAACCATTCTCTTCTTTACTCTTCTTTACAAATCCCCCCAGTCTTCTATCACCCAGTTTCTTTCTCCTTCGCTACTCACTCCATCTGTCCATTATCCACGCACTCCTCCTACTGGATCCCCCCTCTCCTCCTCCCCACCCCCGTTCCCATCTGCCGTTCTTCCCTCCCTTTTATCATCTATCTGTACACTGTGGATGGCTCATTTGTAATCATGTATTGTTTTCCACTGACTGGTTAGCATAAAACAGAAGGCTTACCTCAGTACACGTGATAATAAACTAAACTAAACTAAACTTCCCTCTTTGGTCCCATGTTTCACCTTCCTTTGCTATCAGATTCCATCATCTGCAACTGTTTGTTCCACCTATTATCTTCCAGCCTCTGTCGATATTTCCACCTTCTCTGCTCCACCTAATGTCAACTTACAATCAACCCCTCCCCATTCTGATCCAACTACTGCTTGCCAGCTTTGGCCCCCATCCCTCCTCCTCATCTCTATTACTGGCTACCTCCTCCCTACTCTTTCAGTCCACATGGAGGCTCCCGATTCGAAACGTGCCTGTCTATTTCCCCTGATAGACACAAAATGCTGGAGCAACTCAGGCAGCATCTCTGGATAGAAGGAATGGGTGACGTTTTGGGCCGAGACCCTTCTTCAGACTGAATGCTGTCCATTTCCCACTACAGATACTGCCGAACTGCAGCAGATTTTTTATTGTTTTGGGATTGCATTGCTTTAATCTATTCCTCTGGAAATGAGAGGAATAGAAGGTTAAAAGAAGGTTGATAATTTTGGCTGGCATCTTGAACTAATATAAAAATTAAAGGAAAGTCAGGAGTGAAGTTGGTATATAGTTCTGCACACTGTGGGTGTAAAACTCTGCAAGTAATACTTATTATTACGTAAATGAATTTAAAAATCTGAGTGTGAGGGTTTTGTTAACAAAAAAAGATACTGAGGGACATGGGAAAAGATGGGGAATAGTTTCAAGTGCCACAATTGGACTGAATTGTAAAATTAATGTCGCTTTCTACATTGTCTTTCAAAATGAAAAACAAACCTGTACCAGGAGGTGGAATCTGTCAAAAGGCAGGCTCTGTATATAAAAGCAAAACGGTGAGAGCAAATGTGAAAATTCAACCAGAGGTCCCTGAGACCAGGGACCCCGGTTCGATCCTGACTACAGTGTTGGCTGTGCAGAGTTTGTACATTAGCCCTGGGACTGCGTTGATTTTCTCTGGGTGCTCTAATTTCCTCCCACATTCCAAAGACGTACAGGTTTATAGGTTAATTGGCTTCTGTAAAATTGCCCCTAGTGTGCAGGATACAAAAGTGGGACAACATAGAACTAGTGTACGGGTGGTCAATGTCGGTGTGGACTCGGCGGGCCAAAAGGCTTGTTTCCACGCTGCATCTCTAAACCAAATCAAACTACTGGCTGATAAGAAACTTTCAGAGAGTTGTGCAGGCACCTTAGAATAAATCAATGGAAGATTGGTTGGCAGTGGGAGGGGAAGCCAAGCTTATTTTGCATAATGTGCTTTGCTGATTTTGGATTTGATGAGAGACTTTTCGCCTTGACTTGGTGGCACTCTGGGAATTTGACACAGATAGTGCCATAGAAATGCGTTGTTTTTGCTTAAAAAAAACTGTTGCTTAACTGCCACCCCCAATGGATCCAGTTCATTTGCTGTTGGGAAACAGACACACAACCATAATGGTGCCAGTATGCTGCAAGAGGTTGAATGACAAAACCCAACATCTACAGTTACCAGCTGCGTACATTTTACAGTAACCACTAGGTACTGGTTACGGATCATGAGCTGATGCAGCCCAGCAGCTGGTAATTTTTGTTGAGAAATGTTATGCTTCAAAATTTGTGGTTGCATAAACTAGATTCCAACTCAATTTTCACTGACCAACTAAAGCAGATGTTATCTGTGTTTTTTTGAATGAAAGTAGTCTTATTTTTCATATTTTATCTTGTAGCTAAAGCCCCTAGATCATAGATTTATCTCCGTTAATCTCCTCATGTATTCTTGTATTGCGCTGGGTATCCTGCCTATATTAGGTCTCCTGGACTAAAGCCCTTTGAAAAGACCTAAAGGTCTGGAGAGGAAAGAGAAGTGGGTAGAAGTTGAGAACAGTATTTAGTATTTAACCGTCATCTTTTTGTATCAAAAGACTTGAACTTTGGTAGTACCATCCATGTCTTTTCCAGGACTTTCCGATGCACACAGGCCAATGAAGTGCCTTTGGTCATCATGAAAATAAAGAAATGCAGCAGTCAATTTGCATAAAGCACGCTCCCAGGAACAGGAATGGGTCAATGATTAGAATATCTTTTACTTGAATAGGGGATAAATATTGACCCAGGATTCAGGGTCAAATCGCCTGTTCTTTACCAAATAGTGCGTGGGAAACCTCTAGGTCCTGTTGGTGACAGAAGATGGGGCTTCAGTCTGCTGACAGAACAGAATTTAATATCTCATCCAAAAGTTAGCCCCTCCTGACATTGCAGGATTCAAACCTGCAGTGGAGCCCCAGCCTTGATTTATGTGCTCAAGCTTCTGGCACAAATGTTGACTTGGAGATGAAAATGATGGCGACTGAAATGGTGCTGACCACAGAGTAATGATATTTTGGAAGAATGATGAAACAGTATCCAAGGTTAGGTTGAGGGGAGAGCCAATAGAAGTATATAAAATTTTGGGATGTATGGATAGGGTTGACAGTCAGAACCTTTTTCCCTGGATGAATATATCAAATGCTAGAGGGCATAGCTCTCTTGTGAAAGGGGAAAAATATAAAGGAGATATACAAGGCAAATTTTTTGCAGAGCGGAGTGGATGCCTAGAACGTGTTCAGGGATGGTGGGGGCAGGTAAATAGTTACATTTAAGAAGCATTTAGATAAGCGCATGGATATGCAGAGAATGGATATGGATTATGTGGATGCAGATGAGAGTTTCCCTTGGCATGTTGGGGGCCGAATGGCCCGTTCCTGTGCTGCACTGTTCTATGTTCTATGAAAGTCAGTTAATTATCATCGCTGATGGCAAACTACTAGTAGTTACAGTGCCATCCATAATGTTTGGGATAAAGTCCCATCATTTATTTATTTGCCTCTGTACTCCACAATTTAAGATTTGTAATAGAAAATATCACATGTGGTGAAAGTGCACATTGTCAGAATTTAACTAAGGCAATTTTTATACATTTTCGTTTCACCGTGTAGAAATTACAGCAGTATTTATACATAGTACCCCCATTTCAGGGCACCATAATGTTTGGGCACATGGCTTCACAGGTGTTTGTAATTGCTCAGGTGCGCAATAATTGCCTCCTTAATACAGGTATAAGAGAGCTCTCAGCACCCAGTCTTTCCTCCAGTCTTTCCATCACCTTTGGAAACTTTTATAGCTGTTTATCAAGATGAGGCCCAAAGTTGTTCCAATGAAAGTCAAAGAAGCCATTATGAGACTGAGAAACAAGAATAAAACTATTAGAGACATCAGCCAAACCTTAGCTTACCAAAATCAACTGTTTGGAACATCATTAAGATGAAAGAGAGCACTGGTGAGTTTACTAATCGCAAAGGGACTGGCAGGCCAAGGAAGACCTTGCTGAAGAGAAAACTGAAGGGGACTAGCCTCCAAAACAAGTGTAAGGTAAAGATGGCTGCAATACAGGCCTGGCAGAGCATCGCCAGAGAAGACACCCAGCAACTGGTGATGTCCATGAATCACAGACTTCAAGCAGTCATTGCATGCAAAGGATATGCAACAAAATACTAAACATGACTACTTTCATTTACATGACATTGCTGTTTCCCAAACATTGTGGTGCCCTGAAATGGGGGGGGGACTATGAATAAACACTGCTGTAATCTCTACACGGTGAAACCAAAATGTATAAAAATGGCCTTTATTAAAATCTGACAATGTGTTGGATAGAACTCTTAAAGATAGCGGAGTCATGGGATATGGGGAGAAGACAGGAATGGGGTACTGATTGTGGATGATCAACCCTGATCACAGTGAATGGCAGTGCTGGCTCGAAGGGTCGAATGGCCTTCTCCTGCACTTATTGTCTATTGTCACTTTAACCACATATTACAAATCTCAAATTGTGGAGTACAGAGGCAAATAAATAAATGATGGGTCTTTGGCCGAAACATTATGGAGTGCACTGTATTTGGTAGCATTAGGTTGGGATTAGATTAGGCACTTTGACTTTGAGCATGAGAAAAGCTTCAGCATTGATGCCAATCACGTTGGTCAACAAGAGTAGCAATGATGACAACGTATGTTCCAGAACTGAACCTGTTTTGAAT
This sequence comes from Rhinoraja longicauda, assembly GCF_053455715.1. Taxonomy (NCBI): domain Eukaryota; kingdom Metazoa; phylum Chordata; class Chondrichthyes; order Rajiformes; family Arhynchobatidae; genus Rhinoraja; species Rhinoraja longicauda. The sequence continues at coordinate 13,849,614 of NC_135965.1, read as the reverse complement.
GTGTCGAGCTGCTGTGAGATTGACTGCAAGAACACCCAGCAAATTAAATAGTGCTCTATGGGGATGGAAAGGTTTAGGTGGATGGGGGGGGGGGGGGGGGGGGGGGAAGGAAGGTAGAAAGTAGAGACTTCTAAGAGAGAGAACTTAGACAGGGTGTTCCAGAACAGGATCAGCTGGCCTCTGAAAATTGCAACCACTTGGCTGAGCCCCATTTCCTCTCACCCGAGAACTTAAACGATTCCAAGGCAGGATTTGGAAAAGAAGGATTGATGTATTGCCTGTACTGAGCAATTGCTGTATTCACTTGTGGAGCAGCAGTTGACCTCAACTAGCTCAGCATAGATTGGGTACGCCAATGCTTTAATATCTTTGTATTTGCCTGCAATACTTGTTTCAGTTTCTCGGTCTGAAGAAGACTCCCGACCCGAATAGTAGCCTGTCCATTTCTCTCCACGATGCTGATCCACTGAGTTGCTCCGGCACTTAATATTTTGCTTCAAATTCCAGCATCTGCAGTCTTGTGTGTCTCGTTGTGGTTGATCATTTCCCCACCCTCACTCTAGTGTGGATGGCCTCTTTAAAACAGGGATCCTCGACTGAAGGATTCAAATCAGACATTGGCAGCTATCAGTGTAGGGTGGGTCCCTAGATATCACCATAATTTCTTGAGCGACTGAGGTGTCCAATACGTGACCAGCAAACCCTTTAGCGTGTCGGCTGAGCTGTAAAATAGTTTGATCAACAGTATTTTTGCTACCTCAGACACCTGTTCTGTCTCATCAAAGAATTATTTACCTTCTCTATCTTGAAGCAATCTTGGGCCTGCTTCCTGGCAGCTTTCAATTAGTAGAGTTGGAGCCGAATGATTCACCATGTTTATTGTTACTGCACAGCTCCCTCTACGTTTTTAAAACATCAACAGGATGGAGTTTTGGATAGTCTGAGATGATGTTCCGCAGTATTCAGGCTACCAAAAAAGAGATCTGCAATCTCTTGAGTTCTCCAAAACAAAATCATCTATTGCTCAGAAGATTTGCATGTTTAGTTTTAGTTTAGAGATACAGCACTGAAACACCACCGGGTCCGCGCCGACCAGCGATCCCCGCATATTAACACAATCCTACACCCACTAGGGACAATTTCTTACATTTTTCCAAGCCATTTAACCCACAAACCTGTACGTCTTTGGAGTGTGGGAAGAAACCGAAGATCTCGGGGGAAAAAACCCGCGGGGAGAATGTACAAACTCTGTACAGACAGTACCCGTAGTCGGTATCAAACCCGGGTCTCCGGTGCTGCACATGGCTGTAAGACAGCAACTCTACCGCTGCGCCACCTTGTCTTAACCAAAGGAGTGCCTCTCTGTCAGGAGCTTGCATTGGCTGTTGGTCTCTTCCCACGGGTGGGAAGAGTTCTGAGTACGGAAGGTTTTAATGACGTACTGCCATCAGGCTATTAAATACTACAACCTCCAAATAAGCTCTGATCTACATAGCCTTGGGGCTTTGTTTTTGTCTTTTTTCACTGTTATTGTTTGTTTGTTGCACACACACACACATATTGTTTACAGAGTACTATATTCGCATATTTTGTTGCGCTGTTAGAACATATGGGACATATGACAATAAAACACTCGACTCTTGCCTCTTTGACCCTTTGGCTATCCTATTGCTCGATTGTTTTTGGTGTTCAACTTGGTTGCCCTATTAATTGGCACAGGGGCAGTGAAAGTTTTAAGCCACTGCCATAGAAAAGAATTTCACAGGTTAGACGGTTACAGACATTTTGCTAGATTTTCCTGAGATGATATTGAATTCTTATTATGCCAGTGGTGTACGAACTGATAAACAGTTAAAATTCAATCAGGTGAGAAGCACCCAAGTTGTGGAACCACAACGATGTTCGTAAAGGAAATGTTGATTGAATCAAACTTTTCAAGCCACATGTTTCTCTTGGCCTCAAGTGCACCTGTGTTGTAACTAACTTTAACTGTTCTTTTTAGTTTTTAAATAAGATGCTTTGACTATGACGATTGACAGTGCAACCAAATAGTAGATGCTGGAGAAGAATATGAAAGAATGCTACTCAGTCATGGTATTATATTCAACAAGTCACAAAGCAAACGGCTGTGGGTGGAGGGAATTGATGAGAAGGGTAAAATACTCACAAAATTGTATTGTGGAGTGCTGCCATGCAGGTGCAGTAAGTGTTGATGAAAACAGAACGGTGAAAGTCCAATTTGCACAGCAATTTACGTTGATTCAGATGTACCTAGACTTTTTGGTGTAACGGGATGGGTATTCATCGTACTCTGGCACATGAAGTGAATACGAATGTACTTCTATTAAGACTGTTGTGGATAATTTGGACAGCGTAACTGGGAAACTGGCAACTCTTTTCAGTAATTAGGTATAACTGAAAATATGATAAAGTTCAATTAAAGCTTCTTTAATTTTCTTTTTGGAACCTGGGCATTGTTAGCAAGGCCTGCATCGGTTACTCCTAGCTGCAGCTGAGAAGGTAGTGAACCACTGCTGCCCTTCTAGTGAAGGTGCTCCCATGGCATGGTTGGGTGGGGAGTTCCAGGATTTGGATCCAGCTGCGATATGTTTCCAAGACAAGTGACCTGGAGCAGAACTTGCAGACGGTGGTGTTTCTTTGCACTTGTTACTCGAGTCCCACTTGCATGGTAGAGATTGCAGGTTTGGGAGGCACTGTTTGAGTAGCTTGGGCGAGAAATTACACTGCATTTTGTAGATAGTACACAATCTGTATGGTAGGTAGGGTATCAAGTGGATAGACACAAATCAAGTGGGCTGTGTGGTCCTGGATAATGTGATGCCTATTGAGGATTGTTGGGGCTGGATACCTCCAGATAAATAGAGATTATTCCATTATACTACAACTTTATGCTTTGTTGATGGTGGAAAGGCTTTGGGATGTCGGAAGATGACTTGGGTGCTCCAACATACCCAGCTTCCTGCAGCCTTGATATCTGGTCCATTTGAGATCATGGTCAGAAGTGATCTCCAGGATATTGATTTGGAAATATAATGCCATGAGGAGGTGATCAGGCTCTCTCTTGTTGGAGATGGTTATGCCCTGCTTTTTAGTGATTGAAGTCCATACCCTTCTTCCTTTTAGTGCTTCTAAGTTTTGTCAACGAGGAGGAACACTGATTCATCGAGAGAGGGAGGATAGTAATTAGTGTTCAAGAGGAGTTTCCTTGCACATGATTAACCTGATGCCACGTGACTTCATGGGATCTGAGGTCAATGTTGAAAACCCCTTGGGCTTTTCCCTCTCACTGCACAGCAACCCTGCTGGTGGGACAAGCTGTCCTTAAGGATTGTGATGGGGAACCATGTCAGACTGTTGCTTGTCTAGTCTATGGGGCAGTGCTCCTGATGTAGACACTAGTTAACAAGTCTTTGATTGGAGGATTTTGCAAGATTGACTGTGCTACGAATTAGTTACTTGAGATGCTGCCTGACCTGTTGAGTTACTCCAGAGATGTTGCCTGACCCGCTGAGTTACTCTGAGATGCTGCCTGACCCTCTGAGTTACTCTGAGATGCTGCCTGAACCGTTGAGTTACTCTGAGATGCTGCCTGACCCGTTGAGTTACTTTGAGATGCTGCCTGAACCGTTGAGTTACTCTGGGATGCTGCCTGTCCTGTTGAGTTACTGAAGCACTTTGTGTCTATATGCTGAGAATGCCTTTGCTGTGATTGAATTCAGTGCTTAGGTTGATGTCAGGTGGCCCTGTCCAGTTTTATTCCTTCTCAATTTGAATGTGGTCATGGTGATACCACTGAATGGCTTGGAGGGCATTTTGGAGTAAACCATAGAGGAGCCCTGTGCAATAAGGATGATAGTTTTTATAACAATTCATGGTTTTCATGTTGAAGGTAGGCACAAAATGCTGGAGTAACTCAGCGGGTCAGGCAGCGTCTCAGGAGAGAAGGAATGGGTGACGTTTCGGGTCGAGACCCTTCTTCAGACTGAAGAAGGGTCTCGACCCGAAACGTCATCCATTCTTTATCTGTGTTTTGCCCAGTGATTGGTATCTTAGCCTCTTAGCTGCAAATGGCCAATTGGGAATCCAGTTATCGCTAATTGTAGTTTTAATTTGTAAATAACAACTCTGAAATGGGCCATGTCATTAAATATGTGATTTTAGTATTCATTTGTGCAGGCTATTCATGTGACATTTAATCTCTGTGTGTTTCTCAGTAAAGGTGTAAGAACATGAATGTTTTATGGTTGTTGAATGGATTCCTTACCAAAGTTAATGAATGAGCTAGATGTCTGTTACGAAATGTGAACTGTAAGTACATTCATCTGTTAAACGTGATTAACGTAAAAGGTACTATATTTCCCAAAAATTAGCATTTGACTAGTCAGTGATTTCTGCTGTCAACACTATCACCCTTTAACAGCAAGTGATAAATTTGTACAATCATTGCACATTGAAAAAACAATTGAAAACATGCATCCAATCTAGGGACCAGTTGAAAACAGCAGTGCACCCAAAGTTTAAGCAAGTGCTTTATCATGGGAGAGCTTGTATCAGTATTAGCTCAATCACAGAAGTCAGGAAATTCTTGCACCTTCTGCCAAGCCTGGAATTTGTCCCACTTTAAGTTGAGTGATGCTTTGCCTCAGACTTGAAGGACATTTTTTCTGTCATCCCTTTCAACCAATGGCCACAATGTTAATATTCATTTAATAAATATTTAATAAATTTTATATGGATGCTGCCTGTCCAGAGTTTGTACATTCTCCCTGTGACCGTGTGGGTTTTCCCTGGGTGCTCCAGTTTCCTCCCACACTCCAAAGATGCAGAGGCTTGCAGGTTAATTTGGCTTTGGTAAAAATGGTAAATTGTCCCAGTGTGTAGGATAGTGCTCGTGTACGGGGATCATGGTCGGCTCAGACTCGGTGGGCCGAAGGGCCTGTTTCCGTGCTGTATCTCTACTAAACTAAACTAAAATGAAATGAAATACTTGTATGTTAAGCACCTTCTATAAATAAGAGTGATGTTACCAAGTGACACAGCCTAAATAGTAACTACCAGTAAAATGCAGTCACCAAAAGATGTGCAAAGTGGTATTGTTATAGCAGTCCTCGGGGAAAGGCAAAACTCAAGATATTGAGTACCAACAACAACTATGTGCTTTTAAAGCAGCAAAGAATCCCAGTCTGAAAAATAGTCTCGACCCAAAACGTCACCCATTCCTTCTCTCCAGAAATGCTGCTTGTCCCGCTGAGTTACTCCAGCATTTTGTGTCTATCTTTGGTGTGAACCAGCCTCTGCAGTTCCTTCCTACACAAATTCCAATTCACACCTTTATTAATTGGGGTAGTCTATTTAATTCAAAGATAATTCATTCAAATAACATTTTGTTTTCTTGCTAAAACTACTAAATTGTTACGGGTGGTCAGTAATTTCAAAGAAATTGAATGGCTGTTTGAAAAATGAAAATAAAGAGTATGGGGTGCTAGAAGTGGGATTTTGTCAGTTAGCCGTATGCTTTCCTAACCTGTCATGTGCTCACCCAAAAACAAGATACAAAGTGCTGGAGTAACTCAGTGGCTCAGGTAGCATCTCTAGAAAATATGGATAGGTGACATTTCAGGTCAGGACCTTTCTTCAGACTCTGAAGAAGGATCCAACCCGAAACTTCATCTATCCATGTTTTCCAGAGATGCTGCTTAACACGCTGAGTTACTCCAGCACTTTGTCTTTTTTTGTTGTAAACCAGCATCCGCAGTTCCTTGTGTTTCCATCTATCTTCCCTATCTGGAATCGGGTCTGGCAGAGTCTATTACAATGTATGTTCCCTCCCTCATAGGCCTGCTTGATTAATTTCACATTGGGTTTGGGCCACAGCAAAGAAAACACCTCTAATTGTCAATAATTAACAATTTTCACCGAGAGCTCAGGCTGCTCACTCAGCCTGCAAGAAGTAGAAAATGCCAACTGGAGTAGTATGTTCAATGCTCTTGGATTAGGCTTGTGGCTTATTATCAGAGTGACTCTGACAGGGGGGCCTCATTGAAACCTACGGAATAATGAAAGGCATAGAGTGGATGTGGAAAGGATGTTTCCGCTGGGAGAGTCAAGGACCAGAGGTCATAACCTCAGAATTAAAGGGTGCTCTTTTAGAAAGGAGGTGAGGAGGAACTTCTTTAGTCAGAGGGTAGTTAATCTGTGGAACTCATTGCCACAGTGGGATGTGGAGGCCAAGTCAGTGGATAGTTTTAATGAGGAGACAGACAAATTCTTGATTAGAACGGGTGTCAAGGGTTATGGGGAGCAGGCAGGAAAATAGGATTAAGAGGCAGCCATGATTGAATGGCGGAGTGGACTCGATGGGCCGAATGGCCTAATTCTTCTCCTATAACTTGTGAACTGGTGAACTAAATTGTTGCATTGACAGAATAGAGATCCTTTGAGCAAAAGAAAATGATCAAAACAGTAAATCACATCACTGCAATATTCAGGCATGTGAATTTCCCGCGGATGTCCGCGTTTTTTAAATCAATTTCCCGCGCTTTTTGCATGGTTTCCGCGTTTTTCACTTTGCCAAATAAACGGAGAAATCGGATCGAAAAAAAGACATTTAAAAAAACGATTTTTAGACTTGTAATAAACACTAGGTTCTGCTAGAGGTCGCTAGGGATTCCGTGAGAAATCCCCCCCCGTGCGCCCTGGAAGTCTCCCCGGAAATGTGGCACCTAGGCTGGGCAAGGCAGCCAATCTCGACCTCATTGAGACTTCCATGGCCAATTTGTCAATTCGACCGCTGGAAGTCACTAGAGGTTCCGCGAGAAATCCCCTGCGCCGTGGAAGTCTCCCCAAAATGTGGCACCTAGGCTGGGCAAGGCAGCCAATCTTGATCTCATCGGGACTTTCACGGCCAATCGGTGGGTTGAATTTGCAACCTGCCGCCGGGGCTCTGGAACTCCAGCCCAGCTGGAGCCAGCAAATCTCTCTCCATTTATTCACAAAATACTGGAGTAACTCAGCAGGTCAGGCAGCATCTCGGGAGAGAAGGAATGGGTGATGTTTCGGGTCGAGACCCTTCTTCAGACCCGAAACGTCACCCATTCCTTCTCTCCCAAGATGCTGCCTGACCTGCTGAGTTACTCCAGCATTTTGTGAATAAATCGATTTGTACCAGCATCTGCAGTTATTTTCTTATAAATCTATCTCCATAGCCTGCTGGATAAACCAGCAAAGTTCTGCGGGATAAACCAGCAAAGCTCTGGAACCAAGAATGCCAGAAAATCAGTGGTGGAACTGTAATGTGTAAATATTAAATTTAAGTGCAAGATTATATAACTAAATTAATTAATGTAAATTACCCTGAAGTGGGACAAATAAAGGAATATATTATTATTATTATTAAGACAGGCTTAAAATATAAAACACAGCAGAAAAGTCAATTACCACCTTTTTGGGCTGATTATCAATTAATGTGTGAATTTACTTCAAAATGTTATTAGTGTATTGTGATATATTCACATTATTTTGTAATGTCTGTTTTTACTTTGAAATGCACTAAAAGAGGCTTGAAACGGGTAATTTTGTGTGTACATTTTTGACCCCCGTTGTACGCCTCGCGCAAACGCTCTGATCTTTTCCTCTTTTTTTTACCTTACATGTCTGAATATTATAGCTTAGTTACTGAAGTCTTTTTTTTTGTGGAGTGCATGTTATTACTCGCGTACTATACAAGATTAGTTCTTGTATAGTTTCCTGAGCAGTTGAACAGCAGTCTGGCTGAAGATAAACCGGTAAATGTTGGAAATAGGAAATCGCTTTCAGGGGACAGTAATATAAACTATTGAAAGACTAATCGACCTGAAAGCCTCCTTGGCACTGGGGTCACTGTCCATTTTAGGGGTGGTTAAAGTCTCCTTGATATCTTGCTCGGCAACATGTTAGTATGGGAACTCGGAAAGATCTGGGGGAGAATATGTTAACTTTGCATGCTGAACAGTATTTAGATTTTGTGGACTTGATAAAGGTGTTTTGTTTGGAAATCCAAAATTCTGCATGTGCCAAAGAAGCAAAATTACATGTACTAATCTTCATACTTAAAGAACAATAATAGTAAATATATACCATAGATCCTGCAAGTGCCAAAGAAACAAAATTACTGTACTAATCTTCATACTTAAAGAACATTAAGAGTAAATATGCACCACAGATGATTCATTTGCCCGTCCTCCCGAGTCCTCATTTTCCTCGTTCCAAATGTTACTATATTTTTTTAATGTTTTGAGGAGTACTTTTAAAGAGAAGTGGAAAACGGTTGTTTGTCTCAGTCTGCCGAGGGAAGTAGTGAACTGGAAGTGTTTTCTGTAATCACGAGCAACTGTGGCGGTGGAATGTGAGTTGGACAGTGAGAGTCTGATTTTTTTTTTAAGAGAGAAAATTCTTGGTGTGAATAAAGCTGTGCTGAGATCATTGGAAGCTGATATGGATGTCCTTTGTTCGGTAGTGGAACTGGAGCGGGAGGCTGCAGCTTAATGCGCTGTGACAACAGGTGGCATGCCTGCTGTCTCAAACTGGAGAGCAAAGGTAACGGCCACAAGGGGATCCACACTTAAGTTTATATTACTTGGTGATGAGATCGGCCTTTTATATTTCGACTGTCTTTCGAAATATCAAATGTGCTGATGCAGAAATCTTTGAACTAACAGCACTTCCTCTAAAAGCATTCTGTCAGAAACTCTGCTTTTGAGACCTTGTGCTGCTGCCACATGTCTTGGGTCCAGAGAAACTAATTGCAGGTCGCAATGTCAATGTTGTTGTACATTTGTTAATGTTCACATCCCAAATGTAAGGAATTAATTTTATTGCACTTACTCCCTATAACTGGAGAAAAATCTTGTTTCGGTGATGGGAGGGCCTGGTGGAAAATAGTGGAAAGTGTGTTTAAAAAGCAAAAACCTTCACCCCCCCCCCCCCCCCCCCCCCCCCCCCCCCCCCCCCCCCCCCATCTAGTCAATGAATCACTTTGTGTGCAGTGTGCCATAAATTATTCCCCAAGTTTTGATGGGCAGCCAACTTTCTGCATATGTGTGGTGCTCACAAACTGGTCATTGGGATATAGCCAAACAAGCACAAGTTAATGTCCTTTGATCTATTCATATTCCTACTCAGAAAAGTATCTTTTTAATGTTTAGTGTTGTTCAAATACCTACGGTTGGGTCCAACATATTGGGACCATAAACGCTTGATACCCCGCTGCTACCCAGCAACATAACACAAAGCACAATATGCAGATGTTGGAAATATAAAATTGTTAACATTTTCATTTTTACTGCGATTCAGGCACTGTATGAACGATAGTCTTCTTCTTTTGTGTCCATCATCCACGTTTCAATTGTTACATCGCTGTCATCGTCCGTCCTGAAAAGGGCACAAGCTTCCGGCGAAAATCAGTAATGATAGTGTTACAATACTTTCAAAATCGTTTTTTTGAAAACTGCAAACCCACACAAGAGAGAGAATCTTATTTATTGTTCCCAATATGAAATTGAAGACTAAAATAAATTGTAAATTTGATTACTAACTAAAGTTTGGCTTTTGGTGAATCCATTCTAAAGGAAAGCATGTTCTTCCTGTGACCGTGTGGGTTTTCTCCCACACCCCAAAGATGAGCGGGTTTGTAGGTCAATGTAAATTGCTCGTAATGTGAATGGGTGATTGATGGTCGGCATTTAAGTTTATTCTTGTCTCGTGTATCGAGGTACAGTGAAAAGCTTTTTGTTTTGTATGCTATCCAATCAAATCAGATAATACTATGCAAAAACGCATTCAAGCTAAACTCAAGTACGATAAATAGGAAGTGCAAAGGGGAAGATGCTGAATAGTGTCATTTGCTGGTGTTTTAATAATAATAATAAATTTTATTTGTCATATGTAGCTTGGTACAGGGTCAATGGTACAATGAAATGTATTTGACAAGACAACGGGTCACCTCAGCAGTAATATTCCAAGGATAAATAAGATTAAAAAATGACATTAGTAAGGTAAAAAGACAATATTAAAAATAGTTAAAAACACAATATTAAACAAACTTTGATTAAGTTTTCTCCCATTACAAAAGGAGCTAATTGGAAATACCGAACCAGTCTTCTACACTGAGTTGTGATTTCTAGGCACTGTCTGTATGTTTTCAGCCCAGTAGTTTTGATTGGCTTTTTGTTGGATTGCATTCTGTGCAGCAAATGTCACATTAAACGCCACTGTTGCAACCTAATAATGCAACCTTGTATTAGAATCATTGATTTGTAAATGAACATTCATTATTGGGCCCTCTCCCTACACATGGCCAGATCTCAGATTCCAGCTTCGTTGACCATCTGCTCTTTTTTTTTTTGGATTCGGGAGAGATAGTGGCAGATGGTGAGGTCAGAAAGTTCATGTTCCTTGGTTACACAGTGTGTGCTGTTCATAAAAATGTGTGGTGATTGTCTATTGCTCCCAGCACCTCATGAGGTTATGAGAACAGCCGCGATTCTGGGGCTCTCTGCTGTAGATCAAATCTTCCGGGTCAGCAGCAATAACTCATTTTATTTGCTAATAGCCCATCATCATGAGAACAATAGTACCATGAATGAATATATGGTGATTGTGCACTCAGTGTTGAATAATGGTTGATACAGTATCAGCTCACATGAGCTTTCTTCTCTGTGTGAAGTTCTACATACTGCAAAGTAGTACAACAAAATTTATTATACATGAAGCCTTGGGACCATGTCTGCGGTTATATTATTGTTTATGCTCTGAGGCTGAAGGCTGATGGAAACAAATGAAACATGTTTGTTTTACATTCATTGATGGTTTTATATTTAGTTCTGGACTACTACCCGTCCCCACAGTTAGCCATTGCCCCTCCAGTCACCTCTCCCACCAAACAAAAGGAAACATCTTGTCTACATTTACATTGCAGTTTCATAATTCATAATTTTTCAAACCTCCTCTGGTCTCCCAGATGGTTATTTTGGTAATACTCTCCAGTTTGATTTAGAGATGCAGCATGGAAACAGGCCCTTTGGCCCATCAAGTACACACTGACCATCAATCACCCGTACACACTAGTTTGGTGTAATCCCAGTTTCCCGCTCCCTACACACTAGGAGCAATTTACGGTGACCAAGTAACCTACAAACCCGTACATCTTTGGGATGCGGGAGGAAGCTGGAGTACCCGGAGAAAACTCACACGGTCACAGGAACAACATGCAAACTTCACACAGACAGCACTCGAAGTTGATATTGAACCTGGATCTCTGGCACTGCGAGGCAGCGGCTCTACCAACTGTGCCACTGTGCTGCCCAGTAGATTTTACTTTTAATGGAATACAACATTAAGGGATTAGTGTAATGAGATTAAAATGCAAACTAAGTTGCTAATTAACAAATTACCTAAACTGTAAAGCGGTGATATTCTGGACGTGTTAAACCATCTTGCAAATTTTGGGGACCATTAACATAGGAATTAATACCTTGTGCATTAATATTTCATAATTGGAGACAGTCATCAGAATATGAACAATAATATGTAAGAGAGTAATAATTTATTGTTATAGTTATCATTGGATTTAAAGATAAAATTCTTCCATCTTTTTACTGTTTTGCTGAAGCCCCAGATTTACACACACAAGCAGATTTGGAAAGTTCTGACAATTTCCGTTGTAATAAAAGTTAGACGCTAATCAAGGTACTGGGTGGTAGGAGAGATGGGAGCGCATGAGGCTGGGGAGGTGCTCAGGGGAAAGAGAGGAGTATTCAGTGTTTGTACCATTGGGTTGCAAGTTAACTAAGCAGAATATGAGGTCCTGTTCTTCCAGTTGGCTATGGCTTTGCCCTGGTAACGCAGGGGGTCAGGAACAGAATGGTCAGTAAGGGAATGGGAAAGGTAGTAAAAACAGTTAGCAACCGGGATATCCAGCAGGTCTTAGTGGATAGACACAAGTATTCAACAAAATGGTTGCCTAGTCTATGCTTGGTCTCGCTGATATAATGGAGGCCGCCCTAAATGCAATAAACAAGTTTGGAGGAGTTGTATGTAAACCTCTGTCTCATCTGGAAGGACCGCTGGGATCCCAGCATGAAAGTGAGAAAGGAGAGTAGGGAAAGGTGTTGCATTTCTTGTTGTTGCAGGGGGAAAGTGCCAGGGAAGGGGGCGGGTTGGGTGGGAAGGGATGAGTGAACCAAGGTGTTGCGGGGCGATGTCTCTACAGAAAGCGGAATGGAGTTAGATAGGAAGATGTGACTGGTGGTGGGATCGCATTGCAAGTACTTGTGTTTGCAGACAATATCATTCCTATGTATGAAAGAATCCTGGTTTATAGCAGAGGCAATGTTTAATCCAGATCGTCTTGTGTTCTGACTAGCTAATGCCCTTGATAAGTGAACCTCCTGCATGGCCTTAAACTCCAAACTATCTGACAGGCAAGGTGGTCTGAAATGTATTCTTGTATAAAGCGTGGCAAATACTACATCTTTCAAAGGAAACCATCAATAGATGTTTGACAGAGATCAAATTCCAATTCCAATTGAGAGGTGTATATGTGCAGAAAAAATATGGAGATGCATCAACTATTTTATGCTATTTCTGTTCTTCAACTTTATGAATGTCATTTGTGAAGATAATACTACTCCATGGTCAGTTCAACTATGTACACTAATTTTAAAGGCTTTCTGTTAGTCTCTATGGAGGATGGATGTCAAAGGATTTCATAACTTGCGGGTCAGTCATATGTGATTATAAGTTTTGAGTGTGATTGACTGCTTGACTAAATGGGAGATTTGAGCATGGGCATGAAAATAATGGATCCAACCTCAATGGATAATCCACAGTGTGCAGCTAAACTGACCAGCAACTGGGACAATTTGTTGTTGAACCAATATTTAATGTTTATTCATCAGTGCAAGGAAAACTGCTCTCTCACTCTCTCCTCCCACGGAGGTAGCTCCAAGGAACTTATTCTTTGTTAACCTCATTTCATCCCATTGAGCATTCAAACCTCACCATGATTTTGTCTTTGCTCCTTAGTGATTTATATCTTGGAATTATAAAGCTCTACAACAAGGAAATGGGCTCTTCAGCCCAACTTGTCCATGCCAACCAATTGAATGAATGAATGAATTAATTAATATTTATTGACCAAGTATGTGCATATACAAGGAATGTGCCTTGGTGCTCCGCTCACAAATGACAACACAAACATACCGTTAACAATTAAGAATAAAGCATAAACACATCAAAACACTAAGGATACAACATTACGGTCTAAACATGTGGGTGAAAATAAACCAGAGCAAAAAAGAGACAACAGACTTTGGTTATTGAGTAGAACTACTACTCGTGGAAAAAAAGCTGTTTTTATGTCTGGCTGTGGCTGCTTTGACAGTCTGGAGTCGCCTTCCAGAGGGAAGTGCTTCAAAGAGTTTGTGGCCAGGGTGAGAGGGGTCAGAGATGATCTTGCCCGCTCGCTTCCTGGCCCTTGCAGTGTACAGTTCGTCAATGGGGGGAAGATTGCAGCCAACAATTGCCTAACTGAGCTAGTCCCAATTCCCTGTGCCTGGCACTTATCCCTCCCACTCTTCCTATCCATGTACTTGTCCCAAAAGTCTTGTAAATGTCATTGTACCAGTTTCTACCACTTCCTTAAGCAGCTCATTCTATATGCATATCACCCCTGCGTAAGAAACCACCACTGCTCCACTCTCCCTATATGCCTTTGCACGTATTTTATTCCTAGTGATCTACTAAAGGTTACAACCTCAGGTACCCAGCGGGAATTTCCTTCTGAATCACCTTGTGTGTAATGTTCCTTCTTTATGTATAAATTCCTGTTGCAGAGTTTGCATTTTGCAGCAGGCTGATAATGCCCTGTGCTACTTCTTCACAAAGTTATTCAGTTGCTTTCACTGTTGCATTGGTTATTAAAACAGAACCTTGTTTCCAACAGGATACTGTCGTGGTGTAAAAGAACACGCGTGCTAAAGTGTCATTTTTGTTTGCGGCTGAGGGTCTTGAAGAATTTTGGATCCTGAGCACCCATTTTGGTGCAGATACGATGGCAAAACATGTAAGTAACAGCATATATAGATATAAATATATATATATATATACACATACAATGGGCCCTTGGTTAGTTGTAGAAATGTCAGGATGTCTAGTTAATCATCTCCATAGATGTATTGTGAAAGGCGGCTGGAAACCAGGTGTTGTGATGAGTTTTCTCAGACGTTATGATGGCGATTCCTTGTATGAAGTCATGTGGCAACATTTTATGCAACAGTTACTTGTTAAAATGTAACTTCCTGAATTCAATTTTCAACTTCGTGTTCAGCTCCAGGTACAATTCAACTTACATCTACCTTAATTTAAATAATTCTCGTTAGACCAGACTTTTCTGAGCCATGCAAGAAACACCATAGCCTGGATATTTATCGTAGGATAAAAATCTTGTCAAAATGTGACTTTTTTTCCCTAAGATTTACCAGATGTTATTATTTTATCATCTTTCAGGATGTCCCCTCCTCACTCTTCCCTACAGCCGCATAACATTTTTACAATAAAAATGGGTAACTTATTTACTCCCAGGTCTCCATTGTCAATGTGATAGCAATTGCTGAAAAAAATGTTCATTCTTCCCCTTATCCTTTCTGCTCCCTGCTTGCAGGTGCCTTCCTTGTGTAGGACTGGACAATCATTGCCTGAATTTGCTTGACTTTGCTTTGTAGAAAAACTCTCTTTAGACTTTAGAGAAACAGCGCGGTAACAGGCCCTTCATACCACCGAGTCCGCACCAACCACTGATCGCCCCCGTACACTAGTTCTATCCTACACATTAGGGACAATTTTTACAATTTTACCAAAGCCGATTAAGCCTACAAACCTGTACGCTTTGGAATGTAGGAGGAAACTGGAGCTTCTGGAGAAACCCCACACGGTCACTGGGGGAGCCTACAAACTTCGTTTCGACAGCACCCATAGTCAGGATCAAACCCGGGTCTCTGCCGCTGGGCGGCAGTAACTCTTCCGCTGCGCCACTGTGCCGCTCTGTTATCTTATTTTTAGCTGCACACTGACAAATTGCTTTCTGATTTATTCATTTTAATTTTTTTGGTCTCATCTGCCATTACCACATCTCACCATAGGAAACCAATGCACCCAAGTTGTACCAGTGGCTCTCATCCAATTGAGAAGCGCGCCAGGTTCTGGGCTCTGATTTTAGTTCCTGTCACGAAAGGGAAGCAACTCATCTACACTGTATTATTCCCCTTTTTCCTTAACACTTAATGCCATTGATTGATTAAATTAAATGAAAGATGGGCATGGAAACAAGCCCTGCAGCTCATTGAGCCCACACCGACCGTTGATCCATTCACATTAGTTCTGTGTTATTTTCCCTTCACATTACTCGCTACACACTGGAGGCAATTTGCAGAGGTCAATTAACCCACAAATCCTCACATCTTTGGGATGTGTAAGGAATTGGAGTACCCGATTTAAAAAAAAATCAATTCATAGGTGTTAATGTCAAGGCCTGCGTTGAGTTCCCATCTCTCACGTTCCTTCAGCTGACTGGCTTGCCAGGTGATTCAAGTAGGACTTAAGATGATCTTATTGAGGTGCACAAGATTATGAGTGGCATGGATTAAATGAATGCTCACCATATTTTTCCTGGGGTAGAGGATTCTAAAACTAGAGCGCATCGGCTTAAGGTGAGTAGGAAGAGATTTAAGAGGGACTTCAGGGGGAGCAGTTTTACTCGGATTTGTCGTCCTTATCTGGAATGAGCTGCCAGAGGCAGAGAAAGCAATAGAAGCAGATATAATTATGAATTTTAAAAGACACTTGGACAAATATATGGATAGGAAGGTTTAGTCAAGTCAAGTCAATTTTATTTGTATAGCACATTTAAAAACAAAGTGCTGTACATCAGTTCGGGTACTAAGAACGAACATACAATGGCACACAAACATAACAGCACATACATAAACAGTTCACAGCACCCCCTCAGAGGGCCTCAAACGCTAGGGAGTAGAAATAGGTTTTGAGCCTGGACTTAAAGGAGTCGATGGAGGGTGCAGTTCTGATGGGGAGAGGGATGCTGTTCCACAGTCTAGGAGCTGCAACCGCAAAAGCGTGGTCACCCCTGAGCTTAAGCCTAGACCGCGGGATAGTGAGTAGCCCCAAGTCGGCCGACCTGAGGGACCTGGAGATAGAGCGGTGGGTTAGAAGATGAGATTTAGAGGGCAATAAGTCAAGGGCAGGCAAATGGTCTGGTGTCATCATGGACAAGATGGGCCGAAGGGTCTGTGTTGCTGTATTGCTCTATGACTCTTTAGAGTAAGAGTGTGTGCCAGCACCTCTGGAAAGGGGGTGTGAAAGAGATGATTGGTTCAGGACACTGACAACGGAGGGGGGGGGGGGGGGGGGGGGGGGAAAGAAGCTGTTAAGTCTGGACAGCCAGGCTTTCAGGTTTCCTTTATCTGCTCGTAGACAATAGAAGAGAGGAAAGGGAAAGGCCAGAGTGGAAGGCGTACTGATTCAATGCACCATGACAATGGACAGGATGGAAGGAAGTGGTGAGCTTGTGATCGATTGGGCTGTATTCACTACTCTGTGCAGGTTCAGGAGGTCCAGAGCACAGCAGTTGCAAAACCATAGGTAGACACAAAATGCTGGAGTAACTCAGTGGGACAGGCAGCATCTCTGGAGAGAAGGAATGGGTGACGTTTTGGGTCAAGACCCTTTTTCAGACTATACCATGCTCTTCCATATTGAGATGCATCTCATGAGATACCATATCTGCAGAACTTCGAGAGAATCCTCACGGACTTGCCAAATCTTCTCAGACGCCAAAGAAAGTACATATGCTGATGCGCTCTCTTGATCACTATAGTTCTGTGAAGGGACCAGGTCAGATCGCAGGTGACTTGGATGTCGAGGAAGCTGGAAGCTGTCGACCATCTCAGCAGGAGCTCCGTTGATGAGAATAGGATTGTGTTCACCTCCCTGATTCATTGGGTCGACAACCAGCTCGGAGTGGCTGCAAAACACTCTGTAGAGGGAGGGTGTGTAGCCAAAAATCATTGCACATTGGCACGAATGACATGGGTGGGAACAGGGATGAGGTCCTATGAGCATAGGATAGCTCCCCTCTGACCTGCTTCAATAGTAATGGTATTTATACGATTGATGCAGATGAATTTCTGGTGACCCCCAGAATGTTAAAGGTGAGGAACATGTTGCACTGAATGTCAGGGGCAGGTGGTAAGACATTCTATTATTAAAGATGCTTATTGGCTGATGTTCTTATAGAGTGACCCGAATGGTCAAACAATCTTTTAATCGAGAAACAAAATCCTGGGAATACTCTGTAGGTCAGACAGCATGTGTGGAGAGAAAAACATAGTCAACATTTCTGATGAAGAGTCATTGACCTGAAAACAAATTATAATGTTTCTCTCCACAGTGCTGCCTGACATGCTGAATATTTCTGACATTTTCTGTTTTTGTTTCAGATTTCCAGCATCTGGAGTTTATTGCTTCAATGTTGGTTGACCAATTAATGTTGCCTAGGATGCAGACAACTTTCCTGCTCTTCTTTGAATAGTACAATGAGATGTTTTAAGTCAAAGGTGAGAGAATGTATGGTTGGTTGGCTTAATAGTTCATTTGAAAGCCAATCTCTAGCTCTTGATGTTATTATACTCCAAACTAGAAAAGAGAAAGCTTCACCCTATAGGAATTACAGCAGTGTTTATACATAGTCCCAACATTTCAGGGCACCATAATGTTTGGGACACAGCAATGTCGTAAATGAAAGTAGTCATGTTTAGTATCTCATTATGGAGGGCACTGTACTTAATATTGTTTAATATGTCAATACAAAGAATTGTTGTTGTATACTTAAAATAAATTATTTCTGTCTGAATGCTTTTTTATTTGCTCATGAGGAACGGTTTCTAGGTGACATTATCTTTGAACCAAAAGGGAAAAAATTAGAAACATTAGAAAAATATTAAAGCAAGATTTATATTTCATATCCCTTTCAAAACATCGCTGATTATTTTACATCCATGCATTGCTTCTTGAGGCATGTTTTTTGTTGTAATATCGGAAACTCAGCAACCATTTTGTGTACAATAAGTGCAACAATCAACATTGTTGAAATTACCAAATAATCAGTTTTTTTTTTGCGATGTGGTTTGCAGATAAATACTGGCTAGGGAAACCCTGGAGCTGTTCTTTGAAATCAGATGATGACATTTTTAATGTCCTCTTGAGAGTCAGACAATGTCTCAGTTTAACATCTCATGTACAATGCTGCAATCGTTTTTGCAATGATCTACCGTGTGTTTAACTGGCGTTTATCAAATTTTTTTTTAAACTCATTTCCTTGGTGAGGCAATGTAATTTTGATTCTTGACCATTAATTTGAAACAAGGCAGAATTTCCATTTATTTTTCAACCAGTCTCTGCTGTCCACTAATCTGGAATGGAACTTGTTTTAGTTTAGTTTAGAGATACAGCGTGGAAATAGGCCCTTCGGCCCACCGAGTTCGCACCGACCAGCGATCCCTGCACATTAACACTATCCTGCACACACTAGGGACAATTTACATTTATAGAAAGCCAATTTACCTACATACCTGTACGTCTTTGGAGTGGGGGAGGAAACTGAAGACCTTGGAGAAAACCCACGCGGTCACGAAAAGAACGTACAAACACCACACAAACAGCTGTAAGGCAGCAACTCTACTGCTGCGCCACCGTGGCCGCCCATGTTATATGCAGTCCCTCATGTTGCATGTATATTGCACCTGCACCCACTGGAACTGCACTGGGCGTTAGCTGTTCATGGAAAAGGTTACAAAAAGACTTGGGTAAACTCAAGTCTTGAATTGCTGTTGGGTATATTTTCCTGAAAGCCTTGTGCCATTGGAACAACTAATGTTTTTGTTAGAGCATTGGTTCAATGGAGCATTCAGTTGAGCTATCAGTTAGCTTAATCCAGTACTTATGATTTGGTTAACTGTGCAGAACCAGGGTTTGGTTAAGACTTCTCGGTGTTTTTCATGAGAGAGGCACGACAACTAAAAAAATTCAGCCATTCAGCGGCTCAGGCGACATTAGTGAATTGAGAAGCATTTGTTAACATTGGGTGTTGCCCGACCTGCTGAATATTGCCAGCATTTCTACAATGTTTCAGATTATTAGCATTTGCAGTTTTTTTGCACATTGGTAAATTGGAAACCACAAAGAATTAAGGCCGAATAGTCAAGCATTTAATTTATCCTCCCCCCCCCCCCCCCCATCCCAATCCATCCACTTGTATATCATGTTTTCTACATCATTTATGTTTGTTAAGTTGGCCCCAGCACCAACTCTAACTGAGAAAAGCATGACCCTCAGTTAATACTCTTCTTACTATCATCTTAAGCATTAAATACCAGCTTTTGTTTTATTATGTAATGGAATTTTAAAAATACACTTTACGCCTTTACACCTTGTTTGATACTGCTCTCAGAACATTAACTGGGTGGGGTGGGATGATATTGTTCTACATTTGAATTTGTATCTGATGAATTTAAGGAATTACGATCTATATATTTTAACATTCAGAATTTTGTGAACAGCAACTAAATCGACCTGCATCCAGACATGTCTTAAGTTGTTCTCACCAGTTCGTCGACATGCCATTATTTGTTTAATTTTTTTTGTTACTACTTAAAATTTACATTGTTATATAGAACATTTCAGTTAATGAAGCTATTATAGAAATGATAACTGTATTCGCTTTGGCAGAGTGGCTCGTGTGGTAATTTCCTGCAGTGTAATCGCATTACTCATTGCATGCAAAAGAGTTGGATAACATGTTGGTCATGCAGTTTGCACAAGACAATGTACTTTGGGTGCTTGCTGTAATGGAAATTGTGCACAAGGGAAGTGCACAATATTAACGTTGCAAAGTTTGAGTATGTTCATTTCACACCGTGGATAAATTTAGGTAAAACCAATTGTTATTGCTTCATTGTTATTTGTTTTAATGTTCATGGAATGTGCCATTTAGGTTTGTATATTTTTTTAATTTAATTTTCAAAAATATTTAGAGAGCTAGAGCATGGAAACAGGCCCTTCAACCCATCAAATCCATGCTGACCATCAGGCACCCATTTAAAATGACAATTCATAATATTTGCAAATACATAATACAGTATATTTATATGCCACCATCCTCCATGGAGCTGTGTGATTACATTTATATTTTTCATTTGTATACATTCCATGAGTGATAAATCTAAGTGGATCTTTGCAAAGTTCCCAGGTTGTCATTGAATTTGCAGTAGGGCCTTCATAGCCTTTGTGGAGGGCTCCATCCACTTGAAAATGAGCATGTTTTGGGCAGAACAAAGAGTATCTTTTATTGAGCAAATAATGTTCCAGCAGCTGTTGTGTTTGGTCTCAGTGTGAGTCATAGGATGTGCAACAGTTTATGATGCACCTCAAGAAAGACTACTGGTTCTGTTTCTAGACCTTCTTGGTAAACATGCATCCAAGAAGTAGATGGATGTTGGTCTCAACCTCAGCACAAGTAATTTGAGGGTGTAATGATGCCGTTGAGTCTGGCTGTGCACGAGGGTTCTCACATGGAGATTCTTCTCAAGATTTTGATGCTTATGTAAATATTCTGATGATGAGACATACTACACATGTGCAGACTGCAGTCTCAGTGATTTACAGTCAGATATCCTTCTGCTCAAATGTTTCTACACGTGGCACATGGGATATGTGATAGGGCAGACAGTATCGGAAAATAAAGTTATGTGACATGGTGGCCAGACTCATCCTTTAGAACAAAGTCAAATACATAGTGAGACCTAGTGTTTGCGCACAATGGGTCTGTGGACAATCTGATGTGGCCACAAATGGAGGTAGCCCTCAGGATGAGGGCCATGTTGGATACCTTATCGCTTCCTTCATACCTCCCCACCAACCCAACAATTTTTTTATCAAGATCTATACATTATTTCTCTGAAAACGATCCATTTTCTGAAGTTATGTCCACAAGCAATGCAATCTGCAGTGCACAGGTCACACCTACTGCACCTATTGTCTACCTGTCGAGGGCCTTAATCTCACAATAACCAACTCCCACTAATTAACTTTCATTCTTTGTACTGAGCAAAGTAAGGCCAAAGTAACCAATATCTGCCATATTGTTATGAATTGCAAACCTAAATATAATATCCTTCTAAAATATGAACCCCCTAATAGGCAGGCAACGTTGACTAGGCCTCCCATTAACTGACTTACTGAACTACTCCTGCATCATTGTGTATTCTCCCTTGCATCTTGCAAGCCTCTTTGCCCCCTCCGTTAACAATCAACTTTCCATCAAGCCATGTGATTTCTGCCTACGTGATTATTCTTACTGACACTGGACAATTAGTCAATAGTTTAATGGCCTTCATCAGCAAAGCCACGCACTGAAATATACTAGAGGTCAAATTTGAGTGCATCTGAGCTTCTGCTGTGCCTTTGGGTGCAGCATTAAGACTGGGGGTGTCCTGCAAAGTACTGAGTTGAGAGACCAAATACACTTTTTCACAGCACCTCAGCTCTAAGCAAACAGGACCTGTAGCGTCCAACAATGACCCATTTTTTTTATTTGGGTCATCGACCTTGAAATCAAAAGAAAATGGTTTGCTATCAATGTTTTTTTGATGAATGTGATCCTAATATCTTAAAAACATTTTTTTTAATGGACATGGAACAGTACAGCACAGGGACAGGCCCTTCGGTCCACAATGTCTGTGCCAAACAAGATGCCAGGTCCAACAATTATCTGCTGACACATAATTCGTATCCATCCGTTCCCAACATGTCATTTTCTTTTTTTCAGAGACATTTATAAATGGTGGTGAATTCCTTTTGATAGTAGGAGCAGAGTCAGAATGCTGCCAGAGTATCCCATGGACAATCCATTGGTTAACGCCAACTGCAGTCCACTTGCTGTTTACAGACCGCGCCATCTCCTGGAATGGCTATGGTAGTATAGCTGTTCAGGGTTTGGGACTAATGCAAGCAGAAATCATATAGTCATGGATTTATACAGCATGGAACAGGTCCTTCAGCCCACCTCATCCATGCCAAGCAAAGTGCCTATCTGAGTTAGTCCCATTTACCTGCATTTGGCCATATCCCTCTAAATCTTCCCCTTCCATGTCATATCTAAATATCTTTGAAACATTGTAATTGTAAATACCACTTGCTCTGGCAGCACATTCCATGTACACACCATCTTCTGTGTGAAATGGTTGCCCCTCGAGTCCCCTTTCAATCTTTCTCTTCGAATCGATCCCATGCCCATTAGTTTTAGACTCCCCTACCCTGGGAAAATGACTATAGCGATTCAGCTTATCTGAGCATCTCATGGTTTCATATATGGCCACCCTTTCCAGTCTCTCCTTATAACTCAAGCTATCAAGCTGGCAAAATATTTGTGAATCTTTCCTGCACCCTTTCCAGATTAATAACATCTGATAGCTAGGTGACCAGAATTGCACACAATACTCCAAACGCAGTCTCACCAGCATCTCGCACAGCTGTAAGATGACGTTCCAACTCTTGTACTCTATGCCCTGACCATTGAAGCATGCCAAACATCACCTTCAGCCCCCGGTTAGTATATGTCATTACGTATATCCTGAGAAAGTAGACAGATCTGGTGTGATCCAGTCTAATTGTCACAGATGTCATAGTGTTTGACATTTATCTCTATTGTCCAAGAGCTAATAGAATTGCTGGATTTTGGGCCCTTTTTGAAGCACTCAAACTTAAATGGTGATGCCTTTTTCTTATTCTAGAATTAGGGACCGAAGCTTATCCTGTGAAGGGGATCACATTCTTAGCCTCTCTCCTTTAAATATCCTCAGAATTTTTATAGCAAAAAGATTGCCTTCATTTCTCTAAACTCCAATTAGTGCAGGCTGAAATGCTCCTCGTACCACAATCACCTCTTCCCAGGAATCAACTCAGCAAGACTCCCAAAGCAAGTAGGTCCTTCCTTAAGCAAGAAGACCAAACCTACGTGCAGCATTTTAGGTTTACTCTGGTACTCCAGTATAATTTGTCACCATATTTCTGTATGTATTTCAGTGCCAAAGTATATCTCATAACATTCCCTACAAAATGTGTGGAATGCTTAATTTTGTTATAGGTGCTATTTAAGTGCAAACTACCAATGCCAAATCTTAAATAATGAACATCGGGATATACTTTATTTGATCTAATAATTATTCACTAATAATTATTGATGAAACATCTACTGTTAGTGGAGTCTAAATACTTTGTGAAGTATCCTAATTCTATACTTATCCACCCCTTATCCTCACTTTAGGTTGCAATAATTAACACAAGTGGAGAGCTGAAAGAATTCACAGACCAGAACCTTTATCCAGTAAAGGGTGAGTAGAAAATAGAAAAGTACAATCTATGTGAATTTAATTCAAAATCGTTTCACTTAACTGAAAGTCTAATTTGAAGTACCATCTCTCATTACAAGTCAGGCTTCAGAGAAAGGGTTTTGAGGTTATTTTAATCTGGAACAGATTCCTAATTTGTTTCTCAGAAATATTGCCTTCACTTGAGTTTGTTGAGAATTGGATTAAATGATGGTGCCAACTTGATTACAGTTGGTGCCTTGTGGTTCCAGGGACCTTGGTTTGATTCTGATTTATGTTGCTGTATTTGGAGTTTGCATGTTCTTAATGTGACAATGTCCATTTCCCTCTGGTTTCTCTGCTGTCCACCACATTTGGAAAAAATTGGTGGGTTAATTTACTGCCGTAAGTTCTCCTATTGTAGGTGAGTTATAGAAGAACTGGGAAACCTTATTGAAGTATTCAAAATAATTGGCTACAGGGAAATAAGTGGGAGAATGGATTTTTTTCTGAGTGCCAACATAGACTTGATGGACCAAATGGCTGCTTCTATGCCTTTATGAAATTTGAGATTAATTTACTTATGAATTTGTAGTTCCTATAGGAATATTATTGTGTGTGAAATCCTGGATCATTTGTACAGGCCAATTTACTGTTCAAGTCTATGGGTAAACATCTGTGTTACAGTTTGTGCATGTACATATTATTGAAGGTAAATTGCAGACGTTGTATGTTTGAGTGTGTGGGCACAGTTTACAGTACTCCTTACATATAGTGTTTATCTCAGCTAACGTGAGAGGTAGAGGGGCTTGTGTAGGCTGTTTGTGGAAATTTGGTCATAAGTCTCTTGCCCATTTATACAACCAATAACTGTTCCCCAATGCATTGATGTGACCAGTCTTCTGAGGTGGAGAGAGCAGGAAAATGGTATCAGTGTATGAATTAATATGGGTCAGATACGTTTAGGTTGTAAAGAGAGATTGGAGATGCAGAATGCATTATTAAAGTTGTTCTGATCAGTAATTCACCATTGTGCTGTAGCTACACTCGCACTGAAAAAGACATGATTAAATTTGCTTGAATGGCTAACTATCCTAGCCAGTAACCTACTGACATTGAGTTGTTCATAAGTACAACTAAAGCTGAATCACTGCTTTTCCTCATTTTCTAAATTCTGCATTTTTACTTTAAGAGTGAGCAGAGACAAGCCAAAAGGATTTAATTTACATCCACTCTCCAGATTGATAAGTAATCTTGTCATTGTTAGATGTTGATCTATGATAGTTCATCATTTTACATCAGGTGTCAGATTTGCTTTTTTGATTTTCAACTATACTTGGTTGTAATCGGCAATTACTTTCAGAGCATCTATATTACCCGGTGGAAATGATCACCTCACGCTATCAACGAGGTTGTCTTTAGGGTGGGAGATGCAGTTTGTTTTGCATTTACGTACACGTGACCTACTTAACTCGAGCAGATAAGTCCCCTGACAGTGCTGAACAGAGTTCCAAGTTTGTAAATTTGAATACGTTGTTTTGATGAGCTATAGGAAATAACTGAAAGTTGCCGATTTTGCCTTTGGAGTAGGTTCCTAGTTTTCGAAGTTTATATCAATATTCCACGTCCACATTTCGGTTGCAGGGTTTCATTACTACTTCTTGAGAGAGGTGCATTTGAGAGTCTTCACTGCTTGGCTAATATTTCAGTCCCAAAAAAGCATTTATGAAGGTCTACATTAGTATATTATGGTCTTGTTCATAGTTAGTTTAAAAAGCTACACCATCTATTAGTTCTGTTGGCATTCCTAACATTTTTGAATCTAATTAGGAACTAAAGAATATAAACATCTTGATGGAGAAGGGTCAGTAAAATGAAGCAGGAAACAGAAGAACCTCTGAGTTATCTGCCATGTCTCAGCAGCCTAAATTCTAGCGTCTGTGGGCTAATGATATCATTCTGACTCAACTATTTGAGCTTTCTTGCAAAATACTCAACGCTTTGTGGTTAAGTTGGCATCTTAATAAATATTTATTCATGTTCTCTTTGAATTTGGATGATAAGTTATAGTGTTCACATTAAGTTCAGCAGGTCTGATGCCCTACATAACAATGGGCCGAATGGTCTCTTGTGTTGTCATTAACTATGGACATGAAGTTTAGGGAGTAAGTGAAATTCATGAGAGGTTTAGTGTTGAATTGCTGTTAACTTCACGTGTTAATGGCTACTTCAGCCTTGAAGAAGCATCCGGCACAAACCAAGCTATTTCCCTTCACAGATGCTGACTGACCCACTAAGCTCTTCCGGCAGTTTGTTTTTTGCATCTGCAGTCTCTTGGGGTCAGAAGTGTGCCCAAAACAAAATAAAATCACTCATAAACAAAGAAAAAAAACTGGATCAAAACATTTTGTAGAAAAACGTGGTGTGGTGTATTTTTGATCTACAATCTCCATTGAAATCTTTGGTTGTCTTTCATCCTGTATCAAATCTGACCTGGTGCAGAATCTGGGAGGCAGTTTCCCTGGGGAAATGCTGGGGAACCTTTGCAAGACTAAACGCTGCTGCAAGACTACAAATCTGTGAGAAAGTCCTGGTCATCTTTGCTTTCCAGGAAGTCCAGCTAACTTCTCTTTCAACAGCTGTGTCTAAATGGTTCCAATTGGAATCCCCAGCAAAGGTCAGCACGCTCTAGGTCATTCAGTTTTTATATTGTTACAGGAACTCTAAGAGTATGGAACTCTAATAGGTGTGCATTTCACACCTATGATAATGAAAATGGAAGGCAATTGAAAGAAGCACCACTTGCCTGTTTTTTTTTGGCATGCGAAACAGACCGATGATATTGATGAGAAAAGGCAAGTGGCCATGTTGAAGGTTGCACAGTTTAGACAATTGCTAGATAAAATAAAGAAAATAGGTTATACAGAAAGATATACCTCCGGAAGTAGAGATGGAGAAAATAAAATTTTGGAGAAAGAAGTTATTGTATGCAGATGGTTGAATATATTTTAAAAAGAAACAACTTTATATGAATGCCCCTTTCATAATTCACATTTTGCTTAAAATTACATAGACAATGAAAGTTATTGAAGCATTGTTATTGTTAAAATATAGGGAAACAACTGGGAAATTGAACATAAAAATGCACAGTAAAATTAGTGGCCAGATAATTTGATTTTTGTAGTGTCCTTTGAGTGATAACTATTGAAGAATGCTTGCAATTTTCTTGAAACGGTGCCTTGGTCTGGCATCTTACGTCTAATGTGGTGCTCTGAAGTTTTACTTGGGGTGACACAATGATACATTCGGCCAAATGTCCAAATTCTGTGGGAGAGTTGGACTAAAACACCTGATCTTCTGGTTAAAAAGAAGCGGACGGAGGTGCTACCACTGAGTCATGACACCAAAGTGTTCTGAAATCAATTTGAATAAGTGTCAGAGAAGTGGGAAGTCCAAGAGAACAGTTACGAGCACAAATGTGATGAACTATGGGCTTGCCCTCAAGAACTTTTCTTCTGATTCCTCTCAAAGCTGTAGCCATGGGCATTCGCATGGACCCCAGCTATGCCGGTCCTTTCTTTGGTTACGTTGATCACTCCTTGCTCCAAATGTACCGTGGCATCACAACTCCTCCTCCTCCACAATATCAATGACTGCATTGGAGCTGCCTCCTTCATCCCAGCAAAACTTGTCAATTCCATCAACTTCACCACCAACCTCCACCCTGTCGTCAAATTAATTTGGGCTGTTTCTGACACCTCTCCCCCTCTCCTGATATGTCCGTCTTTTTCCAAGGGTCTTTTCTGAGAAAAGTTCAGGTATTCTTCAATACTTATCTCTCAAAGAATATCACTTAAAAACAAATTATCTTGCTATTGTTTGTTGTGAACTTAGCTATGTTCAATTTGTCTTCTGTTTCCCTATATTTCAACAGTGATTACACTTCAATAACTTTCATTGTATCCACAGACATCTACTATAAACCCACCATCTCCCAGGGCTACTATACAAAACCTGACTATACGTGAAGTATAATCAAGTCTCTTGCAAGGATGCCATCCCCTTTTCACAATTTCTCTACGTCCATTGCACCTGTTCTAAAGTTGAGGGTTTCCACTCCAGGGCATCTTAGATGTCCTTCAGGGAAGATTCCCCCCCCTGTTGTGGAGTTCTCACCCCCATCAATTACATTTCTTGCTGTCCTGCTGTCTCCCTAGACAGAACTGGGATAGAATACCCCTGGTCCGTTCCATTCACCTCATCAGCCTCCGCATCCAACACATCATTCTCTGACATTTCTGCCATTTTCAATGAAATCCGAGCACCTGTCAAATCTTCCCTTCCCCATCCCTTTTTGCTTTCCACACAGTCCAGCGTCTGCATGACTCCTTGATATCCTCAGCCCTCCCTAACCACCTCTACCACTCCCTAGGCACTCCTGCAACTGCAGGAGGTGTAACACCTCGCCATACACCGTTAACCTAGTCTCCATATAAGGATCCAAACCGCTCTTGCAGCTGTGACCAGAGGTTGACATGCATCTGCTCCAACCTCATCTATTGCATCTGTAGCTCTCTCGGCAGTCTCTATAATAATAATAATAATACATTTTATTTATATAGCGCTTTTCATATACTCAAAGACGCTTTACAGAGATTTTGAGAACATAGGGAAATTAATAAATAGATAAATAAGTAAATAAATAAATGAACAGAGAAAGGAGACAGTAGGTGAGGTGACCTTCAGTGGTTGAAGGCAGTACTGAACAGGTGAGACTTCAGCAATGTTTTGAATGTGGTGAGTGTGGGGGAGTCTCTAACGGTTTGGGGTAGTGAGTTCCATAGGGTGGGAGCAGCGATGGAGAAAGCCCTGTCCCCCCAGGATCTGAGTTTAGTCCGGATGTGGGGGGATAGGAGATTGGCAGCGGCAGAGCGGAGGGTGCAGGTGGGAGTGTGCCTGTGGAGGAGGTCGGTCAGGTAGGATGGGGCCAGGTTATGGAGGGCTTTGTAGGTTATGAGGAGGATTTTGTACTGGATTCTCTGGGGGATGGGGAGCCAGTGGAGTTTATAAAGGACGGGGGTGATATGGTCACGGATCGAGGTGTGTGTGAGTAGACGGGCAGCGGAGTTTTGAATGTATTGAAGTTTATTGATGATTTTTGAGGGTGCGCCATAGAGGAGGCTGTTGCAGTAGTCCAGACGGGAGGTGATGAAGGCGTGGATGAGGGTTTCTGCAGCTGTGGAGGAGAGGGATGGACGGAGACGGGCAATGTTTTTGAGGTGGAAGAAGGCTGTCTTTGTGATGTGTTATAGAGAGCACGTACTCTGTCTGCCTGGGTCAGCTGGAACGTTAGTTTGTAGCCGCATAGAACTGGCATAACATTATGTTCCATTTGGGCTTCCTACAATCCAACTGCATGAAAACTGAATTTTCCAATTACATGTAACCCCTGCCCCCTCTACACACCTTTCCTTTACATTATCCCCTGCCTTGGTCACCCAGTGTTGTCGTCCCCACCCCCCACCCCTCCTCCATCCACTCATTAACCATCCCACCCTTCTTTTGTTCCATTTTTCTTCCTACCCCACAACCCTCTGCCTGTTCCCTTCTTCCCACCATTACTCCCTCTGGTTCTACATCTCACTCCCCACTTTCCTTATCAGATTCCTCCATTTGGACCTTTTTATCTTCTCCACATCACCTCCAGGCCTGGTTACCCTCTCCTCTCTTCTTTCCCCCACTCGGCTCACCCTCCTTGCCTGGATTCTCTTATCAGTTGCCTGCTCTTACCCCATTCCTTCTCCTCGCCTCATTCTGCCAGCTATCTCCCCTCTACTCCATCAGTCTGAAGAAGGGTCCCGTCACAAAACGCTGTCTGCCCATTTCCCTCCACCGATGCTGGTTGTCTCACTGAGTTCCTCCAGCAGTTTGTTTTTGATGATGCATTAAGTTTCCTGCTTTGTGCCATAATTTCCGAGGAAGGCGTCGTAGGTTGGCATGACCTAGTGAACTTGGATGCTAATCCAAATTGAAAAGGGACCTGGAACTTCAAATAATACCGGCAGAGAAGTAACCATCTGAAAATCTGTTGAATGAAAAATGTACAGTAACTTCATATCCAGGATTTGGTCATAACTGAGTTACAAATATCAAGTGTCTGTTGTTGAAGTTCTAAAAGTATGAGCAAGTGAGGAAGTATGATGTTTCATGCTATGACCTGTGGGATGCTGATAAAACAATCACATTTATACAAGGCATTCCTTTAACCTGTTGTTTACCTAGTAAGGACTCCAATCCGCAGTTGCCTTAACAACCAATCTGTTGTGAGTATGCACTTTGGGGTTGGAAGGGTGGAAGATTAATAGTCTTTGGGAACTGAGTTGGCGGTGGAATTTTGGTAGCAGGTAAGCCTTTTATGAGTAATCCAATACCTCCGCCAGGCAGGTCTATAGTATTCCAAGCCGCAGTTTAAATAACAATCTGAATTAAACCTGGAGGGGTAGATTTGTTATTAAGGTTTAGAATTCTTTCATCTCCTTCAGATAAAGTATAAGGTAATGATCTGCTTAGTGGGTGAGCCTGTCAACAGAAGAATGTGTACCAGTGCTTTTCTCTGATAGACCGTATTGCTTTATATATTTAAACTCCCATCAGTAAGTATACTAGAAGCCTGCTAGCCTTGCCGTTTCCATGTTCTGTGCAAATTGATTAGACCCCTGCAACAACAAAAATGATACCATGCATTTGCATGGCAACTTTAATATGATAAAACATTGTAAGGTGCTGTCCTGGAGTAGTGCCAAATAAAAATTATACACTAAGCCACAGAAGGAGTAGATGCAGGTTTATACCGGAGATAAGACACAAAGTGCTGGAGCAACTTAGCGGGTCAGGCAGCATCTCTGGAGAAAATGAACAGGTGATATTTCGGGACGGAATCCTTCTTCAGACTGAAGAAGTCTGTTTCTGTTTGAAGAAGGGTTTCGATCTGAAACGTCACCTGTTTCTTTTCTCCAGAGATGCTGCCTGACCCGCTGACTTGCTCCAGCACTTTGTGTCTATCTAGGGCACAGAAGGAGATGTTGTGACAGAGGACGAAGCATGTCGACAAAGAGGTAGAATTCGAAAAGTGATGTGGAGAAGAAAGAAGTTGGAATAAAAAACTGGAAGGCCATAGAATACACAATCTGGAAAGTAATGCTGTTAATTTACAAAACATATTAGCAATCCACAGCCAGTATTCTGCACAGTTCTGGCCACCACCTAGTAAGAGGATGTGACTGTACTGGAGAAGGGTGCAGAGGATATTTAACAGGGTTTTGCCTGGGATGGAGCATTTCAGCAATGAGGAGAGCCAGCATAGAATGCGTTTGTTATCTTTAGAGCCGAGGTGTGACCTGATTGAGGTATTGAGGGTTATGGATAGGGTACAAAATGAAGACTTGTTTCCCTCAGCAGAGATATCTATGACAAGAGGGTATAGGTTTAAGATAAGGGGGAGGAGATTTAGATTGGATTTGCGAAATAATCTTTTTTGACCCAGGGGAAAGAAAATTCTGTTTCAGGGAGTGGTGGAGGTTATTTAAATGGTATGAGTATTGAAATGACATCCATCGAAAGCTACAGGCAAAGTGTTGGGAAATGGAATTAGTACAGATCTTTCACGGCGGCACGGTGGCGCAGCGGTAGAGTTGCTGCCTTACAGCGAATGCAGCGCCGGAGTCTCAGGTTCGATCCTGACTGCGGGTGCCGTCTGTACGGAGTTTGTATGTTCTCCCCGTGACCTGCGTGGGTTTTCGCCGAGATCTTCGGTTTCCTCCAATACTCCAAAGACGTACAGGTATGTAGGTTAATTGACTGGGTAAATGTTAAAAAAAATTGTCCCTAGTGTGTGTAGGATAGTGTTAATGTGCGGGGATCGCTGGGCGGCGCGGACTCGGTGGGCCGAAGGGCCTGTTTCCGCGCTGTATCTCTAAATCTGTAAATCTAAAAAAAAAGATGATAGCCATGGACATGTGGGCTGAAGAACATATATCTGTGCTGCATGTCCTAATGTCATTGAGAGGATTTAATGGATATTGCAGTGGATAAAAGCTGTGGTTTATTTTTGTGTTTCTGGAAAATTCCAGAGTCAGCTTTAGCAAAGGAGAATAGAACCCACCAGGTTGAACCTCTGCAATTATGTAATAACTTCACAGAAGATGGGTATACATCTATTTCAAGTGGTTTTTTAAAAGATTGTTAGACTTAATCATGGCATGTTGGTATTTCTTGCTCCTCATCGGCCTGAAGTATGAGTTGGAGTCCACCATTTTAGTATTTAACGTGGGAATAGAGTCATACAGCATGGAAACAGGCCCAACTAGCCCATGCCTATCAAGATGCCTGCGTTTGACCCATATACCTCTAAACCTTTCCTATCCATCAGGGAATAAGCAGACATGGCTCCCTCTTTATTGTTTTTCCATGCAAGTTGCTTTTCTCAGCTGCATTTTTTTAAACTAACAATAAAAGGGTGTTAATAAAGTAACTGGGTCACTGGTGAAGAGAAGGAAGAACATGTGGATAAGCAAGGAAGAGGAAGTTAATTGCTGGCACGTTCCTTTTACACTTCTACCTTCCTATTGGAGAAATTGTGGCTCTGTCTCGGAAGGGAAATCTGTAACTCGTACGAGTCTTCAATTCAAATGCATCCATTATAGACGTGATCGATTGGTAGATGAATAACTTTTGAAACAACAGCTGAGGTGCTTCAAGATTAACTGTTGGCATTCTAAGCTGTGGAAGATAATTTTTCCAACATTTTATTTACCAATTGGTTCCTGAGCCAGAACTCATTCCACACCATTTTTATTGTCTTAAATGATCTCAAAGCAGTTTTATTATGTTTACTTATGGTAAATTAATAGTAGTCATTATCAAAGTATATCAGGATCACAAGTTAAACTTATATACAAGTTGTACAATATACAAATCACAAGTTATACTTATATACAAAAAAAGAATGATGAATGCTAACCATACATTGTTCAACTGCAGAATGGTTGTAGTGGATGACTGCTCTCCTAGCTCTCCACACTGTTAAACTGAATTGCTGGTTATTAGATTCATAGATAAAATAATCTAATAGAATCTAATACATAATCTAGTTAATAAGGAGACTAACTCAACTCACTACAGTTAATAAGGATGCCCCAAGGTTCCTTAATTTTTCCAGTTCCCTCTTCTGTGCTGGGGAGAAAAAACATCCGTAATTACACAGAAGCCATCTCATGGAAATAAGTATTCACACTAAATTAAATTGCTCAGTTGTTTCTGTTATTTGGATCAGCATTACATTCAGTTTGCTTGCAGCAAGATCTCACAAGTACTGCAGTGAGAAGATACAAAACCAGTTAATCTGTTTTTGGTTGTTTTTGTTTTGTTGAAAGGAGAACAATTGGCACAGACCTGTGCATGATTGCTGCTAACTTGGCCAATCTGCCATCTGTAGAGGAATGCATGTATCCCTTCTGGTGCATCCTACCACAAATGCCAGCTCCACACTGGGCTTTATCAAAGTAAAGCGAAACTCCGATAAACTGGGACCAGTACAGCAACACAGCTGGTAGAGCCGCTGCCTCGCAGCTCCAGATAACCAGATTCGATCCTGACCTCTTGGTGTCTTTGTGGAGTTTGCACATTCTCCCTATGACCATGTGAGTTTCCTCCCACATCCCAAAGTTGTGTGGGTGTCTAGGTTAATTGGCCACTTTAAAAATTGCCCCTAGTATGTAGGGAGTGGATGCGAAAGTTGGATGTGATAGTCGTGTTTAGAGATACAGCAATGGAAACAAGCCCTTTGGCCCACCGAGTCCAAGCCTACACACTGGGGACAATTTTACAGAACCCAATTAACATACAAAGCTGCACATCTTTGGAATGTGAGAGGAAACCCGGGGAAAACCCATGCGGTCACGGAGAACGTACAAATTCCGTATAGACAGCTCACATAGTCAGGATCGATCCAGGGTTTCTGGCACTGTAAGGCAGCAACTCTACCACTGCGCCACTGTGATGCACATAGAACTAGTGTGAATAGGTGATTGATAGTCGGTGTAGGCCTGCCAGGCTGAACAACCTGTTTCCATTCTGTATCTCTAAACTAACCCAGAACTTTGTGACTCACAGAATTTCTAGACTGCTGGGTGTTGCTTGTTTTATCACAACACACCTTTATAATCTGGCTCTGATCTACTCGCCATCCTGCCCCCTAATGAACCCGACCCTGGCTTCAGCCCAAGCCCGATGATATGCAGTTGTTGTCAGAAAAGGGCGGGAACAGAGCAAGGAAGACCGTTGGCTGAGAGCAAAGTAAATGTTAATTGCTGTGTGTAAAGGCAGTTTAAAAAGAGCGCCAAGAGTCCGTTAGTAGTCAGTCAGAAAAGTGCATAACTCCAAGCTTGTCAGGAAGGCAGTATAGAAGTGAGTACCTGGATTGGTTGATCAATTAAAGTAGAAGTTTGGTAAATTGGCCATTTAAGTAATTTAGTGACTGATATAAGCCAGACTTGCAGAAGGGGTGCGGCCCTGTTGAGGGTGAGGGCAGGAATAGAGAGATCGGGGATACGAATGTATGGCTGAGGGGCTGGTGCAGGGAGCAGGGATTTAGATTTCTAGATAACTGGGATCTCTTCTGGGGTAGGGGTGACCTGTACAAAAGGGATGGGTTACACCTTAACAGCAGGGGGGACCAACATTCTGGCAGGCAGGTTTGATAGTGCTACAAGTGTGGCTTTAAACTAAGTAGTGGGGGGGAGGGGTTGACAAACTGGGAATATGGAGATGGAGTTAAAGGGGAAGCAAATACAGGAGAAATTGCAAAGGACTCTCGAATGAATGGGGAGGGAAGTTCTAGAAGGGATAAGAGAGTAAGGTCAGGGCCAATTGTGACCGGTGTGAGGGGGAGGTGAATACGGAAATTAAAGTGTTGTATTTAAATGCGTGAAGTATAAAAAATAAAGTGGATGAGCTTGAGGCTCAGTTAGACATTGGCAAGTATGATGTTGTGGGAATCACTGAGACATGGCTACAAGAGGACCAGGGCTGGGAACTGAATATTCAGGGGTACACAACATATAGAAAAGACAGACAGGTGGGCAGAGGGGGTGGGGTCGCTCTGTTGGTGAGGAATGGTATTCACTCCCTTGCAAGGGGTGACATAGAATCAGGAGATGTAGAATCAGTATGGGTAGAAATGAGGAATTGTAAGGGTAAAAAGACCCTAATGGGAGTTATCTACAGGCCCCCAAACAGTAGCCTCGACATAGGGTGCAAGTTGAATCAGGAACTAAAATTGGCACGTCGCAAATGTAATGCTACAGTGGTTATGGGAGATTTCAACATGCAGGTAGACTGGGAAAATCAGGTTGGTAATGGACCCCAGGAAAGAGAGTTTGTGGAGTGTCTCCGAGATGGATTCTTAGAACAGCTTGTACTGGAGCCTACCAGGGAGAAGGCAATTCTGGATTTAGTGTTGTGTAATGATCCTGATCTGATAAGGGGACTCGAGGTAAAAGAGCCATTAGGATGCAGTGATCACAATATGATAAGTATTACTCTACAAATTGAGAGGGAGATGGGAAAATCGGAAGTGTCAGTATTACAGTATAGCAAAGGGGATTACAGAGGCATGAGGCAGGAGATGGCCAGAATTGACTGGAAGGAGGCCCTCGCAGGGAAGACGGTGGAACAGCAATGGTAGGTATTCCTGGGAATAATGCAGAAGTTGCAGGATCAATTTATCCCAAAGAGGAGGAAAGATTCCAAGGGGAGTAAGAGACACCCGTGGCTGACAAGGGAAGTCAAGGACAGCATAAAAATAAAAGGGAAGAAGTATAACAAAGCAAAGAAGAGTGGGAAGCCAGAGGATTGGGACTTTTTTTAAAGAGCAACAGAAGATGACTAAGAAGGCAATACGGGGAGAAAAGATGAGGTACGAGGGTAAACTAGCCAATAATATAAAGGAGGATAGTAAAAGCTTTTTTAGATATGTAAAGAGGAAAAAAATAGTCAAGGCAAATGCGGGTCCCTTGAAGACAGAAGCGGAAGGAATTTATTA
Source organism: Rhinoraja longicauda (assembly GCF_053455715.1). Lineage (NCBI taxonomy): Eukaryota > Metazoa > Chordata > Chondrichthyes > Rajiformes > Arhynchobatidae > Rhinoraja > Rhinoraja longicauda. Next base: position 13,814,019 of record NC_135965.1, on the reverse strand, counting down.
TGGGAAACAAGGAAATGGCAGACGAGTTGAACCGGTACTTTGGATCTGTCTTCACTAAGGAAGATACAAGCAATCTCCCAGATGTTCTAGTGGCCAGAGATCCTAGGGTGACGGAGGAACTGAAGGAAATCCACATTAGGCAGGAAATGGTGTTGGGTAGACTGATGGGACTGAAGGCTGATAAATCCCCAGGGCCTGATGGTCTGCATCCCAGAGTACTTAAGGAGGTGGCGCTCGAAATTATGGACGCATTGGTGATCATTTTCCAATGTTCTATAGATTCAGGATCAGTTCCTGTGGATTGGAGGGTAGCTAATGTTGTCCCACTTTTTAAGAAAGGAGGGAGAGAGAAAACGGGAAATTATAGACCAGTTAGTCTGACATCAGTGGTGGGGAAGACGAAATTGCGGAGCATTTGGATAGTAGTAACAGGATTGTTCCGAGTCAGCATGGATTTACGAAGGGGAAATCATGCTTGACTAATCTTCTGGAATTCTTTGAGGATGTAACCAGGAAAATTGACAGGGGAGAGCCGGTGGATGTGGTGTACCTTGACTTTCAGAAAGCCTTTGACAAGGTTCCACATAGGAGATTAGTGGGCAAAATTAGAGCACATGGTATTGGAGGTAGGGTACTGACATGGATAGAAAATTGGTTGACAGACAGAAAGCAAAGAGTGGGGATAAATGGGTCCCTTTCAGAATGGCAGGCAGTAACTAGTGGGGTACCGCAAGGCTCGGTGCTGGGACCGCAGCTATTTACAATATACATTAATGACTTGGATGAAGGGATTAGAAGTACCATTAGCAAATTTGCAGATGATACAAAGCTGGGTGGTAGTGTGAACTGTGAGGAAGATGCTATGAGGTTGCAGGGTGACTTGGACAGGTTGTGTGAATGGGTGGATGCATGGCAGATGCAGTTTAATGTGGATAAGTGTGAGGTTATCCACTTTGGTGGAAAGAATAGGAAGGCAGAGTATTATCTGAATGGTGTCAAGTTAGGAACAGGGGACGTACAACGAGATCTGGGTGTCCTAGTGCATCAGTCACTGAAAGGAAGCATGCAGGTACAGCAGGCAGTGAAGAAAGCCAATGGAATGTTGGCCTTCATAACAAGAGGAGTTGAGTATAGGAGCAAAGAGGTCCTTCTGCAGTTGTACAGGGCCCTAGTGAGACCGCACCTGGAGTACTGTGTGCAGTTTTGGTCTCCAAATTTGAGGAAGGATATTCTTGCTATTGAGGGCGTGCAGCGTAGGTTTACTAGGTTAATTCCCGGAATGGCGGGACTGTCATATGTTGAAAGACTGGAGCGACTAGGTTTGTATACACTGGAATTTAGAAGGATGAGAGGGGATCTTATCGAAACGTATAAGATTATTAAGGGGTTGGACATGTTAGAGGCAGGAAACATGTTCCCAATGTTGGGGGAGTCCGGAACCAGGGGCCACAGTTTAAGAATAAGGGGTAGGCCATTTAGAACAGAGATGAGGAAAAACTTTTTAAGTCAGAGAGTTGTGAATCTGTAGAATTCTCTGCCTCAGAAAGCAGTGGAGGCCAATTCTCTGAATGCATTCAAGAGAGAGCTGGATAGAGCTCTTAAGGATAGCGGAGTCAGGGGGTATGGGGAGAAGGCAGGAACGGGGTACCGATTGAGAATGATCAGCCATGATCACATTGAATGGCGGTACTGGCTCGAAGGGCCGAATGGCCTCCTCCTGCACCTATTGTCTATTGTAGTCATTAAAACAGTAAATCTGTGGATTACTAGGACATTGCATTAATGAATGAGCCAGATGCTGAACCATCAAGGTGTTTAAACTATCAAAACCAGTCTGGGTCCTAAGGGGAAACCTGAGGAGCATCATTTCCACGTAGAGGGGGGTGGTTATATGGCAGATTTAGATTTATAGATACATCGCGGAAACAGGCCCTTCGGCCCACCGAGTCCGCGCCGCCCAGCGATCCCTGCACACTAACACTATCCTACACACACTAGGGACAATTTTTACATTTTTACCCAGTCAATTAACCTGTACTTCTTTGGAGTGTGGGAGGAAACCCATGCAGGTCACGGGGAGAACGTACAAACTCTGTACAGACGGCGCCCTTAGTCAGGATCGAACCTGAGTCTCCAGCGCTGCATTCGCTGTAAGGCAGCAACTCTACCGCTGCGCCACCGTGCCGCCCCTAAACCATCAAGGTGTTTAAACTATCAAAATATACTTTAACAGCATTTAAAAGATGTTTGGACAGGTACATGGATAGGAAAGTTTTAGAGGTGAATGGGCCAATTGCAGGCAGGTGGGACTGGTGTATGCATCACGATTGACATGGGAAAGTTAAGCCAAAGGGTCTGTTTCCAGGCTGTATGGCTCGATAAGTCTGTTCAGCTGAAGGGTCCCAGACATGAAATGTTAATTGGAGACACAATGGACTAAAGATGCTGCAATCTGGAGCAAACAAACCCAAACTGCTGAAGGAACTCAGCAGGTTGAGCAACATCTGTGGAGGAAATGGAATTGTTGATGTTTCAGGTCGAGACTCTGTATAAGGACTGAAAGTGGACCGAAGCAGCTCTTCCAACCTCGTCTCCTGCATTTGGTGCACCCAATGTTGCCTCCTGTACGCCAGGGAGATTAAGCACAGACTCTGTGACCATAATGACTTTGAAGGTATTTATTTCACAAAATGCTGGAGTAACTCAGCGGGTCAGGCAGCATCTCAGGAGAGAAGGAATGGGTGATGTCTGAAGAAGGGTCTCGACCCGAAACGTCACCCATTCCTTCTCTCCTGAGATGCTGCCTGACCCGCTGAGTTACTCCAGCATTTTGTGAAATAAATACCTTCGATTTGTACCAGCATCTGCAGTTATTTTCTTACATAATTACTTTGAAGGCACCTTATCTTCAAGGATCAGGTAACATAAGGCAGCAACTTTCTAACTGTGCAAGGAAGTTGCAAGGCAGGCATGTCCCGAAACCTCTGCAGCAACATCTCCCAAACCTGAGTTCTCCTCCACTTAGACGGACAAAGGCAGCTGGTGCATGGGAAGTGAATAGTATATGTACTTCCTTGATTAAGAGAGAGATAGCATTTCATTTGTTGCCACTGTGACTCACTACTTAACAGAACTGGGTGGAGCTACATTTTAGTTTACTTTAGTTTAGAGATACAGGGCGGAAACAGGCCGACCAGCGATCCCCGCACATTAACACTACCCTACACCCACTAGGAACAATTTTTACATTTACCAAGCCAAACCTGTACGTCTTTGGAGAGTGGAAGGAAACCAAAGATCTTGGAGAAAACCCACGCAGGTCACGGGGAATACATACAAACTCCGTACAGACAGCACCCGTAGTCGGGATCGAACCCGGGTCTCCGGCGCTGCATGGCTGCAACTTTACCGCTGCGCCACCGTGACCGCCCCATTCGACTCCAGCGTTCATGAAAGTTGTGGCGCCTCTATGGATACAAGGCCAGGTAGTTGCTGAGAGTTTTGAGAGGCGGCCTAACTGACTTGCCACTGCGCCACCCATAAGTTTATTCACGATTGTAATCACCAACACTGATAGTTATTTCACTGTTCCTACTCCATGCAATTCTGATGCACCACACCACACAGAATTTTCCATTTTATCCTCAATGGATTCAACATAAACTTCAAATGATTAAAAGATGAAATGTGGCTTAGAAAGAATATTAAATTGTAGAAGAGACACATATTAAAGGACTTGGCAACATATCAAGTCTTTGAACTTTTTTTTGTTGATTTGCCACTAAGCTGTCTTGGTGATTTTTGCTTAATATTTAATACTGTTAAAGTTTATATCTGAGAAACATGTTTTTGATGCATTCAATGCCAATAAGTATCTGGGTCTCAATTTTGTTTCAAGAAGTAACTAAGCAGAAATTGTTTGGATATTTTCAACAAGCAAGAGCAGATCCTTGCTTAACACAGGTAAACTGAGATTGTGTGCAGTACATATAACTAGACAAGCATAGTTGATTGTGCTTTGATTTTTTTGGAAATCTCGTCTGTTGATTTTTCTACCTAAAGAAGTGTAAGGTGTTCTGATTATTCCAACCAGCAATCATCCCTCAATCAATTCATGTTATAGTAAGACTCCAATAATCTGGCATTCTCTGGACTTTGGTGGTGCCAAACTAGCAGGTTTTCTGGACACAAAATGTTGGAGTAACTCAGTGGGATAGGCAGCATCTCTGGTGAGAAGGAATGGGTCTGAAGAAGGATCTCGACCCGAAACGTCACCCATTCCTTTTCTCCAGAGATACTGCTTGTCCCGCTAATTTACTCCAGCATTTTGTGTCTATATTGGATTTAAACCAGCATCTGCAGTTCCTTCCTATACATTTTCTGGACTATTGGGTGTTACTTGTGTTAACTCGCACACAATTTTATTTCACTATTTTAAGCATTACACAGTAGAATAATCATAGAATCCAGTGCATGTATAAGGAGAGAATGAGAAATGGAATCCGTTAAGTTTCAGCTGGTTAGATACAGTTTCTGTGCTTTAATTAGTCAAACACACTGAAACGTGCAGGTCTTGTCTCTAGCCACATGTTGGCCCACACTCTGGCAGCAAACCTACCCACATTTCTGACCCCCAGTATTCCTGAAACCGTCGCCCTTCTTTTGCTCCCAGTAATACACCGCTGGCTTTGCAAGTGCTCGAATAGTAGGTCTACAGATAACAGTAAATTGTTTTAATGAATGAGTCGGATAGCAATCTATCAGGATTTTAGAACAATCTGAGACAGTGTTATTGAGGTGTTGTAAGTTTGTATTCGTCTCATTGCCCTTATAAACAAGATGTGGATGGTATTATCTAATAGCTTAGATAAATATGCGGGTTCTTTCATCATCCTCCATCCCTTTCCTCTCCGTGTGCTACTTGTGTTGCCGCTTTTAAGGTTACATCTCAAAATCCCTCTCTGTGTCAGTGTTCCTCAGGGCTCCTGCCATTTACTGCATAAATTCCTCTTATATTTGACTTCTCAAAGGGCGACATCTCACATTTGTTCAGGTTTAACTCCATCTGTTTTCTCACTGTCCAAATTTCCAATTGATTTATATCCTGCTGTGATAACCTTCTTCGCTATCCACAATTTCACCAATTTTTGTGCCACCTACGCACTTACTAATCAGACCAGCTACATTCTCATCCAAATCACTGTGTACGAATTCTTTCAAGAAAACCTTCTGGATGCATTGAACAACTTCTGCCTGATCTCTGCGACTGGGGTAAGGAAGTCAAAGGCAATAATGGAATTTAAAAAGGAAGTTAAAGCTACCCACTGCAACAACCCTGGTGGCTTTGCTTCTTTCCATGAACTGCCTTCTTATCTGTTCTTCTTTCTCTCTCCAGCGATTGGGAGGCCAACAGTATAATTCCCACTATAGTGATTACACCTTATTCCTGCACTTTACCCATATGGTCTTGCTAGATAAACCCTCCAAGATGTTCTCTATTGGTGCAGCTGTGACATTGTCCCTGATCATTAATGCAACTCCTCCACCTCTTTCACATCCCTCCCAATCAAATCAGGGACATCTAAACGCTGGAATGTTGAGCTTCCAGTCCTGCCCTTCTTTAAATCAAGTTTCTGTAATGGCTAAAACATCCCAGTTCCATGTTTGAATCCAACTCTAAGCTCGTGTGCCTTACCAGTTATACGCCTTGCATTAAAATTAACCAGGCCCGCCATGTTCCTACATCTGGCTATGCATGTTCTTCCTATTAGACTTGGAGACACAAAAACTGCAGATGTTATGATCTGGAGCAGAAAACAGACTGCTGGAGGAAGCATTTGTTGAGGTAAATGTTCAGTCGATGTTTCAGGTTGAGTCCTTTTCTCTGGACAAAGTGTGGATTGGAGATCGCCAGTATAATGAGGTGAAGGATTTGAGGGCAGACCTGGCAAGTGATAACTAAATGGGTATAAGTGAAAACTTAATGGGTATATGTGAGAGGATATGCGGAGCCGGGAGCTATTGTTTGTCAATTTTTCTCGGGTAAGACCATGACATCAGAAATAAGAAAGGGGGGGGGGGGGAATGATACTGCTTCCTGGCAGCCAGCCTGGCACAAAGTGTTGAATGGCCACATGTGTAGTAAGTAAGTGAGTAACTTAAACACGTGTTGGAGATGATGGCTGAGGCAGAGGAGAAAAGAAACAGGGGAGTTGGTCATGTGAAAATGATGGCAAAGATCTATGACAATGCAGAGAGCAGAACCAATGTAATCATCACTGTGAGGGAAGAGGGGAAGGTCCTGGGTAGTTCTGAAACAAAGACTGTTGCACACATCCCACAGAGGTTGGCATAGATTGAACCTGAGGAGGTCTTTTAACTGCACCTTTGATAGGGACAAAGTGAATGGAATTGAAATGGTTGCTGTTCAGCATGAGAGCTGGTTCAGTCAAACAACATCCTTTCTGAGGTCATTTGTTGCGGCCTTGATTGGTCTTGGTCTTTTCTCACCTCCAGCTCGTCACCTCCCCCGCCCCTCCCATACTCCCAGTCTAAATAAGGGTCCTGACTCAAAATATTTCCTATTAATTTTCCCCAGAGGATGCTGCCTGACCCGCTGAGTTACCCTAGCATTTTGTGTCCATCTTTGGTGTAAACCAGCATCTGCAGTTCCTTTTATTACAAAGGAGGCTAATGTCAGGAAGACTGCTTGGGCATCTGTTTAAGTGAAAAACAAAGGGCCCTTGTGTCACCCTGATGGAGGGAGAGAGCGATTGGACATCCTTGATGAAAATGAACCAGCTACCAATTAGAAAAGATCAAAGTGGGAGAGGGTGTCCGAGGTAAGTGGGAAGAAGCTGGATGAAGGTAGATTCTTCCATTCCCTCCACATTCTCTCCAACTTGAAAGATGTTGGATTGCTCACATTCCTGAGGAAAAGTAATTGGGCTGAAAGGTTAACCATCTCCTCAGACACACCCGACTTCTTGAGCGTTATGAGCACTTTCTGTTTTTATTCCAGATTAACAGTGCTGTTTGTTTATTCTTTTCACTTCCCTTTGAATTCAGTGCTTACCTTGTGTGGAGGGATCACTCGGCCCCTTTCACCTGCCTACATTTGGTGTTCTTGTCCAAAAAGGGCTAAAGTTTAAGCTATGGAACATGTGTATGATGTTCTACCGGCTTTACATTCATTTTCGTGCTTCAGCTTGTACCATGGTTGGTGTATAATGCTTGGATCTGCATGCAGAATTCCTGATCTTGTGGAGGCATGCGCATTAATAAGAGATGATAAACAGTACATTGAACATTTTGCACAGTTATCCAAGTTGATTTTGATATGATTACATAATTAAAAACAGCTAGCTGACCATTCTTTTAAGCTGATGTGACTGCTAACTGAGGGATGATTTTCTCAGCACATGCATAATTAGCTGGAAATTTCAAAGATCTAATGCCTTTTTTACATTACTGGAATAAAGTAATTGGCTATCTTCATGTTATATAGGAAAGAACTGCAGATGCTGGCTTATACCAAAGATAGACACAAAAGTGCTGGAGTAACTCAGCAGATCAGGCAGCATCTCTGGAGAAAAAGCATGGGTGACGTTTCAGTTTGGAACCCTTCTTCAGACTGAAGAAGGGTTCCAACCTGAAACGTCACACATCCCTTTTTTTCCAGAGAATCTGCCTGACCGGCTGAGTTACTCCAGCACTTTGTAGATATCTTCAGGTTGTTTAGTGGCATTTTGGAAATTCAACAAGGCAATTACTGATTTGAAAAAAGACATAAAGTGCTGGAGTAATCAGCGGGTCAGATTGCATCTCTGGGGAACATGGATATGCTATGTTTCGGGATAGGACCCTTCTTCAGACTGATCCTACTCACTGATCTGATTCATCTTTTTGCATCTTGTACAATGTCCCTCTTAATGCACCGAATGGGAGAGTGGACCAATTTTCAATTGGAAATTGGACCAAGCTGTGCTGGAATAGAACAGTTGCGCCTTCATAGGACAGGTTGGTTGTATTATAGAAGTGCACTACTTGTGAAATCATTGGAGACAAGTCTCATGCTTGCATTTGATTCTTCAGTTCCTCCTCAGAAAATCTCCATTTCTCCCAAGCTTGCAGTCCGATAGGTCATAAGTGCCATCCTCACAAAACCCCTTTTTCTTTCTTGTTGGTACTGCCGCATGGTTACTTACCTTGTTCACCCATTTAGCACCAGGTCCCAATATTTGGGCTATGGTTGCCTGCACTCTTAATATTTAGCTCTAACTCAAAGTTCCCCATATGCCCAGTGCATTTTTTTTGTGATGATATGTGCTGATAGATAGTAGTTATCTAGTAAAACTAGATAGTAATTCAAAACTAGATTTTCAAATCTTCAGAATTTTTAATATTATAAAAACATTACTAAAGTTTTAAATACAAGTTGTTGATTAAATCAGGCTATCAGTAACTCAGCGGGACCAGCAGCATCTCTGGATGGCAGAATGGGTGACGTTTCATAGAAACATAGAAAATAGGTGCAGGAGGAGGCCATTCGGCCATTCCAGCCAGCACCGCCATTCATTGTGATCATGGCTGATCGTCCACAATCAATAACCCGTGCCTGCCTTCTCCCCATATCCCTTGATTCCACTAGCCCCTAGAGCTCTATCTAACTCTCTCTTAAATCCATCCAGTGATTTGGCTTCCACTGCCCTCTGTGGCAGAGAATTCCACAAATTCAGAACTCTCTGGGTGAAAAAGGTTCCCTCTCACCTCAGTTTTAAATGGCCTCCCCTTTATTCTAAGACTGTGGCCCCTGGTTCTGGACTCCCCCAACATTGGGAACATTTTTCCTGCATCTAGCTTGTCCAGTCCTTTTATAATTTTGTATGTTTCTGTAAGATCCCCTCTCATCCTTCTGAACTCCAGTGAATACAACCCTCTAAACTCCAGTGAATACAAGCCTCTAAACTCCAGTGAATACAAGCCAAGGGTCGAGATTTTTCTTCAGACTTGTCGGAGTGAGGAGAACTTCTTCATGCCTTGAAGAGAATTTGCAGCGGGGCAGACGAAATGTGCAGGAGGAACTGCAGATGCTGATTTACACCGAAGATAGATAAAATGCTGGAGTAACTCAGCGGGACAGGCAGCATCTCTGGAGATAAGGAATGGATAGGGACATGCAGGTTATTGGATGACAATCTGTCGTTGACACTTACAGGAAGGGATGATATGCATACTGGAACCTTTTTATCTACAAACAATGTACTGCCCAAGCCAGGATTGTCATTTGAAAAAATGTCTGATGTCTTGTACCTTGGGCAACAGTCATTTTTCAGTGGGGTACAATGACCAAACTATCACTGGTTCTTTGTTGTGACATCTATCTACCACATCCATTTGGGTGCTCTAAACATTCTCGGCAAATACAGGAAAAAGGCAAAAGAAAGAGCAAAGATGAAAAATAACTTTAAATTTGCTAATGTGAACCTTGCTAATGTTTAGTAGTCCCCAATAAAGGATTATGCTTTCTTTTTAAAACTTGAGAGTCCTTGACACAGTGGCCAGGTCCCTCTACAGAAACAAGGAACTACGGATGCTGGTTTACAAATAAAAGGACACACAGTGCTGGAGTAACTCAGCGTGTCATGCAGCATCTCTGGAGAACATGGATAGGTGTCATTTCAGATGGGGACCCTTCTTCAGGCTGGATTCAGCCAGGTTCCTCTGTTGCAAACTGATTTATCAGGCGTCTTATTATCCCTCTATATTTATGAGAAATGAAACAGCTTTGGTTTCAGAAGAAAAATCTCCATCTGGATATATTTTTGAACTTCCATTGCTTTTTTTTTAATCCCCCACATGAATTATCAGTCTATTCATATTCTCTCTTCCCCCATACCCTCTAACCCTTGTGTGGAGGGATACTCCACAGCTTGACCATACATTGAAGGCAGGCAAGGGACAACAGATGTCTCTCAATTAAGTTAGTAAGTCAGCCTCGCCTCTTGAAAGATAAGTCTTTTTTTTTTTGTCGTGTTTACTGCAGTTAATAATTTGCTTCTTGTTTCTAATCATACACTGAAAGGAGTCGTAAAAAAAAAATTCTAATTGCAAGGACTTCCATCACAAGAAAATGTGGTTAGGCCACAAATCTGCGACAACTATGCATGTTGTTTCATTCCGCCCCAGAAGTACTGTGAAGTACTTGGGCAAGTTTTGTTTTACGAGTTTGGGTATTTCTGGGTTAACAACTAATTGAGATTTGTCCGCATCTTTTTTAGTGACTAGTTGGAAATGGTGACGTCCCTGTTGTCATGTTACTTAGAGTGTAATGCTTACAGAATATTTTGTGTAAAGCCCACACTTGAGAAGACTTTTTTTCTGACAAAAACCTGTGTGTCAGCAGTGTTGCAGCGATGGGTGTGGCCCAGAGGAAGCACTTCTTGAGTTTTTGAATTAGTAAGCAATGCACAGACCTTTTGCTCCACTGATGTAGAGGATTAATATGGCTTCTTCATTGCTGCTGAGCTGAAGTGTGGCAATTGCAGGACAAACACTGAAAGGTAATTAAAAATATGTTATTTAAGTAGAGCCTTTCTGCCTTGAAAGTTGTAGAATTTGACAGTTTATTAATTGCTTTTGAAATGAGTTACAAGAAAAGGAAGTGCTTGAGGTACAGTGTGCAGTATTCTACAGAGAGGTTTACAGTGGAAAATGTTCAAGACAAATGAACCGATTAAGACACTATTAGTGTGAGTGAGACTTTGTATAGGAGCAGTGATTATTTTTAGAGATGGATCAGCAATTAATTTTACACAGATGCCTTGTCTAGCATGATAAATAAACTATCAATTATCTGAACTTGAAACATGAAAATGTGTGCATGCAATGTATGATTTCAAGATTCATCTCCATAACATAATTTGCACTGATCGAACAATGAACTAGTTTATTATCCCAAGGTTTATATTCTCAGTAGAAAGCAAATGGTGGCCTGAAAGGGGCATTGTTGAGCTTATAGGACTTGGTATTACAATCCCTACTGTAATCGGCACCTTCCTAATCTCTTGAGTGGGGGTAGGGGTAAAGACTTCATTGGGGTCATCAGGTGGGCACCCTCCTTCCTTGGTGTTTCGTTGATAGGCCCACGACACCTCCAGAGGGCTCAACAGCGATACCTGGCGTCCCAGGTGCGGTCCCCTCCCATTTTACCCCTGTTGCTGGTCATTTTGCAGCCCAGTTGAAGTCTTTCCTCTTCAGCCACATCCCAGAGCAACTTTGAGGTTATCTTGAAAAAGGTAGACAACATTAGTAGGAACTATTTATTGGTCATTAAATAGTAGTTGTCATATTGGGCACAGCATAAATCAGGTAATTAGTGGTGCATGAAACTGGTAATGCAGTAGTTATGTGGGAGTTTAATCTAGATATAGACCGAACAAGTAACATTGGTGGAAGGAAGGCGAATATTAAGTTTTTTTATTTTTATGAAGGACTTCTCGATTGCAATTATGTAGGGCCATAGTGATACCACACTTACTGTCTGGTGTACAACTGTAGTCTCCTTGCCTAAACAAAAATATGTTTACCATAGAGGATACAGCAAGGATTCGCTGCTCTGGTTTCAGCTATGATGTGTTTACAAATTGATGAAAGATGGAGTAGACTAGGCCTGTATTTTCAAAAAATTAGAGGAACAAGAGGAGATCTCATTGAAACGTGATTTTTGTTTTGTTTACTGGGCTCAATATGTGGGACGCAGGGAGAATTTCTCCCCTGTCTGAGGAGAAACCGTCTTAGAACAAGGGGTAGGTTGTTTAGGATTAAAATGGTTCGAAGTTCCCATTCAGAGATTGATGAATCTTCGGCATTCCCGACCCAGAGTGCTGTGAAAGCTGATATTGAGTTCATTCACAATAAATATTTATAGGTTTCTGAATATCAAGGAAACTAAGGGATATAGGGTTAGATTTGATCAACAAATCAACCATGATCAGGATGAATGGCAGAACAGGCTTGATCGGACTAACAGCCTCCTCTTAATCCTCTAATCACACAATATATTCACGCCTGAAGTAGGTGCGAGGCTGCTTACAGTTCTAAATTTGGGCTCGTATGTGTTGGGAGACCGCTCTTTGTAACCCCAAATACAAATGGATCTGGCCCATGCACCTCCACACTTAATCAAACAGTACATTTTGTGTTATGTAATGGGTAGTTTAATCAGCAGGCCTAAAGGGCTTGCTTTAGTCACTCTGAAAAGGTCCTTGGATTCTTGTAGGACCTGGAAGAACAGGAATATTGTGCCTTTGGGGAAGGGTGTTCTGGTGTGCTTCCCCCCATTTTGCTGCTGACTTCCCTCGTTTTAGCTTGCATGCCTCGAAACTACCAAATATCATCACTACATCACCTCTACCTTCGCTGCCCACCTCCAGAGGCTTTGGCAATGTGCTTGTTTGTATTCCTTAAAAACACAGCAACTGATGCCAGGAGCCTTATCTCACACTCCGGCATTTTTACAATTCCATTTGTATTTTCAGAGCGAGTTAAGGATTATCTCAAATGACAGTAAATGAAGGTTCACCCTAGAATATGATCAGCAGCATTATGTAAAGCGTATCTCTATGAAGTCATAGAGCTTTACATGCCCATGTTGGCATTCTGGGCTAGTCCAAATTCCCTGCATTTGGCCCATTTCCCTCCAAACCCTGCAATTGGTCCATATCCCTCTAAACCTCTAAATCTGGTGTGAAAATTGCAACTAAATCACTGTTAGTTTGCAATAAAAGTCAATCCACTTCCATGACAATAGAGGGAAATCAATTGCAGATCAATGATCTCGGACCTCGATGCGATGTACAAATCTGGAATATTTTAGATTGCATAACTAGTACCATTTGGGGCAGTACTTCTACTATTGAGATTCCAGTTTTCTGCATCTTGATAACTTGGGTGCAGTTAGGTGCTGCGGAGAGCTTAATGAGCAATAAAAACATAATGTTTCTACTCAAGGAGCTCCTGTGGAGAAGAAAATCTGAGTTAATGTTTCAGGTGTGTGACCTTTCATCAGTTCTGGTCATCCTTCCGAAATGCTAACTGTTTCAACCTTCCCATTCTCAGCATGTTTTAGCTTTTATTTAAGATATCCAGCAAGTGCTTCCAGCTCAGTCGATTGACCTAAATAATACTGTATAACATTTACAAGGATCTACAGATGTTGGAATCATGAGCAAAATTACAAAGTGCTAGAGTAATTCAATAGGTCAGGCAACAACTGAGGAGGGAATGGACAGGCGACATTGTGGGTCGAGACGCTTCTTCAAGTTCACATTTAAGGGTTAAGGTTTCAAGGTCAGTTTATTGTCACATGTACCAGTTAAGGTACAGTGAAATTTGAGTTACCAATACAACCATACTAAGTGAAAAGCAACAAGACGCACAACCACATTAAATAAAAGTTAACATAAACATCCATCACAATGGATTCCACATTCCTCGCTGTGATGGAAGGCAATAAAGTTCAATTTTTGTTCAGAAATTAAAAGCAAACCGCTGTTCATTCTGTACATTTAGTCATATTTGAGTACAGACACCACACAGTTTCATCATTCTGAAATTAAACAGTCTATAACACAATCAATACAAAATAACTAAATAGAAAGGTTTGACTTGATAAAAAAACTCGTTTTGAATGTGCCATTGATGAATCGTGAAAATGTTTTTGGAAAGGAAACCATGGGGGAATGTTTGGCACAGAAATATAACCAATGTCAGAAAATTGTAGAGTCGTAGAAGTCTACAACACCGGAGAAGAGGAGATGGTTTAGCTAGGTCTATATACTTTAAAAAATGGTTATTGATAACTCGTCTTTTCTCATGATTGTTGCTTTGAAGGTCTGGGAAAAAATATTAATTCAGGTACTTTTTAAGATGATTACTATTTGATTTTTATTCTTTCACCTTTGTTCCAGATCCCATCCTTAGGGTGAATGCAGGTTTTCTTCAATTTCCCTCAAATAGATACTTGTCACCTTAAATCTTTATCCACTTGTTCCAACCTTTCTGGTAATGGAAACAAAACCTAGTTATTCACCTTATCCAGGACTTTTGTAGGCATCCTGTAGTTCTGCTCTGAATTCATCGGAAACATCCTGGAATGTGGTGAGCAGAAAGAATTAGGCCTAACTAGCATTTTGTATTCAAGCTTTTGTCTGGTTTGGTTTCTATGCCTCAGCCCCAGAATAATAATAATAATAATAATAATAATAATAATAATAATCCTTTATTCGTCCCACAACGGGGAAATTTGCAGGGTTACAGCAGCGAAGTGGATAACAAAAATAAATAAGCATTCATTAAAAAATAAATATAACGGTAATTATAACCGTTAACTCTCCTGTAAACTCTCTTAACCTCCTTATCAACTTCCCCTTCCATTAGGGGACTCGTAGACATGGACTATTTGGCCATCTGTATCTCTATGTTTCCCAATATTCTGCCTTAGGTCTCCTTAAATCCTTGAAACACTAAATTAAATTATATTTGTCCCTTTTGGTTCCACCTGACCAGTCAGTCCATAGGCATCTACCAATAGTCCACGGCTTTCCTCATCAACGTGGTTAATTATTTTATTGTTCAAGCGTTTCAAACACATCCCCTAAAACAGATCCGAAATCATTGACTTTGAGTTTCTGTGCTGACACATTTTTGATTGACTTGCCATTTCCCTATGCATCCACAGACTTTTACTTTTCTAATCTGTGTTATATGGTATTTTTGTTAAGCATTGCTGAAACTTACATAAACAACACCAAATACACAAGCCTCATTGATCCTTATAGAACAGAAAAGTACAGCACAGGAAGAGGCCCTTTACCCCATATGTCTGTGCCAATAGACGTTGTGTTGGATAGTTGTTGGATAAATGTAATGATTTTTTCTTTCCCTCAGCAATCATGTTGTCTGTCCCTGATTAACCTTTACCTTTCTAAATGCCGAACTTAAACTGTCATTCAAAATGTTATCCAATGATTTGCTTATTATGTGTAATTAACATGATGAATTCACTTTATCAATTTCGTATAAGAGCTCTCCAAGGAAATGACACCTATATCAAAACAACCTGAACTTTATTATTTCTCTTGTAAAGTCTTTCACACCATTCCCATAGTAAGAATGAAGGTATCCTCCTTACGTGTTTCTAGAAAACACAACAGATAAAGAAACCGTAAAGATGGAAAGATCTATCTATTTATCCATCACTCCACTTTTTTCAACTACTGTGCACTTGGTGTGATGGTGTGTTGATGGGGTGCCAGCCAAGTGTGCTACTTGGTTCTGGCTGGTGTCGAGCTTATTGAGATGTGTGGGGACTGAAGTCACCAGGGCCAATGGATTACTCCAATCCATCATGCTCCTGATTTGCGCCTTGTAGATAGTGGAGATGCTTTGGGTTGTCAGGAAGTGAGTCATTTGTCACAAAATGCCCAATCTCTGATCTGCTATTATGTGGCCATAGTATTTATCTGTTGAGTTTCTGGTTAATGATGATCTCCAAGATATTGATGGTAGGAAACTTTGCAATGGTACTGCCATTGAATATCAAGGATAAGTGTCGGCTTGTTGTCCAGGTTTGCCTTGCATGGGCATGGATATCTGATCCAGTGAGGAATCATGTAGAATAGAACATGTGAATATCTGCACTCTGACATAGTGGATGGAAATTTATTAATGAAGCAACTGAAGATGGTGAGTCTTTGACACTTCTACAACAAATCTCCGCATTGATGTGCTGGGCTGTAGTAATTGACTTCCAACAGCCACAACCATCTTCCTTTGGTTGATGTATGACTTCAATGGTTGGAATGTTTTCTCCTTTGTGTCAATACACTTCGGTTTGACCAGAGGTGACCAAATCTCTGTTTTTTCCTAGTTGCCACTTTTAAGGAACTATGAACTTGAACACCAAGGTCCCTGTGTTCATCAACATTCCTTAATGCATTTGACTTTCCAAATTGCATGACCTCACAGTTATTGGGATAAAATGTCATCCGCTAACGTTCACCTAACTTTCCATCTGATCTATATTCTGTGTAATCGTGGTCAATCTTCCTCACTGTCAAGAACACCACCCACTTTCTTGTTATCTGCAAACATATTAATAACACCGCCTACATTCATATCCAGGTTGCTAATATATATGACAAACAACAATGGTCCTACCGATCTCTAAGTTACACCACCAACACCAGGATGGAAGTCATAGGCTTCCATCAATAACTTATCCTTCTGTCGCAACAATCTGCTATCCTTCACCAAACTAATTTTGGATCCAATCAGCCAGCTTGCCTCGGATCTCATGTGCCTTAACTTTATGAACCAGTCTACCAGGCGGGACCTTGTTAAAAGTCTTACGAAACTCCACATAGACAATATCTACTTCCCCTGCCTTCATTGTTTATATTACTCAAGCCTTCATTGTTCTTCTTACTTGTCTGAAAACACAATCAAATTAGTGAGGCAGGATTCTCCCACTCAATGCCCTGCCACATCAGCCCCTGCCTTCCCAAATATACCCAAATCCTATCCATGAGGATTTTCTCCAAAATCTCTCGTAAGCCAGTGGCCTGTGCACATGTGGTTAAAGTACTGCTCCTTAACCTACCAATGGTAATTTCTATTACTTTGTTGATAATTTTGAGTATTTTAATCGGGAGGTAATTATCTAGATTGGGTTTATACAACTTCTTGCAAACAGGACTTCATCTTGCCAGATTGAAGTGGTAATTTTTGCCTATTGAGATAGCAGGAAGCACTAAACACCATTATGACTTGGGGCGTTAAAAATATCTGTGCTTTGAAAATTAACAATTAATGGTGTGTTTGCAACTCTCAGTTTAGATGTTAGTGTGAAAATTCAGCTTAGCATACACTCCAAATTTTCCATCAATCTGCTAAACTGGCTTCTACTTGACTCATTTGGGAACCTGCACAATAATAAGCCATTCGAGAGTTACCAGCCTGTTCCAGCATTTAATTAGATATATTTTTTAAGAGAATCTTTTCTATTGGAAATACTTCCTCATTTTGAACACCTATCAAATATTCTATCACCTTTAGAAAATTTGTTCAACCTTTCCATTCCAAGAATTACTCATTCTCACATGTAAATGTGTTTGGTGCCAGTCTTGGATACTCTTTGTCACCTTCTAAAGTTTGATGCCCAGATTGTTATAAATTGTATTCACGCTGGGGTGCAATAAAGGTTCAGCGTAACTTCCTTGCTTTAATTCTCTGCGTTGTTATTCATAAGGCCAGGAGTTCAGGACAATTGCTATTCCATTACAGTTACCTTTAGTAGTCTGAAGAAGGGTCTCGACCCGAAACGTCACCCATTCCTTCTCTCCTGAGATGCTGCCTGACCTGCTGAGTTACTCCAGCATTTTGTGAATAGTTACCTTTCAAAAGGTCAGCCTGTAATTTCTTATGTGGAACCACATCAATTGCTTGGGAGATGTACTTGGCTAATATCCATAAATACTTGCTTATACACAGCATTGGAGGCTTCTTCAATAAAGCTAACTGGATTATATTCAAATTGTCAGAATTTAGTTAGAGGCAGAGAAAATCATTGGCTCAAACTTAATGGGCCAGGGCTCATTTCATCACTTCAAGAGAGTTACTCGCACCTGAAATTGAACAATAGAAAAGGTGGTAAAATCTATATTTTCTGGCTTTCCTGATATCTTGCTAAAGCTTTGGCAACTGAGAAAGATTATCTATTCACTTAATTTCTTAACATTTCCTTGTTGCCTGTCCTTGTTGACCCGCTGAATTACTCCAGCACTTTGTGTCTTCCATTCTCTTGTTGAGCGTAGTGGAACAATTATTGCACTGACCTTCATCCCAATGAAGTTCCAAATCCTGGCTGCTGTCCATTGCTCATTTGTGAAAGCTGCACTTTGTGTGGATAGCTAGTGAAGGTGGAATTCCTCACCACATCTAATTCCACTTATATCTGAGCCTATCCTTGAACATGTCGACACAAAAGTGGCCCACCGAGGCTGTAAGCATTAATGGAGGTGCAGCCATGTGAAATATAGATTGTTGTTTTCTGAAAGGGATGGCAAAGTTACAGTTGCATCTATTGAGGCAACATACAAAAAGCCACTCAATTCGCTAATATTCTATGTTTTCATTGTTTGTTGAGGGTAGTGGAATCATGGCCAATTTATGTTATAGGCTGATATTTTGTAAATTATCAGTACATTTCCAAAGAAGAGCATGGGCAGATGCATTAATTCCATCTGATCTGTCATTAACTCTTTCTTGTGGTTACCAAACAATGTAGTGAAAATCCTGAATGGAGGTAGCAGAAGGGAAGTTAGGGTCATCGGACTGCAAGATTACTTAACTCCATTGACTCGCCCTGTATTCTGAGGGTCAGTACCTCAACCAGACTCTCCAACATATAAATGGACTCCGACTGACCCATGCTGATGTTTAATACTAATGTTTCAGTGTTTGATAATTTTTAAATTAATTTTATTGAATGAGGGTTATCACACATCACCATTTATAATTCTTTTTGATATTTGATTGATCCTACATGAAGATAAAATGCCTTGGTTGTTGTGTGTTAAATATTTAGTAAGAGCAGCAAATTGAGCAAAACATGCTTAAAACACGGAGTAAATCCTAGAATTAGAAAGTTACAACACAAGGGTCTAATCCATGTTGAGGTGTTCACACTAGGAATAAAAGTGCCATTTGAATTAATCTCACTTCTCACCTGTTTGTCTTTAAACTACTGCAATTTCATTGTTCGCCAGATATTTCTTAAGTGTGATGTGGGTTTCTTCATTACCCTTTCAAGTAATGAGTTCCAGATCCTCGCCACTTTTTTGATTTTCTTTCCAAACAGCCATTCTTATTTTTCTACCTATTGATTTAAATCGATATCTTTTAATTTTTTAACTCACTGCTGAGGGAAACAGATCCTTCCTTTACATCCAAGCTTACCTTGTGTAATTATATGTACCTTGATAACATCTCTCGTATTATTCCAAAGAAAATACGCTAACCTACCCAGTCTTTTGTTGTAAATATTGCTCCCCGCTTGCGTCAGTTATTTTCCAAGACTATCAGTGCACATGTATTCCCATTGGTTTTCCTGATTGTGGAACTGATACCTGGGCTCACAGTTAGTTTATTAACTGCAGGTAACGTGCAATAATACAAGATGAGGAAGATGCATAAAGATTCTTTGGAATGAACGTTTGGTGAACTTGCACAGATTGCTGTCTTTCTTAATTCTTTGATGGTGATACTCATGGTGTGGAGTCTAAGCATGTCTTTGGTTTACCATGGTATTTAAACAGCTCTAACGAAAGAGACAAATGACATAGTCTGTGACACTTTATTCCTTTTTCAATGGCCCAGCATATCATGTCTCTCATTCCTAATGTCCCTTGATAAGTGAACTTATCGCTGTTTGTTTAATCCTTTGCTCCCAGATTGTGTTTTTGCTGCCTGTTAAAGTTCTCAATAACGAAGAAATATTTGTAGAAAGTATGTCAGTTATGTCAGGGCGGCACGGTAGCGCAGCGGTAGAGTTGCTGCTTTACAGCGAATGCAGCGCCGGAGACTCAGGTTCGATCCTGACTACGGGTGCTGCACTGTAAGGAGTTTGTACGTTCTCCCCGTGACCTGCGTGGGTTTACTCCGAGATCTTCGGTTTCCTCCCACACTCCAAAGACGTACAGGTATGTAGGTTAATTGGCTGGGTAAATGTAAAAAAAAAAAATTGTCCCTAGTGGGTGTAGGATAGTGTTAATGTACAGGGATTACTGGGCGGCACGGACTTGGAGGGCCGAAAAGGCCTGTTTCCGGCTGTATGTATATGATATGATATGATATGATATGAAGGTGTACTTGATCTGTTGTTTAAATTGTATATCTGCTGAAAACCCCCAGTGTATCAATAAATAAAAGCTGCAGCATTGAAAAAGGACATTCAGTAAATGTTGGCACTAATCCCCAATGAGAGCAGGGAATCATGTGGACACAGCCTATTTTGTTGGCTCATTTTCTTCATCTTTTTAATTTAACCAAGAATATTGAATTTTGGGTTTTCAGTACATTTTTCTTGCCCTCTGCTTTAACTCCCTGAGTTATAATCTATCTTCCAATGCTCGCTGGTTTCCCTGGGTGTAAATTGCAATACAGAGCAAAATGAATGTCAAATCAGACAAGTGTTTTGCAATGGATGCAAATGGTATCAGAACTGAGTTAGAGGTATTTAATGTGAGTCTGTTATACTCACTAGAAACTGGGAAAGAGGTGGGTTAAAGACATGCTGAAACTGCAGTTGGATTGATTTGCTGCCTTCTTGTTTACACATGAACATTCAACAAAAACATCAGTGCAGTGGAGAACTATGCCTGCTTGTTATTCAGTGTGATTGTTCAAGTGCCTAACACCAGGATAACAACTTGGTAATGACCATTTCCTACCTGAGCAATACAACACATGCAGAATACCTCAGGAAGAACCAGGGCCTTCACAGCATCGCTGCGCTTCACAAAATTAGAGGCGTTCAACAAGATTCATGTTCCCTAAATATTTGTTGGATGATGAATGATGAGAAAGAGAAAACTGCTAGGATTTCTAAGATTTCATTAAGGATGAATTTCCCAGTAGACGGTGGCGTGAAATCCTGTTTATTTGAAATATTTTTAGTACCGCGTTTGATTCTATACTGAAGAACTGGTTTGGTCCTTAGAGACCATAATCCAGACATTTGGAGAAGATTAGTATGAACTAAACTGAATTGATTAAATGTGTGGGAAAGAACTGCACTGTGTGTTCTGCCGCTCCATTTGAAGCGGGATGGTATGGAGCTACTCTAGTGTGTTTCACAGCATTCCCTTTCATGAATTGTGCAAACTCTTGTGAACAGAATTGTGGTCCGTTATCAGACACAATTTCCTCTAGAAATCCATAGGACGCAAACAACCCTCGCAAAATGTCTATCGTTTTGCTGGATGTCGCTTTTTTCATCGAAAACACCTCAACCCACTTGGAGTGACTATCAATCACAATGAACAATTGTTGTCCATCTAACTCTGCAAAGTCAATGTGTAATCTTTGCCACACTCTAACCGGCCATTTCCATGGCTGTAGCGGTACTGTGGGTGGATTCTTTCCAACTGCTTGACATGTGCTACACTCTTTCACCGTTTGTTCTATGTCCTTATCTAGACCAGGCCACCATAGATAGCTTCTAGCTAGACTCTTTGTTAGACACATTCCCAAATGCTGATCATGAAGATCTTCTAGCAATTTTATTCCATATTTTTCAGGTATTACAACTCTCGCTCCCCACATGACATAACCTTGGTCTACTGAGAGTTCGTTCCTACGTACAAAGAATGGTTTCAGTTCTGCCTCTGAATTCGGCAATTTGTTTGGCCATCCATTTGTAATATATTCCTGCACTCTTGACAAAAATCTGTCAGTGCGAGTAGCCTTCAGAATGTCCCCTGATGTGATAGGTAACTCATCTACATGGGAGAAGTAAAACAAGTCCTCTCTGTTGAGGGATAACCTCTGATTCCAAAGGTAATCTAGACATGGCATCAGCATTGCTGTGCTCTGCTACCTTACGAGACTGAATATCATACTGGTATGCAGACAATATCAATGCCCATCTTTGCATTCTGGCTGCTGCCAGAGTTGGTATGTGTGCTTTTGGATTTAGGATCATTGTCAAAGGCTGGTGATCTGTCTTGATTACAAACCTTCTACCATACAAGGAATTGTGAAACCTCCTAACGGCAAAAATCAATGCAAGAGCCTCTCGCTCTATTTACGCATTATTTCTCTCACTGGCATTGAGTGTTCTAGACGCAAATGCTATTGGCCTTTCCTCTCCATTTCCTAACACATGAGAGATCACAGCACCAACACCGTATGGTGAAGCATCACATGCTATAACTTCATTGGCTTATTGACATCGTAATGAACAAGCATTGAACTCTGCCAACTGAGCCTTACATGACTTGAAAGCTTGATCACATTTACGTGTCCACTTCCATGGTACATCTTTTCTCATAAGCTCATTCAAGGGATGTAAACAGGTGGACAGATTTGGCACAAACTTCCCATAATAATGCACTAATCCTAATATGTTTCTGGGAGTGGGTGCATTCTTGATCGCATCAACTTTACCCTTGGTGGGGTGTAGACCATCCTTGTCTATCTTATGACCCAAGTACTCTACCGAGTTCTGAAAGAACTCGCACTTCTGTGCCTTCACTCTTGCGCTGTGTGTTTCAAGTCGTTTGAGTACCACTTCCAACCTTTCATCATGTGTCTGCCTGTCAGGGGCTGAGATGAGGATGTCATCCAAGTAACACACCACACACACCTTCAATTCCCTCTAGAATTTGTGTCATTACCCCTTGAAAAATCCCTGGGGCTGATGATATACCAAATGGAAGCCTATTGAACTGAAACAATCCCAAATGCGTGTTAATAGTTAGCTTGGATTTAGATTCGTCATCTACACCTAACTGCAAGTAGCATTTGTCAAGTCCATTTTTGTGAAGACTTGGCTGCCTGTGAGGGTGCTAAACAAATCCTCTGCCGGTGGTAGGGTATCTGGTATGCTATCTTCAAGCACCTGGTTTACGGTCACCTTATAATCCCCACAAAGTCTAACACTACCATCAGGTTTAGGTACAACTACAATGGGTGTTGCCCATTCACTATATAGACAATAGGTGCAAATGTAGGCCATTCGGCCCTTCGAGCCAGCGCCACCATTTAATGTGATCATGGCTGATCATTCTCAATCAGTACCCCGTTCCTGCCTTCTCCCCATACCCCCTGACTCTGCTATCCTTAAGAGCTCTACCTAGCTCTCTCTTGAACGCATTCAGAGAATTGGCCTCCACTGCCTGAGGCAGTGAATTCCACAGATTTACAACTCTCTGACTGAAAAAGTTTTTCCTCATCTCCGTTCTAAATGGCCTACCCCTTATTCTTAAACTTTGGCCCCTGGTTCTGGACTCCCCCACAGAATTCAACTTTGTGACCCGATTTCTAGCTTTCCTTGACACCAAAAGTTATACAACCTTCTCCGTGCCTCTGTAGAATTCCTTATCTACACAACCAAGTACAGCTGGGGAATCGACGATCCCATCGGGCGGCACGGTAGCGCAGCGGTAGAGTTGCTGCTTTACAGCGAATGCAGCGCCGTTGACTCAGGTTCGATCCTGACTACGGGTGCTGCACTGTAAGGAGTTTGTACGTTCTCCCCGTGACCTGCGTGGGTTTTCTCCGAGATCTTCGGTTTCCTCCCACACTCCAAAGACGTACAGGTATGTAGGTTAATTGTCTGGGTAAATGTAAAAATTGTCCCTAGTGGGTGTAGGACAGTGTTAATGTACGGGGATCGCTGGGCGGCACGGACTTGGTGGGCCGAAAAGGCCTGTTTCCGGCTGTATATATATGATATGATGATCTTCCTCGCTAATTTGTGATATCTTGAGCTCAGATACAGAATAACAAGTTAACTCACTGCAGACCGGAACATGACTGCACAGCTGTACTGTGGTTTATTCAATCATTTACAATCCTCCAACCAAAGGTGGCGCTATTACAGGGAGAGGAATAAATAAATAAGTTGGGAGTGTTTGTGGGCAAGTTCTAGATTGATGCTCCATCATAGACCATTTTGAAGAAGATTGCTCTGATGCCCTGGTCTATATTTATATCTCAATCTACATCACAACGCCGAACCTTGTAATTATAACTTTGGTAGTTCAGAGACCTTACTAGATCTAAATTGGTTGCATTATGTCCGATATCACAACCTTTCTTCAAATATGTCTTTCTGTGCTGCCCTCTGGGACATTCTGGAAAGGGTGTGAAAGCCACTCCAGTGCTCAGTGACACAGCGGTAGAGCTGCTGCCTTACAGCGCCAGAGACTCGGGTTCAAGCCTGTCTACGGGTGATGTCTGTACAGTGTTTGCACGTTCTCCCCATGACCGTGTAGGTTTTCTCCAATTTCTTCCCACTCTCCAAAGAGGTACAGGTTTGCAGGTTAATTGGCTTTTGTAAATTGTCCCTCGTGTGTAGGATGGTGTCATAGAGTGATACAGTGTGGAATCAGGTTCTTCAGCCGAACTTGCCCACACCGGCCGACATGTCCCAGCTGCACTAGTCCCACCTGCCTGTGCTTGGTCCATATCTTACCTGTCTTTTCCATGTACCTTTCTAACAGTTTCACAAAGTTGGGTTAGTCCCTGTCTCAACTACCTCCTCTTGCAGCTTGTTCCATACACCCACCACCCTTTGTGTGAAAAAGTCACCCCTCAGTGCGAGTGTAAGGGGTTATCTGCTAGTGGAGGGAGAGATAGTTCAGCTATGATTGAATAGCGGAGTAGACTTGATAGGCTAAATGGCCTAATTCTACTCCTATCACTTATGATCTTATGATCACAAGTCGGCACGGACTCGATCTGCCAAAGGGCTTGTTTCCACAATGTATTTCTAAAGTCTAATATCTAGTTTCCTTGCTGTTCTTTGGGTCAACAGATTATTTTCTTTGAATTGATATAGCGGGAATTAAATAATTTTATTGTAGTTATAATGTGATGGCCCATTGGAATGTCGTGTTATTTCATACTACATATTTAACTATTGCTTCTGGGCGTGTTAATTTTGGTAAATAATCAGATTCTTGTATTGATGACCCAAGGACAAATCTTAAGATTATTTTTGTTTTCTTTTATTTGTTGCTATAATGATTAATTAATGACATTTAAAATGAGAACCTGCAGCCTGATCTGATTTTTAGTTGGTCTTGGGCCTTACAGCAGCACACATGCTAGTTACATGTTACTGGTATGGTGAGAGGTAAACCATGTCCGACCTGTGTCTTTACTTGTGCGGAGAGGCCCCTAGTTTCAAAACAGTCTTATAGTCATAAATCACAGAAACAGGCCCTTCAGCCCAACTCGTCCATGCTGACCAAGATGCCTGTTCTAAGCTAGTCCCTTTTGCCCACGTTTGGCCCGTAACCTTCTGAACCTTTCAGGTGACACAATGATCGACAACGATCATTGGGCGCCACGGTGGCGCAGCGGTAAAGTTGCTGCCTTGCAGCGAATGCAACGCCGGAGACTCTGGTTCGATCCTGACTACGGGTGCTGTACTGTACGGAGTTTGTACGTTCTCCCCGTGAACTGCGTGGGTTTTCTCCGAGATCTTCGGTTTCCTCCCACACTCCAAAGACGTACAGGTTTGTAGGTTCATTGGCTGGGCAAATGTGAAAATTGTCCCTAGTGGGTGTAGGATAGTGTTAATGTGCGGGGATCGCAGGGCGGCGCGGACCCGGTGGGCCGAAGGGCCTGTTTCTGCACTGTATCTCTAAATCTAAAACATAAAATTGGCTTATGCCGTGCTTTGTTTAGTTTGTAACAGGACCAAACAAGCCTTTGTTAGAGACCATCTGCCTCTCAAAACCCCCCCTTGCCAGTGTCCACTTATTACCTGCCGCGCTTTGCCCTGCCTGTGCCCTCTTCCAGCTTTCTTTCCTCAACCACCTCTCCCCAAAGAGTCCGAAGAAAGGTCCCGAGCCAAGACATCACCTATCCATGTTCTCCAGAGATGCTGCTTGACCTCCTCAGTTATTCCAGCACTTTGTGTCCTTTTTGTGTAAACCAGCATCTGCAGTTCCTTGTTTTTGGAAATACTATAATAATTATATCAGAGACACAAGAAACTACAGATGGAAAACAAAGCACAAAATGCTGGAGCAATTCAATTTTCATTAACATTGATTTCATGTACCCATGTAACAATTTTTCTGACTTCTGTGTATTTTTTTAGGTATTTATAAATTGTGTGTATGCACAATTTAAAATTAACAAATATAATGTTTTCTTTTCATATATTGTATTTTGTTTAAGGCTTTCTGTAGCAAATGATTATTTTAAAAAGTTTTGATAACTGAGGTAGTCCCAGTATCAAAGATCATCTGGTAATATTTTTTCTATACAAAAAGCAGTTTTTATGACATTCCAGTTTACGATCAGGGAAATGTTGACTTCCTAAATGGTCTTTTATAAAGAAAGTCATGAATATAAGCTTAGTTACCTGTTTCCAGCTTGAACACAAACACAGAGTTGTCCTGTACTGCCTCATATCCTATGCACTAGGCAGACTTAAATAGTTGATGTAAGAATCACAGATGTACCTCTTCCTATTTTCCTTTTTAATGGTTGACCTTTCCCAGTCCTGGCGAAGATACAGTCAACAAAGCGGATTTTAAAACTCTGCTCTATTTTTGATTGTGTCCACAGACGCATGCGAAGTGTTTAAAGCTGTGCGAAGAGGGCAGCCTGTGGGTGATTGCTAGAGTCTGGTACAGACTCAAGTTTCCATTGAATGTTAACAAAGACAGTGGAGGGTTCTGTTGGTACTGCAGTGAGAGCATGCTTTCTGGGAACAGGTAAAAGAGAGACCTTCTGTAATCTACAATTACTGCAGCCTTCTTCATGTAATCTCTGCATCTCTTTTGTTGTGTTATGCTCAGCAATCCTGGAGTTGAAAACGGCTTATTGTCCCAGTTGCAAAGCATAAAGGAAGTTTCAGGGAAGCAAAGTACATAGTGTGGAGAGGGGGAGGGGCAAAGTTAAGGGCTGGCCTGCAAAAATAATATTAAAAGTGGAGATTATTTTCATCGACTCAACTGTGTACCTTTATGCCTTATGATTTGTCTGTTCGTGCACTTAAACTGATGTTGATTTTAACTGATTGTTCAGAGCACGTGTGTGCATAGCATGATCCTGGTGTTGGTAACAAAGGTGCACTGAGTAAAGTGCATAAATAAGTTTCAGTTTCAATACAGTCTATTTCTTTCAAAGAAAAATGAATGTATACTTTGACTATGGTAGAATGCACTGTTCCTCTATTTTTATTTAACATAGAAACTCTGGTGTATTGGAATGGTAGTTAGTGGTCAGCTGTATTCTAATGAAGTCGAGCCATTGTTTGTTCTCAGGACACTGGTGCATTCCATTGCTTTATGGTTTATTATCAGACAGTGTGTGCGTGTAGGGTACCGTTTGGTATCAGCCACTTGGACATTACTTCAGCAAATAAAATATTCATTGGTTCTCTCTCTCTCCCCCTCTCTCTCCCCCTCTCTCTCCCCTCTCTCCCCTCTCTCTCCCCCTCTCTCTCCCCCTCTCTCTCCCCCTCTCTCTCCCCCTCACTCTCCCCCCACTCTCTCTCCCCCTCTCTCTCCCCCTCTCTCCCCCCTCTCTCTCCCCCTCTCTCTCCCACTCTCTCCTCCCTCTCTCTCCCCTCTCTCTCCCCCCTCTCTCCCCCTCACTCACCCCCTCTCACTCCCCCTCCTCACCTCTCTCTCCCCCTCTCTCTCCCCCTCTCTCTCCCCTCATCTCTCCCCCTCATCTCTCCCCCTCACACCCCCCTCACTCCCCCCACACTCCCCCACACTCCCCCCTCACTCCCCCCTCTCTCCCCCACACTCCCCCTCTCACCCCCTCTCTCTCCCCCCCTCTCATCTCCCCCCTCTCACCCCCCTCTCTCCCCCCCTCCCACCTCCCCCTCTCACTCCCCCCACTCCCTCCCCCCTCTCCTCTCCCCCTCACTCTCCCCCCTCTCTCCCCCCTCTCTCCCCCCCTCTCCTCCCCCCTCTCTCTCCCCTCTCATCCCCCCCTCTCTCTCCCCCCCTCTCTCTCCCCCCCTCTCTCCCCCCCCTTCTCTCTCCCCCCCCCCCTCTCTCCCCCCTCTCACTCCCCTCCTCTCTCTCCCCCTCTCTCTCCCCCCCTCTCTCTCCCCCCCTCTCTCTCCCCCTCACTCTCCCCCCCTCTCTCTCCCCCCCTCTCTCTCCCCCTCTCTCTCCCCCCCTCTCTCTCCCCCCCATCTCTCTCCCCCCCTCTCTCTCTCCCCCCCTCTCTCCCCCCCTCTCTCCCCCCCCTCTCTCCCCCCCCTCTCCCCCCCCTCTCTCCCCCCCCTCTCTCCCCCCTCTCTCCCCCCCCTCTCTCCCCCCCCTCTCTCCCCCCCCTCTCTCCCCCCCTCTCTCCCCCCCCTCTCTCCCCCCCCTCTCTCCCCCCCCCTCTCTCCCCCCCTCTCTCCCCCCCCCTCTCTCCCCCCCCCTCTCTCCCCCCCTCTCTCTCCCCCCCCTCTCTCTCCCCCCCCCTCTCCCCCCCCCTCTCTCCCCCCCTCTCTCTCCCCCCCCTCTCTCTCCCCCCCTCTCTCTCCCCCCCTCTCTCTC
The DNA here is from genome assembly GCF_053455715.1 of Rhinoraja longicauda. NCBI lineage: Eukaryota > Metazoa > Chordata > Chondrichthyes > Rajiformes > Arhynchobatidae > Rhinoraja > Rhinoraja longicauda. The sequence goes on along the minus strand of NC_135965.1, from coordinate 13,785,706 downwards.
CCCCCTCTCTCCCCCCCTCTCTCTCCCCCCCCTCTCTCCCCCCCCTCTCTCCCCCCTCTCTCTCCCCCCCTCTCTCTCCCCCCCTCTCTCCCCCCCTCTCTCTCCCCCCCTCTCTCTCCCCCCCCTCTCTCTCCCCCCCCTCTCTCTCCCCCCCCTCTCTCTCCCCCCCCTCTCTCTCCCCCCTCTCTCTCCCCCCCTCTCTCTCCCCCCCTCTCTCTCCCCCCCTCTCTCTCCCCCCCTCTCTCTCTCCCCCCCCTCTCTCTCTCCCCCCCTCTCTCTCCCCCCCTCTCTCTCTCCCCCCCTCTCTCTCCCCCCCCTCTCTCTCCCCCCCGTCTCTCCTCTCCCCCTCTCCCCCTCTCCATATCTCCCACCCGACAAGTTGGCCTGAGTAAATCTGTGATTAATTTGATATCATGAATTTAGTAGTGGCTGTAGTTGGATCATGGATGAAGCAGTAAGCTTAGTCACTGCTGCACTTGGGCCACCTGGGTATGAAAGTTTAATACGGCAAAATAAATCCAGCATTTGAGTCATACATAATTGATGTAGCTTTATTATATTTTAAAATTGCTTATTTTTCAAGTGGTCAGTTGTAAAATTGGTCATGCTAAATGCTCAAGAATTTGCAAAAAACTTTTAATGCGAGTTCTTCCAGCTCGACTTCATATCGTACCCTTCTTGTTTCGTTGACTTTTTAAAACTTTAATCTTTTTCCATTTGTTCTTTCCTCTCATAAATGCAAGCTTGTGTCAATGTGAAATTCGGTCCATCTGTTCCTGTGGGACAGTACCTCAAACAGGAACATAAAAAGTGGGGGGAGAATTCTATGGTTGACCAACATTCAGTGTTGGGCCTCCTTACCCATGGTCAACAAGTGACATTCTAACAGCTGTGATCTATCTTGAGTTTCCAAATAAAGTTCAATTTATGCAGTTTTGGAGGGTTCATAAAAAGACACAAACTGCTTGAGTAACGCAGCGGGTCAGGCAGAATCTCTGGAGAACACAGATGCCATGCGGGACTCATTTTTGGACTCTGACTGAGCCTATCCATGTTCTCCAGAGATGCTGACTGACCCATTGAGTTACTTTAGCACATTGTTTCTTTCAAAGTCAGTCAGTGCAAGGAGTAAAGTTATATGAGGCGTAAGAAAATATCAAGACAAAGGCATGATCATAGAGGTAGGTTTGAAAGAGCATTTTATAGGAGGAAAGGGGGATTGTTAATCTAAACTGTTTTTGTAAGCCAACATCTGCCGTTCCATGTATCCACATTTTGGGGGTTTCATTTTGTTTTATTTACTAATGTAGTTCGGGCTTTACACAAAGGAGCAGAATTAGGCCATTCGCCCCATCGAGTAACCCGCCATTTGATTATGGCTGATCTATTTTTCCCCATCTCAATCCCATTCTTCTGCCTTCTCCCCATAACCTTTGATGCCCTTTTCAAGAACAATTAGACTCTGCTTTAAAAATTAAAAAAAGCAAAAATAATTGCTTTAATAACAGAAATAACAGTTGCTTAATGCATAGAAATTATTATCAGAGCTTGTCTAAAATCTGTGCATCTCCCCCCTCCCCTCCCATCCCAATCCTATGAAAAGGCAAAAGTTAGTCAGAAGGAACTACAGATGCTGGTTTACCAAAACAAGAAACAAAGTGCTGGAGTAACTCAGTAGTACAGGCAGCATCTCTGGAGAAAATGGATAGACAACATTTCAGGCGTGGACCTTTCTTCAGACTCGGACTGAGCCTATCCATGTTCTACAGAGATGCTGCCTGACACACTTGAGTTACTCCAGCACTTTGTGTCTTTAAAAGTCGGTCATTGGCCTTCCTTCTGTTTGAGGTGTGGTGACCCCTGCTGGACAGTGTGAACTTTGGATGCGATCCTCATCCAGCTGTTATTTCCATGGTTGAATAGTCTGATAGAACAGAGCTTATACTGGGACGCCGCATTAACACCTGTGGAGAGAGGGGGATATTTAAAAAAACACAATTACATAATTTAACATTACAGCTTAAAAAGTACTGTGGAGTAATTGCAAATATTAAGTCTAGTAATGCTTGAACATTTTGCTAATGTTCCGACATGCAGCTTGGGGACATTGTGCAAGCAGTCACAGATAGCAATATCTGTTAGTCAAAGACTACAATTTGTGTTGTGAATGAAAGGATTAAAAAATATAATTTTTGGGAGACCTCCCAAATTAGCAATTACATTTGTCCTCAAACCAACAAAGGTTTGCGTAACTAACTTCTTTGATTAGAAAATAACTTGAAGATCCTGTTCAGGTACCTATCATTCTGAATGAAACGCCTTCAGGATAGCAAAGTTCCGGGAGTGCAGTTGAGGCCTGTGGTCTTAATTGGCTGCATATTGTAGATAAGAAGTTAATAATTTCAGAAATTGCAGGTTGTCCAGAACAGACAGCAGTCTCAAACAAATTTTAATATCAAGTATACGCACAAATAGAAGAAAAGCATCTCATACTGTGTTTTGGTCACCTTCAACCCAATAGTATGAACATTGAATTCTCCAATATGAAATAATACACCCATACCTCACACGTTTCCTCCTCCATCCAGCCCTGAAGAAATTCCCGACCCAAAATTTCATCTGTTCAATACCAGGCCTGCAAACACTGATTCTGTTATGTTGCAACAACACTCGCATGTTATTTTCTAACATCACAGTTACATTTGATAATTTGGTTGTTCTGTAATTGTACTTTCATATTTCTTTGCACTACTTCCACAACCACCTTGTGCCATTCTGCTGTTTTGCAGTCATTGTTGTATTTATCATTATTGTATGTATACTGAAGATTGAAGGGAATGCTGATGCTGGAATCTTGAGCAAAAATATAGTGCCAAAGAAACTCTGTCCATGGTGGAAAATGAACAGATGACATTTTGGGTTGAGACCTTTCTTCAGGCAGATGGAATAACAGGGAGAAAGCTGGAAAAGAGAAACAAAGATGGGGAAAAGCCTGGCAAATGATAGGTTGGTACACTTAAGGGGGGTGGGGATGGGTATTGCAATTGACAAATAGGTGGATATAGTGGCGAAGCCTAGAGATATAAAAGGGTATCAGATAAGAAAAGAAGAGGTGGTGTAAAATGTAATGGTGCTAGGGATATGGGTAGAAGGGGAAACGAATATGGGGGAAAGAGAGGGATTGAGAGTGGTGGGGGAAGAGGAAATAGGATCAGGGTGATGAAGATGGTGAGGGAAAGGGGGGAATGAGTCGAAGGGCTGGATGGGGAAGAAGTCATAGTCATTGAGTGAATCAGTGTGGAAACAGGCCCTTCGGCCCAACTCGCCCACACCGGCCAACATATCCCAGCTACACTAGTCCCATCTGCCAGAATTTGGTCCGTATCCCTCCAAATCTGTCCTAATCATGTACCTGTCTTAACTGCTTCTTAAATGTTGGGATAGTCCCTGCTTCAGCTACCTCATCTGGCAGCTTGTTCCATACATCCACTGTGTGCATGGCCTCAGAACATTTATCATGAAAAGGTATTAACCTAAAACATCAACTCTCTCACTCTTCACAGATGCTGCATAATTCTGAGTATTTCCAGCATTCACTGTTTTTATTTCATATTTTCAACATTTGCTTTTTTTTTTGCTTTGTAATGTTGATGCTTAGAGATCCCAGGTTTACTCTGTAAAATGCCACACTTGAAGTCTTGTTACTGCTTCCTGTTGAGTTTTTAACAATTTAAAATGTTGTTGGTATTTAGTCTCTGAATTGCTTTGATTGATTGAATTGATTGAAAGAGACAACATGGAAACAGGCCCTTCTGACCACCAAGTCAACGCTGACCATCGGTCACCCGTTCACAATAGTTCTCTGTTATTCCACTTTCGCATCCACTCTCGACGCACTCGGGACAATTTACAGAGGCCAATTAACAAGCTACAATCCCGTGCATCTTTGGAATGTGGGAGGAAACCAGAGTTTTATTTGACAGACTGAACGAGTGCAACTATTTTTTACCTGTCTGTATTCTAACTCTTACCGAGTCTTATTTGCCCATCTCGCCATTGCTTTCTGACCTGGATTTCACATTGACCAAAAACCTTGATTCTTAAAGCTCTTGTCTTTGTTGGCTCTTTGCTCTATAATTTTGTCAGATCCTATCTCTGAGAACTCCTTCACTGTGATCGAGGCATTTCTCCAATTCTGGCCTCTTGTGGATTCCCTAATTTTGTTTTCTTGTTCCCAGTCGTGCTTTCAGCTGTTTACTTCTTACACAATGGAATTCTCTCCACCTCTCCCCGGTTCTTTTAAGACAGTCCGGCAAAACCTACCTTTTATTTTAAATCAAGTTTTGGCTCACCAGTTCCTGTATCTCTAAAGGTGATTTGGTGCCGAACTTTGCTTGCTTATGCTATTGTGATGTGTTTGGGGACGTTATGCCATGTTGTAGGTACTATTATAAAGACATGATGTTGAAGTTGTGGATCAATGAGATTCTGTCTCCATCAGATGTTTGTCACAATCGAGCCCTCGCAACACAATGATTAATGAGCTAGCAAGTTTTCGTAATCGCCTTGTTAATTGCCAGATATTTTGAAGCCTTGAAATTGTAGCATTTGTTTGGAATTCAGTGCCAAATGTATCAATGTGATTTGTCCCTTCTGGTATCTGATGCCATTTTAATTAAATCAAAATCTTTGGGTAAATGCCATTATGTGTGCCTGTTCATAATTTGTTTTCTTAAATTCCCCATCAATAGTGCCATGTGCTCAGCACTGTTGATACCCTTGGTATTGACAGGCTTATTGAGACAGGTTGATCCTGTCATTCCAGAAAAATGACAGGTTGATCCTGTCATTCCAGAATCCTGGGACATTCCAGAAAAGGCAGCAGCTGCAGCTATTCCGATCTGTGCCAGTTTCTGTTCACCACCTGCACTGGCTTTCAAGCTGGTCTTCAGCACTTCGAGCACTACACGCAGAACAGGTGTTCCTCCTGGATTGTCATGCAGGAAATGAACCCTTCGGCCCACCTTGTGTACACTGACACATCTAGACTAATTCTATTTTCCTACACTTGGTCTGTAGCCTTCAGCGCCTTGGCGATTCAAGTCTTTGTCCAACTGCTTATATATTATGAGAGTAAATAGTTCAACCTCACAATTTAGGAACTGTGTTCCCGATTCCAACTACCCTCAGGGCAAAAAGCTTCAGTGGAGACTGAGGGTATATGTCAAGAATGCCTTGAGTTGGTGGACTGGAACATATTCAAGACCACCTCATCCAGTCTGAATGAGCATACCTCAGTCGTCACTGGATTCATCAAGAAATGTGTTGATCCCTTTGATATGACAAAGACAGTTCAAGTCTATCCGAACTGAAACCTTGGATGAACAGGGAGATTCACTCTGCTAAACTCAAGGTCCAAGGCTTTCAAGAAGTTTAAAAAACATTTGGACAGATGGGACAGGTTTAGAGGGATATGGGCCAAGCGCTGGTAGGTGCGACCAGTGTAGATGGGGCATGTTGGTCGGTGTGGGCAAATTGGGCTGAAGGGCCGGTTTCCATGCTGTACAACTCTGTGACTAAGAATGATCCCACACAAGTCAAGTCAAGTTTATTTGTCACATACACGTACAAGATGTGCAGTGAAATGAAAGATTATCCACAGTCCAGCAATAGAGCAATAAAAATAAACAATTCCACACACAATCACAACCAACACCACAAAAAAAAAGAATGCCAAGTTCGATATGGTAGTCAGGCCAAGTATGATCTTCATAAGGCCATCAGGAATGCCTGGAGACTTCCAAAACAAGATGATGGTGCAATTTAATCAAGCGGATGCCTGGAGATTGTGGCTGGAAACAATGCATGTCCATGAGATGTCTTTTGGATCCGTTTTGAACAGACTAACATTTATTTTCCACTTAGGCATCCCCCACTGGCTCTGTCTCTTACATCTGAGTGGCATAAAAATCAGAACTGCTTTTAAGACAGTAAAATCTTGGAAAGAAGCTCTAACATCAACCTTAATGAAGTGCAATGGACAGTATTTGTGCCAGTCTTCCAGCCAATCTAGCCCCCCTGCAAGTTGCGTATAGGAAAAAATAGGTCTACAAGGAATGCCATCTTTGCACATACATTCAGCACTGGATCGCCTTGACAATAAGGTTATCTTTGTCAGGATTTTATTCATCGACTACAGCTCGACCATCAAGACCATATTACCAAATAAGCTTGCCCCTAAACATCTGGAACCGGCATCTCAACTTCTTGATCAGCAGGCCTCAGCTGGTTAGGATTGATCATAACATTTCCTCCTCTAAACTGGTGTTCCTCAGGGTTGTGTGTCCTGTCCCTATGCACCCATGAATGTGGGGGAACATATGTCAACTTGATCTTTAAGTTTTTGCCGATGATGCTGCCGGTGATGCCAACATTATCTACAACAACGATAAGATAAAGCTCTGGAAAGAGATCGAGATCCTTGTGTCATGGTATCAGGGCAATAACTTAGACCTTAACATCAGGAAGAAGAAAATGTTGGTTGTTGATCTGGGGAAGCAAGGGGGTGAACACATGCCTTGCCTCATCAACAGAGCTGCTGTAGAGATGATTGTCAGGGTCATTTTCGTAGGCATCCATATTACCAGTAACCAAACCAAGTCTGTTCACCAAACGCTGATCTGGACAGCGCATTTACTTTGTTGGACATCTGAGAAGATTCATCAAGTCCACGAGGATTCTCTCGGGCTTCTGTCACAACGCTGTAGTAAGTATTCTGACAGGATGCATCTGCAGAGACTATCCAGTTCATCGCAAGCTCGTCACTTCCTTCCACCCAATCCATCTTCACGGTGCGAAGTCTCAGCAATGCTGGAAGTACCGTCAAGGATGCCTGATCCCCCCCCCCCCCCCCCCCGGCCATTCCTTTTTCTCTCTTCCTCCTTCTGGGAGAAGATACAGGAGCTTGAAAGCCCAGACATCCAGAACTTAAGAACAGCTTCTTCCCACTGCCATCCAACGCCTGAACCATTCAGAAGATAGACACAAAAAGCTGGAGTAACTCAGGCAGCATCTCTGGAGAGAAGGAATGGGTGACGTTTCGGGTCGAGACCCTTCTTCAGACTGGTTAGGGATAAGGGAAACGAGAGATGTAGACGGTGATGTGGAGAGATAAAGAACAACGAATGAAAGATATGCAAAAAAGTAACGATGATAAAGGAAACAAGCCATTGTTAGCTGTTTGTAGGGTGAAAGTGAGAAGCTAGTGCGATTTGGGTGGGGGAGGGATAGAGAGAGAGGGAATACCAGGACTACCTGAAGTGGGAGAAATCAATATTCATACCACTTGTAAGCTGCCCAAGCAAAATATGAGATGCTGTTCCTCCGATTTGCATTTAGCCTCGCTGTGACAATGTAGGAGATCGAGGACAGAAGGGTCTGTGTAGGAATGGGAAAGAGAATTAAATTGTCCAGCAACTGGGAGATCAGGTCCGTGAAACGATCGCCCAGTCTGCGTTTGGTCTTGCCCATGTATAAGAGTTCACATCTTGAACAACGGATACAGTAGATAAGTTTGGAGGAGGTGCAAGTGAACCTCTGCCTAACCTGAAAGGACTGTCCGGGTCCCTGGACAGAGTCGAAGGAGGAGGTATAGCGACAGGTGTTAAATCTTCTGCGGTTGCAGGGGAAGGTACCTGGGGAGGGGGTGGTTTGGGTGAGAAAGGATGCGTTAACCAGGGAGTTGCGGAGGGAACGGTCTCTGCGGAAGTCGGAAACGGGTGGAGATGGGAAAACATAGCTGGTGGTGGGATCCCGTTGGAGGTGGCAGAAATTTCGGAGGATTATGTGTTGTATGCGACGGCTGATGGGGTGGAAGGTAAGGACTAGGGGGACTCTGACTCTGTTGCGACTAGGGGGAGGGGGAGCAAGGGCGGAGCTGCGGGGTACCGAGGAGACACGAGTGAGGTTTGTAATGGACGTCAGCCAATAGTCTATTTCTTGTGATGGAGACTGAGATCAAGGAAGGGGAGGGAGATATCGGAGATGGTCTAAGTAAATTTGAGTGCAGGATGAAAATTGGTGGTGAAGTTGATGAAGTCCATGAGTTCTGCATGGGTGCAGGAGGTAGCACCAATGCAGTCATCAATGTAACGGAGATAGAGTTCAGGGATAGGGCCAGTGTACTCCTGAAACAGGGATTGTTCAATGTACCCTACAAAGAGGCAGGCATAGCTGGGGCCCATGTGGGTCTCCATAGCTACGCCTTGGACTTGGAGGAAGTGGGAGGAGTCAAAGGAGAAGTTGTTGTGGGTGAGGACCAGCTCCGCTAGGCGGAGGAGAGTGTTAGTAGAGGGAAATTGAATGGTTCTGGTCGAGGAAGAAATGGAGAGCTTTAAGACCTTCCTGGTGGGGGTTGGAGGTGTAGAGTGACTGAACGGCCATAGTAAAGATGAGGGAGTGGGGGCTCGGAAAGCGGAAGCCATTAAAGAGACGAAGGGCATGTGAGGTGTCTTGGACATAGGTTGGGAGTGATTGGACCACGGGGGATAGGATGGAGTCGAGGTACGTGGAAATGATTTCCGTGGGACAGGAGCAGGGAGAAACAATGTGCGACTCGAAAAGTCACCCATTCCTTCTCTCCAGAGATGCTGCTTGTCTCGCTGAGTTACTCCAGCTTTTTGTGTCTATCTTCGGTGTAAACCAGCATCTGCAGTTCCTTCCCACACCTGAACCATTCACGTCTTTCACACCCCATTCCTGGAGGTGCTGCCACATGCTCTTACTCTCAACTCTACCTCCTTCATTTATTTTGTTATTGTACTTTAATATTTCTTTGCAATATAACACTGCACCATTCAGTCTGTTTTGCACTGGCCACATTTATTGTTGCCTTTATCTGCACAGTATGTATACAGTTTACTCCAAGGCTTGTGTGAACAACATTAATTTAATTGCATTGTGGTATATACGACAATAAACTGTTCCAATCCAATCTAAACCTCTTCTGCCTGACTTTACATTGTAGACACTTAAGCTGAGGGGAATGCTTCCTTTTAACCACTCTTCTGGGTGTGCATTTCCGTCAAAAGGAGTTCAGTCTAAACTATTTTATATGCATTGGAGTTCAGAAGAATGAGAGGTGATCTTATTGAAACCAGATTTTGAGGGGGATTGATGAGGGGAATAGGAAGCGAAACAATCTGTGGAATTTTATGCTTGGGTAATTGGTTGGACTGTTTCATTGTGTCAGGACCTGGAGGGGAGCTGTGGGTTATGGAGCACAGGCAGGAAAGTGGGACGGAGGCCAGGGACAAATCTTACTGAATGATGCACCAGGCTCCAGGAGCTGTGTAGACTCATAGAGTCCTACTGCACGGAAACCGACCCTTCGGCCCAGCTTGCCCATGCCAACCAAAGTGCCCCATCTATACTAGTCTCATCTGCCTGCATTTGGCCCATATCCCTCTAAACCTTTCCCATCCATGTACCTGTCCAAATGTCTTTTAAATTATCAAATTAAATTTTAGTTTCATTTAGAGATACAGCATGGAAACAGGCCTTTGGCACACCGACCAGCGATCCCTGCACACTAACACTATCCTACACACTGGGGACAATTGATAATTTGTTTACCCTTACCCTTACAATCAGCCCTACAAACCTCTACGTCTTTGGAGTGTGAGAGAAATCCGGAGGACCCGGGGAAAACCCACACGATCACAGGGAGAACGTACAAACTCCGTACAGACAGCACCCATAGTCAGGACCGAACCCGGGTCTCTGGCGCTGTAAGGCAGCAACTCCACCGCTGCTCCACCACGTCGCCCATTATGGTGGAATTATGGTCCACTCCAGATTATCTTTTATTAAAATGTACAGCATAAATTTGAGAGATTATCTGATTTCCTGTACAACAAACAAATATGGTGGCTGAAGTATCAACATTTTAATCCCAAAGTTTATTTAATTGCGAGTGTAAATAGAAGACTAGAAATTAAAACACTTTCTCACAACTTCACCGGTACTAGAAAATGTACAGTGGACATTTTTGGAAAACAGCTCACCGTTACATGCATATGGTTATGTAATGGAATGAATTAAGAATTTTTTCCTGTAGGGTTGTAAGCCAGTGGCCTATTTCCAGCCTTGAGCTGTAAAGATATTTCAGAGGAGGTTCTTCGTTGTGTAGCAATGAATACTTTTGTTTTAAACACAATCAGTTCCCAGCTATGAACTTTATTAGACTTGTTTTGACCGGTTCCAAAATGTATTTCCACTTTGACTTTGTTCAATCGAGATTGGGGGGGGGGGGGGGGGGGGGGGTGCAATGGGGAGTAGTTGGGAGAGCTGATGACTGTGGGGCCTTAAAGAAGATCTTTGGGCTGGCTGTAAAGGGAGTTGCTTTTGTCCTGAGCAGAACTGATAGAGATTAACTGGGTTGTAAATCCAGAGTTGATTTGGCACCAACTACCCCTGTTATTCATTTCCTTCACAATGCTGAGGAGAATAAACCAAATGATGTAATAACTACTTGCTTATTGAAAAATGTCACCACATAAAATTCCAAAATGGATGAGGGGGGTTTCCTTTTTTATTGAGAATTTTTGGAATCTGTAGTTTTGTTTAACCATTGCACTACTTGGTTTCTGGAATGTGTGTAATGAATTTCTGCTTTTGTTACATTTGAGAAATAATGAAGCTAATCCAAAGAGGAATTGTTTATAATTAGAAGACTTTGAAACTGCTTTTCAGGCTTCCACCAGCCGTCCAGATGGTGTTGTCTCAATTGTTTCGTAAGGAAGATGGCCCATCATGTGTATCTTCATTATCTCAAGGATGGAGGCCAAGTTGAAAGAAAGAATCCCAACATGAGTGTGTAAATTTATCATTTGTGACAGTTTACAACCCTGTTCCACCAAAGGCGTGCAGCTATTTTGCTGCTTCAGATCTTGGGGGTTTTGAGAATGATGTGAAATAGAGTACTCAAGCATACATTGGGTTATAGTAATTAAATTACTGGATTAACACTTAGAATAGCGAGTTCAAATCCCACAAGTGCTTTCTGTGTGCTTTTGTAATAAGTTAGTTTTGTTCGCAGTTCACTGCATGGAAATGTGCCAAATTGACGAAAGCAGATTAATTAATAACTTTAAAAATTGAGTTAGATGTATTGTGGAAGGAAAATGTTATTCAGCTTGTGGGTAAAATTTAACAACTAAATGGATAACTCTTTCAGAGGCATGATGGCCTGACTGTCCTTGCATAGTGTGCTGAATTACAACCTTTGGAAGTAAAATAATATATTTGGGAACAGCTAAGTAAGTGAATGGAACTTTCTGACTTTATGTACTTTTTGAACTAACTTTGACTTTTCTGAACAGCTTCTATTTGATTTTCAGTTCCTGAGATATTTGGCTAGATGTATCCCTAACCCTGTGAATTAAGCAATACCTAGGTGCAGGACAATTGTGTTATTAAACCTCAATGGGACAGAAGATAAACCTTTTGGAGTAGTCCATGTTCAACATGGAACTGAATGGAAACCACATAGAAGAGTCCCAACCTTAAACAGTACCAATGAGTCCCAACCCATCATGTTCCCAATGTTGGGGGAGTCCAGACATGTTCCCAATGTTGGGGGAGTCCAGAACCAGGGGCCACAGTTTAAGAATAAGGGGTAAGCCATTTAGAACAGAGATGAGGAAAAACTTTTTCAGTCAGAGAGTTGTGAATCTGGAATTCTCTGCCTCAGAGGGCAGTGGAGGCCAATTCTCTGAATACATTCAAGAGAGAGCTAGATAGAGCTCTTAAGGATAGCGGAGTCAGGGGGTATGGGGAGAAAGCAGGAACGGGGTACTGATTGAGAATGATCAGCCATGATCACATTGAATGGCGGTCGGTGCTGGCTCGAAGGGCCGAATGGCCTACTCCTGCATCTATTGTCTATTGTCTATTAAACGTCATCTATCCATGTTCTCCAAAGATGCTGCCTGACCCGCTGAGTTACTTCAACACTCTGTCGTATTTTAAACCTCCTCTAACATTGGGGACAAAAATATATTTTCTTTGTCCCTCTGTTTGCTTATTCTACCTTCCTCATTTGAGACCCATGAAATGGAAGCAAACAGTAAAAAATGCATCACTTGTACTGTGATCTCAGCATCATCTCCAAAGATTGGTTCAAAAATGCAATACTTGTACTGTAATCTCAGCATCATCTCCAAATATTGGTTCAAATTTGAAATCAGCCATTTGCCCGGAAAAGAAAACCAAAATTCAAGGTAATTTCAAAGATGTATAAATGAATCATGATCAAGAAAACATTATTTAATTATAAAAATCATTTATTAAAGAAATTTGCAAACCTGAAAATACAAACAGTGTGCCTGGATTTGTAAAAGTAACTGAATTCTTGACAAAGATTCCTCATCCAAAAGGCTGTTTTTTTCTCTTTTCAAATACTACCCAATACTTAATATTCAAGCATTTAACAGTATTAAAGCAGTGTTTTGAGTTTATGCCAGGGCAATTTGGTAAAATGGGGTAGAGGGACCAAATATTGAATACTTTATTTGCAATAATTATTTTAATAACCATAAAATATAGTAAACGCTGAAACCAAGACATACACTCATGGCTATAAATCTCGGCTTTGTCCCACTGCAGCTTTTCTGAAAGATACAGAATTAAATTAAAATGTTGGTAATGAAAGTTTGACTCACTTTTAACCTTCCATGCAAGTTAGCAGTTCTAATCGTCACTGTTTGCCTATCTCGTAGCTTCTGATGAAGATAGACTTACCTGCTCGTCTTCGATGTTCATGTCATTTTTGCCTCTTCTATTAACTCTGAAAGTGAATTCCACAGCCTGTGTGCTGACGTTTGTTCCAAATCTTTGGTACTGTAATTTCTTTGTAAAGCCTCTCAATGACTGAAAGTATTCTTCATCCTTCAATAATTTTAAATGCTTCCATCATCTAGCTCTGTAATCTGTTCTGAGAAAATTAATAGACCCATTGTTTCAACTCTTTGCGCTTGTTTCCTCAAACTGGAGAACATCACAGTTAATCTGCACTGGGCCTCTATCCATAATATCCTGCACAATATCCAGCGAGAAAGACAGTCGGAGAGCAAGGAGGGCCAACGAGAATGATGGGGGGCCCGGCGGGGAGAGGTGGGGCGCCATGAACAAAGGGAGGCCCAGGGGGGAGGAGGATGCTGCCATGTGCAGTGGCAGGCAGTGGATAGTCTGAAGAAGGGTCTCGACCCGAAACATCACTAATTCCTTCTGTCCAGAGATGCTGCCTATCCCCGCTGAGTTACTCCAGCATTTTATGTCTATCTTCTGTCTTGTAGATAGGACTGTTCGGTGAACTTTTGTAACTTTGTCGGCGCCAAAATGTGGTGACACGTGTGTACTGCCTAGGTGAGGTTTGCTACATGATTTTGTCGGGTTGTATGCAAAGCAAAGCCTTTCACTGTACCTAGGCACGTGTGACAATAAAGTATCATTGAATATAACTTCATAACTGAGGTCAGAGTAGGGTTATTTAAAAGTTTGACTAAGTTGACTTAGAGATGTGTCATTTAATTGGTAGAGCAAGATCTGATTTGTTTCTTTTGAAACGTTTTGCACAATGAGCAAAAAACTGCAACAAATATATAGTGTACTGAACAGGGCTCGGAAAACAATTGCAATACATATTATGGGGAAAATATAGCCTTGGCGGAGAAAACATGGGTTTACAACAGATGGACAGCAGATTAAAGATCCTCACCATTCCACAGTAACATAGGGGTTGTACTTAGCAACTAGCTGAGCTGTGCATTCCAGGAAGTTCTTGCATTCAACCCCTGAGCTGTGCTGAGTTAGCTGATCTACTTTCAAGGTTCTACATTTGGCCGAGTGATGTCTCTGGATTGAAATATGGAAAATTGAACAACGTTTTGCAGAGAAATGTTCCCTAAAGTGATTATCGGTGTCCAGAAAATTAAATGTAATTCAAATTCAGGTCAGTTCAGATTCAGATTTGTTGATGTCAAATACACCAGAATGCAATGACATTTATAGTCACTTGAAGCGCATTGAGTAAACATTATACGGTAATGATAGATACAACAATAAAAATGTAAAACAGCAGAATGTGACAGAGATTGTCAAGTAATTGTCAGTCAGGATGGCACAGCTTTACAGCGCCAGACACCTGGGTTCCATCCTGAGCACGGGTGCTGTTTGTACAGTGCCCTCCATAATGTTTGGCACAACGACCCATCATTTATTTATTTGCCTCTGTACTCCACAATTTCAGATTTGTAATAGAAAAAAAATCACGTGTTTAAAGTGCACATTGTCAGATTTTATTAAAGGCCATTTTTATACATTTTGGTTTCACCATGTAGAAATTACAGCTGTGTTTATACATAGTCCCCCCATTTTAGGGCACTATAATGTTTGGGACACATGGCTTCACAGGTGTTTGTAATTGCTCAGGTGTGCTTAATTGCCTCCATAATGCAGGTATAAGAGAGCTCTCAGCACCTCGTCTTTCCTCCAGTCTTGTGGACAGATGAGACAAAGATTTACTTATATCAGAGTGATGGCCAGAGCATAGTAAGGAGGAGAGAAGGAACTGTCCAAGATCCAAAGCATGCCACCTCAACTGTGAAACTCGGTGGTGGGGGTGTTATGGCCTGGGCATGTATGGCTGCTGAAGGTACTGGCTCACTTATCTTCATTGATGATACAACTGCTGATGGTAGTAGCATAATGAATTCTGAAGTGTATAGACACATCCTATCTGCTCAAGTTGAAACTAATGCCTCAAATACATTGGCCCCTGGATCATTCTGCAGCAAGACAATGATCCCAAACATACTGCTAAAGCAACAAATGAGTTTTCAAAGCTAAAAAATTGTCATTTCCTGATTGGCCAAGTCAATCGCCTGATCTGAACCTAATTGAGCATGCCTTTTATATGCTGAAGAGAAAACTGAAGGGGACTAGCCTCCAAAACAAGCATAAGCTAAAGATGGCTGCAATACAGGCCTGGCAGAGCATCACCAGAGAAGACACCCAGCAACTGGTGATGCCCATGAATCGCAGACTTTGCAAGCAGTCGTTGCATGCAAAGGATATGCAACAAGATACTAAACATGACTACTTTCATTTACATGACATTGCTGTGTCCCAATCATTATGGTGCCCTGAAATGGGGGGACTATGTATAAACACTGCAGTAATTTCTACAGGGTGAAACCAAAATATATAAAAATGGCCTTTATTAAAATCTGGCAATGTGCACTTTAACCACACATGATCCCAAACATACTGCTAAAGCAACAAATGAGTTTTTCTATTACAAATCTCAAATTGTGGAGTAAAGAGGCAAATAAATAAATGATGGGTCTTTGTCCCAAACATTATGGAGGGCACTGTACGTTCTCCCTTTGGCGATGCGGGTTTTCTCCAGGTGCTTCGGTTTCCTCCCACACTCCAAAGACGTACAGGTTTTAGGCTAATTGGCTTTTGAATAATGTAAATTGCCATCGTATATAGGATAGTGCTAGCTTACAGGGTTGATCGTGGTCCATGCAGACTCTGTCGAAGGGTCTGTTCCCGCGTTGTATCCCTAATGTCTAAGTAATCTGAGGTAGTACACAAAAAACTAAAGTGCAATAATGGAATAACTGAATGAGGTAAAGTTAAGAGTAAGGCTGTGGGGTAGCATCTCTGGAAAGGAGGTGTGTGAATGAGGTGATTAGTTCAGGAGTATAATAGGCATGGGAAGACACTGTTCTTAAGTCTGGACATCCGAGCTTTCAAGTTCCTGTATCATCTTAGAGAAGGTAGAAGAGATAAACGGATATTGGCAGAGTGATAGGCATCCGTGGTGATATTTCCAGCTTTCCTAACGCAATGCACTGTGAAAGTGGACTGGGTGGAAGGAAGTGAAAAGCCTGCGGTGGACTAGGCTGTGTTCATCACTCTACATGGACAGGCAGTCAAAAGCAGAATAGTTGTCATACCAAGCTGGGATTCAACCAAGTTGCCATACCAAGCACATTTGCAGGAGTTTGAGAGAATCCTCATGGACCTGCTGAAGTTACTTGGATGCCTAAGAAGGTAAATACAGTGATGTGCATTCTTGATTGTGGCATCAATTTGAAGGGACCAGGTTAGGTTGCTGATGATATGGGTACAAAGGAGCATGAAGCTGTCAATAATGTCTTCTGCAGCTTCATAGATGACATGGTTGTGTTCAACGCCTCCCTCCAGCATTTGAAGATTGGCAGATCAAAGACTGGATTTAAATAAATACTATGCGACTATGTTCAGAAAGGAGTAGGGAAACCAAATATTATCTATCTATATATAACTAAACCGCTCATCTTGTATGTATGCATGTTCCTGAAATACAGCCAAAACGATACACGATAGTGCAACAATTTTAGGCCCACCTTACTCACCATTCGCCTGCGGTGTGCAGTATTGAGTCTCGTTACATTTTAAAAGTAATTAACTTTATAAACTTTAATAAATGCGCCACCCCCCACACACACACAGCAGCGCTGGGAGGACCAGAGCATGTCCCGTGCCTGACCTTCCTCCCGTGGTGCAGCGCGGCGGCTGAGAGTCAAAACATGGCTGCCAGCAGGACAAACATGCGGCATCGCCTTGCGGCAGCTCTCCTGCTGCTGGCCACCCAGGGCCAAGGTGAGTGCCCCCCGCCCCTTTCCTCTCCCCCCTCGCCTGCCCCCGGCCCCGGGGGAGACTCCCCGGCCGGCAACGTTTCCACGAGTCGTCAGTTGGGGGAGGGTTGCCGGACCCGGAATCCGTGCGTGCGCAGTTGGGGGAGGCTTGCTGGGCCCGCCGGCGGCCCTCGACCCAGGGATCGTGCTGAGCCCTTTTGGGGCAAATAAAACTGTCACTTACAAAGTCACAGACTAATCAAAAAGTGATTTATTTAAAAAGTGTTCAATTCACTTGATTTAATTTTTTGAGGAAATACAACGGTTGAAGAGGGAATTCTGATTGATGGCATCTGTGTAAATTTTAACAAGGAATTTGGCAGAAGTTTCTCGCAGCATTTTCATCAGAAAAGTGATCAGATTATCCAAAAGCAAAAAAACTGAAATAACAAATAAAGAGCTCTGAAAATACTCAACCAAGAAGGGTCTCGACCCGAAACGTCACCCATTCCTTCTCTCCAGAGATGCTGCCTGACCTGCTGGGTTACTCCAGCATTTTGTGATACCTTCGATTTGTATCAGCATCTGCAGATTTTCCTACACAACCTAGGTGAAGGAGAATCTACAAAGTGAGAAATAGTTAACATTTTAGGTTGACTGCTTTTCAGCAAAATCTGTTAATGAATAAAGAAAGATGACGGGCTTCTTGGTAATTAGAAGGTTATTCCGAATGAATTTAAGGAAACATCAGTAGATTGCTCAGATAGGGAAAAAAAATGGAAAATGAAATTTATTCTGCAGAACTTCAAGGTCATGTACTTACTTGGGAAGGGGAAGCAAGTTAATAAAATTGTTAAGTTATTGAGAAGTGTGGACAGTAGAAAGGTGTTGGAGTTCATGCTGAAAGTTAATGGGGCGGCTGGTTGTGTCTTGCTGACAACTTGACATTTTTGGCATAAGATGTAAGAGCAGGCTGGTAATGCTAGAATCGTTTGCAACACTAGTCATGCTGGAGTACATGGAACAATACAACATAGGGAAATGCCCATCGGCCCACAATGTCTGTGCCGTACATAATGCCAAGACCAACACTCATCTGCCTGCACATAATCCATAGCCCTCCATTCCCTGCATAACCAGGTACCTATCCAAAAGATTGCGACTGTTTACTGTATAGATGCTTCTCATAATTTTAAATATTTCTATCATGTCTCCCTTGCACCTCCAGCATTCCAGAGAAAACAATCCCAAGTCTGTCCAACCTCTTCCTGTAGTTAATACCCAAATCCAGGCATCATTCTGGAAAATCTCCTTTGCACCCTTTCCTCAGCCTCCACGTTTTTTCTGTAATGGGATGACCAGAACTGTACATATTACTGCAAATGCGACTTCACCAAATCCCATAAAGCTGCATCATGACTGATAGTTATTTGGTCTTCATATTGCATGTGTATTAGTGTTAGAGAGGTTCAGAAGAAATTTACAAGAAAACTCAGGACTGGAGAACCTTAATTGAAGAGCTGCTGAGATTCTGTTTTGGACCACAAGAAGTCGAGGGGAGATTACTTGACGTATTTAATTTATAGGAGGTAAAATTGGACTAGAACGGAATGGTCTGTCAACATCCCCCCCTGAAGAGAACATTGAATTAAGGATTAACAAGATAATTATTTTCGATCCAAAGGGTAAGGAGCAGGGAATGGTGTGGAATTTGCTGCCTTAAAATTAATAGGAATGGAGATAGATGTAGATTTAACGTTAAGACTAAAACGTGAGAAGTGGAATTAGTCTAAATTGTTCATTTTTGAGTGACACACTGGGCTGAATGGCCTTCTTTGATCTGAATACTTTTGTGACATAGATGGAAACTAATGTCATTTAAAATGCAAAATTCAATCAGATTTATTTTTGAGGTCATCCATTTACTTCCCCAGATCATTGAATTCTTCACCTGTGCCATTTATACTGCAGGGAAAATAACTGCAGATGCTGGTTTAAATCGAAGGTAGACACAAAATGCTGGAGTAACTCAGCGGGTCAGGCAGCATCTCTGGAGAGAAGGAATGGGTGACGTTTTAGGTCGAGATCCTTCTTCAGACTGATGTCAGGGGAATGACATCCCCTGACATCAGTCTGAAGAAGGGTCTTGACCCGAAACATCACCCATTCCTTCTCTCCAGAGATGCTGACTGACCCACTGAGCTATTCCAGCATTTTGTGTCTACCTTCTTTTACACTGCATCTGTGTCTTTAAAGTTATTCTAGTAATTTTGGAAATTATCAGAGGGTAGCCTGTGGTGGAACTTCCCCTGGGATAGTCAGCCTCTCCGCTCATTTCACAAGTATGTGATTATAAATTTCTGCTTGGTCGTTTATATGATGCCTTAGTGCATTGAGGAATGGAAAATCTGCACACTAATAACTTGGTTGTTGGTTACAGCGTTTCATTTCTGAGACTTGGGAGCAAATGGCTTCTCAAAGTTGAAGGATTCAAGTGTGTGGGAAGTAACTTAAATGTATTTTTGAGTTTGGAGTGAAATTGCACATTTCTGTGTTGTTCATGTGAAATAATTTCAAACATCTTTTAAGCGAGAGGAGCAATTGCCCTTTAGACCTTCCAGAAAGTAAACTGTGCAAGTATTAGTTATGCTTACATGCAGTGTTTAAATTATTATCAGGAGTATGAAACCAAGGATATCCATTTGGATACCTTTGTTTCAGACTCCTGGTAATAATTTAGTTATTAAAATGTCTTCATGGAGCTCTAAGGGATCAGCCTGAAGTGTCTGTTCCATATACCTCCAAAAATTGCAGCTCTTCTTCTTTCTGTAAGTCTTTTTGGTGGACTTGGCCAAGATCTTGTATGCTTCCCTTTGAACAATGAGCTAACCAGTGGGATATAGTGGAAACATTTAGTATAACAGTTCTACAGAATTGGAAAGAACAAGTCAAAGGTACTGAGTTGAGTTCTCCAAGAGGTATTTCTGCCAGTTGTTGACCTCTGTTAGTTCCCAGGTATAGCACGGCAGCATAGTTTATTTTAGTTTATTATTGTCATGTGTACCAAGGTACAATGAAAAGCTTTTGTTTGCGTGCTATCCGGTCA
Source organism: Rhinoraja longicauda (assembly GCF_053455715.1). Classification (NCBI taxonomy): domain Eukaryota; kingdom Metazoa; phylum Chordata; class Chondrichthyes; order Rajiformes; family Arhynchobatidae; genus Rhinoraja; species Rhinoraja longicauda. The sequence goes on along the minus strand of NC_135965.1, from coordinate 13,765,912 downwards.
AAGAAAAGACTACACATGATTACGGTCAAGCAATCCACAATACACAGGCAAAGGATAAAGGGTATGACATTTAGTGCAAGATAAATTCCGATGAAAGATACTTCAAAGGTCTAACGAGGTAGATGGGAGGTCAGGACTGCTAACTAGCTGATGAAAGGACCGTTCAGTTGCCTGATAACTGCTGGGGAAAAACTGCCCTTGAATCTGAAGTTACAAACTTTCCAGCCACTGTACCTCTTGCCTGATGGGAGAGAGGAGAAGAGGGAGTGACTGGGGTGAGACTGGTCCTTGATTATGCTTTAGGCCTTGCTGAGGGAGCATGAAGTGTAGATGGAGTAATTGGAAGGGAGGTTGGTTTGTGTGATAGTCTGGGCTACGTCCGCAACACTGCAATTTCTTGTGGTCTTGGATGGAGCTCTTCCCAAACCAGGCTGTGATGCATCCTGATAAAATGTGTTCTGAGGCGCATCTGTAGAATTTGGTGAGAGTTGTTGGCGACATGCTGAACTTAATAAGGCTTCCAAGGAAGTAGAGGCATTGGTGTGCTTTTTTTTGGCTATAGCTTCGATGTGGCTGGTTCAGGACAAATTGCTGGTGATATTTATTCCTTCTTAACTTCAGAACTTTCTTGGCAGAGGAGGTTTATAAGGCCCCTTGCCGTCACTGAAATAAGAAACTGAATGTCCCAACTTGAATAGAGCTTGTGGCATTTAAAGCTTGCTTGGAATTCCTAACTTTGTGTTGCAGTGTTTAATTTATGCATTGTGCACAGTTTAAGATCAAAGACTAATTGTCATTGTGTGGGAAGGTGGTAAAGCTAATATGAACACCATGTTTGTTGTATTGCTGGGATTCGCAGTGTTGGTGGAATATTTTTATGCAAGAGCCATACCAAAATCGGTTGAAGCAGTTAAATGCTGGGCTTGTATTTCTGGATTGTCAAGCTGGCTTGCACGCAGAATTGCACTATGAATCCTGTTTACACATGATGAGGGAAACCAAAAAGGTTTTTGTAAGTGTTGATGGATTTTTGTTTCTGGAATTAATATTTTATTTGAAAAATTGATTAAATGAACTGTAAAATACAAATACAACACTAATATTATCTAACTCATGTTGAAAACATGTGTTTCAAAATTTAGTATAGTTTAGAGACACACTGTGAAAACTGGCCCTTCAACCTTTCTGCGCTGAACAGCGATCCCTGCACACACTAATGCCACACAAATTGGGAACAATTTACAATTATACCAAGCCAATCGACATACAAACCTGTACGTCTTTGGAGTGTGGGAGGAAACCGGAGATCACGTAGAAAACTCACGCAGGTCACAGGGCAGAACGTACAAACTCCATAGAGACAAGCAGTTGTTGTCAGGATCAAACCCGGGTCTCTGGCACTGTAAGGCAACAACTCTACCACTGCACCACCGTTCCGTCCTCAGTTCTACTTCCACAATTGTGGAAAATACACATTAGCTTAAGGAATATAAAATATGATTACTTGCTGTGACATGCCTGAATAGATTGTGTAAGAAAATAACTGCAGATGCTGGTTCAAATCGAAGGTATTTATTTCACAAAATGCTGGAGTAACTCAGCAGGTCAGGCAGCATCTCAGGAGAGGAGAGAAGGAATGGGTGACGTTTCGGGTCGAGACCCTTCTTCAGACTGATGTCAGGAGGACGGAATAGATTGATGCATTTGCAATAAGAAGTTCTAGTTTAGGTCTCCACCCAATCACTTTGTTCTCTCCACCCCTTTACCTTCTCCTGCACATCTTAAAGTAGGTTTCTTAGTTCTGATGAAAGATCACAACTTGCAGCATTGATTATTTCTCTCTTCAGCAACACTGCCCGACCAGCTAAGTGTTTCCAGTAATCTCTATTTTATTCAAAAAGATATGCTCCAGTTATTTAATCATGTATTTGTACACTGGATGGCTTGATTGTGATCATGTATTGTCTTTCTGCTGACTGGTTAGTATGCACCTGTACCCCAGGCACGTATCAATAAACCAACTAAATATCTTATTGAATCTTGTTCTGGATGGGTAATCCAGATGTAGATTATATTCTTGAACTTTTTAATATATTTTCAGCATTACAGGTGTCATGAATGTCATGCTCCTCTGCACAGTATGATAGAGCAGACCATTGCCTTGTTGAATCAGTGCTTTCCAATTTTCATTGCCAGTGCTAAAAACAAAGTGCTTGATGAACTCAACAGACCAGTTAGCATCTGTGGAAGGAAAGGCAGGTGGTGTTTCAGGTCAGGACCCTACTTCGGGACCTTGTTTTTTGCTTAAGCTTCCAGCATCTGCAGTCTCTTGTGTCAATGTCTTTCATTGTTTGGACTGCTTCAGTGTGGGTGGTTAAGTGTGCTTACTTATGCTGATTGAGAGTGTGAATTGGGATGTTGAGCACCAAAGTAACACCATTGATGTTGATTGACATTAGAGTTCTACCTGCTCTGTCTGTAGATGGGCACACTGCACATCACTTTTGCATTTTCAGGGACTCGATGCAGGTACAGTGCCCTCCATAAATTTGGGACAAAGACACCCATAATTTATTTATTTGCCTCTGTACTCCACAATTTGAGATTTGTAATAGAAAAAAATCACATGTGGTTAAAGTGCACATTGTCAGATTTTATTAAAGGCCATTTTTATACATTTTGGTTTCACCATGTAGAAATTACAATTGTGTTTATACATAGTCCCCCCCATTTCAGGGCATCATAATGTTTGGGACACATGGCTTCACAGATGTTTGTAATTGCTCAAGTGTGTTTAACTGCCTCCTTAATGCAGGTATAAGAGAGCTCTCAGCACTAGTCTTTCCTCCAGTCTTTCCATCACCTTTAGAAACTTTTATTGCTGTTTATCAACATGAGGACCAAAGTTGTGCCAATGAAAGTCAAAGAAGCCATAATGAGACCGAAACAAGAATAAAACTGTTAGAGACATCAGCCAAACCTTGGGCTTGCCAAAATCAACTGTTTGGAACATCATTGTGAAGGATGGTGAGCTTACTAATTGCAAAGGGACTGGCAGCCAAGGAAGACCTCCACAGCTGATGACAGAAGAATTCTCTCTATAATAAAGAAAAAACCCCAAACAACTGTTCGACAGAACAGAAACACTCTTCAGGAGTCAGGTGTGGATTTATCAATGACCACTGTCCGCAGAAAACCTCATGAACAGAAATACAGAGGCTACACTGCAAGATGCAAACCACTGGTTAGCTACAAAAATAGGATGGCCGGGTTAGTTTGCCAAGAGGTATTTAAAAGAGCAACCACAGTTCTGGAAAAAGGTCTTGTGGACACGTGAGGCGAAGATTAACTTACCTCAGAGTGATGGCAAGCGCAACATTTGGAGGAGAGAAGGAACTGCCTAAGATCCAAAGCATACCACCTCATCTGTGAAACACGGTGGTGGGGGTGTTATGGCCTGGGCATGTATGGCTGCTGAAGGTACTGGCTCACTTATCTTCATTGATGATACGTCTGCTGATGGTAGTAGCATAATGAACTCTGAAGTGTATAAACACATCCAATCTGCTCAAGTTCAAACAAATACCTCAAAACACATTGGCCGGCAGCAAGCCAATGATCTTAAACATACTGCTAAAGCAACAAAGGAGTTTTTCAAAGCTAAAAAATGGTCAATTCTTGAGGGGCCAAGTCAATCACCTGATCTGAACCCAATTGAGCTTGCTTTTTATATGCTGAAGAGAAAACTGAAGGGGACTAGCCCCCAAACCAAGCATAAACTAAAGATGGCAGCAATACAGGCCTGGCAGAGCATCACCAGAGAAGACACCCAGCAACTGGTGATGTCCATGAATCGCAGACTTCAAGCAGTCATTGCATACAAAGGATGTGCAACAAAATACTAAACATAACTACTTTCATTTATATGACATTGTTGCGTCCCAAACATTATGGTGCCCTAAAATGGGGGGACTATGTATAAACACTGCTGTAATTTCTACATGGTGAAACCAAAATGTCTAAAATTGCCTTTATTAAAATCTGACAATGTGCACATTAACCACATGTGATTTTTTTTCTATTACAAATCTCAAATTGTGGAGTACAGAGGGAAATAAATAAATGATGGCCCTTTGTCCCAAACATTATGGAGGGCACTGTATCATTTGTCCCAGTTTTCAAGAGGAATGTTTTGCCAAACTGTAGAATGATGTTGAAAATTTGAATTTCAACAGCCAAGAGACAAGAGTGTTTTATTGTCCTATGTCCCAGAACGGAATAATGAAATTCTTACTTGCAGCAGCACAACAGATATTTAAACATATTACTCTGCAAAACCCATAATAACCAACAAAAAAAGTTCAGTGTATATAATTTATATTAAAAAAAACCAGACAAATGAATAGACATTATTTCAGACCCAGTCTGAAGAAGGGTCTTGATCTGAAACGTCACCCATTCCTTCTCTCCAGAGATGCTGCCTGTCCCGCTGGTGAGTTACTCCAGCATTTTGTGTCTATCTTCAGTGTAAACCAGCAACTGCAGTTCCTTCCTAAACAATAATAGTACAAAGTCAAAACTCTATATAGTTCAGAGCCTATTTGGATGTTAGTGTTTAATGGCCTGATGGTTGAAGCCGAGGGATAAGTTGGATAAACAGAGAAAACACCAGTGGGTTCTGGAGAAACGGACTGACAGAAGACCATGTGCTGACGTGGCTGCGAACTTGTTGAATTGTTTCCATTATTTAATAAGCCATTCTGCTACATCTATAGTGTTCTATCTGGAAGTGATTAAAGACCCTGGGTTCTGATATTTGAGTGGTCTTTATCTGCCCTTTTTTTGCTTTTGGGTTCCTGCTTTTGCTCTTGGGTACAACATTCACCCAGAAGTGTTATTCTCTACGGTCCAGATTTTGACTGGCTGGGGAGAGGAATGGAAGGAAAGTATTGTGCCAATTAGCATGTTGTGGGGAGATGGTTCTAGTATTGTTACAGCAACTTAGTCCTTCCCAATAAAGTCCTTAACCGTTGACGAAGGAAGGGAGCAATGGTTCTTGATGCAAATAACAACAACAGAGAGATCTTCACGACATTGCAGTCTAATTAGTTGTTTATTGAATTAATAATACAAAACAGATTAGTATATCTCCCGTCGCTAACTTGTTTGTTTGACTTGTTTGGTAAGAACTTAGTATCTCGCCGTCACTCCTTCGTATCCTGTTACTGGCTTACGGAAACCCTATTATCTTAGCAAGCTCCTGGTGCTGGTTCCATGGTCCGCCAAATCCCTTTGTTCAGCAGACTCCTCGTTGTTACTTGTATGGTCTGCTAAACCCTGTGTCTAGTCGGCTCTTGATGTCACTGAAGCATTACGTAGGTGCTGGGCAAATTATACTCAAAATTCTGGCCCTGCCCATGGCTCCTCCCATGGCTCCTCCCATGGCTCCTCCCAGTCCATATACGTAAGACTCCAACATTCATCTCAGGGCAATCCTCTGCTATACAAAAATAATACAGCAGGTTCCAAAGTAATATGCTAAGATAGCTAATAAACACAAAATGGCTCCGACAAATATATAAGACATTGATGAGGCAACATTTAGAGTATTGTGTTCAGTTTTGGTCACCATGTCATTAGAAAGATGTTGTCAAGCTGGAAAGGGTGCAGAGGAGATTCTGGAGGATGTTGTCGGGGTTGAGGGCCTGAGCTATAGGGAGAGGTTGAGCAGGCCAGGACTATTCCTTGGAGCGCAGGATGATGAGGGCTGATCTTAAAGAGATGTACAAAACCATGAGAGGAATAGATCGAGTAAATGCAAAGAGACGTTTGGTCAGAGTAGGGGAATCGAGAAACGTTTAATAGGAACCTGAAGGGTAACCTTTTTACACAAAGGGTGGTAGGTGTATGGAACAAGCTGCCAGAGGAAGTAGTTGAGATGACGTTTAAGAAACATTTAGACAGGTACATGGATAGGACAGGTTTAGAGGGATATATGGACCAAACACAAACAGGTTGGACTAATGTATATGGGGCATGTTGGTGAGCACGGGCAGGTTGGGCCGAAGGGCCTGTTTCCACTCTGTATGACTCTTATCTTCAACAGCAATATTGTCGCATCAGTCTGAGCTTTCACCACATGCCACCAGCCCTCAACAATTAGTACCAGTTGCCATACATTTAAGGAAACTTTTCATCTCCTCTTCCCCACTCCCTCTGACTTGCTATACGAACATTCACAAGACAAAACCGCTGGTACGCTCTCTGACACAAAGGCAGTGTCATCATCTGCCAGTAGCTTTATTTTTAAATATATTGATCTTAAGCACAATTTGTGTTTTGATTTATGTTGTTGAAGGGATTGGAAAGTTTTTTTTTTGGACTAAAATAGATTTTGGAATGAGGTACTTTTGAAAACTATTTTATTGAAACTCATGGGAACCAGTTCAATTGAGAACTTGTCATGACTTTTTTCCCCCTGATTAGATAGCAAATGTGAAAGCTGATAGACTTGGAGAGAAGACACAAGTTGCTGGAGTAACTCAGCAGGTCAGGTGGCCTCTCTGGAGAACATGGATATCCAGAAATGCTGCATGACCGGCTGAGTTACTCCAGCAATTTGTGTCTTCTCTCCAAGCTATACATCACTCTATCTGCTTTTACATGTGCTCTATCTAATCAGGAAAAAAAAGTAAAACCGGCACTTGCAGTTCCCTGCGTCTCCACATAGACTTGGTTGTTTCCAAGGACGAATTTGCTCTTTGGTGAAAAATCTAAGTAGGTTTCAGGCGGCACGGTAGCGCAGCGGTAGAGTTGCTGCTTTACAGCGAATGCAGCGCCGGAGACTCAGGTTCGATCCTGACTACGGGTGCTGCACTGTAAGGAGTTTGTACGTTCTCCCCGTGACCTGCGTGGGTTTCCTCCGAGATCTTCGGTTTCCTCCCACACTCCAAAGACGTACAGGTATGTAGGTTAATTGGCTGGGTAAATGTAAAAAAAAAATTGTCCCTAGTGGGTGTAGGATAGTGTTAGTGTACGGGGATCGCTGGGCGGCACGGACTTGGTGGGCCGAAAAAAAAGGCCTGTTTCCGGCTGTATGTATATGATATGATATGATGATAAACCCAGCACTCCCTGTCCTCCAAACAAAGGCGACCTTTTCAGTGGCTGCAAGTGACCATGTTGGAAACTAATTATTTTCATGAAAATGAATGCAAGACAAGAGTGCCCCGCACTGGTGGCAGTGGGAGGTCAAGAAGATATTGCACACAAACTCTAAAGGGCCGTTCAACTGACGACTTAAGCCATTGCATCTGCAGGACTTTGTTGCTTGCATGCTGATGGACAATGGAGAAGGAATTTCTACAATTTCTCCGGAATTTCATTTGCATCTTATTCAACAATGCCAGTTGCTTTGAATATTTCTGGTGCAGGGGTCATTCTCAACACATTAGTTGGAATTGTTAGCGAGCTAAGAGGCTTCATTTGGTTGCTGAACCTAGCGAGCTAAGAGGCTTCATTTTATCTACTAAATTGACATGATGGTTCAACGGTGCTTCATTCGTCATATGCACAGCTATACGGTGAAATTATTTTTGCATATATTGCACATGCAATTACTGCCATTTTGGGCGCCATTATTCAAAGTCCTAAGTCTGGTCGGACTACAGGAACAGTTACAGTGAACTGACACCCCTCTCTTCTCTCCTCAACCGGCCATCTTTGTAGCCGGGGGGCGCCTCTTGCAGCCGACCATTTTGGATTTCCTTTAAACCGAAGAACATGGGGAATAGAAAGAGTGGTAGGCTGTTTAATTCTTTACTCCTGCTCAGGAATTCAGATCATGGCTGATCATAGGTCGGTACCATTGCACCAGTGTGTGCACCCAAGGGATTGTTGCTGCTCTGATCTTTAACAACACATCTAGATTCTAGCATTAAGCATGAAAATGGGCATTTTACAAGATTTCCATTTGTATATCTTTCGGATGAAACTGCCCGACTTTGTGAGTATAAAGAATGCTCACTGCATTAACTTTATTTTTATATCGAGAACCATATTTGTTTCTTTATAGAAGTACAAAGCCTGTAATTTTGCACAGCATGCTAGGTGTCAGATCCAGTGAAAGAGTTTAGTTGGCCATCAAATGTTACACTTGCCTTTGGGGAAGACTGCTTTTATTTTTCTATTTTGGCACCCAAACCATAATATCATCCTGGGGTACAATTCCATGAACTCTGGGCACCTCACCCTAATTGATTGGAAAAATACAGCATACAAACCAGCCCTTCGGCCCATCGAGTCCATGCAGACCATCGATCACCAGTTCGTACTAGTTCTATGTCATCCCACTTTTGCATCCACTCCCTACACACCAGTGGCAAATTACATTGGCTAATTAACCTGCAAGCGGGCACGTCTTTGGGATGTAGAAGGAAACTGGAGCACCTAGACAAAACCTACGTGGGCACAGTGACAATGTGCAAATTCCACACAGACAGGCACCTGAGGTTAGGATCGAACACGGGTCTCTGGCGCTGTGAGGCAGCAGCTCTACGAGCTGCGCCACTGTGCCACCCATGAATGATGCTGTGTAATCCTCAACACAGCATGCAGCCAAAGTATTTAAGAATGGAAGGGTGTCATAGCCAACATGAATACTGATCTGAACAAGACCAAGGCTGTATCACTGTACTGAAAAGGAGGATGGGTGGGGTATGGGGAAGTTGGGAACTTTATTGGATAGTGAATAGAAAATTGCAAAAGTCCAGATCTGCTTTTGCAAATGGTAGTGTCTTGCTAATTTCCCACATGTTTCTTAACTCGGAATTTATCAGAAGTTAAACTTAGCACCTTGCCTGTCAAGCTCAGTTGAACAGCACCCTTCCAAACACAGCCCAATAAACAAAATAAATGACCAGTTTTGCTTCTTTCAATGGGAATGTAATTATTAACTAGAAAATTCCACATTTGGCATCAGTTGGCAGGTTGTATGAAAATTACCTCTTGGCTTAGAATCTGAATTGATTAAAATGCAGTTAAGTTATTTTTTTCCCGCGCTGTGATATTTATTTGCTGGTGAAAGTTGCAAGGCCTGGATATTTGTGCGATTATAGATAGCAAAAGCAATCAAAAGAACATTGATGCGTGATTCCAGTCTATGCAGAAAGTTTAAAAAATAGTATTTGGGTGTGAGAGATGACCATTCAGCCCACAGACCTATACTGACATTCATTTAGATTACAGTTGATTAGTGGAACTTCAGATCCACTAATCTGCCTTTTCTTCAGATAAATCCTTTAACCATCACAGCAATCTCATTTAACATAATGTTGCTAACTTTTTGCAAAATTCCATCGACCGAGTGTGAAAAGGTGTTTGCTGACTTAATTCCAAAATGGCCCCCTAGTTTAATGATTGTGCCCTCTTGTTCAGAATATAATCCATTAATTTAATTGTTTCACTATTGGTGGCTGTACTGTCAGCTGCCAAGATACTAAGATCTGGAGTTCCCATTCTAAACATCTCAGATTCTCCATTCCCCCTTTCCTCTTATAAAATGCTCTATGACCATGCCTTTGATATTTCCTTTTGTGGCACAAAATATAACTTTATTCCTTGCAATCATACCTTGGAGTCAAATTTAGAAACAGGAAACTGCTGAATATGCGGATTTACAAAAAAGCCACAAAGTGCTGGAGTGACTCAGTGGGTCAGGCAGCATCTGTGGAGGGAATGGACAGTGATGGGGGAGTTTTTGATAGGCAAATGGTTGGACAGGGATGAAAAGATAGAGGATGTGAGGAAAAAGGATTGAAGAGTTGTGAATTATGAAGCTAGAGGAAGGAACGTAGGTGGAAGGGAAGGGAGAGGGGAGAAATGGGTGCGAGTTCAGATGGGGTAGAGGGAAGAGTGGGGGTTGAAAAAGTGGGAGGGAAAAGGGGGGGAAGGTGTTTTAGATTGTTATCTAGAATTGGAGAATTCAATGTTCATACCATTGGGTTGTAAGCTACCAAGCGGAATATGAGGTGCTGTTCCTCCAGTTAGCTTGCGGTCTCACTCAGGCAAATAAGGCCTAGGACAGAAAGGTCAGTGTGGGAATGGGAAGAGGAGTTAAAATGTTTAGCAACTGGGAGATCCAGCAGGCAAGTGTTGGGCAAAATGGTCGCCGAGACCATGCGTAGATGTTGACCAAGTGTGAGCTTTATGGTAACAACAAATTTCATCGCATCCTGGTATATTTGACAAGAAACAAATCTGAATCTGAACCCTGACTAGTAAAATTTGTTATCATGTGCTCTTTCATCATCACTAAGTTTAGTCACTGGGGGGCAGCACTGTGACGCAGTGGTGGAGCTATTGACTTACAGCGCCAGAGATCTGTATTCGTTCCTGACTGCGGGTTCTGTCATAAGGTCGTAAATGATTGGAGTAGAATTAGACTCTTCGGCCCATCAAGTCTACTCCGCCATTCGATCATGGCTGATCTATCTCTCCTAACCCAATTCTCCTGCCTTCTCCCCATTACCTCTGACACCTGTACTAATCAAGAATCTATCTCGGCCTTAAAAATATCAACTGACCTGGCCTCTGCAGCCTTCAGTGGCAAAGAATTCCACAGATTCATCACCCACTGACTAAAGAAATTTAACTTAATTTCCTTCCAAAAAGAAAGTCCTTTAATTCTGAGGCTATGACCTCGTCCTAGACTCTCCCACTAGTGGAAACATCCTCTCCACATCCACTCTATCCAAGCCATTCACTATTCTGTATGTTTCAATGGGTTTCCCCCTCAATCCCCAGTGAGTAAAGGCCCAGTGGTGTCAAACGCTCATTATATGTTAAATTACTAATTCCCGGGATGTTCCCGGGAGTTTGCACGTTCTCCCTGTACCCATGTGGGTTTTCACGAGGTGCTCCGGTTTCCTCCCACACTCCAAAAATGTACAGGTTTGTAGGCTAAAATTGTAAATTGTCCGTAGTGTGTGCAGGATTGTGTTCGTGTGTGGAGATCGCTGGTCAGCACAGACTCGGTAGGCCGAAGGGCCTGTTTCCACGCTGTATCTCTAAACTAAACTAAATCCTGGAATTCCATGTCAGACGGTATTATGGGAGTAGCTGCATCTGAAGGATTGCAGTGGTTCAAAAGGCAACTCATCCCACCCACTCAAGGGCAGGTAGGGTTGGCAGTAATTCTAGACTGAATAGACGTGCCCACATCCTGAAAAAGTACAGGAAGAGATTAATGCGGAACTCATTGCTCCATCCTCCAGACAGAAACTGTTTCCTTTATTACCATTTCCTCTCCTACCTCCCGAGCCTATTATTAACCCACCGTTTCATTTTTGCTAATCTCTTGCGTGGGAGTATTATTAGATGCCACTGAATGTATGTATAGGCACTATTCATTGCTTTTCTCTCTGCCAGGCTAATAATCTCCTTAAAAAATACCACTAGATTAGTGCTACAAATTCATGCTTGCTTTCTTTGATCATCCCATCCTTGTCTAAATGCTCAGTCACCTCCTGTGAAGATAAATGCTGGTAACTTTCCCACGTATTCTGTTGGCACCAGATAGCTCACCAACAGTTTGACCCCATTTACTGAGGTCATTTCATTTCTCACTCCTTAAAGTTTGACATTCTTGATTGTAAAACCCTATTTAGTCGCCATTCTTTTATTGTCAGACTTCAACTGATTCTGACTAAATTTAGTTTAGCCTGATCCTCATTACTAAATCCAGCTCCCTTGTGAGGTCATAAGAACATGATTCAAGAATTTTGCCCCAAATATGTTGTAGAAATGAATTCCCATCGTGATTGGGGTGCGCCTGTTTCTCCCACTCTGTGAAAGTCCAAATCTTTTATTGAAGGTTCATTGTTCTTGTAGTATGCTTCCCTGGACATCTGAATATTCGCATCCCTTCATTACAGCATTCATTGGGTTGACATGCTCATCAATGCAGGTTCTGCTTTGTTCTGTACCTTCCCATACCTCTAGCTTCCCCCTCCCTGACTCTAAAGGGTCTCGACCTGAAACGTCACCTATTCCTTTTCTCCAGAGATGCTGCCTGACCCGCTGAGTTGCTCCAGCATTTTGTGTCTATCTTTGGGATGATTACATTGGGCTCAGCCAGTGCTTTGTGATTGTCCTCTACGCACTAACATGTGGTCACATAACCTTTGCAGCTGTGCTTCCCATAATCACCCCGTGGCCTTGTTACCATGGTTCTTCTGTAAAGTGGAGCAGGCCACAAGCATCGTAAAGGCCCCGCGCAACACAACCCAAGGCCCTGCCTGCAGACTGACTTGCTAGAATACTGAATCCTTAGATGGTAGGAAAATATTAAAATTTCTAAAATGTAAAAAAGTCATAAAGGCACTTAAAATAATTAGCTGATTAAATAAAGCAAGAAAGTCAATAAAATAAAGTACAACAGCAAACCACTAACATTGCTGTAGATTTTTAATGAAACTCAGTGGCTCGGTTCATCTTAATGAGGCCACATTCATTGAATGTGTCTCAGCTGTGGCTGACGTGAAGCTGGTGCATCCAAAATCCATGTAACCTTGGAATATTTAGCCATGCTCCATTTGTAGTCAGCTCTCCAGAATGACTGGTGGATCACTGGAGTTGTCCATACAATTCTTTGACATTACCCTGTTATTCAGTAAATTGTGGCCATTATTTTTAAGTAATTCCATATCCTGACAAATGCCTGTTTCATTCCCATAAAGCTGAAACTTAGACAATAGACAATAGGTGCAGGAGGAGGCCATTCGGCCCTTCAAGCCAGCACCGCCATTCAATGTGATCATGGCTGATCATTCTCAATCAGTACCCCGTTCCTGCCTTCTCCCCATACCCCCTGACTCCGCTATCCTTAAGAGCTCTATCCAGCTCTCTCTTGAATGCATTCAGAGAATTGGCCTCCACTGCCTTCTGAGGCAGAGAATTCCACAGATTCACAACTCTCTGACTGAAAAAGTTTTTCCTCATCTCAGTTCTAAATGGCCTACCCCTTATTCTTAAACTGTGGCCCCTTGTTCAGGACTCCCCCAACATTGGGAACATGTTTCCTGCCTCTAACGTGTCCAATCCCTTAATAATCTTATACGTTTCGATAAGATCTCCTCTCATCCTTCTAAATTCCAGTGTATACAAGCCTAGTCACTCCAGTCTTTCAACATATGATAGTCCCGCCATTCCGGGAATTAACCTAGTAAACCTACGCTGCACGCCCTCAATAGCAAGAATATTCTTCCTCAAATTTGGAGACCAAAACTGAACACAGTACTCCAGGTGCGGTCTCACTAGGGCCCTGTACAACTGCAGAAGGACCTCTTTGCTCCTATACTCAACTCCTCTTGTTATGAAGGCCAACATTCCATTGGCTTTCTTCACTTATTGCTTTTCTTAACGCATTTGCATTATTTGTGTAAGAGAAGCACAAAGTGATTAGAGTAACTCAGCGGGTCAGGCGGCATCTGTGGAGGACATGGATATGCAGCATTTCAAGTTGGGACCCTGTCTGACCCACTGAGTTACCCAGCCCTTTATGTTTTACTCAAGATTTCATTATCTCCACTTCTTTGCGTCTCTATTTGAGTAAATGCCTTTGTCTTATGATTTGGTCTTTCAATTTACATGGAAATAAAATAAATGAAAACAAAATGATTTCAGAAATAATAATTGAAGTCCAGAAAGTGCTAAGGTGCAAATTCATGTAAGGACTTTGTTACCTATAATAATACCCATACAATTTATCAAGCTACAGGCCGAACATTCAATTTCTATCTCACACAATAACAACTGAAATGTTCTCATTGAGTCATCACATCAACTGGATTGCTTTTATGCTCCATGCCACCCACCTGTCTTGATTCCCACAATTGGAATGAAATTTTCTTTGAGCTTTAAGAACAAAATTTACTCCTGACGAGGTTTCATTGGCAAGGCTTGCAACCATTGTGCATCGAGCATCGTCCTTGAGGAGAAATGGAAGCAAACTGCCTTAAACTATTGCAGCTCTCCTGTTGAAGCTGGGTGAAGTGCGAAAGGGGAAGGGGGGGGGGGGGGAGAGAGGCTATAAGGGAGGGTGCTGAGAGGCAGGAAGTGATGGAGGCAGTTAGGGGAGAATTGGAAAGAGGGAAGGGGACTGTGGACAATATTGTGTCTCTGTGTATGGTTAGAGTGCATCTGTAAGATTTAGAGAGAGTGTGTGTGTGTGTGTGTGAGAGAGAATGTGTGCCCATCCAAGTGTGCATACTCGGTCTATGCCGCAGAACTTGGTCTCTAGCTGTCAGGGCCTCCTTACATTTTGACCAAGATCCTGTCATATCCGTGGGGTAGCTGGTGTGTTGCAGCCTCCCCCATTTTTAATGAATTTATGTAGAAACAATTAACTGCAGATGCTGGTTTACAAATAAAGACACATTGTGATGGAGTAACTTGGCGAGTCAGGCAGCATCTCTGGAGAACATGGAAAGAATCCATGACAGGCATCTTCCTTTCCCTCCTTCTCCTGTATAAGCTGTTGCAAATAACAAAGTTGCCGTGACCTCTCCTAGAAATCACAAGTTGATGATTCCTTGCCTGCATTCCCGAGCAATTGGTTGTGCCTGAGCCAGCTGGATTAAATTTCATCACTCTCAATTGCAAGGAACCTTGTACATTCGAGGTAGGCCCTTACCTTTGCCAATATTTGTTTGCCATGTGTGAGTTTCACTGTTGGGGTTAATGTTTATTAACTTCCCCCAATTATCTCAGATTTGTTGGATGCAGCCTTGAGCCGACCACATTGGTGGGTCAAGAGTCATAGAGTCATACAGCACGGAAACAGGCTTTTCAGCTCAATTGCCCACTCTGACCAAGATGCCCCATCTGCACTAGTCCCACCTGCCCATATCTCTCTAAACCTATCCTATCCATATACCCGTCCAAATGTCTTTTAAATGTTGCTATAGTACCTGTCTCAACTACTTCTGGCAACTCTTTCCATATACCCACCACCCTCTGTGTGGAAAAAGTTGCCCCTTAGGTTCCTATTAAATCTTTCCCCTCTCACCTTAAACCCATGTCCTTTGGTTCTTTATTCCCCTGCTCTCCAGAGTAACCAATAGGTCAGATCAGTAAGGTTGGCAGATTTCCATTTGTGTGTCAGAAATTACACGTAGACCAGGAAGTTTTCCTTGCAGTCAAACTACTTATTTAACGTAAAGGCCAATCGGGTTTACTTATATCCAGATGGGTCTTTACATTAAGCCAGCAGTTTTATTGATAACTTTACTGAGACCAAAATTTTCATTCCAGTTTTAAGACTTGATCACAAAAGGTTTACATGTTGGAAGAGAAGGAGCTGAGGCCTTACCAAATCATTGGTATTAGTTTATTATTGTCACTTGTACCTAGATATGGTGAAAAATGTTGTTTTGCACATAATCTAGGCCGATCATTCAATACATAAGTACAAAAGGTAGTGCAAAAAGAGAAAATAAACAGGATGTCGTGTTAAAGTGCAAAGAAGGTGCAGGGATAATAGGCAAGTTCCTGCATTGGTCTTTGTTTGTCATTGTCACCTGTACTGAGATGCTGTGAAATATTATGTTTTGCATCCCATTCGGGCACATCACATCATTCATGAGTACAACAGGTAGTGCAAAAGAGAAAGGAAACAAAGTGTAGAATATCGTGTTACATCTACAGAGAAAGTGCAGATAAAATAAGGTGTAAGGGCCGGAACAAGATGGATGGGAAGATGAGGAAGGAGTTCATCCATAGCATGTGAGAGGTCCATATAAGACCTCATGTATGCCTGGTAAAGCTCCTGGCACCCTCCGAAAGACTAAAGTTTGGGTACTGGTCATATCTAGATATCTTCCCAAGCCAACAACCAGTTTCACATGGACTCCGATGAGACAGATCTTCCGTAACACTGCCAAAGGTTTGATTTGTGTGTTGTCCCAGGATGGGGTGTTCTCTTTGTACTGATCTTGTGGTTTAAGTTGTAGTTTAATGATTGATTTGATTATTTCCAGATAGTCTATCCATGGTCGCTACATCCGTTTCCAACATCGTCTCTCAAACCAAGATCTTACCTAAAACCTTAGGCCTAGCAAACGTGAATGTTGCACCCCAAATGGTGAGTACTGAAGTCAGTTTCATGACCTTTTCAGCTGTCTGTTCACCAGATACGAGCACAGTGTGATATGTTCTTACAGTATGTCCATCTGCTTTAACTACATTGTCAGAAAAGAATGTGTTCTGCAGCGGAGGAAGATGCAATAGGTATTTTTTTCCCCTTTTATTTCAAATGGTAGTGCAAAGAAGTGACAAGTATATTTGACTTTTAAATCCACACTGATGGACTTTGCTAAGTATTTACCATCTGTGGTGTTATTTACTCTAATGTGTTATGTATGTGAATTTGAAGTGGTGTCTTTCAGTTTTGTAAGTACCCACATGGTAAGAATTCAACATTAAGATGCATTTATTAGAAGTTGCCAGGTAAAATTCAGATACTTTTGACTTCTTATCCGATGCCACGCCCCCTGTTAAGCATCTCTCCTAGTTAGTATCTCTGCCAGGACATAGAAACATCGCAAGAAACACAATCCATTACCTTCCATTGCATTGAACATCATTGCGCTGTTTAGTTACGCTGAGAAGATGGTGGCGAGCCGTCTTGTTCAACCACTGCGGAGCTGGTGATGGTGCAGGTACTCCCACAGTACCATTGGGTCGAGGGTTCTAGGATTTAGACCCAGCTACAATGAAAGAATGGCATTGTATTTCCAGGTCAGAATGGTGTGCACCATGGAGGGTAGCTTGCAGGTACCTCTGCTGCTGGTTGGCCAAAGTCAGAAGTTGTATTATGATTCCGTTTGAGAGTGTGTCGTGGAATTATAATTTCAAATGATGTTAAAGATGAAATTGGATGAGTTGCTCAAGGAAGAAAACGCTACCTAAATCTAGTAAGGGATGATATAGGTGGGCCTTTGCCGTTATGGTTTGGAGAGGACATGATGCAATATGCATCATCTTTAGTGAGAGGGATCTGGTGTGCCAGGGTCCAGTTAAGTCCAAAATTTCCTAAGATATATCCACCATAATATTTTAAGTGGTGAGTGGCTTATTCACAAATGGATATTTCACATAGACCAGGACACTGAATGACGATTTTGTCAGGCAAAGATCCATTTGCAAAGATTCTCAAAGTTAGGCCCTCCCACAGTGTTAGTTGTGGGAGATGATGCGTTTATGATTGTTGCTAGGTGCAGTCAGCTGTGTGTCATGTGAGTGGTGAAGAGGTCCACAAAGGGGAACACAGAGAAGATGTGACAGAGGAGAGTTTTGAACTGGGAACAACTGAGAAGTGGCGTTTGAGGAGGATGCAATATGGAAAAATATATAACACTGAAAGGGGAGGAACGAAGACTTGGATAAATGTTGATGCAGGTTGGGAGAGAAAACTTTATTTGATAACAAAATATATAACCTAGCATGATTAAAGCAAATTGCAGAGAAATATATTGTCTGACAACAGACAACTAGAATTGACAATTAGCCCCTTGCCACTTGCTGGAGGTTAATTTAAAGCAAAAATTCTGTATTCACTTACAAAATCGGATTCATAAACTGTTGTCCTCTCCATTTCAAGGAGGCACACAATCTCCTTTAGAGGTTACATTGAAATAGTTGTGTGTGGTCAGATCTTCTGGTCAAGGACAAGAGCATGAGGAATAGGAGCAAGAGAAGGCCGTCTGGTCTTTCAAGCCTGCTCCACCCTTCATTAAGATAATGGGTGGTCGCTAACTGGCCGCCATTTCCCAGCACTTTCTCCGTGTCCCTTGATTCTTTCGATGTCCATAAATCTATTAATCTGTGCGTTGAATACAGGTGCTCCTCAGCTTCTGATGGGGTTCCGTTCCGAGAAACCCATCGGAAACCAAAAGAATTGTAAGTCGAAATGCATTGTAATACACGCGATCACGTGGCCGGAAGCGAGTGGCGGCTCGCTACGGGTCCCTGCCATTTGCACCATCGCAAAGTCGAACTATCGCAAGTCGAAATTATCGTAAGCCGGGGAGCACCTGTACATACAATAACTGAACTCGGCAGAGTTCAATTCCATCATCTTTCTGAGTGAAAAAATTCTTCCGATCTCAGTCCCAAAGACCCTGGATACTTCAGCCATGGATAACGCCTTCTCTTCATCTTTCCTCAATCCTTCTAAGAATTTGGTATGTTTTGATAAGATTACCCTTCATTCTTGTAAACTCTGAATATAATTCTAGACAACCCTAAATCTCTCCTCCTGCAAACATGTATTTCATTCAATTGTTCTATATCTCTCTATATCATCATCTATATCTCTCGTCTCCCTTTGCCGTGACTTTCAGTCTGAAGAAGGGTCTCGACCCAAAACATCACCCATTCCTTCTCTCCAGAGATGCTGCCTGTCCCGCTGAGTTACTCCGGCATTTTGTGTCTATATTCGATTTAAACCAGCATCTGCATTTCATTCCTACACATTTTGTGTCTATCCCTGGAACAAATTTGGTGAACCTTCACTGTACTTCCTCTATGACTATTACATCCTTTCTTAGATAAGGAGATGAAGTATGAACACTCTATTCCGTAGTGTGGAACTAGCTTGTCTCACCAAGCTCCTAAACAATTATAATAAGTCATGCTTACTCTAGTATTGAAATCATCTTCCAATAATGGCTAACATGCCAGTTTCTCTTTTTATGTCCTTGCAGTCATCTGTCTTTTGACTTTCAGTGACTTGTGCACAAGCAAATCTAGGTCCCTTTGAAATTCAACATTGTCTATTTTCTCACCATTTAAAAAATGCTCCACTTTCGATATTGTGCATCAAAGTGGATGACCTCATGATTTACCACATTATAGTCCACCTGTCATGTCTTTGCCCATTACTTGGTTTATCCACATCCCTTTGAAGGCTCTTCACAGCTTTCTCCATATTCACAGTGGCACCTATTTTGGATTATCAGCAAACTTGAAAACATGACAAAGAAGTCATTGTATTTGTCCCTACACCTTCTTCCTCGCATCCATCCAGGGACCCCAGCAGTCCTTCCAAGTGAGACAGATGTTCACTGTACCTCCTCTAACCTCATCTACTGTATCCTGAAGTGGCTTCCTTTACATCAGTGAGACCAAGCAACTCAGCAGCCATTTTGCCAAACTCCTGTGCTAGGTCTGCCAAGGCTTTCTCGATCCCTCAGTTGCGAACCATTTTAACACCCCTTCTCATTCCCCAAATGACCTTTCTGCCCTGAGCCTCCTCCATTGACAGAGTGAGACCACGCACAAACTGGAAGAGCAGCACCTCGTATTCCGCTTAGGTAGCTTTCACTCCCAAACCTTGAACTCTCCAATTTTAGGTAACTAACCAAAACCCGGTTAGTTCCACCTGGATTTGCATCTATTTCTCCCCCCCCCCTTCCACTAGCTTCACTATTCGCAACTCTTCAATCCTTATCCCGCACCTTTTGTCTTTTCATTTCTGGCCTTTGTCCACCCACCTGCCTATCAACCCCCCCCCCCCCCCTTCACCTGTATCTATCCACCACTGTCCTGCCCTTCTCTTTCAGCTTTCCTCCTCTACCACCACATTCATTCTGAAGAAGGGTCGAGCTGTCTTTTCTTGATAATACGACATCTGGTTTCCTCAAACAAATTGTTGACATGAGATGCTGGGTCCCAGCCACCTGCGGCACTCCACCGGTTGCAGCCTGTCAACCTGAGAAAGATCCGACTATTCCTGATTTTTGCTCTCTAATTCCAATATGTTCATATATTACTTTCAATACCATGTACCCTAACCTCGTTAATTAACATTCTGTGCAGGACCTTCTCGAACCCCTTCCAAAAATCCAATTGCATTACCTCCACTTGTTCCCTCTTACCTATCATTACCTGCCACATCCTCAAAGAACTGCAGCAGATTAATCAAACTTGTTTTCCTTTCATAAATCCGCATTGACCTTTCTCTTCGATTATTAAACTCTTCAGTACAGATTCCAGTACATTTTCCTACCAGTGATGATGTAAGGTTCATGTGCTGATAAAATGGAACCAACTTCCATTTGGTTAGTTCTGCCATTTACATTATTGTCAATCTAGCCCAAGATGAACTGACACCCCTCATTTTTGTGTTTTGAGCACCAGCAGTTTTTCTCATTTGATGAAGCTGAAGTTTGGGTTTTCCCCGACAGGTGGCAGCAAAGCATCTTTCAGGAATTTATGAACGATTTGGCTTCATCCAGTTGATGAGCAATGTTTTGCTTTGAGTTTTATTGACATTTTGATTACTTAATTATATAGGTTTCATACTTTTGTAGAGCAAATTGAAAAGGCTGAGTAATTACCTGAATTTAATTAGTTTCTTTAAAGCTTGCATTTAATATTTATCTTAATGATAAATTAATATTTTTCCATTCAAACCAATAATAAAATTGCCATCAGCGTTGGATTGAGATATGTGAGGAGACAGAGTTGTGAGCAGGCCCAGTACAAACTACAAACTATCCTTTGAGGAAGGTGCAAGGAATTGAGCAAGTCTTTTGGCTGCGGGCCATACAAAAGCAGACAAAGTACAAGGAAATGCTTTCTTAGACGATACTTCCAGGGTCGTAACTAAGCTATAAACCTTTGTTTACTGCACGAAGCTGTGTGTTTCATTCTGGCTCTCCTGTTTTGTTCTGATCTCGCGCCATCTCACTTGCTTGAAGTAGTTTTCTCTGGCCACAGAAGCCATCAAAATGGCAACCAAAGCAAGCTTGTGTTAATTGAAAGCTGATTTAAAAGAGAGGACAACTTTGATACTAGACTATTGACATGCCACTTGGTGTGCTGAAAGGTATGCTTCGCTCAGGAAATGCTGTTTTAATGCTTTGCTCTGTTTCAAATCATTGCATTTTAATATTGAGACCATGTATTCACACTAACATGTCATCATAATACCTGTGAATGCTTTAAAAGATGTTAAGTATATTTCATAAATATCCTTCACGTTATTCATTGATATTGTTTTGTTTTTGGTAAGAATATTCAAAGCAATCTTTAGTGGCCAAATGAACAAAACTACCTTATTGCTCTCTTAATAATTGAATTAAATCATAGAGTCACACAGCACGAAAATGGGCCCTTTCAGCACAACTTGCCCCATCTACAATAATCCCACCTGCCCACATTTGGCTCATATCTGTCTAAACCTTTCCCATCCATGTACCATGGATCTATGATCCATGAATCTTCGATCAAAATTGACAGATTATATCTATCTCTCCTAAATGGCATGAAACATGTGGCATGATCAACTGTCAGAATGGATCAAGGATCTACACTGGTCTGAACATCTTGCCTCTCTGTTCACTTGGATAACCTGCAGACCATTTGTGGAGTTTCTTTATTCCATCAACTGAAAGGAAAATACTGTTTCGACAGATGTGAGGAGAGGTGTTTGATCCTGAAACTCCGAGTTCCTGCTGGTATCAGAGCCATGCTTGAATATAAACTTTATTTTCACAAGCAGGTGCTTTAATCAAGGTTGCACACTAAAGAATTGAAACACTATGAACAAATAAGCAACAAAGGCTGACAATGGCACAACATTGAAACTGCTCAATACCAATAAGCTTAGCCAGTTTTGTCCATAGTGATGCTACCTATTTAAATTTGATGAGGCTGAATCACTTTTGCTAACTTGCTCTTGAAAATGTCACCACGATACAGAGGTTTGGTGCTTATCAAGTTGAAAAATGACAGTACAGGTCCACCACCGATTTCCGATAAGGTAGTTTTGTTCATTTTCTGACACTCTTGGTTGCAGAACCTTTCTGGATTATCTGTTTTGCCGGCCCATCAGGGGTCACAGCCTCCGAGAGGAGTCGAACATTAACGGAATGGTCTGCCGAGGGCCTGCAAAGTCGGCCTTGGAAGTCGACTATGGGAACGGATCTTGCTATTGAGGGCGTGCAGCGTAGGTTCACTAGGTTAATTCCCGGAATGGCGGGACTGTCGTATGTTGAAAGGCTGGAGCAATTAGGCTTGTATACACTGGAATTTAGAAGGATGAGGGGGGATCTTATTGAAACATACAAGATAATTAGGGGATTGGACACATTAGAGGCAGGAAACATGTTCCCAATGTTGGGGGAGTCCAGAACAAGGGGCCACAGTTTAAGAATAAGGGGTAGGCCATTTAGAACGGAGATGAGGAAGAACTTTTTCAGTCAGAGTGGTGAAGGTGTGGAATTCTCTGCCTCAGAAGGCAGTGGAGGCCAGTTCGTTGGATGCTTTCAAGAGAGAGCTGGATAGAGCTCTTAAGGATAGCGGAGTGAGGGGGTATGGGGAGAAGGCAGGAACGGGGTACTGATTGAGAGTGATCAGCCATGATCGCATTGAATGGCGGTGCTGGCTCGAAGGGCTGAATGGCCTACTCCTGCACCTATTGTCTATTGTCTATTGCTGGCTCCAACCAGGCAGGAGTTCCAGAGCTCCACCCACAGGGGGGAAATTCGACCCGCCGATCGGTTTGCGGAAGTCCCGATGAGGTAGAGATCGGCTACCTCACCCATTTTTGGAGAAACATCCGGGGGGGGGGGGGGGGGGGGGATTTCAAATACGCTCTGGTCATTTTGTCTGGATTAGGGGAGGTACTGAACCACCAGTTACTGGAAAATAGTGGTGGACCTATATTAGAATATAACTAGACCAAGTAGACCCGTTGGGCCTAAACCTCTCCTGCATTGGTGTAGCACCCTCTCCCTCCCCCCTTCCCCTCCACCCCACTCCATCCCCCTCAACCCCCCTTATCCTCCCTCCCCCTCCCTCCATCCCCGCTCCACTTCACCCTCACCCTCGCCTCCCCTTCCTCCCTTCCCCTCCCCTCCCTTCCCCTCGCCTCCAGTCCATCCCCCTCAACTCCCCTTATCCTCCCTCCCCCTCCCTCCATCCCCGCTCCCCTTCCCCCCTCTCGTTCCTCCCTTCCCCTCCCCGCCCTTCCCCTCGCCCCCACTCCATCCCCCTCAACCCCCCTTATCCTCCCTCCCCTCCCTCCCTAGGAGCTAGATTTAAACTTTAAAATGTGAATAACTTTAAAAATATAAAACCGATTTCAATGAAACTTCTTCCATTAGCACCAAAGGGTCGACGGTGAGTAAGGTGGGCCTAAAATTATCACGCTATCGTGTACCGTTTTGGTTGTAGTTCAGGAACAAACAAACAAACAAACGAGAGTTTTAGAATATAGATTACCCTCATGATTATAATTCCTTGCTATTGAATGCTGTCAGCAGGAAGTGTAGCACACATTTGGGAAAATATAAAATTATTTCTTGAGCAATTATTTCTTGTGTCTTCATAAAATTATTTCTTCATTGATTCAATGCATGCATATATCTCATTGGTGGGAGATGCTGCACTGTCTATTTGTATACTGTGAGCATCGTATATGGCTTCACAATTGATCTCATGTCAAGTCAAGTCTACTTTATTTGTCATATACACATACAAGATGTGCAGTGAAATAAAAGTGGCAATGCCTGCGGATTGTGCTAAAACTACAAACAGAATAGACTTTTTTTTTTAAAAGACACAACACAAAAAATTAATAGTAAATTAGTCCCTGATGATATGAGTTAATAGTCCTGATGGCCTGTAGGAAGAAACCGTCTCATCCTCTTTGTTTTCACAGCGTGACAGCGGAGGTGTTTGCCTGTCCGTAGCAGCTGGAACAGTCCGTTGCTGGGGTGGTAGGGGTCTCCCATAATATTGCTGGCTCTGGATCTGCACCTCCTGATGTATAGGCCCTGCAGGGGGGCGAGTGTAGTTCCCATGGTGCGTTCAGCCGAACGCATTACTCTCCGCAGAACCTTCCTGTCCTGGGCAGAGCTGTTCCCAAACCAGATTGAGATGTTGCCAGACAAGATGCTTTCTACAGCCCCAGAGTAGAAGCACTGAAGGATCCTCGGAGAGACTCTGAATTTCCTCAGCTGTCTGAGGTGGTAAGGGGCGCTGCCTTGCCTTACCCACCAGTGCAGCAAACTTCATTCTGCAGCAAACTCCATTCCGAGCCAATGTGCTTTGATTACAATGACATGGTTTTTTTTGTCCTGACCAGCATCTGTGAACCAGATCCTAATATTTGCAGGCTAAATAAGTACAAATTTGCCATAAAACTAAATGAATCACTGTAAAAAGACAAGATGGTTTATAAGAATTAAGGCAATGCCACTGTAAAGTAACCTACCCGTATTGTGCTGAGGACTGGGGTAATGTATAGTTTGTACACGCAATACTATGAAAATTGCATAATTAGGCTTAGTATTCGATTGATGTGAAATATCGAGGAGATTAGATTTTCTAATCAGAATTTTGAGAAATCTCTTTTGGAGGGGAATCAAGAACTAGATGGCATAATGTTAAAATAGTCATATAAATGTAAAATCGGGTTTAAATTCTCTGATATTAGGATTTTAATATTTCTGCTCCCGGGTGCAATAAATTTGGGGTCAGTTGAAGCATTCAAGGATCACAGAGTAATGACAGGTATATGGCATTGTGCAACCTTGATATTATAACTCAGTGGTATGAATATTGATTTCTCTCATTTCAAGTAACCCTTGCATTCCCTTGCTCTCCGTCCCTCCCCCACTCTAGTCATTCTACTAGTTTCACAGTTGTGCTGCTTAGCTTACTATTTGTATCTACTCATTATTACCTTTACCACAGCCAACAATGGACCATTGTGGGTTCCACCTTTCCTTGATCATCGTTGCTAGCTTTGATTTCTTTTCATACCTTTCATTCATTTGTTCTTTGTGCCTTTTCATATCTCTAGTTTCCCTCTCACCTGACCCTCAGTCAGAAGAAGGGTCTTGACCCGAAATGTCATCTACTCCATTTCTCCAGAGATGCTGCCTGACCCGCTGAGTTACTCCAGCTTTTTGTGTCTATTTTGATATAATTTAATATTGGACAGGTTGACTGGTCTATTCTTGCAGGGTCTGAATTTCACCCTGGATTTGTCCCGTAAAAGTCTTACTGGTTTAAAGTCAGGGAAAGAGATTAAAGAGATTTTTTGGCAATAAAAGCACGACGTGCACTTACACAATGCAATGCGCAGTATGCACATGTATTATGGTAGCACCAATATATACTCTGCATTTACAACTGCAAATTACTTCTCCCTTTGTGCTTGACAGATCATAAGCACACCACAGCGACTGAGCAACACTGGAAGTGTTCTGATCGGAAGTCCTTACACCCCCACACCAACTATGGTTACGCAGAGTCACATAACAGACCCTTCTGGATGGGTTGCAGGGTAAGCTTTCACCTTTTAAGAGACATTTGCATTGTGGATAAAATTGCTGGTAGTTTCACTGAGTTAATAGTTGAATTTGAAATCTTTACCCAATTTTATGCTTTTATCTGACGCTACGTTTCTGGTCTGTTTGACCAAAGCGTTTTGACATTAAAGTGTGTGTGCTGGTACTTGAAGTGTTGGGCATGAGAACAGTTGAGGTGATGGTCAGAGAGGAAGGCAGTTAGTGGACAATGCAGGTATCTGAAGTTCATTAATCACAAGGTGGAAATCACCAAAAATGACACCAGTATTATTACTACTGTAGATGCCCAATATACCACTTGATTGTTTTGGAAAATTTCTGATGCAATTAACACAAAACCTTTTAATCATAAGATTGTTCTTGCCATTCTTGAACTCCAAAACCAAATCTTCTTTGTTAATTAAATACACCTAGTGTAGTGTTGTTCAGTAGAAATTGGTGATAGGCCACAAAAATGTTTGCGGCGATTGAATTTTATCCACTGGACTGTTTCTCATGAGAAATATTTTGCACATGATACAGGTAAATGTATTTACATTACAGATCTGTCTCCTTCATCAGTAAAGTACAATGATCAAAATATCTTGCTTGCTTTACCATGTCATAAGGTTAAAGCACTTCAATTCAATTCAAAGGACTGAAATCAATGCACAAAAGACTGTCTGCTTACCATATATTATTTACTCGCCCACCTCAGAGTTAAGCAGTGTACATAGACAAAGTGAAATGAAATAAGGTAGGAAATCGTTTGCAAGATTAATTCCCAGAGTTTCCTTGTGCGAAACAATTGAGATGGGGATTTATTTATTCGATGTTTAGAAGAGGGGTGATGCTATTGAAGCATATATAATTATTCAGGGGGATTGCCAAGGTAAATCCCAAGAGGCTGTTTCCCATGGTTGAGGCATTAGAAATTGAGAACATAGTGTCAATAAGGGAGGCCAGCCCTTGTTTAGGACGTTTGACAAATCTCTTCACTTGTAAGGTTTAAGGTTCCATCCCATGGCCTATGGATGGTCTATTGTTTGGTTTCAGCAAAGCCTGGAGAAATAAACACTGAAGGATGTGGAAATATAGCAGTAAAGTGGTGGTGTGGTAGCAAATCGCTCATTGCCATTTGAATGCTACAACAGGTTTGAGGGTCTGTATCTCTTGTCCTACCACCCTTTCTTTTGTTCTGATGGGTGCAGGCTTCTGAGGAGAATGAATATTCCTATATTGGTGAATGTTTTGAGCTGTAAAATACTATGTTTGTGGCAATGTTAATAGACAATTGAATCTGAGAATGCAATCCCAAAGAACAGCATGACTTTAACCGCCTGGGGTAAATTTTGGAATCATGTAAAATTGTTCAGCTGTTGAAAGTTTGGCATCAACAATATTGTGCATTTTCCAAAAAGCATCTCCAACAAATGAGCGACAATCCTGCACTTTCAGCAACAAATTTAGTTACCAAGCAAGCAGCTTTTACCAGAAATTATATCTTAAGCAAGGAGTTTTTAAAAACATCAGTTGTGGGGTCGCAAAGGTGTCCTGGTGGAATAAATATTCTGTCAGTGCTTTATAATGACAATAAAATCAACATGAGTACAAGATGTTTATCTTTCACTCGTGACGTGGAATAGCCAAAGGTAGCACAGGTGGTAGAGTTGCTGCCTCACAGCGTCAGAGACCCAGGTTCGATTCTGAGCTCAGGTGCTGTCTGGTTGGAGTTTGTGCGCTCTCCCTTTGATCATGTGGGTTTCCTCCCAAAGACGTGCGAGTTTGTACGGTAATTGGCCTCTGGAAATTGCTGCTGGTGTGTGCGAAAGTGGGAGAACCTAGATCAGGTGTGAACGGGTGATCGATGGTTGGCATAAACTCAGTGGGCCGAAGGGCCAGTTTCCATGCTGTATCTTGGAATGAAGGGCATTACTTCTGTCATCAGAAACTTGGTTCCCCATCGAAAAGTAGTTTGATAAAGAAGATTCCGATTATTCTTTATTACTTGATGAGGTTGTATGACACCAGGAGTGCAGTTTGATAAGGCTTCTCAACCAGCAATATGTTTTGAATCTATGCTGACATGGGCAATAAGAGAGATAAGGTTAAATAACTCCACATTAGGTCTACTTCTTAGGCTTTCTGTTATCCTGGTATTCTTGACATCCAGTAAAGACCAGCAATTTGGAGGTGTGGCTTGTTCAACGTGAGCCATAAAAAAACTTAATATTTGTTAGTTAAGAAGCGCAGCCTGAGTTCGTAATAGAATTGCCTCGTGTCAGAAGCAGTATCAGTTCCTCCTATGACTCAAAATTTGTCAACATAACCTTATTATTAGATCTAAGGGCATTAACTTCACATCTATAAAGTTAGTTTTTTGATGACAAAGTAATGGTTTGACAGTAATCGCAACCTGATACGTTATTAAAATAAACTCTCCTGCATCTCATCCAGCAAGACATAACATAGAGCAGCACAGCACAGGAACTAATCTCTTCTGCCTGCATGTGATCCATATCTCTCCATTCCCTGCATATCCATGTGCCTCTCCCAAACCCTCTTTAATGCCACTATCCTATCAGCCTCTACCACCAACCCTGACAGCGTTCCAGATATCCACAAAAACTTGCCCTGCACATCGCCTTTAAACTTTGCCCCTCTCACCTTAAAGCTATGCCCTCTAGTCTTTGACATAAAGGTTCTGACTAACACTTTTGGTTTAGAGCTATGAGAACAGCAAGTAAAAAATTGATATTCTGCACTGATCGCATTAAAAAAAACAGCAAACTTCCCGTTGTGAAGGAGCATGTTGTCATTGTCAACGGTTTTGGGATTTTTCAATTTATTTGTGCATCTGCAAAAATCCCTCAGTTCGGAAGGTTTGCAACGGAATTGTCAGCAAGTGCTCTTAATTCCACTGACTTAATTAATTTAAAAATTTAATCTTAATTAAAAGTCCTTTTCTCCATTACGATGCTTGTCCACAACATACCACAGCAATAGTCTTGCTTATTGCAATGTTTAAGAAGTATTTAGTAGGTACATGCAGGGGATAGGTTTAGAGGGATAAGGACCAAAGGCAGCCAGGTGGGACTAGTGTAGATGTTGATCAACGGGCCGAAGGGCCTGTTTCTGTGCAGTATGACTATAATGCCAATATTTGCAAACAGCAAAACTTTGTCATTGTAAGAATTTTATCGAAGTGGATTTTATTTAATTTGTGGTATAGATATTACGTAAAGGAAAATTGTGATGTGGCAAAGGGCAAACTACTGAATTCAGATTGCAGTGATTTGTTACGTGGACTTGTACCTAATGTCAAGCCATCTGATCTCTAAATTTCAAGATTCCTTGTTTGCAGAAAGCTAATAATATGTGTATCTATGATCATCATTATTAATGAATAGCTTTGAATATGACTGCGTCTATTGTTTTAAGTATAGGATGTGCTCACATTGTATATTTTTCGGTTTTGAGTCTTTCTTCCTTATGCATTGTTTTTTTAAAGAAACTATAGCAGTATTTGTTGCAATCCAGGTGCTTACAAGGCAGAAATCAATTCACAACTGTCCTCATTAATTTATTTAATTTGATGCAAGTAAGGGATGGATAATTTTGACATAAAAAAGACCTCGGTTTGAATTTTTAATTTATATTATATATAATTTATATTTATAATTATAGATTGTATTTACTGAGGGAGCTGCAGACAATTTGAAAATCTGTTAGAAATCTTGTTTCTGGTTGTTATAAAGTCACGAGAATTTTTTTTTTTACATGTGTGACTATTGGATGAGAATGTGACTGTCTTTGCTGTGAGATTTCCATGATCAAATAGTCCAGAGATGGCCCCGTCTATCTTCTCCCATTGAGAATGAATACTAGAGTTTGCACACTCTACCGGAAGCAAAAGTTTAGATATAGATTTGTCATTGTCACGTGTACCGAGGTGCAGTGAAAAGCTTTATTTTGCATGTTATCCAAACCTACCAAAAATACCACACATAAATACGATCAACCAGGTCGAGCAAAGGGCAAGATACAAAGTGCAAAATATAGTTCTCAGCATTAGTCCATAGACAAAGTCCAATGTTCTCAATGGTCTAGAGGTGAATTGGACACTGCCCTAGCTTATGAAAGGATTGTTCAGAAGTCTGATACACATGGCAAGGAGCTGTTCCTGAGTCTGGTGGTGCACGCGTTCAGGCTTCTGTATCTACTGCTGGGTGGGAGCAGGGAAAAGAAGAAAGGTGGGACAAGCCTTTGCTTAAGCTGGCTGCTTTTCCGAGGCAGTGTGAAGTGAGGATGGAGTCAATGGTGGGAAATCTGCCCTGAGTGATAGATTGGGCAACATCTTCAACTTCCTGCAATTTCTGCAAATCTGCATGAGTCATTATCAGCAAGGGAGGAAAAGAGAAAACCAGGACTATAAATGTTTATTATTATTAAGAAGAGTCTTTTAACCTGACATCCATAGTCATTTATTAGAATTGCGTATGATTGTGCAGACAAGTTCAGTACCTGACTGACTTGAATATTTCCACTGCTCAGTGATTGAAGAATTGACGATGTGCTTTCCAAGCAGAGTGTTACTCAAGTGCAGACTCCCTGCAGAAGCTTTAATGATTGCAGAATTCATAATAGTTTATTTTTAAGTGAGGTGAATAAACATTTGAAATAACTGTAATTGGCCTGTGGACATGTTAATGGCATGGAACAGTGAAGTTTCTCTGAGAACAGGATTCAATGGCTTCTTTCTATGATGTTGTATTCAGTGATTTCATTAACTATTCTTCACCATTTGTGTTATGTATTGGTCTTCAAAGCCAGAGCTGCTGCAGCTTTAATAATTGTGCATCTGAATTGGGTTTGAATTAATTCAATCTATACATGGGCTAAGTGGGTTTGCTGCAGGTGTTGAATTCAAAAGGTAGAAAATATTCCATCCTAGAGCACTGATGTCCCTTATTTAGTCCTCTCAGTTTTCTCTGTGTCGAGTGCACGCATAAACCTATTCAGGCCTAAAACTTCAATAATTGCTATTTTTAGGAACTTGGCTTGTGGTGGTCTGTGCAATCACTTGCTGCTGTATTTCATTCTTGGCAGTGCCACGAGGAGGCAGCGAGCTGGAACTCAGAGATAAAATGCATCGCTGAGTGACCCTAAAGGTCTCTGAAGCGTTTGTGGAGTCCCTGGGGTAGCTCACACATTCAGCTTTGTAGAAAGGAACGGCATTGCGAAAGGTGAGGGAATTTAGCTTCCTGGTTCACTTTATGCAGTTCTGTTTGCTAAAATATTATGCTCTCTTGGGTCATTTGTGATTATCATCAACACTCTTCCTTCTCAGTTGGATGCTTGTAAATACAAGTGGCAATTCCAGCAACTTGAGAAAAATCTAACAGACACTTCCATGTCGTGCTGTAATGTGGGACATGCTATAATTCAGAATTAACTTTAAGTTAAGTCAGTTGGTATCAAAGATTCGTGGGATCTATTTTACAGACGACACGGGAAATGATTGCCAATATCCTGTCCGATGTGTGTCCTTTAATCAATATTTATAAAAAAGCAAAATATTTGACCATCATTACTTGACTGTTTTTCGGGGTTTGTTGTGTATTAATTGGCAGCCATATTTCCAGTATTGCTGCACCATTCATTGTAATAATTATTTTAGGACATTTGTGAGATTGTGTTACAGAAATATGAGTATAATTAAATATTCTTTAAATAGTGGATCAGATAAAGACCTTTTGGTTAATTCTACTAACTTCCATTACAATAGACAATAGGTGCAGGAGTAGGCCATTCGGCCCTTCGAGCTAGCACCGCCATTCAATGTGACCATGGCTGATCATTCTCAATCAGTACCCCGTTCCTGCCTTCTTCCCATACCCCCTGACTCCGCTATCCTTAAAAGCTCTATCTAGCTCTCTCTTGAATGCATTCAGAGAATTGGCCTCCACTGCCTTCTGAGGCAGAGAATTCCACAGATTCACAACTCTCTGACTGAAAAAGTTTTTCCTCATCTCCGTTCTAAAGTCACCTTTAGTCACTCCAGGCACTCACTCTAACCATCTTGCCTCTACTCTTCCTCCACCACCACATTAATTTCCCCCCCTTCATTCGTAAATGAAAAACCCAAATCAGCTTTCAAGAGCTGTGCTGTTGTTTGGCAAACTGTCCTGGCTCTGCCTATCAGAGGCAGACCGGCAGTTCTCTGACCCCACTATATCTCTCGCTAGACCATGACCACATTAGAGATCATTGGGCTGTTGTTTCCCCACGCAGTCACTCATCTGTAGAACGTGTTGGATATGGTGAAGCTCTGGGACATGCTCAGCTGGCCAGACTTGGGTTCTTGGTTCTTGGTCCTCCAAAATATTCCAAATGGAATTTAAACTGGAGGCGGAATACCAATGGAAGACCAATGGTACAAGTGGAATACCAATGTCTGAGTCTACATTGTGACAAGCAGAAATGCCCAGTTCTGAAAGAAAGAGTGCTCCATCTAAAGTTGGAGAATTTGATATCGAGTCTAGAAGGCTGGATTGTATTAGACGGAAGATGAGATCTTGCTTCTCAAGCTTGAGAACTGTGTAACTGTGTAACTAGTCTTGTAACTGTGCAGAAGGTCCACAGACAGAAAGATCAGAATGAGAATGTGATGGTGAATTGAAAGTTTCATCAAAAGTTGCCCATTTCCACCCTGAGATTCTCTTGAGATATCTCCAACTCATTTTTCATTTTCTCCACTTGTCTATCTGTTTCAGACACTGCGGTATCCACCACAAGCCAACAGGCTCTCACGATTACCTTGAGTGCACTTCCTTCCATCCGGCATCCCTCAAGGGCTCCATTCTGATCTTCAGTTTCTCTGTTCTATCTGTTCCGACACCAAATCACCTGCACCAGTGCCTCCGATGTGTCTTATTTTCCCTCTTCTCTCACCCTCCCTGCCTCCACCTTCAGAAAGGGATCCCTCTTCAGCAGCCTTCATGTTCAAGACCCTACCCATTACCACCAGTCAACACGCCAGCCATGATCACAGTGAATGGCGGTACTGGCTCGAAGGGCCGAATGGCCTCCTCCTGCACCTATTGTCTATTGCCTATTGTCTTCCTTTCCCCTGCAAATGAAAATCTTAAACGAACTGCAGATGGTGGAAATCTGAAACAGAAACACAAAAATACTGAAACACTCATCAGGTTTAGAAACAAGGAACTGCAGAAGCTGGTTTACACCAAAGGACACAGGTAGTAACTTGGTCAGGTAGCATCACTGGAGAACTTGGCTAGGTGACGTTTTGGGTCGGGAGTCTTCAGACTGATTGTAAGGGTGGGGGGGGGGGGAGAAAACTTAGAGAAAGAAGAGCCAAAGTGTGGCATGTAATAGGAGGACACAGACGATGGGGGTGGTTTTGATAGGCAGATGGCTGGAACAAGGGCCAGGGATAAAAGCGAGTGGTGTGAGACAGATCGAAGAGTTGCAAATTGTGAAGCTAGAGGAAAGGGGAGAAGGGAAATCGGGGCGAGTCCAGCTAGGGCACAGGGCAGCAATAGGAAGAGGTTGAGCAGGGGAGGACTCTATTCCCTGGAGCGCAGGAGGATGAGGGGTGATCTAATTGAGGTGTATAAAATCATGAGAGGAATAGATCGAATGGACGCATAGTGTCTCTTGCCCAGAGTAGGGGAATTGAGAACCAGAGGACATTGGTTTAAGGTGAAGGGGGAAAGATTTAATAGGAACCTGAGGGGTAACCTTTTCACACTGAGGATGGTGGGTGGTATGGAACGAGCTGCTGGAGGAGGTAGTTGTGGCAGGTACTATCACAATATTTAAGAAACATTTAGACAAGTACATGGATAGGACAGGTTTGGAGGGATATGGGTCAAGCGCAGACAGATGGAACCAATGTAGATGGGACATGTTGGCCGGTGTGGTTAAGTTGGACCAAAGGGCATGTTTCCACACTGCTTGACTCTGTACATGCAATGGACTATAACCTAGGGGGAGGAGGATTAACATGTCTTTACAATAGTGATCACAAAACTATCAGAATGGCATAAAAACCTATCTGTTTCACTAGCGTTCTTCAGGAAAGGAGATCTTAACTGATCAGCACCCACAAACTACCCACAATGCACCCCACTCAATGTGGATGACTCTTAACAGCCTCTTTGGTTTGAGGGCAAATAGACATGAACAATAAATCCTAGGATTGTGACCACATCCATATCCTATGAATGAATATATTCAAAAGAGGAATTTTAATGCTGTGTAATACTGTGTAATGTCATTTTTTAATTTTAGAAAAATACAACAAGAGGAACAGAAAACACATTGCAAATTGGCTCACACTGTTAATTTATCCTTTGTTATATATATGTATGAAAAGATTTAGAAAGATGGGGGGGGGGGGAGCAGGAAAACAGGGTCAGATCATTCCTGTGCGTAACGGCATTTGCTTATACGCCAAGAAGCAAATAACTACATCTGCTGACTCATTTTTGAAAATGAAAAAGATTGGAAATCATGTTCCAACATCTACGTGAATTGGAAGACGGAACTATTAATGACTGCCCCAACAGTGAGCCAGCAGTATTATCCGTATTTCCAAATTTCGAACACGGCAACTAGGCAAGAAAGAGAGATAAGGAAAAGTAGAACCAGGTTCTGTAGTTTTAATGGAACTGATTGATTAGGCTCAGGAGATAAAAATGGAAGAGCAGATGCTATTCTGAGGTGATTCTGTGCATGTTCTTCACTCCCATTGGAAGCTTTCTAAAAGCTTGCAATAAACTGGCTAACATTTCAACGAATTAATTAAATATATTTTTCATACATTTACAGGAGTGGTCCATTGTTTCCTATTCATTTGAACAAATAATGTCGGGCGTTTTTAAAATGCCCCAAACTAGCAATCCGTAAAATCATTTATTTCTGAAAGCTTTGAATTCTACGATAACCTGTACCAGGATATGTTAACATTATTGAAACTAAAAGTGCTTATCTGCTGCAATATAAAAAGCCTGGTAATGCCTCTACACTCGTTAGCATACAATGGAGTATCTCAGGCTATTTTTAAATATTCTATTATGAGAGCTATCCCTTATTCCTTAAATTTCGAATCGGTTTTCTCTTCCTTGCAGGAGCAGAAAACGTTCTCATGAATTTATTGAATCCGATTTTTCAAATAAGTAAGTACATATTAGCATTTTAAATATTCTTCCTCTTATGATTTCCCCAAAGTATATTATGTAATTTTTATTTGAGAGGAAGCAGTAACTCGTGCATGATGGCGCCTTGTCAATTGTGATTTATTTTCTGCGGCTAAAAATAGCTTTTCCTTCAGAGGGCTGTAACCTTGCTGCACTCTAATGCCACTGAATCTGTCAGGGAACAAGTCCCCAGAGAACAGAGCATCTGCACTTTTCCATTGCGCAGTCTCTGCTCGCTTTCATTGCAGGGAGGAGGGAGGAAGTGGGGGGGGGGGGGGGGTCCTGCTAAATAAACTGCAGTACACAGCAGAGCTTGGAAAAGGTGTCCATATTGAGAGTGTCAACCTTCTGAGAGCATTGTTTTGGCTGTGAATTCGTCCACAGACCCAAATTTAACTATGACATGTGTATGCTTGCGTGTGAAAGTAATGTACGTTCTAATTAATGTCTAGAATTAAATGTTATGCCAGCAATTGCTGACATAGGTCTTTATGCTTTTAAAAATAAATATCTAATTTGTTTATCATGTCAGTAGTTATTCCCCTATTTTAATCTGCATGTGGCATATAAACCCAATTTAAGGAAAGTTACCTTTTTGCCGCAGTAACTCTTTTGACAAAGCATTTTATTGTAAACATCAAACAAGTACTATTACTTCACCGTGTAGTTTAGAACATATTGGGAGCAGGAATAAGCTACTCGACCCCATGAGTTTGTCCCGCCATTCAATATGATCACGGCTGATCTGCCCCTGACCCCATTCCTCTTCTGTGCCAGTTCTCCATAGTCCTTCAAGTCTCAATTATCTGGTCTTTCAAAAATCTATCTACCTCCTCCATAAATGCCCCGAATGATTGGAATCAAGGGATATGATGAGAAAGTAGGAATGGGGTACTGATTCTGGATGATCTGCCATGATCATATTGAATGGGTGGTGCTGACTCGAAGGGCCGAATGGCCTATTCCTGCACCTATTTTCTATGTTTCTATATCTCCACAACCATCTGAGATAGAGAATTTCTAAAATTCACCACCCTCGAGGAAAATAGATCCCTGTGCACCTCAGATATAAATGGCTGTCCCCAATTTTGTAACTATATCCCTTTATTCAAGATTTTCCCCATGGTAGAAACATCTCGACATTGACCCTGCTGTGCCCCCTATAGATCTTTTATATTCTTCTTCCAAACCCTGAAGCAGAGAAACTAATTTATTTAGCTGCACAATAAGACAACCCTTTGGTCCCAGGAGTTACTTTAGACTGCTTCTCATGCTACTTTAGCCTTTCTTAAATAAGGGACCAAAACTCCGCACATTATACCAGAGCAGAGTACAGAGGAGATTCATGAGGTTGTTGCCAGCACTCAAGGGTCTGAGCTATAGGGAGAGGTTGGGCAGCCTGGGACTTTGTTCCTTGGAGCACAGGAGGCTGAGGAGTGAACTTATAGTGGGGTATAAAATCATGAGGTGAATAGATGGGATGAATGCACAGAGTTTTGTCTTCCCCGGAGTCTAGGGCAATCAAAAAAAAAGAGGGCACAGATTTATCGTGGGAAGGAAAACCTGAGGAGCAACTATTTCACATAGAGGGTGGTGGATATATGGAATGAGCTGCCAGAGGAAGTGGTTGCTGCCCGTACAATAACGACATTTAAAATATATTTAGACATGTACATGGATAGGAAAGGATTAGTGGGAAGTGGGGCAAATGGGACAGGCTTAGATTGGTCATCATTGTTGGCATGGACGATTCCATGTGGCCTCACTAGTGCACTGTACAATTCTAATCAGGATTTCCCTCTTTCTGAACTCCTCTTGTAATAGAGGCCAGTGTTCCATTCACATTTCTAACAGGGGGTAGGGTGAATCTGGGCAGACCATGGGGAGAAGCTATAAACAAGGTTATCTTGTCGTCGATTGAATGGGCGAGTGGGAACAAAGACAAAAGAATGTAAGAGTTGTGAAATGCAGGGCAAGACGACATGTTCTCCACTTCCAGAGAATGAAAAAGAAAAAATGGGAGGGTAAAAGAGCCAACCAGGCAGAGCCAACATGAGAAACATCACTACTTGCCATGATAAAAAGTTTGGTGTAACTTGATGAATTGTAGCTTAAAGCATTACTGCAAAATGAAACTGAAGTCACACTTAAGTGTAATAAGGCTGGATGTGAAGTTTATTTGTTTTAATCTTGTCTGCATGCTTTTCTTATTTATTACATCAGGCCTCTCCTGATGAGCCTTTGTAGC
Source organism: Rhinoraja longicauda (assembly GCF_053455715.1). Taxonomy (NCBI): domain Eukaryota; kingdom Metazoa; phylum Chordata; class Chondrichthyes; order Rajiformes; family Arhynchobatidae; genus Rhinoraja; species Rhinoraja longicauda. The sequence continues at coordinate 13,729,076 of NC_135965.1, read as the reverse complement.
TCCATCAATTGTGTTGTCTTCCTTGCATGTCAACTGCAGTGATGTTGCTGGGTATCATTTCCCACAGCTGTATACTTATGTTTCAAGTTTTATTATCCATCTTTTTGCTTTGCTGATTGATTTCTGAAATTAAATGAACGCAACATTAGCTGTTTTTAGCCAGTCACTAATGCCTTTCCTTCTGTGAATAGAATCTTATTAAACATTAATATCTATGAAGATGAAGTCCTACTTCATTATGACGACACACTAGATGTCCTGAGGCATTGCATTCAGTAGGTACCACAATGTTGTTATGTCAATCCAACAAACCTCTCGAGGCATTAACAGATGCAATGAAGATTTCACTGTTCTTTCTATTAATGCTAATAACTCAAAGACTAACTTTTTTTCCTTGGAAGCTAATCGCATTCCTGGCACTTTTCTTAAGGAAATGGCATGTCTCCCTTCTCTTTTCTAAAAGAAGAACGACGTCAGATACCACAGAGTGTTTTCTCTCCTGAGCCTTAATACTGGGCATCACCATTTCTACTGGAGTGTTTCATTCATTAGTTTAATCTGCTACACGGCAAGCTAGCCAGAACAAAGTCCCTTTGGCAGCTGAATCTTCTCCTTGCCACCATGCATCCACTGCAGTCCATGCAATTTGCTATGCAGGGATTTACAACTGGATCTGCTCACCAGAATAACTAATTTCTTCATTAAGGAAGCTGCTTCTGTATATAGATACTGGCCTACTTTATTGTAGGCAGTGGTGCCAGAATCTGCAAATGTGATTGTACTACCTTTCTCAATGCAGCAGGTTCATGTTTCTACATTTTAATGAAACATTAAAACATATAACTGTTATCCACTCAAGTGGTTTCAATCCATGTGTTTGGAACTTATTTTGTCGATCACTTAATTCCTGGCGACACAATGCTTTTTATCCTCTGGTTGATCTTTGCTCCGTGTGATATTGGAGAGCATTTAGTCTGCGGATTCCATTTATTAAAATTCACATAGTGCGATGAAGAGTTGCAATCAAGGCCAGCATTTATTGGCCAGCCTTAATTTCTCTCAGGGGATCATGGCGATTTGCTTTCTTGAACTGCCGCAGTTAGGATTATGAAGGTATTCCTGTTACTGAGTTTCTGGATTTTAATCAGCAAAAATGAAGGAATAACACCACGTTTCCAAGTCAGGATTGTCATGGAACATAGAACAGTACAGCAGAGGAATAGGCCCTTCAGCCCATCATATTTGTGCAGAACATGATGATAAGTTAAACCAGCGTTTCTCAACCTTTTTACCCTTGCGGAACCCTTGAAATAATTTTCATGTCTCAGGGAACCCCAACATAAAAATTCATCACGTACAGCTCCTGTCCACTGACCACTAAAGGCCGTTTCACACTGATGCCATACAGACATCACTAAATATATTCCCTATGATTATTATACTTTTAAAGGTTGAAGACTTTATTATAATATCTAAGAAATTTCCAAGAATATGCCGTACATGTATAATAAAATTACGAATATGAAATTAAACGCAAAAATGACTCAAAAATGCATTTACATATGATTAGCAAGGATGTGCATTTCTGCTCTACATTGGTTCTAGTCCTGGGGAAAACAAACCCACATATGACCACTAATTGCAGTAATTTAGAGTATAATGTCATCTTGCTTATTGAAATACATATTGAAGTACTTGTTGAAGTAAATTCGCACATTAATTGATAATCAGCCCAAAAAGGTGGCAGTTGGCTTTTCTGCTGTGTTTTATATTTTAACCCCATCTTAATTAGTTAATATAGTTATATAATCTTGCACTTAAATGTAATATTTACTCAATACAGTCCCATCACTGATTTTCTGGCACTCTTGGTTCCAGAGCGTTGCTGGTTTATCCATTTTACCTGACCAAAGGAGGTCACGGCCTCCGAGAGGGGTTCAACGGTACCGGAACGGTTCACCTAGGCTGCTGGGGGGGCCGAGATACCGGCCTGCAAAGCCGGCCAAGGATGTCGGCTATGGGGATAGATGTGCCGGCTCCAGCTGGGCTGGAGTTCCAGAGCCTTGGCCGCAGGTTGCAAATTCAACCCATCGATCGGCTGTGGAAGTCCCGATGAGGTCGAGATTGGCTGCCTTGCCCAACCTAGGTGCCACATTTACCGGGGAGACTTCCACGGCGGGGGGATTTTAAGTGGGCTCTCGTAATTTTGTCCGGATTTAAGGAGGCGCAGGACCGCCAGTTGCTGGAAAGTCGGTGGCAGGCCCTAACTGAGGGCTTGTACTGAATAAATAACCGAGAATTTTCACCCAATCTTTTCAGATTTGCATGCAATACTCAACTTTTGAAAAGTGCATTTGATCTGGTTTGAAATGATTAGCGGCTATTTCTCGCAGAGCCCCTAGCGACCTCTAGTGTTCCGGGGAACCCCAGTTGAGAAACGCTGAGTTAAACTAATGTCCCTTGTCTGCACGGGATCCATATCCCTCCATTCTCTTGTGTATCCTGGTGTCCAACAGCATCGTAATGCCACTATCGTATCTCCACCACCACCTCTTGCAGCACGTTCCAGGCACCCGCCATACATACCTCTGTACAAAAGAAAATGAACTTGCCTCACACATCTTCTTTAAACTTTTAACCTTAAATCTATGACCTCTCGTCTTTGACATTTCGATCCTAGGGGAAAAATGGTCTTAACTGCCTCCCCTAACTATGCCGGTTTTGACTGTCTACCCTATCCATCATTTGAGGGTGACTTGCTAGCAGCAGCAGTTCTAGTAGCATGTCCTTTCCGATGAAATGTGGTTGTGGATTTGGAGGGAAGTGTCATCCAACAAACTTCATATTCGGGATCATATTCATATTCTGTGGGTGGTGCACCTGGTAGAGCTGTTGTCTCACAGGGCCAGCGATGTGGGTTCGACCCTGTCCTCGCATGCTGTCTGGGAGGAGTTTGTACATTGGCCCTGTAACTGTGTGGACTTACTCCAGGTACTCCGATTTCCTCCCACGTCCAAAAAACATGTGGGTTTGTAGGTTAATTGGCCTCTGTAAATTGCCCCTGGTGTCTCAAGAATGAATCTGAAAATGGGATAATATAGACATAGAAAATAGGTGCAAGAGACCTATTTACACATTCAACGTGATCATGGCTTATCATCCAAAATCAGTACCCCGTTCCTGTTTTCTCCCCTTATCCCTTGATTCCGTTAGCCCCGAGAGCTAAATCTAACTCTCTCTTGAACACAGATCTAGTGAATGAGTAACCGATGGTCAGTGTGGACTCGGTGGGCTGAATAGCTTGTTTCCATGCTGCATCTTTTAATTAAATCAATGTACTGAGTGCAAAATGGCCTGCTTTTGCCAAAGGTGTAATGATGCTTTTAAATAATAACCTAAAATGTTAGAAATATTCAGCTTGTCAGGCAGCATCTCTGGAGAGACAAATGTGTCAATTACCTATGTTTCAGATCAATGACCTTTCATCAGCTGTTCTGTTGAAAGTCAATGATTTGACAGATTAACCCTGTTTCTCTCACCAGAGGTGCTGCCTGACCTGTTGAGTATTTCCAACATCTTTCTGTTTTCATTTCAGTTTCTCAGCCTCTCTTTATTAGTTTGCAATTATTTTTATGGAGCTTTCACGAATATCATCCTAACCATAGGTGTAACAATAAAATTTGCTTTTACCTGGATTATCTGCAAATAACCTATTTACACAGGCAGTGGTTTTACATTTTTTTCAGTCATTTTAAGTACCAAGTGATGTGACTTCATTTAAATATCTGTTTGCATTGTAATTTAATAGTTAGCACTCTCATGCATCTATATATTCTATGGTATTCCTCTTGCATGTTAACAAAGGTTATCTATTGTATATTATGTAATCTGTTCAGCATTGGAAATGATTTTTAGTTTAGTTTAGGGATACAGCGCGGAAACAGGCCCTTCGGCCTGAGTTTGCCCTGACCAGCGATCACCCCGCATACTAACACTATCCTACAAACTAGGGGCAATTTTACCACTTTATCAAGGCCAATTAACCCACAAACCTGCACGTCTTTGGAATGTGGGAGGAAACCGGAGCACCCAGAAAAAACCCATGTGGTCACAGGGAGAACATGTGTACAGACTCCATACAGACAGATCCCATAGTCAGGATCGAACCTGGGTCTCTGGTGCTGTAAGGCAGCAACTCTACCACTACACTACCATGCTGGTATGAATCTAATGTGTCTTATCAGAACACTTCCAGTTTAAAAAAACTTTTTAACAAAACATATGTGTCCTCTGCAAAATTAACTGTTATGTAAAAAACAAACTGCAGGGATTGAAATCACAACTTCTCCAACTTCAGATAGCTCCTCTGTCCCTCCCTTCCCCTCCTCCTTCCCAGATCTCCCTCTATCTTCCTGTCTCCACCTATATCCTTCCTTTGTCCCACCCCCGACATCAGTCTGAAGAAGGGTCTCGACCCGAAACGTCACCCATTCCTTCTCTCCCGAGATGCTGCCTGACCTGCTGAGTTACTCCAGCATTTTGTGAATAAATTGAAATCACATTTAATATCCTTTGTCTTGGATCTGTTCTCATTGGAAAGTTTTGGTGTGATGATGACATTTTACCAATAATTTTCAATCTACATTCAAATAATTCAGATGAGCAGCTGATATTTGTACATAACCTTACCTTCTTTTTTCATCCTATGGAGAAAATAGGATGACATTTCTGAGGAAGGAATAGTAAATTAAAGGTAAACATTTTGATGCACTGCAGATTAGGGGAAGGTTGAATAATGAAAATATCTTTATAGCAAAGGTGAACGTTTTCCTATTATTTGAAGCTCAGAACTATTTTCATTTATAAAGTATGACTATTGAGTATTTAGCCTTGTGTCAAAAGGTGAAGCAGATAGATATTGATGGCAGCAAAGTGAAAATCTGTGTGTGTGTACACTGATTCTGATCAGAAAAGTGCTTTGAACAGTAGAATGCAGAGCACAATATAGTTAACCTTATTAGTTCTGTGGAAAGCTCAAGATAGAACAGTTAATTCTTCTTTCTCAATTATAGTTATTTTATCTGTCAGTAGATTTTCTTGGAGATTCAAATTTTGGCATCAAGTGCTCAATCAGCTCTTAATTTAATTGGCAATCAGTATGGTGTAAAATTATGTTTCTAAAATGTAATTGAGGTAGAAAATAACCAGAGCCTTCATTCCAGGTTAACTTGTTCTGTATTTGGTGCTCTAATGTAGATGTTAACCTTCCTTGAAGAAAAATCAGGTATATATAAGGATAATCTGCCTCTGCAGTCCTTGGGCCTTCCATCGTGTGCATAATGATGGACAATGCAGTCTGCTTTCTCACCATTTTAGGTTTAAAAAAAAGAAAATCAGCAAATCTCACCCCCATTTGCTCTTGCACAAAAGTAGAACTGTCTCTCTTTGTGGGTAACCACGTGGGAGTAAGGCTCATTATAAATCGTGAGCCATGACGCAAATTACTGTCAGTTTGTTCGTTCCATTTTGTCTGCGAACTATGTTGACGCATTTGCTTGTAACCTGACATGCACAAGTAAAGGACTTCTCAGTACCAACCACGGAGAGAACAAATCTACGTTCTTCAACTGTTTGTGTCAAAAGCCTGTATTTATTTTTATTTTAATACACACCAACTGAGGCAACGGCTGCTGTTATTTGATAAACACTTGTTCATAATTGATTTAGCTTGCTGCAGAAATTGAAGTGAATGGTGAAGGATGGTTAGAAAGATGGTTGACAGAAACGGAATTATTCCCATTGGTTGTAAATAATATAATTGATCTGTATCGTGCAGACAATAAAGTGAATAAATAAACTGCTGGAAGATATCAGCAGGATAAACAGCTTCAGGGAAGGCAATGGGGTAGTCAGTGTTTCTGGCTGAGACCCTGCACCAGGATTGAGAGGGTAAAAGGAAGATAGCCACAATACAGAAAGATGAGTCAGGCTGAGAGGTGGAACCAGATTGGGAAGATGGGCAGATGAAGCTGGAAGAGGGTGTGGGGTGTTAAGATGGAGGCTGGTAGATGAAAGGTGGGAACTGATGTGGTGGGACTGGTGGGGGAGAATATTAGGCAAATGGGGGAGAGGAGAGGATGTGTTGAAATGGAGGCAGGTAGGTGAGAGGTGGAACCAGATTAGGGAGGAAGGATAGCCAGTTGTAATTGGGGGAGGGGGTGTGCTGAGGTTGTATATTACAAACTGGTAGGTGATAGATGGAACCAGAGATGTGGGCAGATGGAACCAGGTCGGGAATAGAAAAGTAAATTAAGGGAGATGAAACCCAGATAGGTGGGGTAGGGTTCTGGGCATCGAGGAGGAGGATGGAAAAGGGAAATAAAGGGAGAGAGGACCAGGGTTCGCTGGTGGGCGTAGAAACGTAACACAGGTAACGCTATCTGAAAATGGAAAATTCAATGTTCATGCCATTGGGTGGCAGACTAGTTAGTGGAATATGTGGTGATGTTCTTGGGCCTCACCGTAGCAGTGAGGATGGACAGAGAACGGGAAAGGGATTTGAAATCGCACACAACAAAATGACCGTTGCGGACAGGTAATCTTGCCCTGCCAAAAATGGTGGCTCAATCTTTGTTTAGTCTCGCCAATGTAAAGGGGGGCACATACAATGAAACAGTTTTGTGCAAATTTGAAAAGTGTCTGCAGTTATTCTAATGTGCTCTGTTACAACTTCTTTGTAATTTTGGAAAATTTGACAAACCTTCAAGAAAGCCAAGATACATTGGCAGAATGGGCAGGCTGGTGACGGGTCTATTTTAGTGCAGACAAGAGGCAATGGAATTTAAAGGGAGAAACTCTGCTTTTATGTATGTAATGTCTTTTATATTCTTTGATTGTACCAAATGCTTCACAGCCAAATAATTATTTTTGAAGTGCTGTTACTGTTGTTTTGCATCCAAAGCAGGAGGCAATTTCCTCACCACATGGTCCCAAAAACACAGTGTGTGAGGTATGATCAGCTAATCTGGTCTGGATTGGATTGACTGGAAGATGAGCAGCAGCAAAAACTAGCATAGCAACAAGATATCTTTTCCTTCTCTCCAAGCAGGACTTCAGTTTATTATGTACCCTGAAGGGTGCCTCTTCTGATAATGCGGCACCCCCTCAGTATTTACTGAATTAATATGTTATTTAGTTGAAAATAAATATGGGGGTTTATTGAAAGACTAAGGAGTGCAAATTCATTTTTCCTTGTTGAGAAGAATTTAACGGTGCTTTCTTTTAGTGTCACAAAACCTGTGGGATAGTAAAAAAAATTACTTCATCCAGAGGCTTTCTCAGTTGTGTACACAAGATAAGCCTTAAAAAGCTACTGAAAGTGAAGTGTAAAACTTGATGTTTTTTTTAGTAAACGAAGCAAGAAAGGGGAAAAGAATGGGAAGGGCCTACGGCACTTTTCAATGAAAGTGTGTGAAAAGGTGCAGCGGAAAGGAACAACTTCTTACAATGAAGTGGCTGATGAGTTGGTGGCGGAGTTCAGCAGTTCCAATAATCACATGTCGTCGGATTCTGTAAGTGGATAGTTCTTCGCAACGTGTTAAATCTATTATGAGAAATTCCATCAATCTCTCGTAAGACAGTTCTTAAGTAAAACATAATAAAGTTAATCCGTTTCTTCCTCTACCGCAGAACCAGCCAATCTCCATCTACCAATACTCTCCTCCGCCTAGCAGAATTAGTTCTTACCCTCAACAGCTTCTCTTTTGAATCCTACCACTTCCTCCAAATCCGAGGCCTAGCTATGGGCACGCATGGGCCCCAGCTATGCCTGCCTCTTTGTAGGGTACGTCGAACAATCCCTGTTCCAGACGTACACTGGCCCCATCCCCGAACTCTACCTCCGCTACATTGACGACTGCATTGGTGCTACCTTCTGTACCCATGCAGAGTTCACTGACTTCATAAATTTCACCACTAATTTCCATCCTGCTCTTAAATATACTTGGGCCATCTCCGACATCTCCCTACCGTTTCTGGATCTCACCATCTCCATCACAAGAGACAGACTAGTGACCGACATCTACTACAAACCTACTGACTTCCATAGCTATCTTGACTACACTTCTTCCCACCCTGTTTCCTGTAAACACTCTATCCCCTACACCCAATTCCTCCGTCTACGCCGCATCTGCGCCCAGGATGAAGTGTTTCATACTAGGGCATCAGAGATGTCCTCATTCTTTAGGAAACGGGGGTTCCCCTCTTCCATTATAGATGAGGCTCTCACTAGGGTCTCCTCTATATCCCACAGCTCTGCTCTTGCTCCCCCTCTCCCCATTCGTAACAAGGATAGAGTCCCCCTTGTCCTCGCCTTCCACCCCATCAGCCGTCGTATACAACAAATTATCTTCCAACATTTCCGCCACCTCCAACGGGATCCCACTACTGGCCACATCTTCCCATCTCCACCCCTATCTGTTTTCCGCAGAGATCCTCCGTAACTCCCTGGTCCATTCGTCCCTTCCCACCCAAACCACCCCCTCCCCAGGTACTTTCCCCTGCAACCGCAGGAGATGCAACACCTGTCCCTTTACCTCCCCCCTCAACATCGTCCAAGGACCCAAACAGTCTTTCCAGGTGAGGCAGAGGTTCACCTGCACCTCCTCCAACCTCATCTACTGTATCCGCTGTTCCAGGTGTCAACTTCTCTACATCGGCGAGACCAAGCACAGGCTCGGCGATCGTTTCGCTCAACATCTTCGCTCAGTTCGCCTTAACCAACCTGATCTCCCGGTGGTTGAGCACTTCAACTCCCCCTCCCATTCCCAATCTGACCTTTCTGTCCTGGGCCTCCTCCATTGTCATAGTGAGGCCCAGCTCAAATTGGAGGAACAGCATCTCATATTTCGCTTGGGCAGTTTACACCCCAGCGGTATGAACATTGACTTCTCTAACTTCAGATAGTTCCTCTGTCCCTCTCTTTCCTCTCCCACTCTCTTTCCTCTCCCAGTTCCCAGTTCTCCCACTAGTCTTCCTGTCTCCTACTACATCCTATCTTTGTCCCGCCCCCTCCCCTGACATCAGTCTGAAGAAGGGTTTCGACCTGAAACGTCACCCATTCCTTCTCTCCTGAGATGCTGCCTGACCCACTGAGCTACTCCAGCATTTTGTGTCTACCTTCGATTTAAACCAGCATCTGCAGTTTTTTTCCTACGCAGTGAGATTATTTGTGATTTCTCCTTGTGTGTTTAACCATATACAGGGAATACTATTTCTTATAGACATTGCTCTGTTTTTAATGCAATTTACTCAGGTGATTTTAATGAATATGCATTTATTCGCTCTCATTCTGCGTACCACTGTATAATGTACTTTTCTGGAAAATTGTTCAATATTTACATTGGCTGTGGCAGCTCTTGATAGAGCAATCCATGCAACTTGATCTCACCATCTCCATCATAGGAGACTGATTATCGACTGGCATCTATTATAAACGCACTGACTCTCACAGCTATCTAGACTACACTTCTTCCCACCCTGCTTCTTATAAAGACTCTATCCCCTATTTCCTACTCCGTCTATGCCGCATCTGCGCCCAAGATAAGGTGTTCCATACCAGGACATCAGAGATGCCACCACCAGCCACTACTTCTCATCTCCATACCTTTCCGCAGAGACCGTTCCCTCTGCAAGTCCCTGGTCAACTCATCCATTCCCACCCAAACTCCCTCCTCCCCAGGTACTTTCCCCTGCAACCAGGGGATGCAACACCTGTCCCTATACCTCTCCCCTCGACTCCGTCCAAGGACCCTGACAGTCTTTTCAGGTGAGGCAGAGGTTCACTTGCACCTCCTCCAACCTAATCTACTGTATCCACTGTTCCAGGTGTGGACTCCTATATATCAGTGAGACCAAGCACAGGCTCGGCGATCGTTTTGCAGAACACCTCCGCTCAGTCCGCCTAAGCCTCCCAGATCTCCCAGTTGCTAAACACTTTAATTCCCCTTCCCATTTCCACACTGACCTTTCTGTCCTGGGCCTCCTCCATTGTCAGAGTGAGGCCCAGCGCAAATTGGAAGAACAGTTCCTCATATTTCGCTTGGGCAGCTTACACCCCAGCGGTATGAACATTGACTTCTCTAACTTGCTTTCTCTCTCTCTCTCTCTCTCCATCCTTCCCCCATCCCAGTTATCTGACCAGTGTCACTTCTCTGACTACATTTTATCTCTGCTTTGTTGTTACCTTCGCCCAGCTAACAATGATCTATTCTACATTTTCCTTGATTTCCATTCCCTTTGTCCTGTTTTCACTACTTACACTTCCTTATCTATGTATCTCCCTCTCCCCTGACATCAGTCTGAAGAAGGATCTTGTCCCAAACTGTCACCCATTCCTTCTCTCCAGAGATGCTGCCTATCCCGCTGAGTTACTCCAGCATTTTAGTGGGGTATGGGGAGAAGGCAGGAACGGGGTACTGATTGAGAATGATCAGCCATGATCACATTGAATGGCGGTGCTGGCTCGAAGGGCCGAATGGCCTCCTCCTGCACTTATTGTCTATTGTCTATTTTGTGTCGATTTTCAACCTATTCTCATGGTCTTCTCTTGTCCCTGATATTTTTTGCTCGTTCACATATTTATTCAGTTATCTCTTATGAGGCTCAATTGAGATTCCACCGGCCATGCTTTTGGATATCTTGGTGACTTCCCCAATGGCTTCAGAATAGTTTCTTCCTGTTCACTTTATCTAACTCGTTGTGGTTTTGACACTGGTCAGGCAAATTTGAATTGGACAACATTCCCAGATTCTTGGAACTGAAACCCCTCATCTCAGGAATTCTTCTCAGAGAAGAACAAGTCCAACAGCTTCCTCTGGGTCTGATTAGAAACATCACCTATCCATGTCCTCCAGAGATGCTGCCTGACCTGCTGAGTTACTCCACCACTTTCTTCTACACCCTGGCAAGGGCCTTCACATCTTTCCTGATGTACAATGACCAAAATTAATTGCAAACCTCTTTCTATTTTATTTCTTGCCTCTAATTATGAACAAGATCCTATGTTTTTTAAAAGCTGCTTTGCACTTCCTTATTACCTATAAAAAATATTTTCAGAATTTCCTACTGGTAGATGTGCAATCTTTTTGATGTAAATACCCTTTACTAATCCTGCAATTATGTTTTGGAAAATCGGACTCAACTCTGTACAATGTTCGTGTGCTGAGTTTGTGCCACTCTTTCCTATATAATTCTAGCCAGAGGTTCTCCTGAAATGGCTTCTGTAGCTGATTTGTCCCGTGACTTCAGGAGGGCCTAACAATTGCTTCTCTTCTCATGTACTTGCTGTATTTTGGTGTTGTCTTCCAAAGTTTGGTATCTGATTCTACGTATGATCTTGCAAAGCTCTATCAAATCTCCTTTCAATCTACTGGGCTCTGAGAAGAACAAATCCAGCTTCTTCCTTTGAGTCTGAAGAAGTGTCTTGATCCAATACTTCCTTTTGTTGCCTAACAGTGCTTTATAAAAGTTTAAAATAAGTTCCCTGCTTTAGGGTGACCAGAAGCCTCTTTCTTCAGCCTGTCATAAGTTCTGTCTCTTTATCTCCATTTGCAATCCCGACCGTTCACAAGCTTGGGTTTACGGCTTCTGTTCTGAACATTGATCCTTAAATGAGCTACAACACCATATCCAGTTCGACACAATCAACACCAAATGTCCTCCACTGTGACGTCACCTTAGTTGGCTCTTGTTAACAACACTAATCACTGCTTTTGTTGGTTCTGAAATCAGTTGTTCAAATGATAATTGGCCGAATGAACCATTTCACCCAAACCTCTACATTTCCTCTGAACTCATAGTCTGGGCAACCTACCTCATTTTATTTTGGGTTGTAGTTTTCCAGTGCCTAGAATTTCAAACTCGCTCCTTCACAGCCTAACCCCTTCCAACTCTCATGACATCCACCAGTCACCACACTCTGAAGATATTCTTGGGTCTTAAAATCTAACTGCAATTTATTATAGCAGGCAGGCATCACAAGAGCAATGTAGCTTTTTTTTATCTTTACCTCCTACTGCTGAGTTCCCAAAGGCAGAACTGCGAACAAAAAATGGCCATATGGTGCAATGAACGATTGACAGATTAAACGGGAAGATAATTATTGGACAGAATTTCAATTTTAATTAAACTGGTGATTTAAACAGGAGAAAATTTGAATTCTTTTTGATTGATGTGGTAATAACATTGTTAAAAGTTGAAAGATGTGGTGACATAATAAAAGAAAAAGCCATATGTTTTGGCTTTTCCAAACTTCTGAAGAAATCTTTAATGATTAGAGCTGGTTTGTTTTCCACCACCCTTTTCAGCAGGCATATGACCAGAAGAATATACGACGCCGTGTTTACGATGCGCTGAACGTGCTGATGGCGATGAACATCATTTCGAAGGAAAAGAAAGAAATCCGATGGATCGGGCTTCCCACAAATTCTGCTCAGGAATTCCAGAACCTAGAGGTGAGGCGTCATAAATTGTAACAAAGTGTAATCTTGCATGCATTCGAAAAACTACTGTATGGATTAAGCTTGTTAACAGTTTAGTAAATCAGACTCTGCAACTTGGGTAAACCAGGCTGAACATCTGCTTCAGAATATCTTAAAAGAGGGCAAATTTCACAAATTATGCTTCTGTTTTTCTTTCACCATTATTTCTTTTTGGTCCATTTATGTTTTTAGTATCCGCGCTGGCTAAATGTGTAGCATTCATGTAGAAACAAGGAACTGTAGATGCTGGTTAATGCACAAAAGGACGCAGAGCACTGGAGTAACTCAGCAAGTCAGGCAGCGTCTCTGGAGAAGATGGATAGATGACGTTTCAGGTCAAGACCAGACAACTGAATGTAACATTCAGATTGTGGCAATCATGCCAGAGTCAGAAGCAATGGTTTCCACTCAAGAGACGTGAGCTCACAATCTTTTTTGATACCTCAGTCCAAAACTGGGGCCTCCTGTCTGTTTAGGATACCATTCTTCAGATGAAATCTTTGCCTTCTTGCACATAAAAGATGTAGAAGTTTCCATCGTACTATTTTGGAGAAGAATACTGAGTTCTGGTCATTATTTATCCTCAACTAGCATCACTAAAGCGGGGTATCAAGAATTGATACTTGTGTACAATTGACTCTTGTACACATTGTGCATTGACTCTTGTGTATAATTTGGTTATTTAGTTCAGTTTAAAGTACATTGTGGAAACAGGCCCTTCGGCCCACTGAGTCCATGCCAACCAGCGATCACCCACTAGTTCTATCCTACCCACTAGGGACAATTTACAGACACCAACTAACCTACAAACCTGCACATTCTTGGACTGTGGGGGGGAAACCGGAGCACCCGGAGAAAACCCCTGGGCTGCTCTCTGCGCCACTGTGCCATCCTGTATGTATGTCCTGCATTGCAGCAGTAACGATATTTCAGTGCATCTTCTACTTAAACATGCTTCTGAGATATACAAATATAGTGATGGACATATGTTGACCTTCATGTTTCTGCTTGCCTAGAGCGCACTCTTAAGTTTTATTTCGGACCCTAATCTGATGAAGGGTCCCAACCCAATGCATCGCCTATCCATGTCCCCCAGAGATGGTGCCTGACCCGCTGAATTAGTCCAACGTTTCACTTTGTAAAATAGGTTTTAATTAATTAGGTTTTTATCTTTTACTCTCTCTACTTTTTAAAAAATACGTTTGTCTTTCCAGTTAATACATTTTATGCCAAACCAAGAGATCCATGCAGGTCCACTCAAAGTTAAACCAGCCCCATTATTAATTTTCAATTAGCAGCCAAGGAAGTGCAAGAGAGCAGCGTAGCTGGACGCCCTCTGTGACTTTAACTTCTTTATGTAACGTGCCAGCCCTCGTGCTTGGTCTCACTAGGGCTGCTGAATCTTGAAGCTTGTGTGAGGAAGGATGAATATGAACCAGCGTCTTCATTCTGTTGCCAGGACAAAATGTACTGATCATTATTGCTGCCTTGACACTTGTTGATATCCATGGTGACAGGAACATTGTTGTAATACCCAATCAGTTAAGAATGCAGGAAAAGTAGAAAATGGAGTTCATCTTGTTGGCCCACATTCTTAATTATCCATGCTCTTATACACCGATCAGCCAAAACATTATGACCACCTGCCGAATATGCTGTTGGTCCTCCGTGTGCTGCCAAAACAGCACCGACCCGCCGAGGCACGGACTCTACAAGACCCCTGAAGGTGTCCTGTGGTATCTGGCACCAAAACATTAGCAGCAGATCCTTCAAGTCCTGTGAGTTGCGAGGTGGAGCCACCGTGGATCGGACTTGTCGATCCAACACATCCCACAGATGCTCAATCAGATTGAGATCTGGAGAATTTGGAGGCCAGGGCAACACCGTGAATACTTCATCATGTTCCTCAAACCATTCCCGAACAATGCAGTGTGGTAGGATGCATTATCCTGCTGAAAGAGGCCACTGCCATCAGGGAATACCATTGCCATGAAGGGGTGTACCTGGTCTGCAACGATGTTTAGATAGGTGACACTTGTAAAATTGACGTCCACATGAATGGCCGGACCCAGGGCTTCCCAGCAGAACATTGCCCTGAGCATCCCACTCCCTCCACTGGCTTGTCATTTTCCCACAGTGCATCCTGCTGCCATCACCGCCCTCGCGCATCGAAGCGCCTTGGGCGCCCAACACCCTGTCGCCGTTTTGTGGTTTGTCCCTCCTCGGACCACTGTCGGTAGGTACTCACCACTGCTGACCGGTACCACCCCACAAGCCTTGCCGTTTCAGAGATGCTCTGACCCAGTTGTTTGGCCATAACAATTTGGCCCATGTCAAAGTCGTTCAGGTCTTTGCTCCTGGCCATTTCTCCTGCATCCAACACATCAACACATCAACTTTAAGAACTGACTGTTCACTTGCTGCCTTATATATCCCACCCCTTGGCAGGTACCATTGTAACAAGATAATCAATGTTATTCACTTCACCTATCAGTGGTCATAATGTTTTGGCTCATCGGTGTAGGTTTGATTCTCGTTCAAATTGTTCTAGGTTTGCAGCCTTATTGAGCAGTCCATTCCATACCTCTACGACTAAGCAAGATTTAAATTTAAACCATTTTGTTTCACAGTATTTTATATGTGAGCTCACAATTTATTGTAACGTTTTATTAATGTTACCGCTTTCAGTAGCAAACATTTTACAAGTAATATGAGGCTAACATATAATATTCCCCAAGAGTGGAGCTATCCTATAAACTACAATGTCCTACAGAATGGTTTCATTTCAGTAAAGAATCATAGGATAAACTTTAATTTTATATACACAGCATATACCAAAGGGACAGTTCTGACTGAAGAAGGGTCCCGACCCGAAACGTCGCCTATCCATACCCTCCACAGAACCTGCCTGGATGCTGCCGAGTTACTCCAGCACTTTCTGTTTAGTTTAGTTGAGAGATACAGTGCGGAAACGGGCCCTTTGGCCCAGCGAGTCCACGCCGACCACCAATCACCCTTACACTAGTTCTATCAGACACATTAGGGACAATTTACAGAAGCCAATTAGTCGGCAAACCTGTGAGTCTTTGGAATGTGGGAGGAAACCAGAGCACCCAGAAGAAAACCTAGTGGCAATCGGGAGAACGTACAATCTCCATGCAGACAGCACCCGTAGTCAGGATCGATCCCAGGTCTCTGGCGCACAAAGGCAGCAACTTTACCACTGCGTCACTCTTCTGCCCACTATTTTGCACAATATTCCAGCAATTCCTTGTGTCTCCATATGTACCAACAGTCCAAGTTTCTTGTATATTATTTGCTTTGTCCACATTTGTGAATAACAATCATTATGAAACTGTCTATGTATATATGCACGTTATTTTCTAGTAACCAGGTCAATCTGAACCTGCAATGTTATTGTCACATCCGCTCTGAACTGTTCTGTCAAGACTGCAATGCATACTTCAGAGCTAATCCATCAGATTATTTTTGGTAACTTGATTACTTTCTGGGATGCGAGTCTGTTGTGCAAGGCTACATTGAGTAAGTTTGGTTCATGTTTGCAGGGGTTTCAGAATTCTGAGAAGAGATAGGAAAGCTGCTGCAAGGCTGTTTTCTCCAGCTGAAGAATCTGGAGCCAAGAAGAAGCAGTCAGTAGATACATTTCTTCATTATGAAGATTGTAACGGTGTAGAATTCTCGACCTCAGTCCCTCATTACCTGAATGAGCAGCACGGTGGCGCAGCAATAGAGTTGCTGCCTTACAGTGCCAAAGATCCTGACTCGATCCTGACTACGGGTGCAGCCTGCATGGAATTTGTTCGTTCTTCCCCGTGACCTGTGTGGGTTTTCTCCAGGATCCCTGGATTCCTCCCACACCAAAGACCGCTTTGTAGGTCAATTGGCTTGGTAAAATTGTAAAGTATCCCAAGTCTATGTAGGATAGTGTTGGTGTGCGGGGATAACTGGTCGGCACGGACTTGGTGGGCCAAAGAGCCTGTTTCTGCGCTGTATATCTAAACTAAACTAAAACTAAAAGGTAGAGACTGCATTGTTGGATTTTTGGGTCCTGTGGAAACTGAAGGAAGTTGAGATAGGAGAGAGGACTTGAAGCATATGGCAAATTATGATTTTGTTGAATGGTGTAACAAGCCTGAGGGGCCATTCTGCCTACTTGCATTTTTTATTGCCTTACACCGCAATTTATACATAATATAGAAGGGACACCAATCTTTCATGCTGTTTCAGCCTCATACACATCTATCAGTCAGTATCAACCTTGTTGCATCATACCATCACTTTCAATAACAATCAAATAAAAAAGAAAAATGTAGTTAACCCTTGACTTGCTGCTACTTGAATATTGGGTGTTTTTCTCAAAGCGAATAGGCACATAGATCCAAATAGTGCAGCTCTGACGCAAAAGGTCAGCTTTATCAAAATGGCACCAAACGCTGGCAACTCTGTCTACTGTCTCAGTGTACTACTCCTATACACTTGTACTTTATCTGAGATGGTCATCCAAGATGCATAGTGATACTTTTACTGAACTGCATGCAAAAATGAATTTTACTGTACATGTGTCAACTAAGGTACCATTGAACCATAGAAAAATAAAATCTAAAGCTCGGCATATATCATTTGATTTTCACTCTATGCCTGCTCAGTTTAGTTTCTCCCATCTACTTGGAGTTACCTTGATTGAAAGTCTAGCAGCCATTTATTTAAAATTCTGTTTCAGCTGAAATTTGTCATTCTTGCTGATGACATGAAGCTAAATGGGAGTGTGAGTAGCGATGCAGATGCAGAGGAGCTTCAATGAAATATGGACAAGCTAAACGAATGGCCACAAGGCAGACGGTGTGCAACATGGCAAAATGTGAGGCCATCCTCCAGTAAAACAAAAAGAAATAGTGTGTATTTTTTGGGAGAGATTGGGAAATGTCGAGATTCAAAGGCTCCTGCATATATGCAGGTGAAGCAAGTGATTAGGAAGGCAAATGGTACACTTGCCTTTATTGGTAGAGGGTTTAAGTAAAAATGTCTCACTATGGTCATCGGGAAAACATAGAAAGTCGGTACAGACAGCACCCGTAGTCAGAATCGAACCCCAGTCTCTGGTGCTGTAAGTCAGCAACTCTACTGTTGTGCTGCTCTGTGTGTGAAGGCTTGTCATTGGTCAAGGGTGCCCTTTATTAAAATTGGTAAGTTGCATTCAGGAAATAAATACAAATAGTTTGCATGTACACCTTGATAGAATGCATTTGAAACATCCTAGAAATTGTTAATTGTCATTCTAGCAAGCCAGTTCTCCTGTCCATGTGAACCATCTGCAGCACAGTTATCTTTGTCAGCTGGCGTGGCAGGAAATCTAGAAATGGCAAATGAGCTATGGAAAGAATTTAAACTGGTTCTTGAAGAAGGGTCCCATCCCAAAACTTTGCATATCCATGTTCTCCAGAGAAGCTGCCTAACCCGCTAAGTTACTCCGACACTTTATTTCTATTTATTTCTGAATGAGCATCAGTGGACATGACTGTAATCATACCATTGTTATCCTCGAAGTATATTGGGAGTCATAACATTTGATATACCTTTGGAGGGCAAATTGGAAAAGAGACCTGTGAAGGAGCTAAAACTTTCGTTAACTTCCTTATGAATGATTTATTTATAAAAATCCTACTTGCCAAACAGAAATGTTTTGGTCACCGAGACGGGAAAAGAAAACAATCTGAGTGCAGCAAAAAGTGGAATACCTGTTTACATCACGTAGAGTAAAATCAAGGCAGAAGACTTCAAGTAACAGTGTTGCTTTTTAAATTGTGACTCAACAATTAAAAGTTTACGCTTCAAAATCTTCAGTGAGCGTAAAAGTTCACGGGAAATGTAAAACTTGGCTTTTCCTGCCAATAACTAACTAGTTAATGTATTTCCGACCAAAATAGTTTACATAGAATTTACAACAAAGAAATAGGCCATTTGGTCAGCCAGGTAATCCTTTATTAAACACTTCACTTGAATCTCCTTCCATATTTAATTTTATCAGCAATAAGAGTAAGGGGTAGGCCATTTAGGACTTCGATGAGGAAAAACCTTTTTCACCCAAAGAGTTGTGAATCTGTGGAATTCTCTGCCACAGAAGGCAGTGAAGGCCAATTCACTGGATGTTTTCAGGGGAGAGTTAAGGGCCTGTCCCACTTAGGCGATTTTAAGGCGACTGCCGGCGACTAGGTTGTCGCCGACAGTTCGCCTGGGTGTCGCGGGCATGATCGCGAGGAGTCTTCAAAGAATCGTAGTGGATCTCGGCGCGTCGCTGAGAAATTAACCGGATTGAAATTTCTCGGCGACAGCTGGCTTGTCGCCAGGTATCGTTACTTATTGCGGGCGCTGTCGCATGCTGTCCCCAGGTTTGCTAGGTTGTTGCAGATGCATTTAGAAACACATAATATTAAATTAAGTAAAGTCATTTGAAGATACCATAAAATACTTGTGTTTAACCAATTTATTTACCGTCAGGACATTTGATAGGTAGATTGGAGGCGACAGTTTGACGGTCAGGTAAGCGTGGGAATTTCGCGATGTTTATGGCCATCAGCAATTACTTTTAAAGTAGGCTCCCAACCCAGATATGCAACCCAGAAACCAGATATGTATCTCCCGTACATTTTCATAAAATGCCCACACTCGCACAAAAATCCATTTAACCACGTTTGAAATTAAATTTCTTAATACTGCTATTAGTAAACTGGAAGTCAATCCAGTTTATGTCTTGTTACCGTGAAGCTTGGTTTTCAAGTAACCCAGGCAAGATGTTATATTTCAAAACTCTCAAGTAATTACAGTGATTTCAGCGAAAGCTGGGACGCCGGAGAAGCATTGGCAGCGTGGGAATTTTGTGATGTTTCCGAAGACGGTGTAATCTCTTAGCCAGGTGCTAGTTTCACAAAAAAAGTAACTTGTATTGACCTGACTCGACATTGTCATGGTCATTGTTCAGAGTAAAAGAAAATTTCGGCGATCTGCTATGACTTTGACAGTCGCCTAAAAAATCGCCTAAGTGGGACAGGCGCTTTAGAGTTCCAGTGCCCTCCATAATGTTTGGGACAAAGACCCAAGATTTATTTATTTTCCTTTGTACTCCACAATTTGAGATTTGTAATAGAAAGAATCACGTGTAGTTAAAGTGCACATTGTCAGATTTTATTAAAGGGTATTTGTATTCATTTTGGTTTCACCATGTAGAAATTACAGCTGTGTTTATACATAGTCCCCCCCATTTCAGGGCACCATAATGTTTGGGACACATGGCTTCACAGGCATTTGTAATTGCTCATGTGTGGTTAAATGCCTCCTTAAGAGAGCTCTCAGCACCTAGTCTTTCCTCCAGTCTTTCCATCATCTTTGGAAACTTTTATTGCTGTTTATCAACATGAGGACCAAAATTGTGCCAATGAAAGTCAAAGAAGCTATTATGAGACTGAGAAACAAGAATAAAACTGATAGAGACATCAGCCAAACCTTAGGCTTGCCAAAATCAACTGTTTGGAACATGAAGAAGAAAGAGAGCACTGGTGAGCTTATTAATCGCAAAGGGACTGGCAGCCAAGGAAGACCTCCACAGCTGATGACAGAAGAATTCTCTCTATAATAAAGAAAAATCCCCAAACACCTTTCCGACAGATCAGAAACACTCTTCAGGAGTCAGGTGTGGATTTGTCAATGACCGCTGTCTGCAGAAGACTTCATGAACAGAAATACAGAGGCTACGCTGCAAGATACAAACCACTGGTTAGCCGCAAAAATAGGATGGCCAGGTTACAGTTTGCCAAGAAGTACTTAAAAGACCAACCACAGTTCGGGAAAAAGGTCTTGTGGACAGATGATGAAGATTAACTTATATCAGAGTAATGGCAAGAGCAAAGTATAGAGGAGAGAAGGAACTGCCCAAGATCCAAAGCATACCACCTCATCTGTGAAACACGGTGGTGGGGGTGTTATGGCTTGGGCATGTATGGCTGCTGAAGGTACTGGCCCACTTATCTTCATTGATGATACAACTGCTGATGGTAGTAGCATTATGAATTATGGTAGTAGCATTATGAATGTGTATAGACACATCCTATCTGCTCAAGTTCAAACAAATGCCTCAAAACTCATTGGCCGGTGGTTCAGTCCACAGCAAGACAATGGTCCTAAACATACTGCTAAAGCAACAAAGGAGTTTTTCAAAGTGGCCACGTCAATCACCCGATGTGAACAGAATATGCTGAAGAGAAAACTGAAAGGGACTAGCCCCCAAAGCAAGCATAAGCTAAAGATGGCTGCAATACAGGCCTGGCAGAGCATCACCAGAGAAGATACCCAGCAACTGGTGATGTCCATGAATTGCAGACTTCAGGCAATCATTGCATGCAAAGGATATGCAACAAAATACTAAACATGACTACTTTGATTTACATGACATTGCTGTGACCCAAACATTATGGTGCCCTGAAATGAGGGGACTATGTATAAACACTACTGTAATTTCTACATGGTGAAACGAAAATGTATAAAAATACACTCTATTAAAATCTGACAATGCACTTTCACCACAAATGATTTTTTTTCAATTACAAATCTTAAATTGTGGAGTGCAGAGGCAAATAAATAAATGATGGGTTTTCGTCCAAACATTAAGGAGGGCACTGTAGATTTAGCTCTTAATGCTAGAGGAATCAATGGGATATGGGGAGAAAGCAGGTACGGGGTACTGATTTTAGATGATCAGCCATGATCATATTAAATGGTGGTGCTGGCTCAAAGGGCTGAATGGCCTACTCCTGCCCTATTTTTCTATGTTTTTCTATGTTTCTGTAACTTTAGTCCTTTCTCTGCCATGTAGCCCACTGAGCAATGGATTGATATTGCTTTTTTACCAATTGCTTCAGTGTCGAACAAAATCTTAATTTCACATTCTTCCCTTCCTCAGTGCAGTGGTTATTTCTTGTACTAGCATTGGAGGCAGCCTAGAAAGATTTACTAGACGAATTGCTGGAGGGATGTCTTATCACGAACAGCTAAAACGTTTAGATTTATATTCTTTGCAGGAGTGATCGTATAGAAACATGAAAGATACTAGTGGAGGCACAAGGAACTGCATATGCTGGAATCTTGCACCAAACACAAAGTACTGAAGTAACTCAGTGAGTCAGGCAGAAGAATCTCTGGAGGGTATGGATAGACAAAGGTTCGGATTGGGAATCTTCAGACCAATGGATAGGCAACATTTTGGATCGGGATCCTTCTTCAGACTCGTGGATAGGCAACGTTTCGGATTGGTACCCTTCTTCAGATTTCATAGAGTCTGAAGAAAGGCCCTGTCCCAAAAGTTTCCTATCCATGTTTTCCAGAAATGCTGTCTGACCCTCTGAGTTACTCCAGCCCTTTGCAAGATACTCTTGGGGCGTGATAGAGACAATATTGAGATGTTTCCATTAGTAGGAGAGTCTTGAAAGAGGAAACATAGTTACAAAATAAGGGGGCGGTCATTTAATACTAAATTGCATGGGAATATTTTGTTACAGAGAATGGCGTGTCTCTGAAAATCTATACCGTATGGAACTGAAACCTAGATCACCAGAGTTAGTTTAAAAAAAAAGTAGATACACTTCTGAAAGCGTGGATTTGAGGGTTACGTGGGACAGGCAGAGGGGTGGGTGCAGGGGAAAAAAACTGCAGATGCTTGTTTAAATCGAAGGTAGACACAAAATGCTGGAGTAACTCAGCAGGTCAGGCAGCATCTCTGGAGAGAAGGAATGGGTGATGTTTCGGGTCGAGACCCTTCTTCAGACTGTTGTCAGTGGAGGGGGCGGGACAAAGATAGGATGTAGTCGGACACAGGAAGACTAGTGGGAGAACTGGGAAGGGGGAGGGTATAGAGAGGGAAAGCAGGGACTATCTGAAGTTTTTCAGTCCAGGTTGGGTGTTATAGGTTATGTGGGACGGGCACAGGGGATGGGTGAAGAGTTTTGTGGGGGAGGGGTCACAGGGGAGGGGTAGAGGCATGACGCCGATCAGCATGATCACCTTGAATGTTAGAACAGGCTTGAGGAACTGAGTGGCCTACTTCTGCTCCTGTATTCTTGTACTCCGATTTCCTCACTTCATTTCTTGTTCTTTGATTATATTAATTTCCTCTAGTTTTGCTCTTCTCGACAAGAGGAAACACTCTTTTTATATCTATTTAGATTCATTTTATAATATTAAACTAGGTCACTGTTTAGCCTCTACGAAGGAGAATGAAGACCCAAAGTTGTTGATCCTTACCTGAACTTTATATCCTATTTTCAAAAGTAGTACAATATCCTGGTTCAATGCAAGTTTAGCATAACCTCTGCTTTTCAATTCCATCTCCCCAGAACTAGGCTGTATTATCTTTTTGATAATTAAAAATACATATTAAAAATTGCTTGTGAAAACTAGTTCCAAATGTATTTCCTCAGTTGCGTTTGTAATGGTACAAGCAGTTTTGAAGATTCGGATCAATGATAGAGAAAAATCACTAAGGTTACAAAGAAACGTTTTTTTAAAGTACAGTGAAATATGGTGATATATTTGGTAAGGCCTCATCTGCTCACAGATTTTCACAAATACGGGCAGTGGCTGGTAGCAATGAGTCTCATGACCTTCTGACCATCGGGATCTCCAACCTGCGATGGCCGGTCTGGAGAACTCGAAGGTCTTGGCTTCGAACTCCAGCTCCCGGCCCAAGGAGAGGTCCGGTGAGCTCAGTCGCAGCATGGACATATACTCAATGCGAACGTGCCTTTTCCCTCCTCCTCAGCGATGGGAACACGGTTATTTATTGCATCAGAAGCCTCTGGGAAGAAAAGTTTGCCTTTTACATGCGTGTTCTATGTCCTTGCAGCTGCATGACCCACGACCTCATGTGAGGCCACCAGTTCTTCCAAGTGAACGAGTTATTTTCCTAAACACCTTATTGTTTTTGGAAGCAAGCCTGTTTGTTCAACATGGGAACTGTTAACAGACAACTCAATTTTAGCTGAAGAGCCTGCTTTAACCCTTACATTACAATATGGAGGTGAATATTTACTTCACCACATATTACTGCTGCTATAAAACTTACCCACTCAGATTTTAAAACAATGAATTAATCTTTTTTTTTGAGTTAGGTTTGTTCACTTGTTATATAATCGTGGAATTTCTCCACTAACAGCTTCATTTGAGTACCTTTATGGACTTCACAAAGTTTCAAGAAAACTTCACAAGGGCAATTGAAGATGGACATTAAAAATCAAACCACACTTTTTGCATAAAAAGAAATAAATCAAAGAATTGGAGTTATTACTATGAGTAGGGATGGCACAGTTTTTTTCTTGCAGCAATTTCTATCCTCCCTTGTATGTATCGCGCCCATTATAGATAAAGGAGAATCTTGCATGTATTTATCAGACCGCGAATAAAGAATCTTCTTGCAAGCAGCTAATCTTATTTTGGACACCACTGACTCCATTGCATCCGGAGCTGCGGGTGTCTTTCAGAACATAATTCTTTAAAACCGTTCATTTTTAAAAGCTAACTTCAGGGCATTTTTGAAATGAACCATTTCCAGATGTGTAATCACACAATGTGAAACAAAATGCGACCGGATGCTTCAAATATTTGACTTTATGTTTTTAATGACAGAATATTTTTGACATTCAGATGAGGTAATAAACTTTTATCTTTAACGGAAGCTCTGTATTTTTAATACACATGCATAGACATGTTTACCATCTTGTGAAAGATGACAAGTTCGAGAACATTGTATGCTACTAACTACCAGAAACATTGCAATTGATTGCTGGAGACTTGATATTTTTGGAGCCTCTTTTTTTGCAGTCCAGTTGACTGGATTATGAGCTGGGTTTTATCTACTTGGGAAGGGTGCCCTCTAAGTAGCCTCCTTGAATGGAAGAACAAAAGACTATAAATACTGGAAATCTGGAAAATAAAAGTAAACGCTGTAAATACTCAGCAGGTCAGTAGTATTTGTGGAGAAACAAAAGAAAGTTGATAATTCAAATCAAAGACTTTTTGTTAGAATGTTCTAATAAAATCCCATCAATTTAAAACATTACCTCTGTTTCTTGTCGCTAGGAGGTGAGGATTCCTTGTTTTAAAAAAAAACAGTCTGAAAAAGAGTCCCGACTTGAAACGTCAGCTATCCATGTTCTCCAGAGATGCTGCCTGACCCGCTCAAGTTACACCAGCACTTTGTGTCTTGCCTCTATTTCTATCTGCACAGATGCCCTTTTTCTCACATTTTGTATCCCTTGTCTCTAACTCTGGCATTGCAAGGGTAACTGACATTACATTGCAGTAGTGTAGGAAGAACTGCAGATGCTGGTTTAAACCAAAGATAGACAAATAAAGCTGGAGTAACTCAGCGGGTCAGGCAGCATCTATGAAGGAAAGGAATAGGTGACGTTTTAGGCAGTTCTGAGCTTCCTGGAACAATTGGAAGTGGCCAAAGCCATTTAATTGTCAAATCCAAAGGGACATTTACTTTATCTGTTTGGAAATGATCCAACATGAGGCTCACGACGGCGACTAAGTGTTTTCAAATCCAGGTGCCTGGTACATTTTGTGCTAATGGCAACTCTCATTTTCAGGTGGAGAAACAAAGGCGAATAGAACGGATCAAACAAAAGAGGGCTCAACTAGAAGAATTGATTCTGCAGGTAACAAATGTGTGTCCATAGAAAATCTGCTCAGATGTGGGCCTGAATAAATGCATCAATGTTGCTTGTGTTTGTATTTCAAGTGCAATTAAGCCTTTGAACCCTTAAGTCAGAACAAAGATAAAGAGGGTAAATTAATATGGACAGGTTGTTGTGAATAGTTATGTATCATATGAAGCTAATCTTAATGGAATAATTCATGAACGCGGAAGAAAAATGACAAAGACTTGGCAGTTGTCAGGCAGAAGAGCTATGTATATCAAAGCTCTTTGTTGCCTTTTAAAAATAGGATTACAATTATCTATAGATAGAAAAATCTAGTAATTCACCCACATTGAAACTATGAAGATTGTAATTTCTTATGTTTATATTCCCTTAGCCCGTTTGCCAAGTTTCCTAATTATATTCTTAACACTGCATAGCATGTTCTTTGGCTGAGAGTATAGGCAGGGGACCAGTTCTCAGACTTATGTCAATGTTACTTTTGGACCATCTTTGAGAAAATGTTCCAAAAATACAAATTATGTCTTCAACTACTTTCCTGAATCATTTCCATTTTCATTCCCACAGTACAGCTTGCTTTCACTCCTGACTTTCTCCAGATGTACTTCTGCAATTTTGAATATGCTGTATTATGTGGAATTCAAAAGCAAAACATACATCCTGCTAAAAAACAAATCAATTTATTACCACTGCTAGTATTTACATTGGCAGCTTGTCATTATTCTCCCTGTTGTATCTTGGTGAAATGTTGGAGAATATCTCCAGTGTTAAAGGTGCTGTGTTACGTGGAGAACACGGACACTGCAGTTAGCACTGCTGCCTCATGGCTCCAGGGATTGAGATCCTACACTGATCTCTATGCAGTTTGCTTGGAATTTGCTTCTTCTCCCAGTAACTGCGTGGGATTCAACAAGCCCTTCGGCCCAAATTGTCTGTGCCAAACATAATTCCAAGATCAACTCTAATCTGCCTGCACATAATCCAATTTCCTGCATATCCATTTGCCTATCCAAAGGTCTCTTAAATGCCATTATCGTATCTGCCTCTACCACAATACCTGGCAGCACATTCCAGGCACTCACCACCCTCTGCGTAAAAAAAAACTTGCCCCACACATCTGTTTTAAACTTTGCCTCTCTTACCTTAAAGCTATGCTCTCTCATATTTAATTTTTCCACCCTGGGTGGAAAAAGGTTCTGACTGTTTCTTCAGCGTACTCTGGTTTCCTCCCACGTCACCTGTCTGGTAGGCAAATTGGTTACTGTAAATGACCCCTAGTGTAGATATGTGGCAAAAGAATGAAGGAGCATTTGGGGAAGGGAGCAAGTTGCTGGGTTTCAGGGATCATGATAAAGCTGGGAATGGGACTCATGGGATGGTTCAGTTTGGAGACTTGTGGGATTCGATTGGCCAAATGGCATGCTCCTGCGTTTGAATAATAAATATTTATATTCTACTGATATCTTTCCAAACAAAGCAATTTGCACAGTTCAGGTAACTTTTTATTTAATCATCAAAATGCAATGCCTGGTTTCTAGTTACTACCCTATCACTGGTCCATTTTACAGCCATTGCAAATCATGACAGCCAAACAGAGCTTTAACGTATCTCAAGATACAAGAGACTGCAGATGCTGGAAGCTTGAATGTAAAACAAACTGCCAGAGGAGCTCAGTGGGTCAGGCAACATCTAGACGCCCCTCCAAATAAGGGATACTGTGTAAATTTTAATGTAAATTTGGAAATGAATTCCTGTATTGAACGTGTAACCTCCGGAAATGTCAGATGGGGTTGTTAAAAAGAAGATGTTTTGTAAATATTTATTACTTGAATAAAGTAATTTTTGATATTAAAAAAACCCCATCTAGACAGACGACATTTCAGGTCAGGACACCTCTGCATTCTGGAGGGTCCCAACCCGAAACTTTGCCTGTCCATTTCCCTCCTCAGATGCAGCCTAGCCCGCTATCTTTCTCCAGGAGTTTGTTTTTAACCTCAGCTTCATTACCAGCCTATTATTTTTCAGCCAGTCGACTATTGCAGAATAATAAAAACTTGACGTAACAGCTTTCCCTACATTACTTTGTAATGCATTTCAACAATAAATGGCTGGTAGGTGATCTGACCGCTGTGATTTGCCTCTGGTTTACGTGTGCAGTCAGAGAATTGTGAAGGGGGGGAGGGGTGTTGCAGTGTTAATGGTCATGTGAGAGATAATAGGTTACAAGGAAATAAAAGAAGGAATGGATTGCTCTGAGAGTTGATTTAGAGTCAATGGGACAAATGGATTTCTTTGTCACTTGGGAAAAATGGATAGAACATGATTGAAAATCACATGATATCTCTCCCATTTGTTTAATCATAAATATTGGATAAAGTCACTGCATTGTAACTTGGTTTAATGTTTTAAAGAGTCTTGGTTCAAAAGAGATAGGCAACGACTGCTGCTTCTCACAGGGAACTGCACATTGAGAACTCAGCCAGTTAGACCTATTACTGAAAGAGGGGGGTAAATAAATATCTTCAAATGGAGCATTAAAATGGGGGCACAACCCTAAAGGAAAAAAAAACTGCTGGAGGAACTCTGTAAGAGATGTCGAGTTAAATGTATTGTCTTATGCAGAAGTACAATGCGGTACGGGTAAATGAAAATCTTCCATGCAGCAGCATCACAGGCATATAGACTTGGACAACACCCAAAAACATAAGACAGGCAAAAAAAGGGATGAGGGAAAAAAAACAGGACATTGGTGCAAAACAAAATTAGAAAACATGGTCCGTGTTGTTCTGCTGCTGAGGGTGGTGCAGATTAAGGTTGCACAGTGCAATTGAAGTGTCTCGACCCGAAGCTCCAATTCTCATTATCCCTTCACAGATGTGTAGCAAAATAACTGCAGATGCTGGTTCAAATCGAAGGTTGACACAAAATGCTGAGGTAACTCAGCGGGTCAGGCAGCATCTCAGGAGAGAAGGAATGGGTGACGTTTCGGGTCGAGACCCTTCTTCAGACTCCAGTCTGAAGAAGGGTCTCAACCCGAAACGTCACCCATTCCTTCTCTCCTGAGATGCTGCCTGACCCGCCGAGTTACTCCAGCAGTTTGTGTCTACCATCTGTTATCCCTCCACAGATGTTGCCTGACCTGCTGAGTTCCTCCAGCAGTTTTTTCACATGGAACATAATTGGATCATAGCATTGTTTCCAAGGAAGTGAAAAAACAGGAACCTAAACATGTTTTATTTGACCATTGAATATAACTTTGAACACAAGAAGATGCAAACCAAGTCAGGGATGCAAACCAATAACCTGAAATATCATGCATCACTCTGGAAGGAGTTTCTGACTTTTGTTAAATATTTCTGTTGCTTCACCAAGCAGAAAAAAAATAATCTCTTCATGGGGTGATAAGATAACAGGCTTCAAGTTTAAAGCAACCGGATAAAAAAATACTGTTTAATCAATCTTTCATTTATTCAAATATCAACCAATGAAGTCATAAAAAGTGGATGGTGGAATATCAAAATCCTTGCACAAAGCAGTATTAATTGATTGGATGCATATTGAATCATTAATTTCCAGTATCGTTCTAATTAATGCTTTTCAAACATCAGCATGTGAATGTTCACTGGGATTTCTTTGTCTTTGCACAATTGTTCAGCCACACTCATTCCTCCCTTCCCTTTTTGATTTATTGCAATAATTATTTCGTGCATTTTCTCTTTGATTTATCTTTATACTTTTAATCTTTCCCTATTTATATTCTAAGCTCTAATTTTGAATTTCATGATGAAGCTCTATCTTGTTTTTCATTTGTTTCTAGTCTGTGGTTAAAACTTTTTCCCCCCCTTTTTCCTACTAAAAGCAAATAGCATTCAAAAATCTGGTACAGAGGAACAAACAATTGGAACAACAGACACAGAGTCCCCCTGCACCAAATTCTACTATTCAGTTGCCTTTCATCATAGTCAACACCAGCAAAAGGACTGTCATCGACTGCAGCATCTCCAGTGATAAGTGAGTACCGACCGAGCAACATGAGGGGCATTAACATTGAGTTAATTTTAACCAAGATAATACTTAGTGTACTTGTTCTTCTTAACTTTGCTTACATGCCACATTATTGTGGTACATTTTTGCCAGATGTGGCAGGATCATGGATTGCCTGTGTATGTTTTATGAGATACATAGTTAAGTGCCCTTAATTCAGAATGTCATTCCAAAACTGGGTGTTAATGTTGTGTAGATTAAAAAAAAGGACGAAGATTCTGTGGGCATTGAGCTTATCATTTCATTACGACTGCAGTGGAGAAAATTATGTTCAAAATGTCACTGCCCCACTTCAATGTGATGACGACAGGTTCCCCACTCAAGTCTTGATTGGCCAAGTAGCATCTCTTCCATTTGAAAATAATTCCTACCAGAAGCCACTTTGAAAGGAAAATATAACTAGTGAAAGATAAGTGTACCAAAATCTTTAAATCCATAATTTTCAATAGATGGAATAGTTGGGTTCAAAATAATAAAATCAAAGAGAATGAGGTGAGAAGACAAGGCACACAAAAGTAAGTGCTTAAAGCATTTATGTAAAAATTATATTTTAGATGTATTTGTTTCATTTTATCTTTAAAACTTAAATTGCTTTGCATTTTTGATTATTGATCTGACATGTCTTGCTGCATGACGCTGAACACTACAGACAAAAAAACAGTCTCTGCCATTATGGAACTTCCTTGAAATTAAGTCAACGTAATGGTTGCCATGACTACCTTCTCGTTCTGGTGCTCTGTTAAGGTGTTGAGTAATCCTTGATAGAATTGTTTTAAACTTAATAACCAGATGTTGTCAAGATATCCAAGGTTGATTAGTTTACAGCTAAAATGGTTGATATTAATAGCAACAACATGGACAGAAAAAGATCCACTACTCCACCCATGCTTCCTGGAGCATCATGATGAGCTATCTCACACTTCTGCCTGGGGAGCTTTCATCCCAAGCAGCCCAGTTTTTAAAGCTCCTGGAGAGATATAGTGAAGAACCGTAAGAAAATTCCTCTCCAAAACCCTTCAGTGATCAAAACCAGTACAAATGAATATATTAACTGGGCAGAACAGTGGCATAACTGGTAGAGCTGCTGCCTCACAGCGCCAGAGACCCAGATTCGATCCTGACCTCGGTTACTGTCTATGTTGACTTTGCACGTTCTCTCTGTGACCGTGTGGGTTTCCTCTGGTTTCAGCCCACATCCCAAAGACATGCAGGTTTGTAGGTTAAATTAGCCTCTGTAAATTTCCCCTAGTGTGTAAGGAGTGAATGACAAAGTGGGATAACAGAACTAGTTTGATTGTGATCTACGGTCAGCGTGGGCTCAGTGGGCTGAAGGGGCTGTTTCCATGGTGTATCTCTAAATTAAACTAAACAATACGTTGTACCTGGTAATCCACTTGCCTTCTGTGACTAAAGGCATATTTCAACCCAATTTGATCTTTGCTATTATCTTACATGAAAAAACACAATTGTTAATGTAAATTGAACTGTTGTGAATTTGTAGCTTCACATTTTGTGTTTAATTACATTTTGCAAATTATCTCAGGTTTGAATATCTATTCAACTTTGACAACACGTTTGAGATTCACGACGATATTGAAGTCCTGAAACGTATGGGGATGTCCTTTGGCTTGGAATCTGGCAAATGTACTCCAGAAAATTTAAAAACTGCAAACTCATTGGTGCCAAAAGTTTTGCAGCCCTATGTTGCAGGTTAGTAACTGCAAGGAACGATTTTAATCCATTACACTGTTTATCATATTCCTTATAGAACCTTCATCTAATCTATCTATATACTAAAACTCTCGTTTGTTTGTTTGTTTGTTCCTGAACTACAGCCAAAACGGTACACGATAGCGCAACAATTTTAGGCCCACCTTACTCACCGTCGTCCCTTTGGTGCTAATGGAAGAAGTTTAATTGAAATCGGTGTTATATATTTAAAGTTATTCACATTTTAAAGTTTAAATCTCTCTCCGGGAGTGGGGGGGGGGGGGGGGGGAGAGGGAGGGGGAGGTGGAAGGATAAGGGGGGTTGAGGGGGATGGAGTGGGGGGGAAGGGGAGGCAGAGGAGAGGGTGCTGCACCAATGCAGGAGAGGTTTGGGCCCAACGGGTCCACTTGGTCTAGTAATAACTAAGATAGACACAAATGCTGGAGTAACTCAGCGGGAAGGCAGCCTCTGGAGAGGAATGGGTGACGTTTCAGGTCGAGACCCTTCTTCAGACCTCATAAGAACTACCCTAATGCATAGCTTGGGTGACTAAGCAAAATAGCAGTCTGAAGATGGGTCTCGACCCGAAACGTCAACCATTCCTTCTCTCCTGAGATGCTGCCTGACCTGCTGAGTTACTCCAGCATTTTGTGAAGCAAAATAGCAGATAATCTTTATATCAATTTAGTACTGTTTAATTTGTTTGAGTAACCACACTGTTATTTTGCTCTTTTACCACATATTGTTCACCAAAAATATTTGAATTCGGGCACAAACTGTACCAATTCCCCTCCACACTGTCATTTAGCCAGGTGAGATCACACGTATCAGAGAGTCATGCAGCATTGGCTGGGTGATGTAGGTTAATTGGCTGGGTAAATGTAAATGTAAAAATTGTCCCTAGTGGGTGTAGGATAGTGTTAATGTACGGGGATCACTGGGCGGCACGGACTTGGAGGGCCGAAAAGGCCTGTTTCCGGCTGTATGTATATGATATGATATGATATGATAACAGATGTTGCTCCTCACAATCCACCTTGCTTACTGAGGTTTCGTGATCTTTCCCTATTTTCCGATGTCGGGGGAGTCCAGAACCAGGGGCCACAGTTTAAGAATAAGGGGTAGGCCATTTAGAACGAGATGAGGATGATCTTTTTCACACAGAGAGTCATGAATTTGTGGAATTCTCTGCCTCAGAAGGCAGTGGAGGCCGATACACTGGATGCATTCAAAAGAGAGTTTGATAGAGCTCGTGGGGCTAGCGGAATCAAGAGATATGGGGAGAAGGCAGGAACGGGGTGCTGATTGTGAATGATCAGCCATGATCACATTGAATGGCGGTGCTGGCTCGAAGGGCTGAATGGCCTACTCCTACACCTATTGTCTCTGTATCTATGTATTTCCTTGTTCGCTAGCGCTAGAAAAATGCCTTGGAATCTTTTACTATGTTAAATGCACGCAATTGCAGGTTTCTTAGATGGAAATTAAAATCCCCCTTTTATCTCATCCTCAGGGTTTAGTGTTTATAAATAAAATTACAGAAAGGGGGAATCTTTCCAACACATATAGATTATTACCGACCTCCCAATCTGCCCAGCAGATACTGTTGTTGAACAGTCACCAATAAATAGTTCATCATAGGACAAAATTGCACATCCCTGTTGTGAATGTATTTTTCACTAATGGAAGAATGAACTTTTCAATCGGAATCTTCATTATGAAACAGATACTGGAATTGCTTAAATCGCTTCTTGAAGTGTAATCTCTCCTTCTGATTGCAAAAAAATGTAGTAATCCTATAAACAGCAGATAGTGTAAATAAATGTTGTAATAGGTAAGTAAAATCTAAAATGAAACCTGCTTGTCATGTGGTATTAGGGTGCCTAATTGACCTTCCTTTAGTAATTGATTAGGCCAGCCTCCTCGAAAATGTCCTTTTTGTAAATCTAACACCCACATATAGTCTTGTATAACATTCCCTGTTCATACAGGAAGTTGCGGCTTAATTTGTCTTTTCCAATGGCCCAGATTTTGCTAACACACTGTCATTAGAAAATAATAGAATAATTTCAGGACTGCTGATCTGCATTTGAGCGATTTAATCAAGAAATTGTTATGTTGAACCACTGTCTCACTTATTGGCTCTTCATTCAAATACATTGAATAAGTACAGTTATGCTACATAGCCATTAGATAGCCACAAATCCTGCCAAACAAAATGTTACTCCAGTCCCACTAATATAATGGTTCTTATCTACCCCTGAAATGGTCCAGCAAGGCTTTCAGTCAGAACATTAACATTGCCAGGATCACCTATATATGTCTGTAAATAATTATTTCAGAAGTAGATGCCAAACAACAAAGTTGCACGGTTGGTGACCTGCTGCCTCACAGCGCCAGAGATTTAGGTTTCTGAATCTGAATCTGAATTGATCGAAAATCATTTGCCACGCAGCCACAACAGTACAGAGTAAAAGACACAAGACACACAATTTTAACACACACATCCATCACAGTGACTCCTCCAAATACCCCCTCACTGTGATGGAAGGCAAGAACATTTCTTCTCTCTTCCCCCATGCTTCTCCCACGGACAGATAGTTCGACTTCTGCCGAGGCGATCCTGACCTCAGGTGCTGCCTATGGGGAGTTTGCACATTCCTCCTGTGACTGCCTGGGTTTCCTCTGGGTGCTCCGGCTTCCTCCCATGTCCCAAAGATGTACGGGTTTATAGGTTTCATTACCCCTAGCATGTAGGGAATGGATGAGAAAGTGGGATAGCATGGAACTAATGTGAATGGGTGATCGATGGTGGGCCGAAGGACCTGTTTGTATGCTGTATCAGTCAATCAATTCTCTGTGCAGATTAACTTTCACCTGTGAAGTCTCATTCTTTCACATTTTAATTACATTTAGATTTAAAAATAACTTATTGAAATTGCTGCCCTCACTCTTAATCCTGCACGACTTTAACTCTCTCTTTGTGTTCATGCTTATTTTCTTTTCCCCAGTTCTGAGGAAGAGTCTTTGCCCTGGAACGTTAACTCTGTTTCTCTTTGTACAGATGCTGACTGGTCTGCTGAATGTTTCCAACATTTCCTTTTATTACTGAATTATTGATTATTGCAAAATCCAGGCAAAAATGACTGTTGTTTGTCTCCTCGGTTGTTTCAAATGGAGACAACTCTAAATGATAAACTGATATGAGTGGCTCATAGAGAATGAATCCGGACATTATGAGATCCAAGAGAAAAAATTAATTGTTGCAATGAAAACAAAATCTTACATCATTTTAGTGGTTCAAAATCCTCTGCAACCAACAAAATTATTTTTAGTCTGCATTTGCTTTTGTTGTGAAATATGTTTGTAGTAACAAGCTTACATGAACTGCAGTTGAATAATGCACAGATAATCAAGGTTGATCAAGATATATTGTCCAAAATACTAGAGGAATATTAGACTCGTGATCTTAAGCAATGCTCTTCATTTGTAGCACTGGTGCAGCTAATAGAACCACTGCCTCACAATGCTAGACATTCTTGATTAGTACGGATGTCCGGGGTTATGGGAAGAAGGCCGGAGAATGGGGTTGAAAGGGAAAGATTGATCAGCCATGATTGAATGGCGGAGTAGACTTGATGGGCTGAATGGCCTATTTCTACTCCTAGAACTTGTGAGCCTATTACCCCAGTTCAATTTTGGCCTCGAGTTCTTCCTAAGAACACGGGTCTCCTCCCACATACCTTAGATGTGCGAGTTGGTGGGCTATATGGTCACTTTAAATTGTTTAGTTTAGATAGAGCGTAGAAACAGACCCTTCAACCCACTGAGTCCACAGTGACCATCGGTCACCTGTTCACACTAGTTCTATGTTATCCCACTTTCACATCCTACACATTAGGGGTAGAAATTTACAGAAGCCAATTAACCTACAAACCTGCACATCTTTATAAAGTGTGAGGAAACCGGAGCACCTGGAGGAAACCCACGCTGTCACAGGGAGAACGAACAAACTGCACAGACAGCACCCGTAGTCTCTATCTTTGTGAGGCAGCAGCACCACCACACCGCCCTTTGCGTGCTGGGTCTCTGAAAAGTATTACTTTGCTTATCGGTGGGAATTTCTAGTAACCTTGAGTTCCGTACAACAAATTGCCCAAATTGGAAAATAGCATTTTAAGAAAATCTAATAATTGAACAGCTATTAAAGTTATTATTCTCACTTTCCCTAAAAGGACAGAAACCGAAGATACTGCGGAAATAAATTTTGTTAGGACACTCGGCTTCAATAGGTATATTCCTTTACCAGATCCGGTCACTGTTTGTGTGAATGCTCTTTTTAAACTAGTCTGGCTTATCAGTGCACTGTGGCAATTATTTTCACTTGAATTCCGATGGCATCCTGTTTATTGCCTTTTGAACTGGCTTGCAATTTGTCTGATTAACCCCTCCCTAACCCGACACCCTTTCCCTAATGGGCTACTGCTGAAACACAGTATTCCTGATTTATGTGTTTCGGCTGGTGAGAGGATGCGTAATTATCTTTACCGTTCTTATGCACCACCCTTCACAGTTAGATTATATTGTAAACATTGCATTTTTTCAACTCAAATTTAATTTTTTTTTGGAGGGTAGCAGTTAATGAGTCCCTGAGAATGTAATTACAAGCAAGTTAAAGGAAATACTAGGAAATTCAAAGGTTTGTTGAAAACCCCTTTGTTCCATTAAGGTAGGGGGTCGTGAAAGAGAGAATATTTAGTTCCAGCAGCTCTACTGGTTGTCATAGCAACACTTACTAACCCATTCCCAATTGACATTCAGAGAACATTCTTTCAGGTTCTGTTCTTTTCTGAATTTATTATCATTTACACGGTGCCGTCTGCAAGCTAATGGATTCCGTTTTTTGCTTAGTGTTTTTGTATGGACAAATTCATGAAGCTGTTTTAAAAGATCTGTGAAAGAGAAACAGCATAACCACAGAAAAGATAAATGTTTTAGGGCGAGTTGATGGGCCATTCATATCTGGCGTTAATATGAAAGGCTTTCTGCATTTTGTTATCAAGACTGCAGGTTAATTAGGATTTGGAATAGTTTGCAAGAAACTGAGCAAGATCTGTTACAAGGGTAAAACCATCAGATATCAGCTTAATATGACAGAACTGTTTCCCATAGAAACAGCTGAATCGAGTGGAAAGGCTAGTGTTCTGAATTCATCCCTTTTATGATGAGGGGTTGATTCGGAGCATGCCGCCGCCGTTGTCTAAATCATTCAGCTGCCTGTATGCAAAGTGACGGAACAGTATTCATCACAGATTTTTCCAGTGTTGCCATTGAGCCCATCGGGTAGTCAGCCTTTGAAAAGATCTGCTTAACCAACTCCATCCCTCACTTGTCCTCTCTAGATCTTTCCTCCATTCCTTTTTAAAATTATTGTTAAATCCTCTCATGCCTCCCCCTTTATGTATTGTACAGAAACCACTTTGTTTTAAAAGTCTCTTCAGAAGCCACCCCCACCAAATTAAATGTTCTTTCTCATCTTGTCCCCAAATTCTTTGGCAAAGAAAATAAATATGATTATTGACAATCTGAAATTTAAAAAAGATGCTGCTGCAAATACTCAGAAGGTCAGGCAGCATCTGCAAAGATAGAAATAGAGTTTATGTTTCAGATAGATCCCATTAGGATTTGAAATGCCAAATTTTACCCCCTCTCCATAGATGTGGCCTGATCTGCAACTATTTCCAGCACTCTCCTTTTACCCTAGATTGCTCGGTTCCCTTTACATCAAAAAATCCAATGCTTTCTTTCTTGGATACCACTCTTTGGTGTTTAAAATTTAGAAGATTTACAATCCTCTAAGTAAATAGTTTCCTTCCCTCATTCCTAACGGACCAATCATTTATCAAGACAGAGGACGCAGCTTAGTTATCTCCCCTTAAACCCTTTTTGAAAACGCAAAATACTTCTAGAGCATAGAATATAGAGAAGTACAGCACAGGAACATGACTTCAACATGGTACCAAATTAAAATTAATTTCAACTGTCTGCATATGGTGCCCATTCATATATCTGTGTAAATGCCTCTTAAACATTGCTCTTGTATCTGCCTTACCACGTCCCTTGGCAGTTCGATCCAGACACCTTCCATTTTCTGTGTCGCCTCTCAAATCTGCTTTACATTTCCCCCTCTTTTAAAGCTGTGTCCTCTAACATTTGAATTTTCCTTCCTGGGAAAAAGACTCTGACCAACTACCCTATCTGTGCCTCACATCATTTTATATTGTTCGATCAGCCCATCTCTAAGCCCCTGATGCTCCAGAGAAAACAATCCAAGTTTTTTCCCAGTCTTGTGTTATAGCTAATTTACTCCATTCCAGGCAACATCCTGATAAATTGCTTTTGTATCCGCTCCGAAGCTTCCACATTCTTCCTATAGTGTAGTGACCAGAACTGAACCCAATACTCTAAATGTGATCTAACCCAGGGCCGTCTTTACAGCATTATGGGCCCCGGGCAAAGCAGTGTATTGGGGCCCCTACGACCCCCCCATTCTCTCTCCCCCAGACCAACTGTTACTCTCCGCCACCCCCCTTTCCCCAGCACCCCCATTTCCACCACTCTCTCTTCCCCCCCACCACCAACCCCCACCCTTGCTGTCCCCCTCCCCAGTCCCACTCTGCCTCCTCCCACCCCCACTCTCTCCTCCTCCCACCCTCCCCGTCGCCCCCACCGTTACTCTCCCCCACCCCCCTTTCCCTACCAGCCCCCCCCTGTCGTGCCGGCGAAAAGCACTTAGCGATGGACTTAGGGTGCTACATTGTTGCGAAAAGCACTTACAGATCGCTGTGAGAAGCACTTAGGGATGGAAAAGCAAAACACTTAGGGAGCTAATTGTTGCGAAACAGATCGCTGTGAGAAGCACTTAGGGATGGAAAATGTTGCGAAAAAAACACTTAGGGACCGAAAATGTTGCGGAAAAAGTAGTATTTATTTATTGCAAGTCACTTAACATACACAGATCAGCATGGGGCCCCTATGCTCGTGGGGCCCCGGGCAAGTGCCCATCAGGCCCATGCGTTAAGACGGCCCTGGTCTAACCAATGTTTTACACAGCTGTAACATGACCTTCCCAACTCTTATTTTCAATGCCCCAATTGAAAAAAAAAGTTGCTGCACATCTCCCGTTAAATTTTGCCCCTCTCATCTTAAAGCTATGCCCTTTTGTACTTGATTTTTCCATCCTGGGTAAGGTTTCCAGCTGTCTACCTATCTGTGCCTCTCATAATGTTATATACTTCTATCAGGACTTTCTGCAACCTCCGGCATTCCAGAGAAAACAATCCAAGCATGTCCAGCCTCTCCCTGTAGCTAATACCCTAATTTAGGCATCATTCTGGTCAACCTCCCCTCCAACCTTTCCAAAGCCTCCATACCTTTCTGTAATGGGACGAGCAGAACTGCTTGCGATTCTCCAAATGTGGCCTAACCAAACTCCGATAAAGTTGCACCATCTATATACTAAAACTCCCTTTTGTTTGTTTGTTTGTTCCTGAACTACAGCCAAAACGGTACACGATAGCGCGACAATTTTAGGCCCACCTTACTCACTGTCGTCCCTTTGGTGCTAATGGAAGAAGTTTCATTGAAATCGGTGTTATATTTTAAAAGTTATTCACATTTTAAAGTTTAAATCTACTAGGGAGGGATGGGGGGAGGGAGGATAAGGGGGGTTGAGGGGGATGGAGTGAGGGGAGGGGAAGGGAGAGGGGAGGGAAGGGAGAGGGGAGGGGAGGGGGGGAAGAGGGGGGGAGGGTGCTGCACCAATGCAGGAGGTTTGGGCCCAATGGGTCCACTTGGGCTAGTAACTTCCTAATTCTTAAACACAATTCTCTGACCTAAAAAAGCAACCATACCGAATACCTGTCACTCCATCTAAGATAGACACATAAAGCTGGAGTCCACAAATCTGGAGAAAAGGAATAGGTATGAACAATGACTTCTCTAACTTCAGATAGCCCTTGCTTTCTCTCTCCATCCCTCTTCCGAGTTTTCCCACTAGTCTTACTGTCTCCGACTACATCCTATCTTTGTTCCGCCCCCTCCCCTGACATCAGTGTGAAGAAGGGTCTCTACCCAAAACATCACCCATTCCTTCTCTCCAGAGAAGCTGCCTGACCCATTGAGTTACTCCAGCATTTGTGCCTACCTGTAAAGAGATCTCCTTTTCTGTTAAATCCCAGAGATAAACAGGGTCTTCCTCATCTCTCCTCATATCACACTCTAACACACACACTCTAACACACATACATACACACACATTCATTCTAACACACACTCTCGCGCACACCCGCTAACACACACCCACTCGCGCACACCGCCCACTAACACATGCACATTCTCGCGCACACACACTTTAACACACACAAATGCCAAAATACCCATTATTACCTATAGCATTCAGCATCAGCTATGTGAAAATGGTGTGTGTTGCAAGTTGATATTAAAAAACTCAAGTTATAGTTGACACAGAATTGCTGACAAAGCAAGGCTTCACCTTGTGTGATGGTTTTATTTCTGATGAGTGAGTCAATGTTTACGTGTAGCGATGATTCACCAGTCTGAGGGCACTTGCTGGAGGTTGCGGTTCAATTGTTCACCGCAGGACATGAGTGGAAATCGGAGTGAATCATCGCTGCTGATTGTCTTGTTCTGTAGAGCTATCATAGTGTTGCCATAAGTGGCTAGTGAAATTATTGGCTCATGTTTTTTCACGCAACTGTTTATATAATAAAGTAAGTGATAGGTTAGTATTGACAGGGCATTAGGAGCAGGTAGCCGAGTTTCTTGTCATATACTCGAGCACGGTGTGCAGGTACAATGAAAACCTTACTTGCAGCATCATCACAAGTACAAAGACAACACCGAAAACTGTAAATTAGATAGACATTCCACACAAATTCCACAAGGCAGTACAAAAACAAAGACTGCAAAACAACACGACAATGGGTAAACAAGGTCACGCTAGTACAGCGGTGGTCTGAAGCAGGGTACCGACTCGAAATGTCACCTATCCATGGGTCCAAAGAAGGGTCCTGACCCGAAACATCACCTATCCATGGGTCTGTAGAAGGGTCACCTATCCATGCTCTCCAGGATGCTGACTGGCCCGATGAATGATGCCAGCATTTTGTGTCTTTCCATGGTAGTGCAGTAGGTGGTCTGTTGTGTTCCATTGCCGACATAGAATTAGGGTTGTGCAGGTTGTTTCAAACCTGATGGGTGTAGAAAGCCTGATGGGTGTAGAAAGCCTGATGGGTGTAGAAAGGTAGCTGTTCCTGAACCTGGAGGTGTGTGTCTTCAGACTTCCTGTCCAACAGTAGCAGCAAGAAGATGGGTTTACCCCGATGGTGGGGATAGAATCAGTGCTTGGTGTAGATGCTTTTACTGGTGGGGAGGGCTGAGCCCACCACTGTACATCCTCTTGCATTCCTTACAGCTCAGTGTCTCAGCAATTGCATTATGGATATATTTGCCAAAATATCTTCAACGTCTAGCTTAATTGATAACTGGGTATATTTGTGTCGGAAACTTAAGTGTTCTGTTAAAAAGAGTTGAATTGCATTTTTATATTGTAAATTGCATTTGTATTCATGAAATACTGCAATTTTGAAGAAAGAGACCTGCTTTCTTTCATTATAGTTTAGATTTTTTCCCCGTAATTTATAGGCAAATTGCTGTTTCTATTGAAGACTGATTTGAGCTCTCCAGATTGGGAGTATCATATAGTTGTGTTTCTTCTCACTGTTTTCCCACCCACTTTCCTCAGTAAATGCGCAAGGAGAGAGGCAGGTCTGGTGGGCTTATCCCAAATTCTGGCAGTAATACTCTAACTTAGCTTGTGAACTAGCTGGTCACTAGTCACTCTGGCCCTGGTCACTCCATTCATCTTGCACTGTTGCTGAATTACCCAGACCAAGAATGTGGCCAATTCAACTCAATGAAAGATGCACCAAGCAATGTTTTTCTCAGCTGCTTTTAATTTATATAGTGCATGGTAACAATCAAATGTGAGTTCTTGCCAAAGGAAAACGTATATTATATTATATTACAAGAGGCAAACATATGTTTTTGTTTATTTCCTTTGGCTATCTGCAAATTGATAGGGAGTTTGATATTGCAATTCATGTTGCATTATTTTTTAAAGATCAAGAATCTAACTTGTGAAATCTAAAACATCTCAGATACGTTTTACCTTGTAAGTTTAAGCATGTGGGCAATTAGAGCCTTGTTTGCATTAAGAATCCAAGAGGAGAGCTCAATGCGCCCCTGAATCCAGGCGGAATAAGGCAGGCATTTTTGTTTAGAGGATGCTTTTAGAGTTATACAGCGTGGAGATGTGCCACTCAGGCCACTACTACCCTGCTTGCGACTGCGGATATCCAGACCAGACCATCCCACACATCGTGACTGACTGCTCACTGAGGCTTTTCCCTGGTGGCATCAAGGCCATCCACCCAGGAACTGATGCTGCCCTGGCCTGGATGTCTACCCTTGACCTACAACTTTAGGCTGTGTACGCCATACGCAAG
This sequence comes from Rhinoraja longicauda, assembly GCF_053455715.1. Taxonomy (NCBI): domain Eukaryota; kingdom Metazoa; phylum Chordata; class Chondrichthyes; order Rajiformes; family Arhynchobatidae; genus Rhinoraja; species Rhinoraja longicauda. Next base: position 13,687,466 of record NC_135965.1, on the reverse strand, counting down.
AAGAAGACTACCATGCTGATGAATGCGCACCCACCCATCTGCCAGCCTTCTATGCTTGGACGATGAGAGCTTCTCTATACATTTGATAAATGTTGCCAGTGCCTCTGCTCCCACCACTCTCTCGGGCTTAGTTTAGTTTAGGGATACAGCGCAGAAACAGGTCCTTCAGTCCACCGGGTCCGCGCCAACCAGCGATCCCCGTACATTAGCACTATCCAGCATGCTAGGGCCAATTTTTAATTCTTATCGAAGCCAATTAACCTACAAACCTGTACGTCTTTGGAATGTGGGAGGAACCGGAATTCCCAGAGAAAACCTACGCGGTCACGGGGTGAACGTATAAACTCCGTACAGACAGTACTCATAGTCAGGATCGAACCCGGGTTTCTGGTGCTGTAAGGTGACAACTCTAATGCTGCACCACCGTGCTGCCCTAAAGATTGTGTTCGCCATGTATTCCTGGTGCCAACCATACTCTGGATTTAAAAAAGTCACCGTCCCCTCTAAATGTCTTGCCCCGTACCCTAAATCCATGTCCTCTAGTTTTATCTCTCTCCTATAGTGGCAAATGTTTCCTGTAGTCCTGCAGTCTACACTGCTCATGATTATGTACATTCCCGATCTAAAAGGTAGCCTGTCCATTACCTCCACAAATGCTGCATAACCCACTGATTTACTCGAGCACTTTTGCTCAGATTCCAGCATTTGCAGTTCCTTGTGCCTCCCTCTTAACCTCTTCTGCTCCAAGGGAAACAGAACGAGATTCTCCCGTAACTAAAAGCCTCCATACCAGACAACATCCTGATATTTTTCCTTTGCATCCTCTCCAGCTCTATCACATCTTGCCTCTAAAGTGGTGACCAGAATTGTAGGCATTACTCCAGTTGAGGTCTGACCAATGTTTCATAAAGTTGGAACATAGTCTCCCTGCTTTTGTATGACTAATGAAGGCCAATATATGCTGTCTTAACCTTTACTTGAGCTGCCACCTTCAAGGATCTTTGGAAACTGTACACCAAGGCTCTGCTGTTTCTCGTTGCTCCCTCGGATTCTGCCATTCATGGTACAATCTAGCCTCATTACCACTTCCAAAACCATCTACCATTTCTCAGCCCATTTCACCTACACATCAGTATCACCTGTTGGCGTAAGACTACACTCCACACTATCAACTCCACCAATCGTCATGTCATCTGCAAACTTACTACAAACAGCAAGGGTCCAAATACTGTTCCTTGTGGGACACTACTAGTTACAGGCATCCAATGACAAAAGCAACCCTCTGCCACCACCCTCTGTCTCCTGTTGTCAAGCTAATTTTGGATTCGATTTACCAACTTGTCTGGGATCCTGTGGGGCTTAACATTTTGAATCAGTCTTCCATGTTGGATGTTGTCAAACCCTTAATGAAATCCATGTATACCACATCTACAGTACTGCCTCCATCAATACACTTTGTTACCTCTTAAAAAAATCCAATCATATTGGTTATCTCTGATTAATCCCCACCTTTCCAGATGATCATTGATTATTGGGAAGTTTTGCAATAACTTCCCTACTATTCATGTTGGGTTCACAGCTCTGTAATCACCAGGCTTTTCCCTGCTGTCCTTGAAAAGGGGTCCTTTAATCACCTGGCACCTCACTTGTGATCAACAAGGATTTAAAGATCTGAACAAGAACAACTCTTCTTGCCTCCCATAGTAGCCTGTGATAAATCGCATCTGGCCGTGGTAATTTATCCACCTTTAAGGCATTCAGTATTTATGGAAACACACTAGAATTTCATCTTCTCATCCGTTGAATCCTCCAACTCCAAACTCTGTTTCCTTTGTGAATACCGATGAAAGGTATTCATACAGGGCCTCACTTATCCCTTCTGGCTTCATGCACAGATTGCTCTTGTTGTCTATAATGGATCCTATTCTTTACTTGCTAACTCTTGCCCCATCCCTTCCAAAAATGCAGGCAGGTGGGATTGGCATAGATGGGCCGGCATGGGCAAGTTGGGTCGAAGGGTTTGTTTCCGTCCTGTATGGTTCCATGACTGTACAGATGGGAAGAGCTGCTTCGGCAAGCAGACAGAGCAGCTTCGCCAATGTCTACTCATTGCTGACCACTCAGGTGCGGGGATGAGTGATAAGGTTTGGCTTTCCCAATTACCTCCATGCCCTGAAAATCAATAACAAAAAGAAAATCTGACCCTCAACTAACACAAATGTAAAAGTAGACGATCTCTGGTATTTCATCTCATTGCTGTTTATGGGTGTTGTTCAGTTTACATTGCACAGGTCACTGCATTTTCGTAGCCCCTGACACAATTAAAGGCTCTTTGTGAATCCAAACTATTCCTTCCATCAGCCGATCATGGTGGAAGGAAATGAAAGACTGTGAAGTTCAGCTTGTATTGATTGATCTTGTGATGGTGTTGCAGTGTGGGCATTGATGCACTCATCCATGCAGCTCTCTGCATTTTTCTTGCTGTACAAGTGTGACTTAACTGTTCTCTTTCCGATAGAAATGGCGGAAAGATCATCCTGTGCAAACAGTGAAGTGCCTTCAGATCTAATGCAGACTGCCTCCGTCTTAACAACTGGCTCCATTTCACAGTCAAGGTGAGCAGATTATTACGAGATTTGCATTTGAATATTGCACACTTCCAAAATTACTTGCAACGTTTTTGTTGAACAATTAGAAATTACTGGTTAACCCATTAATCTCTCTCATAATTTCAATAAATCTTTTCAAACTCCTGGCTTTCAGCATTTGCAAATCCACCTGTCCTCATTAATACTCCTGTTGCGTAGTTTGTTAAAATGGTATGAGAGAGCTTCCAGTGAACAATATTCAACTTGTGAAACTGGCAAACGGCAGAAATGTATTATTGCAGTGCTACCTGAGTGTTTAGTTTTTCATTTTTATCCAACAGCATAAACCCTGGGTTTTCATTGGATGTAGAAGTTGCCTTAGCAACAGGACAGTTTCTTGCACCAGAGAGTCACCACTCCAGCAGTCTTGCCTCAAACTTTGAATCACGAGGTGAAACACCGTGCTCCTTCAACGATGATGACGAGGAGGATGATGACGATGAAGATGACTGCTCTTCACTTGTTGAAGGAGAGTAAGGAAACGCTGACATACTTCTCGAGCTGCCCGTGCGTGCTTTTAACGGAGCTGTACTGTGCTATGTTCCACCATCCGCTCTTGTCAACTTTGCGGCTGACCCTTGCAGACTATAAACTGAGGGAGTGAAAAATAAACAGCAATTCTGTGTGAATGTACAGAACCCTGTGATGCAGCCTCGAGTTTGTTGCTACACATTATCACAACCAGTTAAACATGATCCAAAGCTGATTGGCTGGCACAGTTGTAATAGCTGCTATCTTTTTTATGTTCTAGTTTGTTTTAACTTCCAATTTTGCCCTTTACTGTTTCTACCTTTTGGAAAACTGTGAGGTAGACAACCCAGTTGTTTCAGTGTTGGTGTTATATCTGTATCTTGTGCTCGTGTGGGTGATGTTTGGATTTGGGGTATGTTGAGGTGAAACAAATTGCGTTAGTGACGTCTCAGTTTTTACGTGCTGAGGCTAATGGCATGATTGGAACCCACTCAGCTTTTGGGTTCCTGGTAAGGATGCCCTTTGAGCAAGTACTGCCACTTCCTCTCAACCATCACGGGTCTACGTAGTTCTAAAGCAAGGGCCTCATGTTGATCGAAGCTAATGTACGGCATCTATTTGGAACAACATTTTCTTTCCAAAAGAGTATAAAGTAATTTCAATTTTGTAGTCTTAAATTCACTTTGTGAATGAGTTTTGTTTTTGATTGTTGAGCAATAAATCAAAAAGCATTCCTTATCAATGACATCCATGCAGGAACCGAGGAGAACAAGTCCAAGAAGCTGGTCAAATGAACCGAATAAATGATCTGATCAGTGGTTAAAAAGCTACAGTTCTGCTCTTCCAGTGGCGTTGCCGACTTATCTGACGAGTAGTATCTCCATAGCGTTTAGAAAGTGCCAAGATTCAGTCCCTAGAGTTAGCTGATCTTCAGCTCACTGCATCTGAATTCAAGGGACAATTGGTCAGGCTGATCGTTATCCAATATTTTCCATTCAAACGAACCTGTTCGGAGATCGGGTGAGATTAGACTCAGCCCAGAAGGAGCGCAGTCAAATAATTTTACCAACATTCTGTTAATGGGGATTACCAGTGAATTGTGATGCCCATGTGGAAGAATCAGGGAATGACTGGCTCCCACAGAGCTGTGGCCGAGCAAGGAAACATGCAGGAAGAAGGGAAAGGATAACAAATAGTCAAATAAATCACTTTATTACTGACCTCCAGCTTTTGGACATTGTCTTTGAAAAAGATAATATGATGGCAAAAGCCGGTATCTTTCTCGGACATAGTTTTTATTCTTTTAGTTAGCCTCTAACTTCCTCTCATAGGAGAATAGTATCAGATAAAACGTAGACTCTGTCTGATGCCCCAGATAGGATCGTTCATGCACCAACCAATCTCTCCTCTCTGTCATCTGCAGATGTAAACCTTTATGAACTCATTGAGATTGAAATTGTTCATGGACAGTTGTGAAAAACAGGCATCAGCTTGCCAGCAGTCCATTTGAGCAGCCATGCCATTTGCAATGTCATTCACTTCACTTAAGGTGAGGGCTATGATGGGATGCCAGTTTGTGTCTTGTCTGTTTACCACCAACATCCAGGACCAATTTCAAACCAATTGTGTTTTTTTGTAAATAATTAGCCATGTTCTTAATTTTTCATTCACGTTTTATATCCACTTTGTAGAAATATGTTCACTATGTGTGTGTGTGTGTGTATATATATATTATATATATGTATATATATATTATATATATATATATATCTATAATAAAAATAAATCTGTTTTGCTGCAAGTGGCATGTTAAGGTATACCTTTTAGTATGGTTAAAAACAAGGACATCATTGCTGACTGTGCTGATGAACATACCTGCATGGCCTCTAAGTGATGGTGCATCTACCTGCTTCCTGATTTATCAGGGCAGAATATTTCCACAATAAACTAAAAAAAATGTATTGTAGAACATGGAATAAAATAATTTAAAGACAATCAAATGACTGACTTTCTTTACATGTGTCCTGGGTGTTTAAATGCAGTAGATTTTGAATGGATGTGAACATTCAGGTGGTCTCATTGCAGGAAATGTGTGGAGGCTTTGGAGAGGGTGCAGAGGAGGTTTACCAGAATGCTGCCTGGATCGCTGGCTTTCAGACGCAGGGAGAGGTTGGATTGACTTGGATTGTTTTCCCCAGAATGTTGGACATTGAGGGGAGACTTGATAGATGTGTATAAAATTATGAGAGGCATAGACAGGATAGACAGTCAGAACCTTTTTTGCCAGGGTGGAAAAGGCCAACATTAGGGGGCATAGGTGTAAGGTGAGAGGGGGAAAGTTTAACGGAGATGAGCAGGGCAAGTTTTTTCACACAGAGTAGTGGGGGCCTGAAATGCATTGGTAGTGGTGGATTCAGATTTGATAATGGCATTTAAGAGGCTTTTGGAAAGGCATATGGAAGTGCAAGGTATAGAGGGGTATGGATCATGTGCAGGCAGATGTGATTAGTTTAACTTGGCATGATGTTCAGCACAAACAGGGTGGGCCGAAGAGCCCGTTACTGTGCTGTACTGTTCGATGTTGATGTATTCAAGAGAGAGTTAGGTATAACTCTTAGGACTAACGGAATCAAGGAATATGGGGAGAAAGCAGGAACGGGGTACTGATTTTAGATGATCAGCCATGATCATATTGAATGGTGGTGCTGGTTCGAAGGGCCGAATGACCTACTGCACCTATTTTTTATGTTCCATTGTTTTCATGTGGGTGAAGCACTCTGTTTACATGTACATCAGTTGGTCCAGTGTTGCAGCATCGGCAGCAGCAGCCTTGTTCAGTACCATGCAAGCAAGCACAGTCCCCCATTGCTGCCAGTTGAACTGCATGAGGCTGAGATTGCAGCCCAACCTTACAGAGGCAGAGTGCAGCACTGATGGATGGAGGCTGTTATTACTGAATCATCACGACAAATCATCTACCCTACACAGTTCACATTTCCCTTCCCACGCTCTGCTCTCTTCGACCACCTCATAACCACATCTGACATGGATAGAAAGTTGGTTGACAGACAGAAAGCAAAGAGTGGGGATAAATGGGTCCCTTTCAGAATGGCCAGCAGTGACTAGTGGGGTACCGCAAGGCTCGTTGTTGGGACCGCAGCTATTTACAATATACATCAATGACTTGGATGAGGGGATTAAAAGTACCATTAGCAAATTTGCAGATGATACAAAGCTGGGTGGCAGTGTGAACTGTGAGGAAGATGCTATGAGGTTGCAGGGTGACTTGGACAGGTTGTGTGAGTGGGCGGATGCTTGGCAGATGCAGTTTAATGTGGATAAGTGTGAGGTTATCCACTTTGGTGGTAAGAATAGGAAGGCAGATTATTATCTGAATGGTGTCAAGTTAGGAAAGGGGGACGTACAACGTGATCTGGGTGTCGTAGTGCATCAGTCACTGAAAGGAAGCATGCAGGTACTGCAGGCAGTGAAGAAAGCCAATGGAATGTTGGCCTTCATAACAAGAGGAGTTGAGTATAGGAGCAAAGAGGTCCTTCTGCAGTTGTACAGGGCCCTAGTGAGACCGCACCTGGAGTACTGTGCAGTTTTGGTCTCCAAATTTGAGGAAGGATATTCTTGCTATTGAGGGCGTGCAGCGTAGGTTTACTAGGTTAATTCCCGGAATGGCGGGACTGTCATATGTTGAAAGACTGGAGCGACTAGGCTTGTATACACTGGAGTTTAGAAGGATGAGATTGGATCTTATCGAAACGTATAAGATTATTAAGGGGTTGGACACATTAGAGGCAGGAAACATGTTCCCAATGTTGGGGGAGTCCAGAACCAGGGGCCACAGTTTAAGAATAAGGGGTAGGCCATTTAGAACAGAGATGAGGAAAAACTTTTTCAGTCAGAGAGTTGTGAATCTGTGGAATTCTCTGCCTCAGAGGGCAGTGGAGGCCAATTCTCTGAATACATTCAAGAGAGAGCTAGATAGAGCTCTTAAGGATAGCGGAGTCAGGGGGCATGGGGAGAAAGCAGGAACGGGGTACTGATTGAGAATGATCAGCCATGATCACATTGAATGGTGGTGCTGGCTCGAAGGGCTGAATGGCCTACTCCTGCACCTATTGTCTATTGTCACAGATCCTCCTGCCATTGCCTCAGCCTCAAGGGATGCTGTAGAAAAAGTGCACTATTTCAGATAAGTGTACAATTTTGTTGCACCTTTTATGCAAGTGAATCTTTCCACCACCACTATTCATCACCGCCCATTCCAAAGGTTCTTGAGTAAAGTTAAACATTAAAACTTGTTCAAAGTTTGAAATGCATTTTACAGTATGATGGGCCAGATAAATAATTACAATTGTCTGACACAAGTGATAGGAAGCTGCCTGGTCCATGAGATGCAGTCTGTTTTACGATTTCAAATCAATGTTTTTTTTATTGTCATGTATGCATGCATTCAGTGAAATTCTTTCCCGTCGCCATATTTGGCGCAAAAATGAATACAAAAAAACGTCAAGGACAGAGGTCCTTTCCACATGCTGGATGTACTGGAGTGCCCTCCACCATCCAGGTAAGCCCCAGGCTGCTGCAGGGCCTCCTCTGTCCTATGATCTATTGTCAAATGCAACTCTAACTTCAGTGGACAAATGTGTCTGAAGTAGCCAAATAGAACTATAGACAATAGACAATAGGTGCAGGAGTAGGCCATTCAGCCCTTCGAGCCAGCACCGCCATTCAATGCGATCATGGCTGATCACTCTCAATCAGTACCCCGTTCCTGCCTTCTCCCCGTACCCCCTCACTCCGCTATCCTTAAGAGCTCTATCCAGCTCTCTCTTGAAAGCATCCAACGAACTGGCCTCCACTGCCTTCTGAGGCAGAGAATTCCACACCTTCACCACTCTGACTGAAAAAGTTCTTCCTCATCTCCGTTCTAAATGGCCTACCCCTTTAATTTCTGGTGATTTTCACAGTGTGACAGGTTGACCCCACAAATCTGCAATGGCCATAGGAGGAGAATGCAAAGGGTATTTTGACGAGATTATTTGAGAGATGTTTTCCACCTCTTTGGTATGTGGTATGCATTATTTCCAGTAAAGTGTTTTTGTTTACCGTGTGTAGTTGGGTACTGTTGGACTGAGGGCTTCAAAGTGAACTGATAGATTTCAAACAAATTCAGACTTTCAACAACATCAAAGGGGAAGATAAATGTGTGGATGAAACAACAATCTAAAACCGTGCAGCAAAGAATCATCTTCCACATTTGAGATCGTAATATTATTTGGAGAGTACAAAAAAAGAACGTTTTACGTGGCAGAAATATTGGCATATTTTTCATCACGGATGAGGTGCCGCAAGGCTGGCTAATGTGGTGGATTCATTGAAGAAGGTTGCAGGGGCAAGTCTGGGAACTACAAGCCAGTGAGCCTAACATCAGCGGTATTACTGGTATCAGTGGGGAAGTCACTGGAAAGGATACTGAGCAACAGGATCTATCAGCATTTGGAAAGGCAAGGACTGATTAGGGATAGACAGCAGGAATTTGTGCATGGAGAATCATGTCTCTCAAATTTGTTTGAGCTTTTTGAAGTGAAAACCAAGAGGATTGACAAGACAGGGCAGTGGACATTGTCAAGGACTTTTACAAGATCCTGCATGGTGGATTGGTCTCCAAGGCTAGATCACATGATTCGGATTTACGGTGAGCTTGCCATTTGGATACCAGATTGGCTTGGTGTAAGGAGTCAGGATGGTTATGTTGGATTTTTGTTCAGATTGCAGGCTTGTGACTGGTGGCGTGCTGCAGGGATCACTGTTAGTTCCACTGTTTGTCACCTAAATGAACAATTTGGGATGGCCATGTTGTTGACATGGTTATTACGTTTGCGGATGACGCCAAAATTGGTGGTGTAGTGGACAGAGAAGAGAGTTATCTAAAGTCACAACAGAAGGTAGGCACAAAATGCTGGAGTAACTCAGCGGGTTAGGCAGCATCTCAGGAGAGAAAGAATGGGTGACGTTTTGGGCCGAGACCCTTCTTCAGACCCGAAACGTCACCCATTCCTTCTTTCCTGAGATGCTGCCTGACCCGCTGAGTTACTCCAGCATTTTGTGTCTACCTTCAATTTGAAACCAGCATCTGCAGTTATTTTCCCCACACAAAAGTCACAACAGGATCTGCATGAAGTCGGCCAAGAAATTGCAATTAAGTTTAACTCTGACAATTGTGAGGTGTTGCATGTTAAGTTAAACCAGGGCAAGTCTTGCACTGTAAACGGTAGGGCGTTGGAGATTGTTGTAGAACAGAGAAACCTAGGATACAGTTATATAGTTCCCTAGTAGTGGAGACACAGGTAGACAAGGTGAGAAAGAAGGCATTTGGCCTGCTTGCTTTCATCAGTTAAGGCATTGAGTGCAGGAGTTGTAACGTGATGTTACAATTATACAAGTCATTGATAAGACCACACTTGGAGTACTGTGGGCAGCTCTGGTCACCCAATGAAGGATGTCATTAGGCTGCAAAGATTGTTCAAAAGGTTTCACAAGGATGTTACCAGAACTGGAGGCCTTGAGTTATGGAGAAAGACTGGATAGCTTGGGTCTGTTTTCATTTAGCGTGCAGGAGGCCGAAGAGTGACCTTAGAGAGACATAAGAGTATGAGGGACTTCGATAACATTGGAGTGTCATGGTTTTTCTCCTCGGGTTGGGGAGTCTAAAGCTAGAGGGTATAGAATTAATGAGAGAAGAGTAATTTAAAAGAGACCTGAGGGGCAACTTTTTTTACACAGAGGACGGTGGAGATATGGAAGCAGTTGAGGAAGCTGTTGAGGCGGGTACGGTTACAACATTTAAGAGACATTTAGACAGGTTCATTGACAGGAAAGGTTTACAGGTCTGTGTGCTAAACACAGGCAAATGGGACTACCTCAGATAGGCATCTTGATCAGCATGGGCAAGATGGGCCAAAGGGCCTGCTTCCGTGCTGCATAACTGTATGACACTAACATACTGGCCATGAATTGCCTGTGCCAGGACTGATTGCTGGGAACAAAACACATAGATACTCGGAAGATAGACACAAAAAGGTGGAGTAACTCAGCAGGACAGACTGCATCTCTGGAGAGAAGTAATGGGGGACGTTGGGGGTCAAGACCCTTCTTCAGACGGGTCACCCATTCCTTCTCTCCAGAGATGCTGCCTGTCCCGCTGAGTTACTCCAGCTTTTTGTGCCTATCTTTGGGTTAAACCAGCATCTGCAGTTCCTTCCTACACATAGATATTTGGCTTTATTCACCAGTGTAAACATGGATTAGGAAGATTCCCTCCAATACTGGAGTGTACATACAGATGTCAGATGTAGTAAAACCATTCCATGCATATTTTTATTTTTAAAAGTACATCGTTTAAAAGTGCAAAACGATTGTTTTGAAATCGCTACGGGTGAGTTACATAGAAAAAGAAAATGAGATTATTAGCAAAGCAAGGAAGCAAGAAATCCAGAACATTGGCTGTGCTACGTTGCAGTTTGTGCAATGATTGAAGGGCGTTACATTTTATTCTGTGTTTTTATCACCACCAATACGGTAAGAGCTGCCGAGTGGTGTTCCTTGTATTAGATTCCCACTATCTGCTATATTCTCTGTAAACTAAATGTATCTTTGATGAGGAAGAATTTATTTTGCTGGAGGATGGTAAATCTCTAGAATTCATTGCCATAGATGGCGGTGGGGGCCAAGTCATAGGGTATTTTTCGAAAGCAAAGATTGATAGGTTCTTGATTAGTTATAAAAGGTTATGGGAAGAAGGCCGAAGAATGGTGTTGAGAGGGGAAAAAAAAATCAGCCATGATTGAACGGCGGAGCCGACTCGATGGGCCAAATGGTCTCATTCTGCTCCTTTGTCTTATGATGATCTTGTTTCTGCTGTGTAGGAAAATAACTGTAGATGCTGGTCCAAATTGAAGGCATCCCAAAAAGCTGGAGTAACTCAGTGGGTCAGGCAGCATCTCAGGAGAGAAGGAATGGGTGACGTTTCGGGTCGAGACCGAAGAAGGGTCTCGACCCGAAACGTCACCCATTCCTTCTCTCCTGAGATGCTGCCTGACCCGCTGAGTTACTCCAGCTTTTTGTGATTCCTTTGATTTGTTTCTGCTGCGTGCTCGCTTGTCCCAGAGCAATGAATTTCTTCAGCCAGGTTTCCAAACGCATCTCAGTAGCACAGTGCCAACTTCCTTCCATCTGCTGTTTCTACTTTTTACGGCTCTTGCTCACCTTCCTGTTGTTGAAAGAGTCACAGAAGCATCAGATTTTACTGCAGTGGAATAATTGGTAGTCACCGCCATTGTTGGGGCCCCACCCATTCCATCTCCCGTTCTGTTTGACATTGGCATGGTTTCAAACAGGACACCTTATCACCTAACTTAGCCCAACTTTATTCTTGAGTATGATCAACCTGTTCTCACTTCCACACTTGGTTTCTTAATATCCATCACCTCACTGTTGTCTCACCCGTAGGTCCTTTCATGCTGATCTACTGTACATGGTGACTACCTCCTCTAACAAAATAAGTCCACTGTTTGCCTTTGGGGGCAACGCGCCCATCAGCAAATGGAGAGACGCGTATGCTGCTTTGAATAGTTCTTCCCAGAAAATGGTACAGAAGATTCCAACTGGTGTGTGTTTCCCACAACAACACTTCTGAATAGTGAACATCACACTTCATCTTTCCCCCAAACTCCAATAAATGTCAGCAGCCATTTGGGTCATGTTCTTTGAAGTTCTTTGTGTAGCTTGTACCTCGGCTTTTGTTAATGTGTGATCTTGCAATGCAACTCTTTAGTATTAAGGGTAATAGTATTGCCTCAATGGTGAATATTAGAGCAGAGAGTGATATAGTGTGGAAACAGGCTCTTCAGCCCAACTTGCCCACCGGCCAACATGTCCCAGCTACACCAGTCCCACCTTCCCATCAAACCCCATACCATACTCCCTCAAAACTGTCCTATCCATGTTCCTGTCAAACTGTTTCTTAAACGTTGGGATAGTCCCTGCCTCATCTGGCAGCTTGTTCCATACATCCATTACCCTTTGTGTGAAAAAGTTCCTATTAAATCTTTTCCCCTTCACCTTAAAGTCTATTAGTCTATTCTTCCATCACTGTGTTGGTGAGGCCATACATGGAATATTGTGTTCAGTTTTGATAAACAGTTCACCCTGCTATAGATCAATTAAGCTGGAAAGAGTGCAGAGAAGATTTACAAGGATGTTCCCGGGTCTGGAGTGACTGAGAGATAGGGGGCGGTTAGGCAAGCTAGAACTTCATTCTGTGAAGAGTAGGCGACTGAGGGGTGATTTATAGAGATGTATAAAATCAAGTGGGGCCTAGGTAAATACACAGAGCCCTTTTCTCAGGTTTGTGGAATCCAGAACCAGAGGATATAAGTTTAAGGAGAGGAGGAATAGATTTAATAGGAACTTGAAGGGCAACCTTTTCAGAGGGAGAGTGGTATGTATATGGAACAAGCTTTCAGAGGAAGTGGTTGAGGCAAGTACAATAATAACATTTAAAAGACATATGGACAGGTACATGGATTGGAAAGATACAGAGGAATATGGGTCAAACACAGGCTGGGGATAGTGCGGGGCAGGGGAGAGTGGGGGTGGGGAAGAGGAGAGAATAGGGGTGGGGGGAAAGGGAGGGTGGGGGGGAAAGGGGGGGTGGGGAGGAGAGGGCGGGGGAGGAGGGGGGTGGGGGGGAAGGCTGGGGGAGGAGGGGGGGAAGACGGGGTGGGGGGAGAGGTGGTGGGAAGGAGGGTGGGGGTGGGGATAAGGGAGGGGTGGGAAGGAGGGCAGGGTGGGGGTGGGGAGAAGGGAAGGGTGGGGGAGGGGAGGAGGGAAGATTTGGGGTGGGGGGAGTGGGGTGTGGGCTGGGAGAATGGGGGTGGGAAGGGGGAAATGGGGGTGGAGGCAGGGCTGGGGGAGTGGGGAATAGGGATGGGGAGTGGGGAATAGGGATGGGGAGGGAAGATTTGGGGTGGGGAGAGTGGGGTGTGGGCTGGGAGAATGGGGGTAGGGTGAGGGGAGGGGGAAATGGGGGTGGGAAGGGGAAATGGGGGTGGAGGCAGGGCTGGGGGAGTGGGGAATAGGGGTGGGGATGGGGAAATGGGGGTGGAGGCAGGGCTGGGGGGAGTGGGGGTAGGGGAGGGGCAAGTGAGGGTGGGTAGGGGGGATGGAGTAGGTCAGTGCGGGGAGGAGGGGGGGATAAGGGGGATTGAGTGGGGGGGGGTTGAGGGTGCTGCAATACAGGAGGGGCTTTGTGTCCAGGGCTGGCTCACTCACTCACTCACTCACACCCTCTCCCCTTCCCTGTCCCCCCTCTACGAGGAATGGGCCCAACGGGTCCACTTGGTTTAGTGTACACTAAAATCATGTAGCACCTACACTGCCCTGCAAACCCAAGAACTATGATAGATAATTGGAACAAAAAGCTGCAGTTGTTGAAAATCCAAAGCAATAAACAGAAAATGCTCAAAGCACACAGCAAGTTATGTGGTATTAGTAGGGAGTGAAAGAAGGAAAGTTTGGAGCAAAAACCATGTTTTATTTTTTACTGATATTGCTCGACCTACTCGGGAGTTCCAAAGTTTAATATTTTGCTTTTGTGATATAAATCAAGCCTGTAATAGTCAGCCATTTCCCAATATTTCATCAGGAACACCAGCCATGCTGATTTTACAAATTTGGAACTAAAATATTTAATGTATGTATTGTAACTTTATAACAGTTGCACCCCCAACTTTTTCTACTTAACCAGAATGCAGTAAAATGTTAATAGAGGTAGCATCATAAAAGTCCCATGATAGAAGAGGCTTGCACCCCATTGTGTCTTTGTCATCTCATTGCCTTCCTCAGCTGCTGGTCTATGTCCACTGTGGAGAACCAAATATCTTTTACTTCCACTGAAGCTAAATACTGTCCATCCATCCATCCCTTCCAATCCTGCCCACCCCTCACCCAAACTTACATTTAATTCAGACAAAGATTGCAACTGTCTTATCACATCTACATGTTAGGGACTATCGTCTGGAAGGCATTTTCAGTGAAACCGGAAAGAGGAACTTGCGTTAATTTTTCCTTTTCCAAATTAGTTAATACTGCAGACAAGGTTTCTCCCCTCTATTGTTAGTTACTCAAACCCTTCGCAATTATTTGATGACAATGTTTGGCTCTGAAGCCATTCAGATTGACACTGATGCCATTTTCTTCCTGATAAACTCACACAACTCGATGCATTTACCAAGGTCGTTGCTTGGCTTATGATTACTGAAGACGTTTGAAGTGAAATATTACAAATGCCCAGTCATTGTAGTTTTTACATCGTCGACTATTGGTGACAACAGTCCATATCTCCTGGCTAAAGGCAATTATTTTATTAATACAGTGTTGGATTTCGATTTATGCTGTCCTGGCAAAAGGGAATATTGTTAAATAATTAGTGTTGGGTTGACATCACTTGTTAATGAAAGTTCCTGGAACACGCACTGCGATGTTCTGAAAGCTACATATTTCAATCTCATTTTGCAATGACCATATTTCACACTGAAAATTAAGGGTATGGTGCTTTTTTACAATATGGTCAATGATTTTGTGATGTAGCAACCTGGTAGACCCGAGATCGATCCTGACTACGGGTGCTGTCTGTACAGAGTTTGTACATTCTCCCTGTGACTCCCATGGGTTTTCTCCGGGTGCTCCAGTTTCCTCCCACGCTCCAAAGACGTACCGGTTTGAAGGTTAATTGGCTTTGGTAAAATTATAAATTATCCCTAGTGTGTAGGATAGTGTTAGTGTATGGGCTGGTCGGTGTGGACTCGATGAACCAAAGGGCATGTTTCCATGCTGTATCTCTAAAGTCTATAATAATTTGTTTAATTAACCCAGGTAATGCACCATTAGCTTAACCACATTATTTGGCCTAATTAAGAAATTTTATAAGCTATCCTCTGCTCCGAATTGTTCATGAGGTCTTTATACCAGATTGGAGCCCAAACAAATGACAGCAGAAATTTACTGGTAATTGTTTCTTCATGGTACCTTTTTATCCAATCATCAAATTTAATCAAGCATACTATTAACCCTTTCAACTAATTAATAACACAGGTTTCACAAAATCCTCTTGAAACATCCAGGTAGATTGAATAACATTTCTGTCAATGCAGTTGTCCCAGCCAAAACTGGACTAAAAATACCTAGAAAATAATGTCTTAGTCTTTTACATGAAAAGTTGGCTCACAATAATTGGTCTAACAAGATTAAGGAAAGGCCAAATACTAGTTTATCTGTTATTTTTGCACAGAGGCTGAACTACTTGAAAGAGACCGGGAACCTAGAGTCATGGTGTCAGGACAATAACTCAGCCTTAACTATCAGCTGGTTGAATGAGGTGGCACAGTGGGGCAGTTGGTGGAGCAGCTGCCTCATAGTCCTGGAGACCCAGGTTCGATCCTGACCTCGGGTGCTGTCTGTGTGGAGTTTGTACATCCTCCCTATGCCCGTGTGGGTTTCCTCCAGGTGCTCTGGGTTCCTTCGACATCTCAAAGTCATGAGGGTTTGTAGGTTAATTGTCCTTTGTAAATTGTCCCGAGTGTGTAGGGAGTGGATGAGAAAGTGGGATAACATAGAACTAGCCTGAACAGGTGTTTGGTGATTGGCGTGGACACGATGGGCCGAAGGGCCTGTTTCCATGCTGTATCTCTAAATTAAAGTTGGCTGTTGATCGTTCAATGTCATTCATTCATTTACTCCAGGGAAAAAAGAGAATGACCAAAAGCCTATATAAAGGAAATCAAAATAGAATAAATATTCATGCTTGAGAAATATGTTTAAAGTAAGAAATAATTGCTTAAGTACTGTATCATGATGATTACTGCAAGATGTGATGAAAAACAATTCAAACTCAAAGGCAAGTGCCTTAGTTATCTGATTTCTTCTCTGCTCAAGTGCAGTGATACAAGTGCAGGCTGCATGGATGTGTAACGTACAATGAATATTTACAGGCAAGGAATGAAGTCGCCATTAAATTTGTAGTCTTCATTTAGATTTCATCC
The DNA here is from genome assembly GCF_053455715.1 of Rhinoraja longicauda. NCBI lineage: Eukaryota > Metazoa > Chordata > Chondrichthyes > Rajiformes > Arhynchobatidae > Rhinoraja > Rhinoraja longicauda. The sequence goes on along the minus strand of NC_135965.1, from coordinate 13,671,232 downwards.
AACATTGTTCTCTCCTCATGTTGTCACCTTGCAAGACAATGCAAAATTGAAAATAGTGATATTTCGCCTATTCATTACTGGAAAGCTTGAGTAAAATTAAATTTTAACCTAGATTATAATAAGTGAGAAACCAATTACAATTTTCATGAGGCATGAGTGGAAGTTGTGAGAAGATTAGTTTTAGCAGCACCACAGGATGCATGCGAGCCAGATTTGGTGTTAGCATTTAACCTCTGCCTCGAAAATAAAGCAACATCACACCTTCCTTCTTTAGATATTAGACATGTAATTTGAATACACTCATTATTCCATTCACTCAACTTCTGTTTGAGTTAGTTTGGCACCGCTTCATAATTATGGCTCTGAAATCAGCATTTTTGAAGTTTGAATGATGTAGTAATATCTGTTGTTGTGTGATTACATTGGCAGATTAAAAAAAATTAATAGCAATAAAATCAAAGGCAGATGTATAAAATGTCCCAAAATGGGTGTGAGGGATAAAGAGCTGCCTAACAATATGGAGGCAATTAGTTTGGCAAATTGATGAAATCTGCACGAGAGACCCTCATCTGGTACATCTTTTGATTTTCTAACAGGTCCGGTTTGGTTTTGTAATTGGAGAGCTGGCTTTGCACAATGACCACATGTCTCAGATTTGGTGATACTTGTATTGTGGTTGAGATATGCACCTAAGATATGCCAGGACACGAGTGAAGATGGGTTTGCAGACGCACAAATGAGGTATGGTATGATAGACACAAAGCGCTGGAATAACTCAGCGGGTCAGGCAGCATCTCTGGAGAAAAAGGATGGGTTACCTTTCGTGCCGGGAACCTTTTTCTGACTGAAAATGGAGGGGAGGGAACCGGATAAGGCCAGAACAAAGCAGAACCGGTAAACAGATGACCAAGGAAGGGTGGAGCACGTCATGGCCTATAGTTGGCTGGGGAAGAGGTGATAATGAAGGGATACAAGGATGCGAACAGTGGAGCAAGTAGGATGATTAGGGTAATGGAGTAGGGGGGGGGGGGGGGGGGGGGGGGAGAGGGAGGGAATGCAGGGAATACATACTTGGGTTACCAACCCTTGATCACTCTGCCCCATGCTGAACATTTACATGTTTGGTGATTGTCTCGTGTAGTTATTAGTTGGATGTAACCATGAAACTGCGGTGGAAGGATCCAAAGATAATAGAATACATTGCACACTTATGGAATATAAAATATTTACTTATTTTCCGATTTGTAAGCAAGTCTTGGCTAAACATAATTGCACCTGAGCACACCATGTAATCACTAATTATAAAAGAAAATGGGTCCTTTTTTCCTCCAAAGGTGCTCAACTGAGGTAGATTGTGGGAGGTGCATGGAGCCAGAGCAGTGGCCGTGGGGACGGTGTGATTGCGGGTGGCTGTGTGTGTGGAGTGGGCCACTGGGGGCCTTGCAGAGGCCCAGGGATCCATTGGATCAGGCACGGCTGGAGGTCATGAACATGAGGATCGGACACGGCAGCAGAGGCCAGGCCAACCCCTCCAACTCTGACCCAGTGCCGCCGCCAGGACAACCGGCATTTACGGCCAAGTTAAGACTCTGCATTTTTAAGGAGTTTGAACACAAAGGATGCAAGATGGCACCAGAAACTTGGTAACTCTTGCGTACTACCCCAGTGTAATCTACTATTGTCACACTCTTGTTCTTGGCTTATGCATCATGAGATTTTACTGAATTGAATGCAGAAATAGAATTTCACCGTACCTAGGTTACATGTGAATAAAGTACCATTGAACCATTGATTCAGAACTGGATTGATCCAGAATAATTCCAAATAAGGATGACTCAGTTAAGTCTCATAGTGCCACTGGAAAACTAGAATTGTAATGTAGCACAGAAATGGAGCTGTCCATGCCAACCATAAAGTACACATCTATACTGATCCCATTTACCAACATTCAGTACACAGTCTTCTGTGCTTTCGTTATTTAAATTCTGGAATATGTTTTAAAACAAGTCATAAGATCATACGTCATAAGTGATAGTAGAAGAATTAGGCCATTCAGCCCATCACGTCTACTCCGCCATTCAATCATGGCTGATCTATCTCTCCCTCCTAACCCCATTCTCATGCCTTCTCCCCATAACCTCTGACATCTGTACTAATCATGTACAGCTAATCAGTTAACCTGGACTAAGTCTTCAAGTAGTTTTGTTTAAGACACAGTATGTTGGAGTAAATGAGATCCTTAACATTGTCGATTACTTGGAAATTGAACCATCTCAAAGGAAATCTAATACTATTGTTAAAAAGCACAAAATAAAAAGGCACAAGTAAGCCACAGATTTGAGGCCACTGTTATTCAACAAGGCAAATCTTCTACCTCCTACTATCATTTTGTTTTCCTATTCTATATCTTTCAACTCCTTCCATGTCCAGCACTATCAATCTCAGCCGTGAATATACATAAGCTAGAGTTTCCTGTATATTTTTGTTACAAATTAAGCGTATGTGGCTAATGTACTATCAAGGTAGCTCTACCTGCCATTCATCAATCATTTCTATTAGGCAGAATGAGCTGCTACTTTAAGTGTACCTGCTCAAAGAAAGAGAAAATTTGTTTCCTAATTGTTTAAAAAAAATAATGACACCAATCAGCACTCTAAAAAAAGTTTAAAATCCAGTTTTATTTTTTATTTTTTCATACAGGTTTTAAGGCATCTGCATGAAAGACATAATTCTGCAAAGGTTATAAAATCTTTTATGGTCAGCCTGCGTTATCTTTGATCTTGCCTCCTAATTTTTTCATTCATATTCTACGTGGACATTAACCTGTGTTAATCCATTAAATATGTACACAGCAACAGCACATTAAGCTTTAGACATTCACTTGGAGCAAAAATCACAGCACAAAATGACAAAGACCGCCATTATTCATGGTTAAGTAGAGCTATTTACAGGTCCCTTAATTATGGCAATGATGTCTTAATATGTGCATAAACTGGTCCAACAAGGGGGCTGGGCAGGGGCAAGGCAGGCAGCTAGGTATTTAGGATTTATTTTAATACTTGATATCTGGAAGCACATGATGCTACCATAAAATGCCATCTAGCTCATACCCCCTTCAAAGTGGTCACACATCTAAAATGGCAGGTCCAGCGCATTATAACAAAACAAGACAACAGAATAGTCATTGTGCAAGCTCTTCCATTCATGCTATTCTGTTACATAAACTCTGAAAGCTACCCGACCCAAGAACCTGTCGCGATCGTCATTGTTCTTCAGATTGGTACCAGTCACCTTGCACTCGATCATTAAATCCCTGTTGGTGTCATTGGTACCCAACAATATTTTTACAGCAATCAGAGGCTGAGAGTAGTTAACCTACAAAGAAAAAGACAAAAGGAAAGAATATTCAGTATTTGAAAGCCACCTCTTCAGGGATACTACCCACTGGATCTCAGCAGGTGCGGTGAACTCCCCAACTCCACAGAAGAAGCCAACGGACTATCTGTCAATAGTTATGAGCTTTACCAAAGAGCAACGACAGACACAAAGTTATACAATGCAGAAATTAATCATTCCCCCCGCCATGTCAATGCTGACGTTTTACCCACCGACGCTAATCCTATTTGCGTGCATCAGGCCTGTATCCCTCTAAGCCTAGTCAAGTGCCTGACCAACGTTCTCCTAAATGCAGTAACTGTATTTGACCCCTCCACCTCCTCTGGCAGTGAGTTCTAGATATCAGCCACCCTCTGTGCAAAGAAAGCTTGCTGGTTAATTCCCATTTAAAACTCCTTTGTCTCACCTTCAACATATGCTTTCTTGCTTTTGGTATCCCAACCATGGGAAAAAGATTCTGTCCATTTATCCTAATTGATGAAGATGATTAACAATTTAAGTATTGCTTTTGGGGCATTGAGTACAAGAGTCAGGAAGTCATATCGCAGATTTAGAAAATGTTCAGTTAGGCCACATTTGGAGTGTGGTGTGCAGTTCCCCTCGTCCCAGTACAGGAAGGATACGGAGGTTTCAAAGAGGTTGCAGAAGAAGTTTACTGGAATGCTGTCTGGAATAGAGGCTATTAGCTATAAGGAGAGGTTGGACAAACTTGGATAGTTTTCCCTGGAATGTGGGAGGTTGACAGGCGACCTAATAGAAACAAATACAACAATGGGAGGTATAGACAAGGTATACTGTCAGAACCTTTCTCCCAGGGTGGAAATGTCAGCGACATTTAGCATGTAGCTTTAAGGTTAGAGAGGAACATTTTAAAGGAGATGGGCAATTTTTTTTAATGCAGAGTGGCGGATATCTGGAATGCGCTGCCAGGGATTGTGGTGGAAGCAGATATGATTGTGGCGTTTAAGAGGATTTTAGACAGGCATACGGAGTATGAAGGTAATGCAGGGATATGAAACATGCGGGCAGAGGAGATTAGTTTAATTTGGCATTGTGGAACAAAGCGCATGATCCTGTACTATACTAGTCTAATATTTTATGACCATGGCAGGCAGTGGATGTTGTCTACATGGATTTTAGGAGAGCGCGTTTGCAACGTCCTTCACAGTAGGTTGGTCCAGAAAATTAAGTGGCATGGGATTCATAGTGAGTTGGTGATTTGAATACAAAAATCGGCTTGGCCACAAAAAGACAGAGATGGTGGTGGTGGAGGTGTGTTTTGTCTGACTGGAGGTATGTGACCTGTGGTGTATTGCAAGGATCAGTTTTGAGATTGTTGTTTGTGATATATATTATAAATGATCTAGATAAAAATGTAGGTCTGATTAATAAGTTTGCTCATGAGTGGTGGATACCGGGAAACTTTATCATGTGGTACAGCAGAATATAAATCTGTTCTAAATTTGGGTGAAGAAGTAGAATATGGAGCTTAATTTTTTGTTCAGTTTAGTGGACCGAGGTGCAGTGAGAAGCTTTTGTTGTAGTGTGAGTGAGGTATTGCATTTTAGGTGGTCAAGTGCAAGAGGAAAAGACACAGAAAAATGGCCACATCCTAAGGAGCATTGATATTCAGAAGTATCTTGAAGTGTAATTCCATAGCTTCCTAAAAGTGTTAACAGAAGTGTATTGCATGATAAAGAATGCATTGAGTATAAGGGTCAGGAAATCATGTTGCTTGACAAGGCTTTGGTTGGGCTGCATTGGGAGGATTGTGTGCATTTCTGGCTGCCACACTACAGGAAGGATGTGGAGAGGGTGCAGAAGAGGTGCACCTGGACGTTGACTCGACTGGAGAGTTTTAGCCAAAAGTTGATGTTAAGCCAAAAACTGGATCGTTTTCTCTGGCGTATCGGAAGCTGAGGGGCCATCTAATACTAGTGTGTGAAAATATGAGAGGCTTAGATAATCTTTTCCCCAGGGTAGAAATGTGAAATATTGGAGAGAATAGGTTTAAGGTGAGAGGGGAAGTTTAAAGATTTATTTTACAAAGTTTATTTTGCACAGAGAGTGGGGGGTGCCTGGAATGCACTACCAGGGGATACAGACAAAACAGCAGAGACTAAGAAGCATTGAGACAGACGTATGAACAGGCAGGGAAGAGAATGATAAAGATCATGGGCAGGTAGGTGGGATTAGACAGATATGCATCATGCCCAGTGCATGTTCCTCAATGTACTGTTCTGCACCTCTTATCATTTTATCTATACCACTCAGCCTCCCTTGCTCCATGGAAAACAAATCATAACTATCCAATCTCTCCCATAACAAAAGTCCTCAAATCCAGGCAACATCTTGGTGCAACTGCTCTGCCTACCAGTACAACTACACCCTTCCTATAGTGAGGAAACCAGAACTGTGCACAATGTTGCAATGCAAATCTTCTCAAGAGGCCTGTCTTGTTCCCTTGGGTCATTCATCCAGATGATCGCAAATCATTTACTCATCTCAATATCTCATTCAACCCATAGCTATCAAAACTCAATGGATGTAGATTTCAATTGATCTAGCACAAACAGCCATTGAGTCAAGAGACCAGCAAACAGAGGAGAGTATTGTACAGACCAAACTAACAGAAATCTCAAAATACAATGGAGTATTCAAATATAGTAGTAAATTGAAGCACACTTACATGGGATTTTTTGCCATAATATGGATAGTACATTTTATCAAATGATCCAAAGTACTGCATATCCACGTATGGTTCTTTCTGCATAAAGACAAAATAGTTGTTTAAACCTCTTATATTATATTTGGTTACATTTATCCTATTAATCCGAGGCTTATGATGTATGTGTTAATTTTAAAAAATTGATTTCATAACATTTATTATTTTGCAAAAATGTTTAAATTTGCAACTGCAGACAAGTAGCCTGGGGACTTTAGTGGATTCATGTGATGGGCTGCATCGCAAAGTTCAGCATTGCTAACTCGTGTATGGATACATGCAGGCTAGGTTTGAGTTTTAAGGTAGAAGGGAAAACAAAATGAAGGAGGTAAAACAAAATTGTACATTAAATAACAGTTATAATATCCCCTGGTATTTACTCAGATAAAGTAGTCCATATAGTTTGTTAATAAAAACAAAATAATCTTAATGCTTAAAGTATGCTTAGTCTAGTCCTACTTTCTTTTTGTCCCCTTTCAGCCTGGGTGATACAGAGAGAAAAACAAGCCATCTAACGTGTAAACACTTTCAAACTTCATTCTCAGCCTTCAGACTCTAGCCCCTAACATTTAGGAGAGCAATGTGTTTTCTGACTGCTGAATGCATGTAATGAATGTGTTTAGAACTGAGAAACATTTAATCAAAAACGTTTCATAGAAACATAGAAAATAGGTGCAGGAGTAGGCCATTCGGCCCTTCGAGCCTGCACCGCCATTCAATATGATCATGGCTGATCATCCAGCTCAGTAGTCTGTACCTGCCTTCTCTCCATACCCCCTGATCCCTTTAGCAAAAAGGGCCACATCTAACTCCCTCTTAAATATAGCCAATGAACTGGCCTCAACTACCTTCTGTGGCAGAGAATTCCACAGACTCACCACTCTGTGTGAAGAAATGTTTTCTCATCTCGGTCCTAAAAGACTTCCCCCTTATCCTTAAGCTGTGACCCCTGGTTCTGGACTCCCCCAACATCGGGAACAATCTTCCCGCATCTAGCCTCTCCAACCCCTTAAGAATTTTATATGTTTCTATAAGATCCCCCCTCAGTCTTCTAAATTCCAGCGAGTACAAGCCCAGTCTATCCAGTCTTTCCTCATATGCAAGTCCCGCCATCCCAGGGATTAATCTGGTGAACCTTCTCTGTACTCCCTCTAAGGCAAGAACGTCTTTCCTCAGGTTAGGAGACCAAAACTGCACACAATACTCCAGGTGCGGTCTCACCAAGGCCCTGTACAACTGCAGCAGAACCTCCCTGCTCCTAAACTCAAATCCTCTTGCTATGAATGCCAACATACCATTCGCTTTCTTCACTGCCTGCTGCACTTGCATGCTTGCTTTCAATGACTGGTGCACCATGACACCCAGGTCACGTTGCATCTCCCCTTCTCCCAATCAGTCACCATTCAGGTAATACTCTGCTTTCCTGTTCTTGCCGCCAAAGTGGATAACCTCACATTTATCCACATTATATTGTATCTGCCATGCATTTGCCCACTCGCCTAATCTATCCAAGTCACTCTGCAGCCTCCTAGCATCCTCCTCGCAGCTAACACTGCCACCCAGCTTCGTGACATCCGCAAACTTAGAGATGTTGCATTCAATTCCCTCGTCCAAATCATTAATATACACTGTAAATAACTGGGGTCCCAGCACTAAGCCTTGCGGTACCCCACTAGTCACTGCCTGCCATTCCGAAAAGGACCCGTTTATTCCTACTCTTTGCTTCCTGTTCGCCAACCAATTTTCTATCCACCTCAAAACTGAACCCTCAATACCGTGTGCTTTAAGTTTGTACACCAATCTCCTATGTGGGACCTTGTCGAAGGCCTTCTGAAAGTCCAGATATAACACATCGACTGGTTCTCCCTTATCCACTCTACTAGTTACATCCTCGAAAAATTCTATAAGATTCGTCAGACATGATTTGCCTTTGGTAAATCCATGCTGACTTTGTCCGATGATTTCACCACTTTCCAAATGTGATGCTATCACATCTTTAATAACTGACTCTAGCATTTTCCCCACTACCGATGTTAGGCTAACTGGTCTATAATTCCCTGTTTTCTCTCTCCCTCCCTTTTTAAAAAGTGGGGTTACATTAGCTACCCTCCAGTCCTCAGGAACTACTCCAGAATCTAAAGAATTTTGAAAAATTATCACTAATGCATCCACTATTTCTGAGGCTACTTCCTTAAGCACTCTGGGATGCAGCCTATCTGGCCCTGGGGATTTATCTGCCTTTAATCCATTTAATTTACCTAACACCACTTCCCGACTAACCTGGATTTCCCTCAGTTCCTCCATCTCATTAGACCACCGGTCCCCCGCTATTTCCGGCAGACGGTTTATGTCTTCCTTAGTGAAGACAGAACCAAAGTATTTCTTCAATTGGTCTGCCATCTCCTTGTTCCCTATGATCAATTCACCTGTTTCCGACTGCAAGGGACCTACATTTGCCTTAACTAATCTTTTTCTCTTGACATATCTATAAAAGCTTTTGCAGTCTGTTTTTATGTTCCTTGCCAGTTTTCCCTCATAGTCTATTTTCCCTTTCCTAATTAAGCCCTTTGTCCTCCTCTGCTGGACTCTGAATTTCTCCCAGTCCTCTGGTATGCTACTTTTTCTGGCTAATCTGTATGCTTCATCTTTTGTTTTAATACTATCCATGATTTCCCTTGTTAACCACGGATGCACTACCTTTCCTGGTTTGTTCTTTTGCCAAACTGGGATGAACACTTGTTGTAGTTCATCCATGTGACCTTTAAATGCCTTCCATTGCATGTCCACCGTCAACCCTTTCAGCATCAATCGCCAGTCTATCTTGGACAATTCACGCCTCATACCCTCAAAGTTACCTTTCTTTAAGTTCAGAACACTTGTTTCTGTATCGACTTTGTCACTCTCCATCCTAATGAAGAACTCTACCATATTATGATCACTCTTGCCCAAGGGGCCTCGCACAAGACTGCTAACTAACCCTTCCTCATTACTCAATACCCAGTCTAGAATGGCCTGTTCTCTCGTTGGTTCCTCGACATGTTGGTTTAGAAAACCATCTCTCAAACATTCCAAGAAATCCTCTTCCTCAGCACCCCTGCCAGTTTGGTTCACCCAATCTATATGTAGATTGAAGTCACCCATTACAACTGCTGCACCTTTAGTGCATGCATTTCTAATTTCTTGCTTGATGCCATCCCCAACCTCACTACTGCTGTTAGGTGGCCTGTACACAACTCCCACTAGCGTTTTCTGCCCCTTAGTGTTTCGTAGCTCTACCCATATCGATTCCACTTCCTCCAAGCTAATGTCCTTCCTTTCCACTGCTTTAATCTCCTCTCTAACCAGTAACGCTACCCCACCTCCTTTTCCTTTCTGTCTATCCCGCCTGAATATAGAATATCCCTGGATGTTGAGCTCCCAGCCTTGGTCACCCTGGAGCCATGTCTCCGTAATCCCAACTATATCATAATCATTAATAACTATCTCCACATTTAATTCATCCACCTTATTACGTATACTCCTTGCATTGAGACACAAAGCCTTCAGGCTTGTTTTTACAACTCTCTTACCCCTTATACAATTATGTTGAAAAGTGGCCCTTTTTGATTTTTGCCCTGGATTTGTCTGCCTGCCACTTTTACTTTTCACCTTGCTACCTGTTGCTTCTACCCTCATTTTACACCCCTCTGTCTCTCTGCTCCTGCTCCCATCCCCCTGCCACATTAGAATATCCCTGGATGTTGAGCTCCCAGCCTTGGTCACCCTGGAGCCATGTCTCCGTAATCCTCCAAGTTTCCTCCAAGTCTTCAATTTGAGACACTTTCACTCAAATTGATGTTTAGAACTACAGATGTTACTGGAAATTGCCATGAAGTTAAACTTGCTGAACGAAGCATAAATAATCTTGCAAAAGTCAGATTGCAGGAATAATAACGTCAGAGAACAATACATCACAGCAGGGACAGTAATATTGCAGTTCAGTGTCTGGACACATTTCTAGGGGACTTGACCATAGATACTGAGGCGTGAGCTTAAAGTAATTAACTAAATGTAGAATAAAACATTAATATCAGTAAGATGTTTATGGAACTACTGGATTTTAAAACAATCGGGTCCTTCCCTGGTCAAGTCTATCTGCAACTCCAGACCAAAACTTAATTGAAATAGGTTCGCAAGTACCGATTCACAAGAGACTGCAGATACTGGAACCTGGAGCGTAAAACAAACTGCTGTAAGAACTCAGCGTGTCACTTGGCATCAATGGAGGCAAGGGGGATGGTCGTGTTTCAGGTTGACACCTTGCAATAGTACTGATATGCTGTCTAGACCTGAAACGTCAGCCATCCCTTTGTCTCCCCAGATGCTGCCTGACCCACTGATTTCTTATTGTAGTTTGTTTTTGCTCCAGTTGCAATAACACATGGCTCTAAGATCCTGGAAATTCTTCCGTGAGGCTTGTTACCCTGTCCTCTACCATGTTAAACACTTGCTTGCTCTGCTGCCATTATTCCATGGCTGCAATGTAACAATTAGCCTGAGGCTCAAGGGGAGCTGTTTCATAGGAACATTATTAGCTCCAATTTCATCTCCAAGTTGCACATCATTTTAACTATGATATACTGCTATTCCATTGTTGTTACATCAAAACCTGCCGCTCCCCACCTTGAATCCTGCATATATTTCGTTACAGGGAGCATCTTCAGCAGAATACTGCAGTGAATCAATGATAAAGTTCTCCACCAATTCTGTGGAACAATTTTGGATGGGCATTAAAGTGTTCATCTTGCCAGTGACAACCACATTCTCTAGAAATAAATTTAATCTAAAAATAGCACAAGTAGGTCATATGGCCCCTTGAAATTGTTCTGTATTCAGTGCGATCATGGTTAATCGTGTTCTTTGTTCATTGTCTTACCTATTTCTTACATCCTTCAACTGGCCTAGTAAAGAAATCCATACAAGTGAATCACACTGTTAATGTAGCTATGTACATTCATATAATCACCAATCAGAATCATACGTCCACTAGTTCTGGTACTAAAAGTTATGTGGACAGAAGAGGACCTAAAGGAAGTTGCCATTGCTCTGTAACCCATTCCATTCCATGCCATTCTAAAGGAGTGCAGGAAAAGGGAAAGCCATTTGAGGAAGGATATTCTTGCTATTGAGGGCGTGCAGCGTAGGTTCACTAGGTTAATTCCCGGAATGGCGGGACCGTCGTATGTTGAAAGGCTGGAGCAATTAGGCTTGTATACACTGGAATTTAGAAGGATGAGGGGGGATCTTATTGAAACATATAAGATAATTAGGGGATTGGACACATTAGAGGCAGGAAACATGTTCCCAATGTTGGGGGAGTCCAGAACAAGGGGCCACAGTTTAAGAATAAGGGGTGGGCCATTTAGAACGGAGATGAGGAAGAACTTTTTCAGTCAGAGAGTGGTGAAGGTGTGGAATTCTCTGCCTCAGAAGGCAGTGGAGGCCAGTTCGTTGGATGCTTTCAAGAGAGAGCTGGATAGAGCTCTTAAGGATAGCGGAGTGAGGGGGTATGGGGAGAAGGCAGGAACGGGGTACTGATTGAGAGTGATCAGCCATGATCGCATTGAATGGCGGTGCTGGCTCGAAGGGCTGAATGGCCTACTCCTGCACCTATTGTCTATTGTCTATTATCCCTTAAATACAGTGCTGAATAATTCTGGATTGAGACAAGAAAATAAACATAGAAACATAGAAAATAGGTGCAGGAGTAGGCCATTCGGCCCTTCGAGCCTGCACCGTCATTCAATATGATCATGGCTGATCATCCAACTCAGTATCCCGTACCTGCCTTCTCTCCATACCCCCTGATCCCTTTAGCCACAAGGGCCACATCTAACTCCCTCTTAAATATAGCCAATGAACTGGCCTCAACTACCTTCTGTGGCAGAGAATTCCACAGATTCACCACTCTCTGTGTGAAAAAAAACTTTCTCATCTCGGTCCTAAAAGACTTCCCCCTTATCCTTAAACTTACTCCTGCAAACTTTAACTTTTGCTGCTGAAGAAAATGGTCTTCACAATTCATCAGAATCTCAATTTGCAAGATTTGTCACCATTTGCCAAACCAAATTACTCGTCATACTCCACACAAACAAAATGAAAAAAATGTTGAAACATATGTGGTTTTAAAGTTTGGGTGCATAAAATATTTGTACCTGCTCTTGCTGCAGCTTTTGAAGTAAATACTTAGTGACTGTAGATCCTGAATCTACAAGAGATTTTACTTAGTTGTATGTTGTGATTGTAGTGTAGAAGTAAAATAAAGTGGATAAAGAAAGAAAAAAAATAATAATTCAATGTTATATTCATTAAACATCTATAAATATTTCATTTCCCAAACATACGGGGAGAGATGGATCAGCCCTAATTTCCTCTGTCCCTCCCTTCCCCTCCCCCTTCCCAGTTCTCCCTCTATCTTCCTGTCTCCACCGATATCCTTCCTTTGTTCCGCCCCCCCTGACATCAGTCTGAAGAAGGGTCTCGACCCGAAACGTCACCCATTCCTTCTCTCCTGAGATGCTGCCTGACCTGCTGAGTTATTCCAGCATTTTGTGAATAAATACCTTCGATTTGTACCAGCATCTGCAGTTATTTCCTTAGCCCTAATTGAATGGTGGAGTAGACTTGATAGGCCGAATGGCCTAATTCTGCTCCTATCACATGACCTTATGACCTACAAAATGTGCTGTTCGAACTTCCGCAGCCATGTACATATTTGGAACTAAGGATACACAAGATTATGGAACTATGAGAATTACTGAAGCTAGCTTTGTACAGAGATGAGACCTCTACTTTAAGGAGAATTCATCCGTAATGAGACACCAACAGCCAGCAACACAGCTGGGTTTAATACAGACTGTATATTAATCAGAGGACTTGCCATGCTAACCATTAAAAAAAATCCTTAAATCATGCATAACAAAAGATTTCCACTGAGAACCAGAGATTTATTGTATTTGTCTATGTGAAGGCAATCTTCTAGTCCCATTGATTATCAAGCCACTTTACTGTCACTTTCACGACAGTGTCAAACATCTTTGTTCAAAGCAGTCCTTTAGGGTTCTCTAAGAAACGGACTTGAGCAAACATTTACACTGTTATATTGTATATCATGTATCTAATCTCATTAAATATGGCATGCACAATATCTGCCATTTTCACCACTTCACAGGAGTAGATCTATGGGCTCCACTGGAAGAAGACCATTATTCAAAGGCTCACCTGATGAACAGCATTCTTCAAAATTGTATTAAAATCTTCAACTTAGTTTCTCTTTTAACTGCTCCCAGCTAACTAAAGACATCATTCTGAAAGCTTCCTTGTATGTGATACATCTTCTTCCAACCAATTCCTCTCTCTAATGCCATGAATACTCATATCAAAATGTGAGCTACGCAAAACTACATTAAAATGTGAAAGTGCGTGGGGCGTGGAAATATAGTGATGCATGTTCTAAAACAAAAGCCTGTGTTCTCAGCTTCTTACTATAATCCCTGTACACTCAAAACTGTTGAACCAAATTCCATTTCAGGTTTGAGGATAAAATCACCTTGGTGTGATAGATTTTGAACATTGACAAGATAGAGTACAGGATGAAGACAGGGAGCATAACAGAATGGTGTCAAGACAACAACCTCTCTCTCAAAGATAGACACAAAGTTCTGGAGTAGCTTAGTGGGTCAGGCAACATCTTTGGGGGAAAAAGGATTGGTGACGTTTCGGGTCGGAACCCTTCTGTCAGAAGAAGAATTCCGACCCGAAATGTCACCCATCCTTTTGCTCCAGAGATGCTACCTGGCCTGCTGAGGTACTCCATCACTTTGTGTCTATCTTCGGTGTAAACCAGCATCTGCAGTTTCTTCCTATCCACCCTCTCTCTCAATATCAGCAAAGTGGCGGAGCAAGTCATCGACTTCAGGAAGGGGGGTGGCTGGCGTACATGCCCCCTTCTGCATCAATGGTGTTGAAGTGAAAACGGCCGTGAGTTTCAAGTACCTTGGTGTAAATATCACCAACAATTTATCCTGATCCAATCACACTGATGCTGCGGGCCAAGAAAGCATATCAACATGTCTTCAATTTGAAGGTATTTATTCACAAAATGCTGGAGTAACTCAGCAGGTCAGGCAGCATCTCAGGAGAGAAGGAATGGGTGACGTTTCGGGTCGAGACCCTTCTTCAGCAACATGTCTTCAATGATTCTTGCCAATTTCTGCAGGTGCACCATTGAATCCTATTGGGATGCATCGCAGCTTGGATTGGCAACTGCTCCGCCCAAGACAGCAAGAAATTACAAAGAGTTGTGAACACAGACCAGCCCAACATGCCAAGCAGCCTTTCTCCCATCAACTCCATCTATACTTCAATCTGCCGCAGATCAGCCAACATAGTCAAGAATCACTCACACTACGGACATTCCACCATCCCATCAGATAGAAGCTCAAAAGTACAGGCCAGCTCTGCCCTTATCACTGGCCGGTCGCATTAACCTAATTAAAATGGTTACTTTATCAAAATTTTTATACCTTTTTCAACATATACCAATATTTATTAGGGGAAGCTTTTTTGTAAAATTGGACCAGACCATATCTTCCTTTTTTAGGGGAAACAAACCACGGCGCATCATGAAAGAGTATCTCCAGCGGTCCAAGTCAATGGGGGGGATGGGCCTTCCAAATTTCCTTAAGTATTATTGGGCATGTAATATTCAGAAGCTTCTCTACTGGTCTAATCTGGAAAACACTCCTCTTTGGGCACAAATGGAGCTGTCCTCGTGCCAGTACTCTCTTTGCTCTTTAGTTTGTTCAGGTTTACCGCTTACCTCTATTGCCTGTTCTATGCCCACCGTTACGCACACTTTAAAGATCTGGATGCAATTCAGGAGACACTTTGGTCTTACAAGGCCATCCCTGTATTCTCCAATACATCGCAATTATTTGTTTAAACCATCATGTACTGATTTTACTTTTCAAACCTGGTTTGATAAGGGTATCAGAACTGTTGATGATCTGTATGGTGATGGGACCTTCTTGTCATTTTCCAGACTTGTCTGAACGGTTCAACTTGCCCCGATCACATCTATTTCGCTATCTTCAGGTCAGGCACTTCTTACAAAGGCAATTTCCAGAATTTCCAAGTCAGCCCACTTACTCTGAAATTGATTCTATTCTTCTTTTGAATCCCAATGCGCAGAGGCTGATTTCAATTATACACACTGAAATAGACTCCATTAAGCCTGAATCTCTCCATAATCTTAAGGTAGCTTGGGAACAGGATTTGGGGTTTGGTATGACGGATCGGACATGGGAAACTGTGCTGGGACTTGTTCACACTTCCTCAATTTGTGCTAGACATATCTTATACAATGTAACATTTTGCATCGCACGCATTACACTAACGCTAGACTAGCAAGAATATTTCCCGGCACGAGTGACGCAAGTAACCGTTGTCGACAAACACCTGCCGACTTGATTCACATGTTTTGGACGTGCCCCCGCCTGTCTAAATTTTGGACGGGGATTTTTAAATCCTTTAGGGATATATCCGGTATAGATATTCTACCTAATCCTCTTACAGCTCTTTTTGGTGTCCCTTCCGGAACTAATACCCCCCCGATATCTAAAAGTAATTATGTCTTTTACTTCTCTTTTGGCTAGACGTCTTATACTTCTCATGTATTGCCACCCACTCAGAATAGATGGATCAAGGATGTGTTATATCACTTAAAGCTAGAGAAGATTAGATTCTCTCTCAAAGGTTCACAGGAAATCTTTAAAGAAACATGGTTACCGTTTCTAAATTATGCAAAAACTTTAATGATTGTTTTAGAGAATGGGGATAAACCAAAGTGTTGACTGCTTATATGTCTGCCTACACTCTTCCTCCCTTGTCTGTAATCGAAATTTTGATTTTTTAAATTTTTTTACATTTAAAATTTTTACTTTGTATTTGTTTTACTAATGTCAATGTTTATCTCTGCGTCTGGGATGGGGCGGGGGGTGGGGGTGTATCTTTACGCGTATTGTTTGTTCATTGTTGAAATAATTGTAAAAACTAATAAACAAATTTAAAAAAAGTACAGGCCAGCAGATTCAAGAACAGCATCTTCCCTGCTCCTTTCTGACTCTTGAACAGACCTCTCATATGTTAAGAATGAATCACTGATCTTCCATTCTATCTCACTGCATCTCATCCACTCTTTTTATCTGCACCTCCTATGCAATGCTATATTCTGCTCTCAGTTTCCTTTCTCTTTTGCACCACCTGTTGTCCTCATGTATGGTACGATGTGCCTAGATGGCACGCAAAACAAAGTATTTCACTGTATTTCAGTGTACGTGACAGTAATAAACCAATACCAACGGAGGTACTTGTCCGTCATCCTTGCTCTTAACCCAGCTAAGTGTTTTAAAATTTGTTTTTTCACTGTAACACGTATGCACTGGGCCAGGAAGAGCAGGTATAATTCCTAGAATTTTTCAGGACTTGCATTTGACTCTCCATTCTCCCTCCCTATCCAAACTCCATAGCCTTCTCCAGCTTCTTCCAGGATTTACCCAAAGGCTTCTGGTGACAAGATGCATAGACTATTGTTAGCTACTGAGAGGCAACTTGTCAGCAGCTACACAACTACTGCCACTAGTTTATCCAGGACGCAGGTGAGATGCAAACAGTTTTTCTTCAGATTTGTGCTGGATTAGGAGTAGACCAAAGAATTTATCCAGATCAAAAGCATGAGCATATCTCAGGGTTGTACGGATGCAATTCCTGGCTGAAGTGGCATAGAGAGAGTCATCCTCAGCCACCCTCTTCCCTCCACCCTCCTTTCCTCAGAGCCAATAGACATTCTGGCCATTACAGATATCCGGGCCTGCGCTAAAGAACAAGTTTCACAATAGCCATTCAGCGGCTATAAACTCATTCCTTGGAATACTTTATGCCAATCTTTCTATATTAGCAAATTTCCTCTCTATAGGGGCTATCTGAGTGTTCATGTGTGTTTTTATTACTAGATATCTGAGCATTTCATCACTAGAAGGGAAACAGTAAGGCATTTAGGGGTCTTATCAAGTTCTGTTGACTTGCATCTCACGTACAACAGTAGCTGAACAGGTACAGAGACAATGGCCTAAAGAGACTGCACCTCAGATTATTTTTTTGAGTGAGGGTGGTTAGTGTAGATCGCACAGAGACCTGGAGTAGGGGAATATACAGCAAATAATATCATTAATCTATGCATGATAAAAGTGATTTTATTTTGAAAAATTAGACAACATTCCATTCATTTTAATGGTAAAACATACATTTACTTACCAGTTAGTCCGTACAGTATTCCTCATGGCAGGGAACATATTATAGCTCTTACTTTCATTCTTCCTTGATCGGCCAAGGTCTTTCTATTTCTGATTATCTGTTTATGAATCTATCCTCAATTTTTCCTCCTTCCCTGCACCTCTCTTATTCAATCTCTCAAATGATGCTTTTCATTACCAAGATTTCTGCTATCTTCGCTAATTCTTGAAATCGCACATACGCCTGCACCCTTGCTTTATCAATCCTATTTTCGTTCTCACCTGCCATGGAGACCTGGAGGAAGACTTCAAGGTTCAAATCTTTGATAAACGTAGAGCGTGTCTTGATTCTTTGGCAGTGGTACCTGAGGCAGTTCGTGAGTGTGAAGGGATGCAAGGTGCGGGTGGAGGATGGGAAGTGGTGCACAGGATTAGCTAGGGCTTGGAGGAATCGGCGAAGCTGGGCCTAGCCTACACAGCAGTAGTTTGACCAAGAGTGCAGGGGCTGACTACCCATACAAGCAATGCTGCATTAATGGTCAACTAACTGGAATGCGTACAAGCAAATCTGCAGGAGATAATGGACAACTACAGAAAAGAAAAAGCTTCATTGATATCTATGTGCAAAATCAAATTGACTCAATTCCATTATATAAACATCTGAATATGAAATTATATTAATGCTAAATTATAGTTGCATAATAGGTTAACTTCAAATTTTCTGATTATATAATCAGTGGACAAAAAAAAAAAGAATTGTTATGAAATAAACTTTAAAATAAAGTTCCAATATTATAAATCTCTCTCTCTGTCAATATATATATATATATATATATATATATATATATATATATATATATACACACACATATCTAATATTGTAAACACAAACCATTTCAGGAATGTAGGAAAGACTGCAGAGCTGAGGCTGAGTCTGGTCCTGGGCAGTGCATAGTCTTCAGCTTGTGGTCATGCAGATCAGAAAATAAAAGTATTAAAACTTAAAAGCTAAAAAATACCCACAAAAAAGAGAAATAATTAAAGTTTGGGAAGTAGCAATACAAAACTTGTAGCCACGTGTACACTAGCAAAGTAGTTTGTAACAATGGCAATTCTGAATCAATTTGCCAAGTTTAAGATCTGAAAGATTCTTCCACCAATTTATTTCTACGATAAAAGTGAAGATGGTTTCACCAGAGATGCTGGGGGAAGAGATTGTTGGGGAGGGATAGAGGGGGATTGTGGTGGAAAGGAGAGAACGCACGTAAACAGAGATGGCTAAACTGTTATCGCCACGTTTTAGCCAAAACCTAGTAGATTCATCTAAGGCTAAGATGTAATTTAATAAAAAGAGAACCTACTACAAAATTGCTTTACAACTAACCTTGGATGTACAGTTTAATGTAGGCTTGTTTCCTGCGCCTGCTTCTAGTCCAATTATCTAAAAGAGAAGAGTTCAGAGCAATGAATTTCAATAATCAGCTGGTTGAACAGATTTTCAAACAGATATTTGAGAAGTACTTACCCTATTCATTTTAACAAGGACACACGGTTTCCCCTCATTATAGCCAAAACTCCTATTATATGTTCCGGAACATTCACCGAGCAACGTACGGTTAAATTGACATGCCTTTTTCTCCAATATACCATCTTCCTGCGTAAGATACTCTCCAGGAAGACAACGAATATTTTTTTGTGCTTGTAGCAAATCATCATAAGCTATTTAAAAAGAAGTATTTCAGTAAGATTGAAATAGGCAGAAAGAACACTAAAACATTTTAAGTTGATCAGTACTTACGTTTTAGAAAGCCATCGAGAGCAGCCACATATTTTTCATAAGACTTGACATCAGATTTGTTATAAACAATTTCTAGGGCAGATCCTACTTTTGGCCTGATCACAAGACCTACAAGTAAAACGAAATATTTCAATAATTATAGTCATACCGCACGGAAGCAGGCTCTTTGGCCCAACTCGCTCAGGCAGACCAAGATGCCCCTTGCAAGGTAGACCCACTTTTCTGCACTTGATCCATATCCCTCTAAACCTTTCCTTTCCCTGTACCTGTCCAAACATCTTATAAATGTCATTATTATAACTGTCCTAACTATTTCAATTATATCTGTTGGTACAATAAATTTCATACTGAAAAAGTTTTAATTATTCAGCTACATTCCTTCCATGTTGAAAAATGTTAACCTATTTAGTATCTAAATTCCTTAAGGTTACACCAAAACTATGTTGCATTGCCCAAGAAATTCAAATTGCAAAATGCTGCTTTTCTCGGCTTGTAGAAAGATTTTCTGGAATGAAACATAAGATTTCCACGTTTCTTTGCACCATTCTGGAAACTTGACTGGACAGTTCCTGTCACAAGTCATCCTTGCACTCGGATACACTAAATGTTGTAGCCTTTATCCTTTATCTTTACAATGTAGACGGCTTGATTGCATTCATGTATGGTCTTTTTAAAGAACGGAATAACAAGCAAACAAAAGCCTTTCACTGTATCTCAGTACATGTGACAATACTAAATTAAACTAAAAAACAAACTAAATACTAAACTATACAATTTGTGCTTCAAGGCGCGCTGTATGATGTCCTTCCTTTTGAGCATCATCTGCTCTCACTATTTAGTCTAAATTGAGGTTAACCCAATGAAAATCTTCCCAAATCAGTGCTAGACTGGGACCCACGTCAGCCAAGCCCCTTCGCACCAAAGCTAATTACCACTCCCCAATATTACTGCAGGCCTCCTTAGACTTGGGCCTTGGCGTCTCGATCCTCAAGGGGCAATAACCGAGGGCTTGATTTCTGAATCCCCATCCTGTCATGTACACTATTGCTGCAGAATTCCCCCTCACCCTCCCCAACTGAATTTCTAGATCTTTGATGAACACATTAAGAGTCCACCATGACCACACTTTAAAAAGAAAGTGAATAAACGGTAAATATTATTCAAGTAAAATGCAGAAAGAATGTACGTGGAGACTGGGATAAATCTTGAAGTTGGTGGCAACCTTCCAACAATGGGAGATGATGTGTGGGCAGCTTTCAATCTTTGATGGGGCCACGTCCAGAACTCTACATCCACAGATGAGGAAAATAAACTGATTCTGGAAAGAGAGTCTGTCATGAGTGGCCACAAATGAAAATGTCATTGGCCGTGACAAAGTAAGATCTATGGTTCCGTGGCCTCAGCACTGACCTCTGCTTCAGAGTTGTTGAAACCACTGATTGTCATTGTGGTGCATCCCATGTTGTCATTGGCTTCTGTCATCAGCTGCTGGACAATCAACATTGAAGGGTTTTAAAGAAAATCTCTTTTACTAATATCTTTTCAAATGGAGTTATGGGCACCCTGCTAGCCATTTGGCTCAGCTGACTTTCCAAGTAGTTTATTATTGGGGATGTGGCCATCTTCATCCAGTACATATGCCTGAGCCATTGAAGTCTTGAATGCTGGGGTGCTTGGCATCTTAGCTTCTGAAAGGACTGCTGTTTTCCATTTTCCTTCAATGGGATGCCAAGAACATGCCACAGACAATCAAAGATGGAAATTGCTGCTGCCACGTATCAATTCGCTTTAAATGCAGACTTTATAAAAGCCGAAAAGGTGCTTCTTATTCTAGAAATATGCACTATAATATTTACTATCCAGTGTCCACAGTTCAGAATTCGAAAGAGAAGACTTTGAGAATGCAGCGCAGCTACAGATATTGGCAATTTCGCCTGTCACCTGGAATAAAGTTATTTTTCCTGCCTGCAGTAGAGGCTACCTCTCTGTGAAGTTCACACTTCAGCGAACTTCTCCATCTGCCTGCAGAGATGCTGACCCTATTAATTTCAACCTTTCAAATCTGGCCATTGATCCCATATCCTACTTTGAGGAAGGATATTCTTGCTATTGAGGGCTTGCAGCGTAGGTTTACTAGGTTAATTCCCGGAATGGCGGGACTGTCGTATGTTGAAAGACTGGAGCGACTTGGCTTGTATACACTGGAATTTAGAAGGATGAGAGGAGATCTTATCGAAACGTATAAGATTATTAAGGGGTTGGACACATTAGAGGCAGGAAACATGTTCCCAATGTTGGGGGAGTCCAGAACCAGGGGCCACAGTTTAAGAATAAGGGGTAGGCCATTTAGAACAGAGATGAGGAAAAACTTTTTCAGTCAGAGAATTGTGAATCTGTGGAATTCTCTGCCTCAGAGGGCAGTGGAGGCCAATTCTCTGAATACATTCAAGAGAGAGCTAGATAGAGCTCTTAAGGATAGCGGAGTCAGGGGGTATGGGGAGAAAGCAGGAACGGGGTACCGATTGAGAATGATCAGCCATGATCGCATTGAATGGCGGTGCTGGCTCGAAGGGCCGAATGGCCTACTCCTGCACCTATTGTCTATTGTCTACTGACCAACATCACTGCTGCATTCCAATTTTGTTCCAATCTAACTGAAAACTTTGGTGATAACATGCTCATCCAACAATGATTGCATCAGCAATGAACCATAAAATAGTTACGGTATCCCAGTAAACATGATAAGCCATTAAACGTCCATACCTGGTCAAGAAGTTGGGATGGTGTCAGGGCAAGGCTATTTATATAAATCTGACAAAAGCTTCAAACAACCAACACTAATTAATTAACTAATTTATTTCATCAATAATGGATGTTGTTTCAGGTTCAAACACGGCAGGCGAGAAATTAACATTTGTTGGAAAAATACTTAAAATTGAAGAATCCAATTTTTGTAATAACTAACCAACTCTCTCTTTTTTCTCTGCTCTCTTGTGCTTGGTGTCCCAGGTGAATATGCATCCATTCTCCCCTATCCTGTCCCCCCTTTTCCAACCCCCTAACCCCTTCCGTCTATATCTCATCCTCTGACCTCAATTCACGCATCTTCTGTCCTCATCTCACACCCTTTTGTCTCCTTTTCATCTCGAGCGTTTAACCACCCATCAATGAACCCTCCCCTCCTCACTTGTATCCACTTATCAGTTGCTTACGAATGATTTGGATGAGAATGTACCAGGCATAATTAATAAGTTTGCAGATGACACTCAGATGGGTGGTATTGTAGAAAGCGAAGATGGTTGTCAAACAACGTAGCAGAGTCTTGATCTGTTGGGCAGGTGGGCTGAGGAATGGTTAATGGAGTTTAATACAGAGAAGTGCGAGGCGTTGCATTTTGAGAAATCAAACCAAGGCAGGACTTATGCAGTAAATGGTAAGGCTATGGGGAGTATTGTCGAACAGAGGGATCTAGGTGTGCAGGCACATAGTTTCTTGAAAGTGGCATCACAAGTAGATAGGGTGGTCAAGCAGGCATTCGCCACATTGCCCTTCATCAGTCGGACTATAGAAGTTGGGACGTTATGTTACAGTTGTACAAGACATTTAAAGTATTGTGTTCAGTTTTGGTCACTGTGATATAGGAAAGATGTTATTAAGCTGGAAAGGGTGCAGAAAAGATTTACAAGGATGTTGTTGCCAGGACTCTAGGGCCTGAGTTATATGGGGAGGTTGAGCAGGTGAGGACTTTATTCCTTGGACCGCAGGAGGATAAGGGGTGATCATATAGTGTATAAGATCATGAGAGAAATAGATTGGGTAATAGACTCTGTGCATTTACCCTGAGTAGGGGAATTGAGACCCAGAGGACATAGATTTAAGTTGAGGGAGATTTAAAAAGATGATTTAATAGGAACCTGAGTGGCAACTTTTCTTTCCCCACAAAGAGGGTTAGGTATATAGAACGAGCTACTGGAGGAGGTAGTTGAGGCAGGTACTATAACAATGTTTAAGCAAGATTTAGGCAGGTACATGGATAAGATAGGTTTAGAAGGATATGGGTCAAATGCAGGCAGATGGGACTTGTGTAGATGGCGAATGCTGGTTGGCATACAAGTTGGGCTGAAGGCCCTGTTTCCAAGCTGTATGACTTTATGACTTGCTTTGCTTTGTCCCATCCCCTGCTCTCTTATAGATTTCTGCATCCCTACTAGGATCTGTCTGATGAAGGGTCCTGACCCAAAACGTCACCGATGTCCTCCAGAGACGCTGCATGACTGGCTGAGTTCCTCCAGCACAATGCATTTATTACAAGAATAAAACTGATAACCAAGGGTTTTTTCAAACTCTACACAGCAAGAAATCTGAAATCAACCATGTAACATCCACAGTGTTCTGTTATATAGCAGCAAATGCTCTCGATCCCACAAACTATCCATAAGCACGGCCATGTTACCTTTTGCCTATAAGGTACAACCTGTAGATTTCTACGATGTATTGAAAGGTCCAGGTTCTGAATAAATTTGTCAAGCATTTGAGCCTATAAGTTTACATAAACTGAGGCTACTTCCAATCAAAGTTGTCATTTTGACTTGTGCCGTCAGCAACTTAATGCACCACCACATATTCAATCAGGATTAAGCTTGATCAGTCTCATCATGCCTTCAGTAATTCACTTTTAACTATGTCAGAACTTTGGGATGCTGAAGCTCCATTCATCTTTCGTGACAAAGCTGTTACTACAACCATTTATGAGCAGCTTCTAAAGACACCAAATCAATGTCAGATTAGACAATTACATAATGTCGAGGCTGTTTTAAATTAAGTTTCTTAAATGTCTTATTCATGTTAAAAGGGATTAAAACTGCAAAGATTTCAGATATCTAAGATGCAGAAACTTGCAAGACCTCAGCATTACAGAGCAGGATCTGGCATTGTGTGATGTCTTCAATTGCTCATTAACTGGAAGCTTGAAACAGTCAACAGGCACCTTTGGTCAAATCCAAGTACTTTGGAGAGGATCCCTAAAGTGGAAAGCTGAGCTTTCAGTCCAAACTAACCATAGACAATTGTTTAATCAACTACACTCTTTACAAACCCTTCCTAATTGAGATCTCACTGAATCATGACTGGCAGACGAGGATATGACTTTAGAAGTAACCAAAGGCACTTTTTCTGAGCCTTGCATGTCCCACTTAAAGTAACATTTGCTTTCTGATAGCATATGTCTTGAGAGCTAACAGGGCAATTTCATAACTTCAGGGATTCCACTGACTCTAAAGCAACCAAACTGAATTTAAAAATAGTTACTTTGGTGCATTTTACTAGTTTTTCATTGTTAACTGTATCTGCTCAATGAAAATTATTCATTCAGGAACAAACATTTCATTAGAAAGTTTTGTAAACTCTGGCTGCATGATAATGTAGCAAATAAAAGTTGATTTTCTTCTGCTATTCCCTCTATGAAGGGTTCTAACAAGACCAGAGCAAAGCATTTTGAACTGTTATTATTCAAGGAAAATATTTGAATTTTTATGGTGCCTTTAATCATCACAGGATATCCTAAAGCAATTTAAAGTTGTTTGAGTAGTTATGAGGTTTAATTATTGACCTGATTAATAATAGACTGAATATTATCGATGAGGAAGCCTGGTTATTTTTTAATTGGGATTTACTGATACCTTGTCAGACAGGCAAAGGTTAGGAACTGTTGATCCACAAGGATCAGACCTGAGACTAGTGTTGTTGAAATAATCTGGAGTCAGGAATCCAAAGTACAACATCAAGATTTGCAAGCATCAATATTGCAAACATGGTTAATGAAGAGTGTAACAAAATACACGAAGGCATGCATTTTAACAAATGAAGTTTGAAAAAGTTTAACATGACGAAATGGAGAATAAAGGGGCTACAGAATCCATGCAATAAATGAAGCATTGAGCAGACTGATTTTGTTTTCATTCCTCAGATGCAAAATTAGACCTCAGAGAAGTTATGCTCAACTTGTGTAGAATCTTGTAGGCAGGAATTGCAGATGCTGGTTTAAACTGAAGATAGACAGAAAAGGCTGGAGTAACTCAGCGGGTCAGACAGCATCTCTGGAGAAAAGGAATAGGTGACGTTTCGGCTTGAGACTCTTCCTCAGAAGACCCACTGAGTTACCCCAGCTTTTTGTGTCTATCTTCTTTTGTTTAGAAACTTGCTTAGACCAAGCTTGAACTACAGCAAAAAAAGACCCAGTCTCTACCTTATAAAAAAAGGTTATAGGCTGAAGTGTGACTTGATCCTAGTCCTAACATTATTGAAAGGGTTTGTTGAGAAAATATTTCCACTTTCAGGGGGGAAATACCTGAAGTATGGGCCCAATTTACAATATTATTCTGGTATTATATTTGTAAAATATATTTGTATCTCGCATGCTGTTATAACCTTTTTTTATAATGTAGAGACTGGGTCTGTTTACTGTAGTTCAAGGTTTCAAGGTCAGTTTATTGTCACCTGGACCAATTAAGGTACAGTGAAATTTGAGTTACTTGATATAAACAAGTTTCTAAACAAAAGAAGATAGACACAAAAAGCTGGAGTAACTCAGTGGGTCTTCTGAAGAAGGGTCTCGACCCGAAACGTCACCTATTCCTTTTCTCCAGGTTTTAGGGCAGTCTCCAATAAATCCAAAAGGGAGTAAGACATGTCATTGTTCAGAGATTTAGTTAAAATGTGAATCTTAGCAATACAAGAATAGTCAAGTCAAGTTGTGTTTTTGTCATATGAACAGGTATGGTAAGGTACAATGGAAACCCTGTTTACAGCAGTATCACTAAATGAAAACTACTCGCAGCAGTTTGTAGCCTAACTATATGCAAGAAACAAAAATACAATATTATCTTGATAGGGGTTACGTGAAGGCAGTTAAGAGCAGGCTTGTGTGGCAAGGATCTGGTCAATCAAATGACCCTTCTTTCTGCTGTAACATTTTCCAAGGCAGGATTTTATTTCAATGACAATTGACTTGGCAGCAAGGTGAAACATTCAAAATCAATCCACGCATCATCTTCTTTCACTAATACGCAGTCTCAATCAGTTAATGCAACCACCCCCAAAGAGTGGATACCTACTTATAAATCAAGCATTGATCTAATTCCTAACAGCTCAATAATTGATGGTAAAATGATGTCCTGGTTCGCACCAGACAACTTTTCAACGGTATCTCAAGGAACGATAATGCCAACTAAATAAGAACTGCAGCAAAAAAGGGGGAAATCAGTTAGGAAGGTAAAATTATCAAATGTTGAGAGCGTGATATTTTCATCAAAGACTAAAATCAGAGAGCAAGAGGTTCTTCGTGACAGTAGTCTGAACATCCGTAGAGTGATTTCCAGCACTTACACTAATAAATCTGCTTGAGAAACCTGCACCACAGAGAAGGTACAGGATTGGAAAAATCAACAGTGTAGACGTGAAAAATTTGAACGGAAAATCAGAAAGTCGGGATGAAAGGTCATTAACCTGAAATGATAACTCTGGTTCTCTCTCTCCACAGATGCTGCCTGACCAATGAGTATTTCCAACATTTCCCGTTTCCATTTAAGACCTGGAGCAGGTTTGGTGACTCATTTATTTCAATGGAGAGGAACAGCTGCAAGTCTAAAACTTTAATTAACAGTTAAATGCATTTTATTTTTTCCTTAATGTTTTGTGTTTGAGTTGTTTTAATTAACATTTAAACTTTAATAGTCTGGTTCATTTTTAATATATTGAATATTTCTGTGTGCTTGAGGCATTCATAAATATTCTCACTCTCAGTTTAGATGGGCTGTGAATCTCAGAATGTGGCTTCAGGGAAAAACTATCACTGCATTCACTCTCTTCTGAAAAAGACACAAAGTGCTGGAATGACTCAGTGGGTCAGACAGCATCTCTGGAGAACATGGTCGGGCAACGTTTTGGGGTGGAATCCTTCAGGCTGATTGTGGTGGGGAGGGAGGAAGAAACTGGAAGTGAGGAAGGGCCTGGAGAGTGATAGATGGATACATTTGAGGGGGTGGGGGTTGGACAAAGGCCATAGATGAGAAGACAAACGTTGTGAGATAAGGATAGAAGAAGTGGAAATTGTGAAGCCAGAAGAATGAAAATAGGTGGAAGGGGAGTACGGGTGTCAGGGGTTATGGGGAGAATGCAGGAGAATGTGGTTGAGAGAGAAAGATAGATCAGCCATAATTGAATGGCAGAGTAGACTTAATGGGCCAAATAGCCTACTACTGATCCTATAACTTATGAATCTATAATTCAAGTGTCTTAAAATAGCAAGAGGCAACTAATAACAAGATGCTTATCCTTTCATTTTTGCATTTGAGGGTAGGCTTCAGTTAGATACAAATACTCTGCTACTAATGCAAGCCGACAATCTATTTCAAAAGGAAGAAACAAAATTTATATTTTCTTCAATACAAAATGGGAAAAAACCCTAATAACAAGGCAAAATCTGGGAAAGTTACCTGGACTGGGAACTCTGTCACGGTACTTGGGGGTGTAATCATCCAACATCTGAAGCATTACCCACATGGTGAAGCTGAACAGACCGGCTAGGAAGCCATAAAAGACCAGATAGAAGAGAAAAATCAAAGCTGTACAGAGAAGAATATAGAAACAAAGTTAGATTGTATTTCCAAACGCCTTCAACTCCCAGGTTCATGATACAGTGCACACTTTCAAATTTTATAACGCAAGTAGGAGTCCTTTAGTGACTGAAAAACATCACCATTTCCTCACTCTCGGTAATGATTTTAATGCTTTCATAAGTCAGTCCCTGAGGCTGTACTTCAGCAACTCATTCTTTCAAAGCTCAGAGTTATGCAACATGGAAACTGGCCCAAGTCATCCATGCCAACTAAATTGCCAACCTGAGTTAGTCCCATTCGGCTGCATTTACTCCATATACCACACACAGTACTGAGAGTGTGATCTCACCAGCATCTTGTAGAGTTGAAACATGACATCCCAACTTTGTACCAGTCCACCAGACAACATTTAGAGTGCCTTTCACAAGGCATTGCCACCGTAAACTATTAAAACACAGCTGTGGCATTTTGTTTGGACAGCGAATTGGGAAAGGCAAATGAGGAAAGCAATAAGAATTTTGAATCGACGGCTTGGAATAAATGCTCAAGGATTCTGTGTGCATTTCAAATAATCTTAAATGTAAATTAAACCAAAGGTTATTCGGACTATGTGCTAACTCATTGCCAGCCCAGTCTCAAAACTAATCGCCTATCCTGCTAATGCTAATGTATTTTCTACATCTTCAAATATTTCTCAAATATACCTTTAGAAGCTGCAAACATCTTTGCAATGAAGTACCTAATACAAAATATTCCATCCGCCAACAACCCTGTGCAAAAAACTCATTTTATCAACATCCTTCCTCACTTTCGGTATTGATTTTAACATTTTTACGAGTCAGCCCTCAAGGCTAATCTTCAACTACTCATTCTTTCAAAGCTCAGAGTTATAGAGCACGGAAACTGGCCCTCCAGCCCGCTGCATCCATGCCAACAAATTTGCACACCTGAGTTAGTGACATTTGGCTGCATTTACTCCATATACCGCACACAAAACCACAAATGTGATCTCACCAGCATCTTGTAGATTGAAACATGAAATCCCAAATCTTCTACAATGTCCTGACCGATAAAGGCAAGTGTACCAAATGCCATTTTTACCATCTTGATGACCTGTTTTGACACTTTCTGGAAACTATGTACTTGCTATGTACTGAGGTTTCTCTGTTCTGCAACGTTCTCCAAGGCCCTTCCATTTACTGTGTAAATCCTACCCTGGTTCGACTCACCAAAATGCAACACCTCACATTCACCGAAGTTAAATTCCATTTGCAAATCCCTGTTCAAAATCCAAATCACTTTTCCCAGTTGAAATGCTAAATACCTTAACTATGTACTATACCACCAAATTTGCTGTCATCCACAAACTTACTAATCATGCCAACTACATTCTTATCCAGATCATTAATGTAGATAACAAACAATGGCACAACACTGATCACAGGCCCCCAATCTGATAAGATAACCCTCCAATCTGATAAAATAACCCTCCACTACCACCCTCTGAACCCTGCCACCAAGCCAGATTTATATTCAATTGGCTACCTCATCCTGGATACCATATGACCAGGTGGTTAACCTCAAAGGCCTTGCTAAAGTCCACATAGCAAATGTCTTCAGCACTGCCCTGGTCAATCCTCTTGATCATCTCTTGAAAAAACACATTCAAAATTGTGATTAAATTGAATGAAAACACACAATCAATAGAAAAACACAAAAGGAATGAAGTACTTAATTAATTGAAAGTGTATGTACAGGTAAATCATACCAACAGCATTACCACACAAAGCCATGCTGACTATCCTGAAGCAATGCTTGCCTTTCCAAATGCTGGTAGATAGTGTCCTTCAGAAACTCTTACTGTAACTTAACCACCACAGATGTCGGGCTCATCGGCCTCATTAAAATTGTCTTTTTTCTTAAGCCTATTCCTAAGTCTCTCCTCAGAGCGAGAGAATATTGTTTTTGATTTCATGTGGGTTCATGATGCGGACATCCCCAACAAGGCCGGTGATTAATGATCATCCTGGGTTGCTTTCTAGAGCCAAACACATTGCTGTAGATAATGGATAGGACGGAATTCCAAATGCTGGTTTACATTGAAGATAGACACAAAATGCTGGAGTAACTCAGCGGGCCAGGCAGTATCTCTGGAGAAAAGGAATAGGTGGCGTTTTGGGTCAAGATCCTTCTTCAGACTGAGAGTCGATCGCCCACTCCCATCCCCTACCAGGAAGGCCTTAAAGCCCTCCGTTTCTTCCTCAACCGCAGAACCAGCCAATTTCCCTCTATGAACGCTCTCCGCCTAGCGGAGCTGGTCCTCATGCTCAACAACCTCTCATTCGACTCCTCCCACCTCCTCCAAAACAAAGCCGTATCCATGGGCACACGCATGGGCCTCAGCCACACCTGCCTCTTTGTAGGGTACATCGAACAATCCCTGTTCCAGGCATACACTAGCCCTATCCCTGAACGCTATCTCTGCTACATTGATGACTGCATGGCGCTACCTCCTGCACCCATGCAGAGCTCATGGAATTCATTAACTTCACTACCAATTTCCATCCTGCTCTCAAATTCTCTTGGACCATCTTCGACACCTCCCTCCCCTTTCTTGATCTCACAAAGCAAAGGACTCTCAGTGTGAAGAAGTGTCTCGACCCAAAACATCACCTATTCCTTTTCTCCAGAGTTGCTGCCTGACCTGCTGAGTTACTCCAGCATTTTGTGTCTATCTTCACTGTAGAAATGGAATTGCATACAGGCCAGACCAGTAAAGGCAGCAGATTTTCTTCCCTGAAGAAATTTGTGAACCAAATGTGTTTTTATAACAATTGAGTTTTTCCATTGATGGCTCTGTTTTTTGTTTCATTAATCAAACTTAAATTCTCTATCTGCTGTGACAGTGCTTGAACTCATTATCTTGACTTTATTAATTGTTCCAAATTTCTATGCATTACTGATGAGCAACATAATCAAATCTACAAAAAACTATTCTCCACACATACCCTTCGCTCAAAATGCTGTTGGTTTGATCCACCCATGCATTTACTTTCAACAAATTAAGTACCTCATTCCTTTAGTGCCTTTTTATTGATTGTCCACTTTCATTCAATTTAATTTCCCAGAATCTATTACCAAACACATATACCCATCCTCAATACCATTTAATTTATTGCAGCTTTGCTGGTCTCTCTGTAACTGTCAAATAACTGATACCCAAAGAAAAGTAGATTAATGAAAGTTGTAGACTTTGAACTAAACAAAACCGATTTATTGTAGAAACCAGGCTGTTCAAAACCGAGCAATAATTAAATAACTCTGAAGGAGAATAATAATGTGAGGATTCTAACCAAACACTAGTCTTGATGAAGGTAAAGATATTAGAATTACGAATGCAATTGTTTTGAAAGAAGTCTTAAGATAAAATAAATGTAATATCTCTATACATGAAAATGCCCAAGTCTTTAGACACAGGAAAGCACGACCAGAAGATAAACTCTCCTGGATGCTCAGTGGGTCTCCTTCCAGAATTTTCTGATGTTTCTATCTATTGAAGGCTGATTAAATCGGATTAAGAATTCATTCAATGAATATAGATTTATGCAGATAAAACATTAAGATTGGTTTCAATAATCAAAAATGACAATCTGTGGAAGACAAACCAATTTCCTCCACTTTGCCATGGTGGCAGGAACAGCACAAGACTGGTGGACATGCAAATCTCAATGACAAACTGACTGTTTTTGCAACACACCTTTTTTTCCAAAGGAATCCTGATCAAAGACACAGGGGAGAAATAACCTCTCACAGGCTGGTTCTGACCCAGTAATCTGAAGTCCGTGAACAAACGTTGGTGTTCTCTGTTCCCCACCCCTGCCCAGGCATAATGCATTTGCAGCTTACATACTGGAGAAAAATGTGCATTTTCATATTCACATCAGTGATGCAATTACTCAATGGAAGTGTTAAACAAACAGTCAAAGATTGCAGGCAAATTATTTAAATGTTCAATATATATTTATGTATTTACCCTTCAGTTCTGCCTGTCTGAAGTTGTCCTGTCAAAATACATACCAATCATGCTATGCAAATACACATGTGGACAATTTTGCATACATAATGAATTTTAAACTTTTATACAATATCAAATAGTTTGATCTATTATTCAATAGTTGCTTGGCATATCTTGGCAGAAGAGGAATAAAATGTATTTCAGGGAAGCTTGTTTACTGGATTAGGAATTTATGGCCAGTATCATCAAGAAATAATGAGAAACCTTGGAAGAATTCAAAGCAAGATGTTAGTAATTAAAGGTCTCATTCCTGGAAAACATTAGAAAAGAAAATGGTATCAAAACAAAGCCACTTTATTTTCAAAACATATACTGCATTGGAATAGTGATCCCAAGAGGATTATCAGTTAGATGTTACTACAATCTCTAAATTAAATTATTGAACAATTATCAACACATTTTCGTAAATGCTGGATCCAATGATCTTTTGCAAGAAAGGAGCAAAATTCCTTATAAAAAGCAAATAACATATCCATAGCATTAAAAACGTTTTTTTTTAAATCCAGCAGCTGCAAGGAAAATAAAAAACAGCAGAGTAAAGTTTAATTTCAAATCTTTTTCTGTGAAAGTGTTAGTTCGTAAAGACAGAATAGTACATTTCATGAGATTAATACATCTAAAACACCTTGCAACTATTTAAGTACATTTACATCCACAATGTTAATATAAAAAGGAGCCAATTTAGATCCAGCAAGGCTCCCAAAACAACATTGTGATAATGCTAAATAATTTGTTTTTGAATACTAATATTGAATATTTGAAGGCAAATATTAGCCAGAAAAACATACCCTTGTCTTTTTTGAAAAAAAGTCTAAACGTTTCCATTATGGAGCCAATAGCACCTAATTTTTATTGACTGAACCATGAGTGCAGCATTCAATCAGCCCATGACTAGAGCTTGAGCACTAGTGTTTGGAGTAGTACTTGAACATTCTGAATCAGTAACAAAAATGGTATCATCTGAGACACAACTAACGACACAAATTTAAATTTAACAAACACCAATTTCAGCTTATTTTGCGTGTTTTGGTTACAATATTTTTTGGACACAACTTCATTCAGAATATAGATTACAAGCAAGATTTTGGAGTTTCGTATGCTAAAACAAAATCCATATTACAACTTGTGTCTTGAAATGCTTTCCAGCTGGTAAAGTACTTCGAGAAGTACAGTCAGTGACCTTATGCAGGAAACAGGGCAGCTAGTTTGTACTCAAGTATTATAACAGCCATGATTTTGTTTAAAAAGTGTCGATTGATGAATCAAACAGCATTGAAACAAGCCCTTCGGCCCAAGTTGCCCACGCCGACCAACATTTCCCACTACACCAGAACCACCTGCCTGTGTTTGGCCCATATTCCTCTAAACTATCCTATCCATATACCTCCAAATGTTTTTTAAACGCATGATAGTACCTGCCTCAACTACCTCCTCTGGCAGCTGGTTCCATAGACCCTTTGTGTAAAAAAGCTGGCCCTCGGGTTTCTATTAAATCGTTTCCCCCTCAACTTAAACCTATGTCCTCTGGTTGTTGATTCCCCTACTCTGGGTAAAAGTGTGCATTTACCCTATCTATTCCTGCTATTGTTCTAGAATGCAGTGCCACAGGTTCCTTTACGTCTACCTGAGAGATCGGACGGATTTTAAGTATAACATCTCGTCAATAAGATTCATCTTTGCAGTGCGCACTCACTCAGAGCTGCACTGGAGTGGCAGTCCAAGTATTTTTGTTATAATTCTGGAACTATTTGGAGGTGATTGTGCCACCAACATGGCAAACACTGTTAACTACAATAAAAATTTTAGAAATGGGTATATTTAAACCCAACTACATAATCGCTTATGACATCGCCTACAAAATCAAATCAAGTATAATCGACAGGTGAAGCATGTAACATCCTCATTTTGGTATAAAAGCTATTTTAAATAGCAATTTGTTTCAATTTTATGATTTAATAACGAAGCTTTTATTAATTGAGGAATGCAAAAAAATAGAGTTGGATGGAACATTGTGATTTTTCTACCAAAAGGTTCGGATGAAAAACTGATGCACTGCAGTGCCACCAATGGGGTGAATGTGTAATTATATGCGACTCAGTTTTATGAAAAAATGGCAGTTTCCTTGCAAACATGGAAATCAGAATTTATGATGGAAAAAAAATGCAGCAAAAATAAACACAAAGTGATTATTATTACACATAATGATTGTTTGGAACATTAAATATCATTTGTTTCAAAAATGTTACTTTTAACTATTAGTAAAATTAAAATTGAACTTTTCTTTTTCAATTTTCTAGTTCAGGCCCATGGATTGCTTGAAGTAAAATACAATGAATTATTTAGACTTGTTAATCTAACTCAGGAGAAAGGCTTTGAAAGAGAATCTTATTGCGCGGTACTTGTTACCTTAATTGAACATATAATTTATACAAGTAGAATATGCCAAAGTAATATAATAGAAATTCATTCATGTGATAATTGGAGACTTACGAATGGAGTAATAAAGAACTAGGGGCAGCATGGTGGCGCAGTGGTAGGGTTGCTATCTTATAATACCAGAGACCCGGGTTCGATCCCGACTATAGGTACTGTCTGTGTGGAGTTTGTACGTTCTCCCTGTAACCACGGGGTTTTCTTCACTCCAAAGACAAACAGATTTGTAGGTTAATTGGCTTTGGTAAGAATTGTAAATTGTCTCGAGTGTAGGATAGTGCTAGTGTACAGGGATCACTGGTCAGCACGGTCTCAGTGGGCCGATGGGCCTGTTTCCGTACTGTATTTCTAAAAACTAAAGAAAACTTTAAAAAAACAGAAAACATGTGTTGTTTGCAGCTCTATTCATCAACAGCCAAATTTAAATGATAACAGCAGAGATAGCACTGATCATTCACCAATTAAGTCATTTGAAAGATAAGTATCTATACAGTGGCTTTAATGTCAAAAAATGTCCTTGGCACCGAACCAAGGAAAGACATATTAGGGCAAGCAACCAACTTGGTTTTAAGGAATGTCTTGAAGGAGAACCCAAATGCCCACAAAAGACCCCACTATGATAGTAGCACCTTATTGCTGCTACCTTGCAGCTCCAGAGACTTGGGTTTGATCCTGGCCTTGGATGCTGTCTTTGTGGAGTTGCATGTTCTTTCTGCGACGCTGTGGTTTTCTGCTCAGTGTTCTGACTTCCTCTTACATGTCAAAGTTATGGGTGTGAGTGGCAGAAAACCTGTCCTTTAGAGAGGGGTGGCAGAATTGTTGTGGGTTAAGATGATGACATGTGAGAAGAAAAATGGTAAAAGCTTAAACAGTACTCGTTGATTGATGAGGATACATAAGCTGAAGATTCTTTTCTGTGCTTTATGACAGTCCAAGGCAGCCACAAATAAACTGGGAGATGCATAAGAGGCCAAAGTTGGCAATCCAAGAACTATCGGGCCGGAGGAATTACAGAAATAAATGAACCAGGAGAAAATGGAGGGATATAACGTTGTTCAAGGCACTGTAGATCCAAGGGTAAATGGGATCATATGGGTTGGATTACAAGCAACAAAACTTTAGATGAACTCCAAGTTTATGTAGAATAGAAGATAGGACTCATTCAAAAGAATATTGGATTCTGGTGACAACCAAAACATGAATGCAGAGTTTAGCAGAGGATGGGCTGAGACAAGAAAAAAAAGAGCGACAATTTTACAGCAAGAGGAAGTAATTACTCTTGATAATGAAGAAAATATTGGAATGGAATTAAAATTCAAGATCAAGTACAAACAGGATGGTGCAGCGGTAGAGTTGTTGCCTTACAGCGCCAGAGACCCGGATTTGATCATGACTATGGGAGCTGTCTGTATGGAGTTTCTACGTTCTCCCCGTGACTGCGTGGGTTTTCCTCGGATGCTCCAGTTTCTTCCCATAGTCCAAAGACGTACAGATTTGTACGTTAATTGCCTTTGATAAAGATTGTAAATTGCCCCTAGTGTGTAGGATAGTGCTAGTGTATGGAGATCGCTGGTCGGCATGGACACAGTGGGCCTAAGGGCCTGTTGACGTGCTCTATCTCTAAACAAAACTATTTGATGTAGATTGAGACAAGCCAAAGAGGAGGATGGAATTGGTGTGTGGGGAGTGGATTTACATTGTGAGCCAAATGCAGTTGTTTTGAGAAAATCTTGGCTCTTCTGGGATTGGATGTTGCGCCATCGGTTCCACCTATATGGGTCTCCTTTTAGTCAAAGTGATAGATGGCATTAACAACAATGTTGTCAAGTGTCACCAATGCACAAGTTAGATTCTGTCAGGAATTAAAATGGAATTTGTTCAAAACACTTTCAGCACTGTTACAACAAGGCTTAATGCAAGCCAAAGGAACATCACCTCATCTTCCATCTGAGCATTGTACAGCTTTCTGCTCACAATATTGAATTCCCCAACATCAGGGAATGTATTTGCTCTGTCTGTGTCAGACCTGGTCATTTTTGCCTCAAGTCATCCATCTGTGACATCGCGCCTTGCTCAGCATGTCCCACTGCCCTGCTATTAGAAACACATAATGCTGACAAACATGTTTAATCATCATCAAATTTTCACCATTCGACCTGCCTTCACCCTTGCACCTATCCATCCTTCCTCTCGTCTTCCTTGCAACTTAAAACTAACTTGTTATTTTTCTATTTCCCAATTCTGATGAACAGTCTTTGACCTGAAACATTAATTATACTTCTGCTGTCTCACCTACTCAGTGCTTCCAGCATTTTTTGTTTTTGTTTCAGATTACCACCATTGCAGGGGTTTAATTTTTTAAAATATTTATTGTTGAGTTGTTTCCGGACCTCAACAGTGAACAGTGGTGCATGGTGGGTGCAGCACAGTGGGGCAGCTGGTAGAGTATATGCCTTGCAGCACCCGAGACCCGGATTCGATCCTGACCTTGGGTGCTGTATGGGGTCTGCACATTCTCCCTGTAACCACATGGATTTCATCCTGGTGCTGCCGTTTCCTCCCACATCACAAAGACGTGTAGGTTTGTAGGAAAAAATGGCCTTTGCAAATTGCCCCCAATATGTCGGGAGTAGATGTGAAAGTGGGATAACACAGCTAGTGTGAATGGGTGATTAATGGTTGGTGTGGACTCGATGGGCCAGTTTCCTACAATAAAGAAAAAACTAAGGACATTACCCAATTACAACCCCATAACCCAATTACAATCTTGGCCCAAACACAGATTAAAAAGTTGAATTTAAAGTTGAGATTGGGAGCGATCAACAATGAGGGAACTTGTGATCCAGTGAAACTGAAGTCACGGGTAACATTACACTGGCTGGAATCATACCCATCACAAAGAATGACTTTTGTGGGGTCACTCCAGGACATTGCTCCTTATTTCCGGATGTTGTTTCTCAACCGTCTTCACCATCATGTCATAAGTGGAAATGTTTGCAGGTGATTCCACAATATCCAGTTCCATTCACAGCTTGTCAGGTCATGATTCGGTTCATCCCTGAATACAGTAAGGCTTGGGAACATTCAGGCTTGAATTGATGTGTGGCAATTAGTGTTACATGTCAGCTAAATGCCAGCAGCAACCATCTCTCCTTGACATTCAACAATATTACCACTGCAAGTCTACTAGCAGTAACATTCATGGGGTTGTCCAAAGACCAAACATTTAATTGAGCCAGCTATTGGGCTGAGGTAGGGTATATTTAGATGTGTGACTTCTCAAAATATTTTTATTACCTGACAAAGTCAGTCACAGTCTGCTGGCAGCAGAGGTGAGTGGGGATGTTTGGTTGACAACTCAAATGTCCAGGAACGAAGGAGATTACAGAGAGTGGTAAACACTGCCTGGTCCATCACAGCTACTGACCTCGCCATCATGGAAGAGATCTATAGAAAGCATCCAATATCATCAAAGACCCACATCACCCTGGCCACGCTCTCAATTCACTCATACCATCGGAAAGAAGGTCAGGAGTATGAAAACCTTGACCATCAAGAATAGCTTTATCTCAACAACCATCAAGATCTTGTTCAACACTAACCTCAACAATGAACCTCTATGGACCATCTTTGGGTTATTGTTTAAACTAGTTTTAATTCATTGTATTTTTTAATATATGTTATTTGTATGTATTGTGTTGACAAGCCTATTACTCTGCTTCAAATACAAAGTTTATTGTTACATTGTCTGTACATTTAGATTGTCCTATACAATTAAACATTCTGACTTTTGAATGCAAGGTTGAGGTTACCCTTAAATCAACTGTAATCTTTGTGAATAGCAGGGCACATTTAAGGGGCTGAATACCCTATTCTTGCTTCTTATTCATTTGTCCATATGCTTCTACTCTGTCATTGCCAGGGTAAAACTGTGCCTGTGCTAGTGTGTGCCTGTGCTCTGCAGCAATCTGCCAAGATTCCTTTCACAGAACCTGCCAAATTCCCAACTTCTACCATGTTGATAGATGTGGAGAATGGAGGCATCGTCTACAAGATTCCCTCCAAGTCGTGAACCATCCAGAAACAAAAAACATTTTGCTGTTCCTTCACCATCCCAGAGATTGAAACATGGAGTTGCTGGAAAGGTAAGCTTAGATCTGGAGCGAGAACATAATTGACGAGGAAAGGGAGACTCAAAATGTCTCCTTGTTTGCAAGGATGGATGGGTCGAAGGTGGTTTACTGATCGAGGCAGTGATGATGATTGGCTTTGTGGCTGTCAAGAGGGAACTATTGATGATATCAGATAAATGAAGCCCAGTAAAGCAGGTGGTCTGTGACTCTTTGAAAATCACGTCAATAGTGTAGGGAGGTGGGTCTCATGGATAACAGTTAATTCATAATGTATTAAAGCATTTATGAATCTCAAAATTGAATTTGTACCTTGATAAGCCACGATAAAGATAGCTACTCAGTCTCCAGTAATACTTTATTATAAATCTGTCCAGAATGTTAATTGAGGAAGAACAACTTAAATGTGTACTTGCAGAGTTTTATTAAATTAACGAAAGCTACCTGCTAAGGTTCCTCTGAATTCTGTAAACAGTTCTAGTCATCAAAATACTAGCCAATTGATGCCGTGCAGAATAGGGCAAAGAGAAAGGAATGAGTTAAGGAGAAAGGCTCAAGGAACTTTCGACCTTGAAAAATGATAATCAAGCGATGACCTTAAAAGAGCCATAAAGATAGTAAGTGGCATAGAAAAGATAAACCTGGAGTACCATTTCGAAACAAACAGTAGGGCAAGGGGGAACAAGTTTAAATTGTGAAAAAAAAAATTTCAGACTGATATCAGGATGTTTTTCTTCACACAAAGATTGAACACATGGAATTGACTCCTACCTAGGGTGGTGTTGGAAAACCCCTGGAATCACAAATATTTGGAAGCTGAGTTGCAATGGATACAATAATGCGATTTTTCTGTTTCGATGAGCCAGGATGTGCCAAATGGCCTTCCTCATCTGTATCCATTTTACACATCCCTGGAAATACATTTCCACATGCATTGTTTAAAACAGTATTTAATCAAGACAACAGCAAATCAGGGTTATGAAACTATTACGATTGCCACTGGAGCATCATCACCACATGGATGCAATAGCTCAGCAAGACACTCCACCACCATCTTTTCAAGAGCAACCTGACACATGTGATAAACACTAATCTATCCAGAGTAGCCCATGTTCTGAGAAGTAAAACGCTATCTGCTTGGTTTTGCAATCCAAGTGTTATATTTAATCCAACAAAAGAAATGATAACCTGCCTCTATGATTGGTTATGGGGAGTAGGTAGGAAAACAGATCGAGTCCAAGCTCAAATGAACCATGATCTTAATTGCGTGGTGGATTCAAGGAGTCATCCGGCTTATTTATGTCCCTATTTAGGTTCATGGTTCCTATCGCACATGTAATGCAAGTACTGATAATGGCTATTCATTATCCAATGTCAATATTGACTTCCATTGCAAATGGAAGATGCCATCTGAGAAAAGAAGACGTAAACACACAAACAGATTAAATTGTATTAAGTATTACCATTTTGCTCATATATCCTAAGGTCATTGCAGGTACTGATATG
The DNA here is from genome assembly GCF_053455715.1 of Rhinoraja longicauda. NCBI lineage: Eukaryota > Metazoa > Chordata > Chondrichthyes > Rajiformes > Arhynchobatidae > Rhinoraja > Rhinoraja longicauda. Next base: position 13,631,224 of record NC_135965.1, on the reverse strand, counting down.
ATAGTTATTTAGTTATCGAAGTGGTCAGATTTCTTACCATTGGTGCATTGGCCTGAGCACAGTTCAACTCCACTTACCAAGCTAACACATTGACTGCTCTCTAGTTCTCTTTCAGACCAGATGCTGCTAAGGGCATATTATTTAAAATTAATAGATTCAGTACTCGTATTCTTATCCTTTCCTTAGGCATTGCTGCTTCCAATGTCTACCCAGAAAGGGTGGACATATAGGGGTGAGTTGGTGCCTCACAGCACCAGAGACCTGGGTTTGATCCTGACCTCTGTGTGGAGTTTGCACATTCTCCTTGTGACTGAATGGGTTTCCTCCGGGTGCTCCGGTTTGCTTCTACATCCAAAAGACGTGTGGGTTTGTGGGTTAATTGGCTTCTGTAAATTTCCCCTAGTGTGTAGGGAGTGAATGTGAAAGTAGAATAACATAGAACCAATGTGAACGGATGATTGATGATCGGCGAGGACTCGGTGGGCCAAAGGGCCAGTTTCCACATTGTGCCTCTAAACTAAAAACTAAACGACGATGTAGCCAACAATGGAAGCTTATAAAGCAAAAGCATGGGTTGAGAGGAGAGAAGTGCCTATTATCTGCGTCAAACATTTTTAGGGTGAAATCAATTCCCTTCTTCCCCCATACTCGAAGGGCCGAATGGCCTACTCCTGCACCTATTTTCTATGTTTTCTATACTCTCGCCATTTGCTGACTATCGAAATTCTTATTTTTTGTGTGGAGTTTAACTTGAAGGGCAATACCCAGGCAGAGCTATTCTGTGCAGCATTTCAGTCAAAAGTAGGTTTTCGGTAAAATCCTTGTTTTAGAATCCAAAACAACAATGATAAACATATTTGGTCAACAGAAACCAAAGGACTGTGCGGTTTGGTTGGGTACTACCGTCCAAAGCTTTAATTTGTTTCAGAAATTGGATTCCCCATCCTGCCTGCATCCTCAGTTTTCATTTTTCTTAAATGCGGAGGTTGGTAAAAGCCAAATACACCCCAAAAATCAGTCAAAAAAGGCAAAGTAACATAAAGGACGAGTACTAACATCAATGTTATAAGTAGACACTTTAGCTAATGCACATCTTTCCTTACATGAACAACACCTGCATCACAGTTTAGATTTAAAAAAAACATTAAATATTTGTTACAATGGCCCAAGGAAAGGAAATATTTATTGCAAACAGTTAAAAATATTTGGCTTCACGCTTCTGAATAGCGCTCTACTCTGGTTCCTGCGGTAGTTTTTGGCAGAACTGTTAAGCAATATAGCACATACAGGAGATACAGACTAGATCGTCTTCCTTGTCTGCACAGATCATAAAAATTGATTGTTAAATAAGAAAAGGTTTCCATATACATTCAATGTAAGTAAATTGTCTTTAAACACTCGAAAAAGGAACTTCTAAGACGAATGGAAAGAATTATCCTTATCACCTTAAACAAAAATTAGATCTCCAATTATCCTGTGTATCCGCACAATGTTCCCACTCAAGATTTTTCTTACCTTCCAAAATGTGGACATTATTATATTTAGGTCGACCTATCGCAAAGTTATGGTTTCCAAGTGAAAATTAAAAATGATGTAAGTCAATAACGTACAGGAAAAAAATCTGTACCATTTCGACCTCCAATGACTTTGCCCACCATTTCTAATTATTAAATTAGATAAACGATTCAACATAAGTAATATAAATAAATGTTTTTTTAAATGAAGCAATGTAAATTAAAAGTCGACCATATTAAACCATTTGCCATTTTGGAAACCTTTAGCTAGCAGCGCTTCTCCAATTATTCGTCCTCAGGGATTCCGTTTCTGTGGGAACTGCATTGCTACAATCCATCTATGATGAAATTCACACCTTCTTTTCAAGAAGAGGTTACTTCAGAGTTGCTAAAGGTACAGTTACAAAATGACTCGAAATCTTTGACCGTGAAATATAATAATTTATGCATATGTTGCCATGCAATAGGCGTAACCCCCAGCATTACATTACATTGGCGAGATTTCCTTTCACGCTGATTAAAATGAGGATGTTTAAAATTACAAGCATTTTATTTTGCATTTACATCAACAATTCGCATTTACTGCTCGGTCAGCGCCTTGAGGTTTATAAGTGTATCAAAATCTTGTTGGAACGAGATGGAAGCAGGAAACCTGGCGGATACGTCCAGTCATTCACATCGAGCATTAGGAGTTTGCTCACGTTAACACTCAGCATCATGATTGACAGTCACTGCATAATGCGCAGGTTTATTACCTCCCGCCTGCTAAGCACCCCCCACCCCACCAAAGTTACATCTTGTCATACTAGCACGTAGCATACTGACAATGCTTTACATAAACATTGTAATCTTCCTCACATTCCCCCGACGTAGCATTTGCGTTCCCGTCCTCATCAATGTCACGGGTGTGTGTGTGTGTGTGTGTGTGTGTGTGTATGAAAGAGAGTGACTATGTATGTGCGTGAAAGGGAGGGAGGGGGAGAGAGAGGGGAGAGAGAGAGAGGGGGGATTCCCGATGACTCTCCATATTCAGCCCTCAATCCCTGCGGGGATGCAGCCCGGCTCACCGGCCACCATCCAGCTAACATGGGAAACACAGCATTGCGGGCAAAAGCCAGCGGATATTTCACCCTCTCCCCTGCAAACGCCGCGATCGTGACCAGGGTGCAGTCTTGCCCTCCAACACCCAATCATAAACATGATGCACCTATCAAAGCTGACTGTAAAGCGCACACAATAGACAGAAGCACTCAATTTACAATACTAGCAATATATGAACTCGGGAATCGCCTCGCGTTGATTTATGTGCCTTTCCCCCCTCTGAATAGACTTATTATTTTTCAGTGTGTGAGCGCAAAGCAGCGGGTGTTGGCATGTCTCCCCCCCCCCCCCTCTCTCGCCCCTCGTTTCCTTACCCCAACTGCTGGCGGTCCTGCCCATGAACTGGCCGGTGCCCGGGTTGTAGATGAAGTGCTTCCATCCTCCTGCTTGCTCCATATCCTTCTTCGCATCCTTGTCAGCCATGGTGCTGCAGATTAGATCGGAGTTTTAATCTGCAAGAGTTATTTCAGGCAGGCGAGGGGTGGAGTGGGTGTTTGGGAGGTGGTTATCCTTTTAAAAATAAATAAATAAAAAGCAAAATGTGTGTCTCTCTGTCTGTGTCTGTCTGTCTGGCTCTCTCGACCTGATCCCACTTGCGCTGCCGTCGCCCTTCGCTTCGATGCTGCAGTGAAGAGCCGCAGCGGCTACCCCGCGGGTATAAGGACTCACCGAGCATGCGCCTTGCGCAAAGCGAGCGCGCGCCGCCGCTCAAAGCGCGCTCCCGCGGGGAGAGGGTGCACGCGCCGCGGCGAGGGAGGAGGCGCCGGGAGCGCGCCGGGGGGGGGAGCGGGAGCGCGCGAGCAGTGGCTGCTGCTGGTGCTTCAGCCAAGGTGAGCGCTTCTTTGGAACGCGGAGACAGTGACGGCGGCCAAGTTGCTACACTTGCGGCTTGTTACAATGTGGCGGCGGAGCTCCCTCCCTCCCCTCCCCCCGCGATCGTCTGCATTGGGTGGGAGGGTGGGGGGTGACGGGGCTGCAGCGCGGGAGGGAGCAGGGACCGCGGGCACGCGCGCTGCACCACGCCACACCACACCACGGCGGAGTGTTTGCGCGCTCACCTGCGGTCCAAGGGAGGGAGAGAGGGGTGGGTGAAAGTCTCGATCTTCGTCAGCCACTGCAGTGAATTCGTGCTGGCTTGAGGATTGGAGAAGGGACATTATTCCGCCCTACTTCGCATGCTTGTAACACCGATGGGTTTCGACACATTGCGAAACACACACATTATTTTCGCACTAAATGGATGCCCTGGAATTTGTCTTCACGTTGATGAAAGGGGGTCAGGCCATGAACTCGTTTGGCTTATCCCCTTTAGTGTGGAATTGTGATTTCTGCATTTCAACGCCAAATTTCATTCTGTTCGTTCTTCCACAACACGAAGTGACATTCAAAAGCAAAACACTGCAACATCGAACATCTGATATAAAGTACAGCATAAAGGTGCTGGAAATATTCAATATCTGTAGCGAGTTATATTTCAATTCCATGATTTATAGAGGATCTGAGAAAAAATTTGAGGTTAAAAAGTTCCAAAAGGAGGGATACATTTTCATCCTGTAGAACAAAAACAGAAAAAATAGTGGAAATCAAGAAAGCAAGGGAAAGAGTGGGCTTCAAGTGATGGAGTGGAGTGGGAGATAAATAGATGGGGAGATGGGTGTGATAATGCTTGGATGGATGGCTGGAGGAGATTGCAAAAGCTGAGGTTATTTGTGCAACTTCAACAATTGTACAGCTTGACTCATTTGTCATTCAGTACATTTGTCATTCAAACTCTCCTCCAACCTCTCACACCTTCTCTTCAGTTCTTTCCCTTCCACCCCCTCATCTCCCACCAAAGGATGATATAAAAAATAGAAGCAGGAGGAGAACCTTTATCCACTTATTGGTGCTCTGCCATTCAATAAAAATCCTGGCTGATCTTTCACTTCATCGCCACTTTTCTGCATATCTCTTGATTCCCTAAATATCTTTGATCTCTGACTTGAATTTACTCAGTGACTGAGCCCCCACAGCTCTCTTCCATAAATAATTCTGCAGAAGAAATGAATTCTCGTATCTGTCCAGAAAAGCTAAAACACCCATTTTGAGGCTGTGACCTCTGGTCTAGACAACCCAGCCAACCCTGCATCTACCTGACAAACTGCTTATGGATTCTATACATTTTCGATCTGGTTACATTGTAAACTTGAGCTTTTAGAGTCAGAATGTTCATTCTTTCCTCATCTGATGAAGTTGCCGCCTCAGGAATCAATCTGGTGAGCCCTTGTGGCGATCCCTCCATCGCAAGAATATCCTGCCAGATGGGGTCTCACCAGGGGCCTCTCTGTTTGGCACGAAACATCTCTGCTCTTGTATTCTAATCCTTTTGCAATAAATGTCAATGTGGCATTTGCTGCTTGCTTGCTGAACCTGCATGCTAACTTTCACTGTTTCATCTACAGGGACTCCCAGGTCTCAGGTTTTTGACATCTTTCAATCAGCATTTAAAAAAATACTCTTGCCTATTTTTTTCTATCAAAATGAATGACTTCACAATACATTCAATCTATCATTGCTTGCTCATTCATTGAACTACCTGGACCGGCCCCTGCTACGGAAACTGCTCTGTCATGGCTTCAGAGTCACACTGGCATATAGTCTTGTATCATTAGTAAACTTGGATGTATGCACCTGCACACACCCAGCCCTTCATCCAAGAGTCAAGAGTGTTTTATTGTCATATGTCCCGAAACAGAACAATGAGATTTTTACTTGCAGCAGCACAACAGATATGTAACAGACAGTGCTCTTTAAACATCATTCTAAACAACAAAAATAGTTCAGTTTATTAAAAAAGTGAACAATAATAGTGCAAAGACAAAAACAATGCCCTCTTTCCTTAGAATTTGATCAGATCTATTAAATATTTCTAGCAATTCTTTTTTTCTTCAAATATTATTATTTTTTAATTGTGGGGGGGGGGGGGGGATGGGAAACCACTGGAGCTTAGTTTGTACGCTGAAGGAGGAATTGGATGTTTGATTGAGTATAACATTGGGTCCAGCTGGGGCCTAGGCTGATATGTTGTAGCAGTTCCCATTACTGAACCGATCATTGCTGTAGCTCTGTTGGTATTAGTTTATTATTGTCATGTGCACCAAGAGACAGTGAATAACTTTTATTTGCCTGCTATCCAATCAAATCAGATAATACGACATATTAATACAATCAAACCATACACAACAGGTAGAGCAAAGAGAAAAATACAGACTTACAAGTGCAAAAGAGATTTAAAAGAATGGGGCAAATGTATTGGATGATAAGATCATCTTCTGGACCAGCACACAAAGAACCACCATGCCCCAGTACCATCTTGATAGGTGCATTGTTTGTATACAATGATGATAGGTCCTGATCTGAAAGGGGTGTGAGTTTATGGGGCACAGCCTGACCTCACCGACCTGTTTTGAGTATCAGCCTGACCTCAACATACGGTTGGGACATGTTGGGCTTGGGATGGGTAACATAGCTCCAAAAGGAATGAAGGTGGACCATGCCAAGGTGAAGCTAAACAGTAGCTTGTGGAAGCTGAAGGCTAGAATAATACAGCAAAATGCAACAATGATAAATTAAGTTGAAAGAGAGATAAGGTGAATAGCCACGGTTTTTCCCCAGTGCAAGGAAGTCTATAAACTATAAGGCATGGGTTGAAGGCGAAAGGGGATAGATTGAAAAGGGACTTGTGTGGCATCATTTTCATACAGTGCATATGAAATAACCTGCCAAAGAAAGGCAGCACAATGGCATAGTGGTAGAGCTGCTGCCTTACTGTGACAGAGACCCGGGTTCGATCTTGACCACAGGTGCTGTCTGTACGGAGTTTGTACATTCTCCCTGTAACTGCATGGGTTTTTTTTCCAGGTGCTCCGGTTTCCTCCCACACTACAAAGTCATACGGCACGGTGGCGCAGTGGTAGAGTTGCTGCCGTACAGCTCCAGAGTCCCGGGTTCTGTATGGAGTTTGTACGTTCTCCCCGGGACCGCGTGGGTTTTCTCCGAGATCTTCGGTTTCCTCCCACACTCCAAAGAAGTACAGGTTTGCAGGTTAATTGGCTTGGTATAAATGTAAATTGGCCCTAGTGTGTGTAGGATAGTGTTAATATGCGGGGATTGCTGGTCAGTGCGGACTTGGCGGGCCGAAGGGCCTGTTACCGCGCTGTATCTCTAAAACTAAAACAAAATCATTCAGGTTTGTAGGCTAATTGGCTTCAGTAAAAATTCTAAATTGTCCCTGGTATGTAGGATAGTGTTAGTGTATGGGGTGATTGTTGGTCGGCACAAACTCGTTGGGCCGAATGGCCTGTTTCCGTGCTGTATCTCTAAAGTCTAATGTCTAAAATGAAGTGATAGAGCAGGTAGAGTTACAACATTTAAAATACACCTAGATAGCTACATGGATAGGAAGGGGCTTGGAGGGATATGGCACAGGCACATGGGACTCGCTTGGTTCGACAACTTATTCTGCTGAAGGGCCTGTTTTCGTGCTGTGCAGTACTGGTATTAGAAATTCCCATCAACTCTCCCCAGATTCTACCACTCACCTACACACTATGGGCAATTTGCCACGACCTATAAACAATAGACAATAGGTGCAGGAGTAGGCCATTCGGCCCTTCGAGCCAGCACTCCCATTCAATGTGATCATGGCTGATCATTCACAATCAGTACCCCGTTCCTGCCTTCTCCCCATATCCCCTGACTCCGCTATCTTTAAGAGCTCTATCTAGCTCTCTCTTGAAAGCATCCAGAGAATTGGCTTCCACTGCCTTCTGAGGCAGAGAATTCCACAGCTTTACAACTCTCTGAGAGAAAAAGTTTTTCCTCATCTCCGTTCTAAATCTACCCCTTATTCTTAAACTGTGGCCCTTGGTTCTGGACTCCCCCAACATTGGGAACATGTTTCCTGCCTCTAACGTGTCCAATCCCTTAATAATCTTATATGTTTCAATTAGATCCCCTCTTATCCTTCTAAATTCCAGTGTATACAAGCCTAGTCGCTCCAGTCTTTCAACATACGACAGTCCCGCCATTCCGGGAATTAACCTAGTGAACCTACGCTGCATGCCAGAATATCCTTCCTCACATTTGGAGACCAAAACTGCACACGATAGTCCAGGTGCGGTCTCACTAGGGCCCTGTACAACTGCAGAAGGACCTCTTTGCTCCTATACTCAACTCCTCATTATGAAGGCCAACATTCCCTTGACTTTCTTCACTGCCTGCTGTACCTGCATGCTTCAACCAACCAAGCTGCACATTTTTAGGATGTGGGAGGAAACTGGAGGACATGGATCAAACTCATGTGGTCAAAAAGGACAATGTACAAGTTCCACTAGACAGTTGGGATTGAATTTGGTCAGTGGAGCTGTGAGGCAGCAGCTCTACGAGCTGTGCCACTGGGTCAAGTCAAGTCTGGTTTATTGTCTTTTGCACAAGTAGACTGAGGTACAGGTACGATGAAAATCTTGCTTGCAGCAGGTACATACACTCTGACAACACATAAAAACAAAATATACAGAGATTACATATAAAGTGCAAGAAGGTAAACAGAAAAGACTGCAAAGTAAAACAAGACATTAGTGCAACACCACAGTATTAGAAAATAAAGTAAGTCCATCGTACTGCAAGAGGCCATCTATTGTAGAGAGACTGCCATCCCATTAGAAGAAGTAGAAAGAAATGGTGTACACATTTTGATTGAAATAGAGTGGCTTTGGCAGTTGATATCGAGAAGAATTTCAATCTAAATTGAAGATTATTCCAATGCATTTTTATTGATATTAAATTAGATTTCTAAATCATTTGTGTTAATAATGGGTAATTAAATGGTGAAGTAAAGCTGTATGTTAGCTCTGTTTTTATTTACTAGTATTTACATTTGGATTACTGGATGCAGTTTAGCTTTTCAGATAGAGGACAGAGCTGATCCCATGACCTCAGGGGGTCCTGAACTTTTTTCTGTGTCCCATTTTGAAGGGATCTATTTTTGTGGAACTCTGTCTTCTCTAATTACAGGCATTGAATTTGTTTTTATAAATAATTCTCTCTTCTACTGATGCCAAGTCCCTGCCTCACCCGCCCCACCAAATTAAATGCGTAGGCAATTGTTAATAAGGGCTTCAGTGGAGTACCAAGTGAGTGGTGTAGTTGCAAGACCAATTGTCATGATAAGAATTCAACAAGGAATCTGTTTGTTTATTGCAATGCATGAAAGGTTATATCACTTCAAGTAGAGCAAGGAATTGTGGCAGAGTATATCTCATCTAACTAACAAATGAGTAATTTTTTAATATGAAATACGGTTCACTGCCGAGCATATTTCCTTTACCTATATTGTGTTTCTCTATTTAAAAAGCAATGCAATAACATAAACTTTCATACCTTTTTCAAGACATGCCCAAGCACTTTGCAACCAATGTCGCAGTGTAGTCACTATTGTTAATTTTTAATTTATTGATTGAAGGAGTTTTCTTTCCATAGAGCATGAAGTGTTTGCTTTAGGTGCTTTTGGTAGCACAGAAATTGATAAATTGTCAAATCTGGCTTGAGTCCTCAATCTATTCAACATCTCTTCAAATCCTTGAATCTCTCAAGCCTAGAAAAAAAAGAAAAGCCACTGTAAGGAAAAGTCTATTTCTGCCATCAGTTAATTTGGTCACCACTGATGCAAACAAAACCTCAAAACTTGAATTTCATTTTCTTTGTTACATTTATCTATGATTATTAAACACAAACTTTATAAATTGGGGCATCATTTGCCCGGAGCATCAGGCTGTTGGCTCAAACATTTGAGACAATGTTCAGGTAATATTTACCATCCATGGCAAAAAAACAAGCTTTTTTGCTTAGGATTCCAGCATCTGCAGTTTCTTCAGTCCTCATATCACCTAACCCCCTTGAGGTTAGAAGGTTGCAAGATGTTGACCAAAATGATGAAGGTGGATGAAACAGGAAGGCAAAGGGCCTGGAGTGTACAGATACTTGACTAGTATTGATAGATTTATAACCTCAAAATGGATGAACATAATGACAAAATTGTTATAGTAATGGGAGTGTATTGTAATATTGTAACACGGACTTGGTGAGAGTCTGATTCTCCAAACCTCCAAAGGTTTGGAGAATCAGACTCTCACCAAGTCCGTGTTACAATATTACAATACACTCCCATTACTATAACAATTTTGTCATTATGTTCATCCATTTTGAGGTTATAAATCTATCAATACTAGTCAAGTATCTTGATGGCATACATATTGTAGACTATTGACTGAAACCATGTGGAAATGTGATTCACTTTCTGTAGGAGCATTTTGGCATTGAGGGTCATTTTGTAGAACAAACTACTTCAAATGGAAATGTAATACATTTTATAAACTACCTGAACATCTAGCATTTCTGATTGACAAATGGTTTAGTTCTTTAGAGGATTAAATGACACGGTCAGCATTTTTCTGTCTACCATGACTTTTCTCATATTAGCAGCATATTTCAGAAACTCTCCAACCAAGTTTGCAAAGGTAATTAAGGTTTAATTTTATGAGTTTTTAAAACATTTCCTGTCCCTTTCAGTACAAAAAATCTGTTCTGCCCTAAACAGCAGTTCTTACAACATTTCTAAATGTTTAATGTTTCTCTCGTCTACCTTAATGTTTACATTTTTTATTTTTCTTTTCCAACAATCTTTGGAGTGGCACAGTGACGTAGCTGGCAGAGTTGCTGCCTCACAGTGGCAGAGATGCGGGTTTGATTCTGACTTCAGGTGCTGTCCATGTGGAGTTTGCCCGTTCTCCCTGTGACTGCCTGAGTTTACTCCGTGTGCTCCGGTTTCCTCCCACATCCCAAAGCTTTGCGCGTCGACAGGTTAATTGACCTCTGTAAATTGCCCCAAGTTTGTACGGGGTGGATGTGAAGAGCTTGTTTCCATGCTGTATCTTGCAATCAAGTCCATCAATGAATCTTTCTTCGTCAGTTTGAAACTGGGGTCACTTTGTAAACATTTGGAGCAAAAGTAAATTACACCGATTTCTGAAATCATGGGCTTTCTTAAACTTTAGGATCAACGTCCAGAAACACAAGGGATTACAAAGTTGGCTTTTTATTGCCAATCATCTCAATTTAACTGTACACGGTTGCTGATCACACTCTCAGATCAGAGTGAGCAGTCAGGGGAGTGTATTGTGGCCATCTAGGGACACAAAGCAATACCAATATAAATAGCTGATGTCCATGAGAGCTCCATAAATGGAAGTAACTGCATTCTTCCCTAATCTGAAAACTAAAAACTGCAGTGTCACACCATCAGCTAACAGGAAGGAAAAGTGTGCAGATGACTTGGATGTGAACTTAAATTGACAATAACAAAGTTTTAACAAATATTAAATGTGATCATCCCTTTTTCTCTTTAAAAAAAAATCTTTTTTGTATCCATGATAATATCATCTGTAAGCAATGTCAGTTTTCATATCTATGCTGACAATACATTGCTCTGTCTCACCAACATTCCTCGACCTCTATATGTCAGAGATCTTGTCTAATGCTCAGAACTGGATGAAGAGAAATTTCTGTATTGGGAAGGCCAATTCAGTTTTCTTTGGTACTCATCACAAAACGCATTCCCAATCTCGTTGTACCCCTGTACAATGACAATAAAGATATATTGTATTGTATTGTATTGTATTGTATTGATTCACCCACTCCACCTTTCAACCTGAAATTGTCCCTGACCATTCATAACCTTAGGGCCGCGTTTGTCGCCAAACTAAGATTCAGCCCACAATTCTGCAGCTTCACTAAGACTGTGTTTCCATCTGTGTATCGTTGGCCACCTCTGTCCCGTCCAAATCCTCCAACTTTCATCTATGTCCCTGTAAGTCCCTTGGACATAATTATTTCAATGCAGCCCTGGCTGGCTCCCCTGTTCTACTTGAGATCTAGAATGTTGATGCCCTAACTTGTCCCAACTTCTATCCTAACTGGTATCATGCATCAGCCCCATGAATACCAACTTACATTAATTCCCTATGAGCAGCACCTCTTATTTTCCAATTCGCACTCATTTTTAAATCACTCTATGACCTCACTCATCCTTTTCCCCGCTCATGTCTGATGCAAGATCTTCACCTCAAAATATTAACTCACCCTCTCTGTTCCTGTGAAGATTTTCCAGCATTATTATATCAATAATTTTATCCTTTCCAAGTATGGAGAAGAGTAAGGGGAAACTGAGCAAATGTCTCTCATTTTAACAAGTTAATGTAGAGGGTGTGCATTATATTTTATATTTACTTGCCCCATCCCACATCCCCCCAACCCTGCTCCTGAACCCAACTCATCACCTATCCATGGTCTCCAGGGATGTTGACTGACCCACCCGCTGAGTTACTCCAGCACTTTGTGTCTTTTTTCTAAACCAGCATCTTTTTTTTTGTGTCTATAAATCAGTCTGAAGAAGAGTTCCAACCCCAAATGTTGCCCATCCATGTTTCCCCTGAGATGCTGCCTGACCTGCTGAATGATTCCCGCACTCTGTCTTTTTATTCTGCTCGTAAAAAAGTTGCCCCACAGAAGGCTGAATCCAGCCAATACGTCAATCAGCCAATACCCAAACACATGATCTGCATATATATTTCATTCCTATTTGTAGTACTTTCTATAAATTGTATTTTCCTCTGAGACCATTAAAACTAAGACCATACTTAAAATTGTGTTAATGGTAAAGTACTGTAATTATGAAAGGACGTATATAAATGTATGTTGTTCCAGCTGTGGATCTTACTAATTTTATATATGGATTCCCTATCGCATCTAAGCTTATATATTCCATACTCTCCTACTTCAAATAATGATCATAATTCAAAATCTTTTGATGGCGATAAAACTTTTTTGAATTTTCAGCGTCTAAAGAATTGGACTTTGCAAATGCGTCTATTTACCATAATTTTCCTTTTTTTTCTCTGTGGTCTTTTCCACTTGTTTTTCTTTTGAATCGTCATATGAACCCGAATTCCAAGATCCCTCTGCTCTTCCCACCTTTTCTCATATAATAATTACTTATTTTCAACAAGAAGTAGGTTGATTGTAAAGTCAGCTACAAATGAGCTTTTCTGCCGCAGTTCTGAGCAGTGATGTAATAACTCTATTAATGTGACAAACCTCAAAAATAGAATAATTTATCACTGAGAGAAAATGATTTAGACAATAGACAATAGACAATAGGTGCAGGAGTAGGCCATTCAGCCCTTCGAGCCAGCACCGCCATTCAATGCGATCATGGCTGATCACTCTCAATCAGTACCCCGTTCCTGCCTTCTCCCCATACCCCCTCACTCCGCTATCCTTAAGTCATTCAATAATTACTTATTATTCATAAGCCATTCATTAATAAAAGAAAGGTTTAATATTTATTGAAGCATTTAACTCCAATTTGCAGTATTTATAAAAGTAGCATACAGATTTCAGTCATTGGCTATACCTAAAGGCAAATACTTAATTTGTGCAAAGCAGTTGTGGATTTATTTTGTGGTACAATATGAAGCATATCGAACATAGATTCTTTATTTTCAAATATCATGTAATTTACATGATTGAAATTTTGTATTTATGTTATTTTCATCAGATATTAGGTCAGTGACTTGCCAATGAATTGAAATCCAGAAATTGTAAATGGGGCCTTGGGAATACTCAAAGGAATAAGCAGAGGCTGTGAATGCATTGTAGCATTAAGAGATAAGGACAAGTGCGGCTAGACTACAATCAGTAAAAATAGCAGGAACATATTGAATATTGAGTAACAGGCAATCACTGGAGTAATCAAAAGTGCAGTTCCATGATAAAGACATTATGATTAAAATTTCCTGAATATTTAGATGATTGGTAGAGGAGTGATATTGTTCATTAGTTCTTGGGTTACCACACGAGTAGATGCTAACTAGATGGAGAGAACCATAAAGCAGGGCTTTAGTAATCATATTAATACTGTCATATTAGTGGTAAGTTGGTGATGGGAAATAGGAACATGCTGAAATGGATATGGATTATGTTGTTTGTTTAGGATGGCAGATTAATTGGATGCTTCCATCAGTCTGTTCCAATAATTCTCGGTTTGTTAGGGAGGATCAAATGACCCTGTGCTAGGAAGGATCAAATCCTGTAGAAATGTTGGACATATTATGAACTAAGTGCATTGAACAGAGTGCGAACTTGATACTAAATAGCTGTCAACATCATAAACAGCTAGCTACTTCCTATATTTCTGGCACTAAGGAAGTACCCAAAAGGGGCAATGGATGTGATATAAAGCTTTGATGTATAAATAAATAGCAACGAATGTGGGATTCAAGATATATCAAAGGATATACAAAGCATCAGTTAATTGCTTCACACATCCGTGCACTGCTTATTTAGCTGAAGACTAACCCAAGAAGGCCAAGGATAAAAGTTGTGTTAGGATGAACTTAATAGTTCCTGATGCAGTTTACCAGGAAGTCAAGTTCCTGCATGCAACTAAAACATTTTTGACAGCTTCAATGGTGTATTTTTAAAACCGCTGTAAGCGTACCTCTTCTGAACATATCCAGAATTTGAAGTGGTAGAAATTATAAGATGTAATCAAACCCTGTCAGGTTTTGTTCTTTGCACTTTTGCTCTTCTTTCAAAATATCATAAGAACAATTCTTATTGGAATGACACTGGTTGAGATTTTAATATGACCATTGTAATGGGGTTGAGAGGGAAAATAGATCAGCTATGATTGAATGACAGAGTAGATTTGATGTGCTCAATGGTCTAATTCTGTTCCTATGACTTATGGTCATGTGGTCTGAGCCCTTGTCACAAATATTATGATAAACTAGACCAAGTGGACCCATTGGGCCCAAACCTCTACTGCATTGGTGCAGTCCCCCTCCTCCCCCTCCCTTCCCCCCCTCCACCCCTCCCCCTCCCCTTCCCTCCCCCCTCCCCTCCCTCCTTCCCCTTCCCCCCACTGCATCCCCCTCAACCCCGTTATCTTCCCCCCCTCCCTCCCCCCACCCTCCACCCCTCCCTCCCTAGGAGATAGATTTAAACTTTAAAATGTGAATAACTTAAAAAATATAACACCGATTTCAATGAAACTCCTTCCATTAGCACCAAAGGGACGATGGTGAGTAAGGTGGGCCTAAAATTGTTGCGCTATCGTGTACCGTTTTGGCTGTAGTTCAGGAACAAACAAACAAACAAACGAGAGTTTTAGTATATAGATGTGAGAATCTAAAATATATCAGCCTACAAATCCAATATTATTTACCAGGTTCAAAATGTATAGATATTATTTTATTCTAGTTAAATTATTACTGTTTTGAGAACATCCAATTTTAACATCTGAGCATTTCTAGCATTTAAATCATTAGAAACATAAAAATCATCATATAAAAATGAAACACTCTTCCCTCCAATAACCAAGTCACACCCAGATAGAAAAGCACATCTATGTATTGTCAAACATTTAGAAAATGCAGTGTCCATCCCTGTAAATGTACTGTACTCTCTTAATGTCAGAGATGTTTGCCACTTAATGTAAATGACAGAAAATTGCCTTACATCTTTCAAAGTACAGTGATTACATGAATTACTTTAAAATTACGGTGTACTCTAGTAATAACAATGCTAAAACAATGGTATCCAGTGGAAATATTTAAACAGTTGTAGATGTGGCTGTGGTACAACCATGGTGTGAACCTATCTTTACAGCAGACCGTGTTATAGACACACATATAAATCTATTTAATGTATAAACATCCATCATTATGCAGAAAAAACAGAAAGTAAAGCATTCTTAATAACTAAAATCACTGGTTTCCTTTGCTTTTTGTCTTACCATTTCATCAAAAAGAATGAATACATAAACAATCTGAGTTGATATTTGTGTTGGTTTATTTATTGTCATGGTGTGTAAGATACTGTGAAAAAATGAGTGCTGGAATTGTCAATGACTTTGTGTCTGTTACTTAAATCTTATTTATTGATAAATGCAATTTATCATTTCTAGATACCCACCTTGTCACAGTTGACCAGGTGCTCAGTCATCGAAATTCTGAATTTATGTCTAAAAGACTCAAGTTTGAGCTCTGATTTTGATATGTCCTGTATTCCAAGATGCACGAGTAAATCCCTTTCACCATATCCATCAGAGGGGAGGGAGTAAGCTTATTCTAGGGAATTAAGATCATTCCTCCACAACTCACCCCTGGGAAGAGTGAGAACCAAACCAAATTCAAAACCTAAAAACAAAAATCAAATTGTATTATTTTGAGTAATATTTCAAATACATAAACTGTTATAGACACAAAATGCTGGAGTAACTTAGTGGGACAGACAGCATCTCTGGGGGGGAATGGGTGATGTTTCGGGTCGAGACCCTTCTTCAGACTGAAAGTCAAGGGAAAGCTCGTTCCCCTTTACCGTGACTTCCAGTCTGAAGAACGGTGCAACCCAAAACGACACCCATTCCTCTCCAGAAATGCTGCCTGTCCCGCTGAGTTACTCCAACATTTTGTGGCTATCTTTGGTTTAAACCAGTATCTGCAGTTCCTTCCTACACATAAACTGTTCTTTTGGTTTTATTTATCAGTCACTGAAACTGGCAGCATGCATGCCCAGTGGAATAGTGTGCATGGCCGCCTCTGGTAAGTGCTACTTTTCATTAACTCTCAGCATTTTGACAGGTTGCTGCAATGGTACTTCAGAGAAAAAATAGCGTTGATTTGATTTTGCCTGGATAAAAATAAATGTGTAGTTTTTTATATGTTTCCATTTCTCCATAAAATTATGCTGGATGTTTAGTTACCACTAGACCAAGTGGACCCGTTGGGCCAAACCTCTGCATTGTTGCAGCACCCTCTCCTCCCCCCCCCTCTTCCCCTCCCCTCCTCCACCCCCTCCCCCTCCCTCCCTCATCCCCCTCCCTCCCCCTCCCCTTTCACGCCTCCCCTCTCTCTCTCTCCACCCCCCTCCCATTCACCTCCTCCTTCCCCTCCCCCTTCCCCTTCCCCTCCCCCCCTTCCCCTCCCCCCCCACTCCAACACCCTCAACCCCACTTATCCTCCCTCCTTCCCCCCTCCCTCCCTCCCTCCCTCCCTCCCTCCCTCCCTCCCTCCCTCCCTCCCTCCCTCCCTAGGAGATAGATTTAAACTTTAAAACGTGAATAACTTAAAAATATAACACCGATTTCAATGAAACTTCTTCCATTAGCACCAAAGGGACGACGGTGAGTAAGGTGGGCCTAAAATTGTCACGCTTTGGCTGTTGTTCAGGAACAAACAAACTATCAAACGAGAGTTTTAGTATATAGATGCAAGTCCTTTTCCATTGAAGATGCCCGTTGTGACCCAATGTCGGCTTACATATGCCCCTGGTGTGAGAGAGAAGCAAATTCTGATTTCTACTTACTGGCAATCTGCAAAGGGTGCAGTCCGAGCAAAATAATGATAGGATTGATGGAATATCCCCTTTTCACATAATTATGCAAACACTTGATTTCGTCTCTTCGGTGTCATTTTCCAACACTCCTGCCTTTGATGGCTTCCTGGTGGGACCATTGAGTTCATTGTAAAGGCCACATTCAATCATTTCTTCCTGCCAGGGGATGGTGACAGCACCTGTGACAAATTTCCTGTACAACTGCTTATCCTTGTCAGTAATGTCAATACTTTGGACCTTCGAGAAATCAGCAATGTCACCAAGATCCTTGCAGTACACAGTGCTGGGGTCTGGCACAAAAGGAGGCTCGATAAGTCCAGCTACTAATCGTTGGAAGTTGATGGATTTGAATAAAGGGTGTTTTCTAGGGACATCCTTTTCTTCCCTAAAGTGAGGAAAGAATGGGACTTGAGTGTATGATATAAAATTAACCCAAGTTTTTAGCCGGTGTTTTTCAGTGTAACCTCATTTTGTCAGTTTCAGGAAGGAATTAAGAAGTAATTTAATCGTAATTTAATCGTATGCTTTTAATCGTAATTGTAATCATAATTTTATTAGCCAAGTATGTTTTGCAACATACAATGAATTTGATTTGACATACCAAAAATAGCAACAAGACACACAACTACATAAAATTTAACATGAACATCCACCACAGCTGCTCCACCACATTCCCCACTATGATGGTAGGCAATAAATTCTTATCTTCTTTTCTCCTTTTCTCCCGCGGTCGGGGCAGTCGAACCATCTGCAGTTGGTGCGATCGAAGCTCCTGCAGCCGGCGATCGAAGCTCCCGCATCGGGGTGATCGAAGCTCCTGTGGCTTGGAGCTCCCGAAGTCGGTCGCTAACCAGGGACCGCGAGCTCCACAATGTTAAATCGGCAGGCTCCCGCGGTCGGAGCTCCCGAAGTCAATCCCTGACAAAGGGATCGCAAGCTCCAAGATGTTAAGTCCGCAGGCTCCCGTGGTTGGAGCTCCCGAGGTCGATCCCCAGCAAGAAGCCGCCAGCTCCACGACGTTAGGCCGCAGCGCGGACGGAGATACGACATGGAAAAAAGTTGCATCTCCGTTAGGGAAAGAGATTAAAAAAGTTTCCCCCACTCCCCACATAATACAAAACTAAAGGTACACTAAAACATACATTTAACAATAGACTAAAAACAACAAAGAAGGAAAAGGACGAGACAGATCGTTGGCAAGGCTACCATCGTTAGGCGCCACCTTTTATCAAGAAGCATTCACTTCCGTTATCACTGCAAAGGAAGAGATTGCCGATTTGACTGAGTAATAAAAATGTTATGGCAAGGAATGATTTTTTAAATCACCAAATCAATCATTTAGTCCAAAATAGCAAATTAAACGATGTGCAGTACAAAACACGTGCACAATGAAGCACAGCTAGTGTGCTGTCAGCATAACCAGTGTAGGAGACAAATTAATTACTTTAAATATTAGACAAATGTTCTATGAAACATACATGGACACCCATTGTCACTGTTTTTAATTATGTAACAGTCCCTGTGGAAGAAAACAATTATGCATTTCATTTTGCAATTCAATTTATCTACCTTATCTGAAGGTGATTGTACCAGACTTGTAAGAGCAAGGGTATTCACAAAGGGCCATATAACTACATATAATCGAAGCGCAGTCTTTATATTTTGGATAATTCAATATACTATAAATTAGGCACAATGACAGGCTGAGAAGAAGCATAATAACATTTTCAAAAATGAATAGCTTGCTCTGAACACAAAATAACTAAGTGGGTGAGGCAGCATATGTGGAGGACATGGACAGGGGACGTTTTGGGACAGGACCCTTCTTCGGATTGATTGCAGTAGGGGCAACAAAGCTGGAAAAGAGGTGGGGACGGGAGAAATCTTGGCAAGTGATAGGTGGATACAACTGTGGGGGGCTTTCTGATTGGCAGAGTGGTGGATCAAGGCGAGGGAGAAAAAGGAGAGAAAAAAAAGTGACAAAAGGAGACTAAGGAGTCAAAATGGAGAGAAGGAGACAAAGAAGTGTGAGAAACTGGGGTGGCAGTGTGGTGAAGCGGTAGAGTTGCTGCCTTTCAGCACCAGAGACCCAGGTTCAATCCTGACCACGGGTGCCGTCTCTACGGAGTTTGTACATTCTCCCTGTGACTGCGTGGACTTTCTCCAGGCGCTCCAGTTTCCTCCCACACTCCAAAGATGTACAGGTTTATAGGTTAATTGGCTCCAGTCTAATTGTAAAAAATGTCCCTAGTGTGTAGGACAGGGTTAGTGTAAGGGGTGGTTACTGGTTGGTACGGACTCAGTGGGCCGATGGGCCTGTTTCCGCTCTGTATTTCTAAAGTCCATAGTCTGAAATCATAAGGAGAGAAGAGGAGAGATCGTATAGTCAGATGCAAGGATGCAGGTGGAAGGGGAAGACAGGGTGGGGGGAAGGGGGCGAGATGGTGGAAGAAATGGGTGCCTACCGGGTGAGGGAGTGGTCATAGGAAAGAGAGGAGAGGGGGGTGTCAAGGATAAAAAAGAAAAAGGTTGGGGCGGGGTGATGTGACCTAAAATTGGTGAATTCAATGTTATATTGAATAATTTATTCACAAAATGCTGGAGTAACTCAGCAGGTCAGGCAGCATCTTGGGAGAGAAGGAATGGGTGACGTTTCGGGTCGAGACCCTTCTTCAGACTGAATAATTTATATTGAATAATATTTGTTATGCTATTTCAGAAAGTTAAGAGTCTATCACATTGTTATGGATCTGGAGTAATATGTAAAGTTAACTTGCATAAGGACATTGCATTTCCTTCTTTGAAGGACATTCGTGGAAATCATGTAGAAAAAAGGAATTACTGGTTTACAAAAACAAATGCAAAATGCTGGAGTAACTCAGCGGGTCAGGCAGCATCTCTGGAGAAAATGTATAGGTTATGAAGAAGGTCCAGACCCGAAAAGTCATCCAACCATGTTCTCCAAGATGGTGCCTGACCCACTGAGTTCCTCCAGAACTTTGTGTCCTTTTTTGGTGGAAATCATGTTGTTTTACAACAAAACACTAGTATCATGCTTACAATTACTGGTATCAGAATTAAATTTCAGATTATGGAATTAACTGAAATTAAATTTCCCAAGTACTTATTTGAACTGCTATCATCAATTTGGGTTTCTGGATGAGTAATCCACAATTTATACACTATCTGTCTGTTGCTGACCTAAGCACCAAATTTGAAGATGAGAAAGGCACAACCTGCAAAATCCTCTTCATAAACATCTGGAGATATCATAAGATCACATGATAGGAACAGAATTAGCCATTTGGCCCATCAAGTCTACTGTGCCATTCAATCGTGGCTGATCTATCTTTCCCCCTAACCCCATTTTCCTGCCTTCTCCCCATAATCTCTGACTCTTACTAATAATAATAATAATAATAATACATTTAATTTATATAGCGCTTTTCAAGAAACTCAAAGACGCTTTACAGAGCAAACAAGACATAAAAACAAACAAACAAACAGAAGATTTATCCAGACGGAGAAGCGGCGAACAAACAGCGCCAGCGTCCTCTCACGTCAGGGTCCGGCGTAAATGATTGACAATAAACAATAAACAGTAAATGGTTGACAGTAAACAATAAAGAACACAAGACACACAATTATAATTTAACACAGACAACCATCACAGTGATTGCTCCAGGCACACCCTCACTGTGATGGAAGGCAAAGAAAAGTCTTATCTCCTCCTCATTCTTCTCCCGCGGTCAGGCAGTCAAACTGCTGCCTCGAGGCGATCGAGGCTCCCGACTTTTGAAACCCCCGCCGGGCGATGGAAGGTCCCAGGGCCGAGCCGAGCAGGCCGATGAAGGTCCTAAGCCCCCACCGGGCGATGGAAAGTGCCGCGGCCGAGCCACGCAGGGCGATGAAGGTCCTGCGAGCGGGTCGATCGAGCCTCGCGATTCGGGGCGGTCAAAGCTGCTACGGCTGGAGCTCCCGAAAGCCGGTCGCCAGCCAGGGACCTGCGAGCTCCCGATGTTGCGGTCTACAGGGCCCGCGGCCGAAGCCTCCGAGATGGTAAGTCTAGGCCCTGCGACCGGAGTCTTCAAGGTCGATCCCAGCTGGAGGCCGCCGACTCCACAGTGTTAGGCTGTAGCGCGAACGGAGATACGACACGGTGAAGGTTGCATCTCCGTTGAGGAGGAGATTTAGGAAAAAGGTTTCCCCCACCACCCCCCACATATACACAGCGAAAAATAGGTCAATACATACATTTAAACGGTAACAATAGACAAAGACAGAAAAAAGACAGAGAGACTGCCGGTGAGCCGCAGCCGCAAGGCGCAGCCACGCCCCCTTCAAGAATCTATCTATCTCTGCCTTAAATATATCCACTGACGGCCTCCACAGCCATATGCCTATATTTTCATCACAATCCCTGGGCATATCCGTTTACCATTGAGAAATCAGATCTACCGAGGGTGGCAATCCACTGGCGAGGCCCCATGGCGTCAGGTCCAACGTATAGGAAAACTAAGTTGATTAAGTAACGATCAACAGAGAGTCGTGATGACACTTTGTTTTACCTACTGGAGGAAAGTGATAGCAGCATTCCTCATGAATCGCTGTTAGAATCATTACTTTAGTTTATATCAATAATTTAGGCCAGGGGGTGCAAACCCCAAATTCTAAATTGATGGAAGACATATAACTTTGCAGTATTGTGAACTGCCAACAGCATTATGCTAGAGTGCAGGGGGATCGGAACAGGCTTATGGAATGGTGAAATGCACAGCAGGTGGAATTTAATGCAGAGAAATATGAGATGACACAATTTGATGGGAAGAATGAGCAAAGGCAATATCGACTAAAGCATACAGTTCCAAAAGTGGTGCAGGAGCAGAGGGACCTGGAGGGATGCGTGCACAATGATCTCCCGAGATGCTGCCTGACCCGCTGAGTTACTCCAGCATTTTGTGTCTACCTTTGATTTAAACCAGCATCTGCAGTTTTTATTCCTATTAAAAATGGAATGGCTGGTTGAGAAAGTGGTCAATGAAACACACACAGAACTTTGGCCTTTTTCAATGAATGTGTCGAGTGGAAAACCAAGGAAGTTATGCTAAATCTTTATTAAACAACCTTTTCAGCGTCATCCGGTGTATTGGGTCAATTCTGTTCACCACATTATTGGAAGGATCTGAAGGCTTCTGAGAGGCCAGAAGTGATTTGTGAGAATGGTCTCTGTGAAGAGGGGATTCAGTTGGTGGAATCTGAAAAAGAGTCCCAACCCAAAATGTCACCTGTCCATTCCATCTACAGATGCTGCCTGACCCACTGAATTCCTCCAGCACTTTGTTTTTTTTTTTGCTTAATGAATCTGAGACTGTTTTCCTTGGCAAAGAAAAGGCTGAGAGGATATTTGATAGACGTGTACAAAATTATAAAGGGGTCTAGACATAGTTGCTAGCAGGAGTTTATTCTCTTGGGTGGAGCGGTGTTCACATATATAAAGTAAAGTGGAAGAGAATTAAAGATGACATGAGGAACAACCTTTTTCTCCCATGGTTAGAATCTAGAATGCTTTGGCGGTGGAGGTGATGAAGCTATTGTGGCCTTAAAGAGATGAGTCGATAAAAATACAGTGGAGAGAAATCTGTAAGGCCAGGGAGAGTTGCTCTGGTAGAGAACTGGTGCGGATAAGATGGGATGAATGACTTCCTTCTGTGCTGCCACATTTCTATGCTTCTCAGGATGGTGATGGACAATTAAACCAACCAAAAGAATAGAATCCATTCGCTTTTCTCTCCTCAATGACGCCAGTGTCGTGGATGTATTGGAAAGGGTAAATGAGGAGTTTAAAAGAATCCCCAGCGTGAATTGGGTGGATTCACTATTCAAGAAAAAGCAGACAATACTGTCGAGGCCTTGAGCTGCCACCAACATTTCAGCCGTGGTACTGAACATATATAATGTTCGAGACTAGCTGTATCTCTGGTTAAAAAAAGACACAAGTGCTGGAGTGACTCAGGCTGCATCTCTGGAGAATATTTCTGCAGAGCTTTATATCACTGAACCTTTTTGTTTATAATATTGTTTACAGAGTACTATGTTTACGTATTCTGTTGTGCTGCCGCAAGTAAGAATTCCATTGTTCTGTCTGGGACATATGATAATAAAGCACTTGACTCTTGACTGAAGAAGTTTGACATCATCCAGCAGCTTACTTGTCTGGCAACCCTTCCAGCACCTTAAATATATATATTTTTTAATTTTTTAATTTTTTAAATATCAAAAAATACTTTATTCAAGTAATAAATATCGCTTACAAAACATCTTCTTTTTTAACAAACCCATCCGATATTTCCGGAGGTTACACATTCGATACAGGCATTCACTTCCAAATTTACAGACATTTACTTACATTCACAGACATTAACCCAGTATCCCTTATGTGGAGGGGCGTCTCCACCACACCCTGCCCCCCATGTCCAGCAGCGGAAGGACCCTAGACTGTGGTCCTCCCCCACAGAGCCTTGGCGTTGGCTGCACTGAGCTTCAGTGCGTCCCCCAGCACGTATTATATGCTTTCTTTCTGCCACCCGCTTGCTATGGCTACAGTGCGTACCACCTACAAAATACACTGCTGTTATCCACTGACACCACATTAACACCACACTGTTATTCTCTGACACCACATCCCTTAATCCATGATCTGCACCAGCAAGCAGGATGAGGGTAGATGGGAACACCAGTGCCAACATGTTTCTCTCAAGTCACATCCTATCCTGGCTTGGAATTATATCATTGTTCTTTCATCATCACAGTGTAAATCATAGAATTCCCTTCTCAACAGCACTGTACGAATACCTTTACCAGCAGAATGACAGCACCACAGCAGCAGTTCAAGAAGGCAGCTCCCCACCTCGACCGTCTCTGGAGCAGTTGATGAAGGCCATAAGTTCATAAGTGGTAAGAGTAGCAGTAAGCTATTCGGCCCATCAAGTCCACTCCGCCATTCAATCATGGTTGATCTATCGCTCCCTCCTAACCCCATTCTCCTCATTTCTCCTCATCTCCTTCCTAAAAGAACGTCCTTTAATTCTGAGGCTATGACCTCTAGATAAATATTGGCAATTTCAGTATCAGATACATTCCCTGAAATGGATAAATATATAAAAATAGTTTAAATTAATATGGAACAGGATCAATAGGTTGAATAGTCTTATATTTCATTGGGCCTTAGCACTCATTCCATCGTAGCTGTGGCAGATGGAGAGTGTTTAGTGAGATCCAGATGCAGGTCTTTGAATGTGCAATCAATCGGCACCCATTTTTCAATATCAGGCAGGGATAACAAAGGATAATCGTATGAAAAAACAGGTGATGATGCCACATATAATTAAAAGTAATTTGTTTATAAAAATGAGAAGTGGATTGATCCCCAACCCCTAGAGACCGAGTTAAATTCCTTAATTTATAGTATCCACTTCAAAAAGAAATATTTTGAAATGATTGGATTTAAGTATTCTTTCAGATGTTAAAAAGACAGCTTCTCTGAAACACCATGTATCAGGTTATACCATCATATCATATCATCTATCATACTAATAATATTGTTGCAGTTCAACACAATGGAAAGTAAAATGTCTCGTAGAACCTGACAATGTGTTTCAAGATCCTTACCTGCAGCCCAAGCGTTCTTCTGAGTTTCTCGCCAAAAGCAGTCGACAGATATCCTTTGACACTTCTGAGAAATTATTTCTCTTCGTCTTCCAGTGTTCTCCTTTTCACTTCATCTGTAGTGACCTTCTCCTTATAACCCTTGAAAGGATTTTGTCCTGCAATCATCTCATAAACACTGCATCCTGGAGCAAACCAGTCCACAGAGAATGTGTACTTGTCCTCTTTTAAAATCTCTGGAGCCATATAACCATTAGTTCCAGCCTCAAGTAGTAAAATAAAACAAAAGACATTTTAATTACATCAATAATTGCAAAAACATCTTTGCACTTAACTTATTAAAATGTATTTGTGGTATAGTCTCAACTGAATCGCATCTCAACCAATAACTGGGTAATCTATGTGCATTGGAAGGGCATCAGTCATATACAGATATATTTTTGAGTTATGGTGTAATTATTGTCAGGCTGTGATTACAATGCAATAAAAATAAAAAGGTACGGAATGTGTCATTTAATGGATTAAGGCTGAAGGAGTTTGAAAATGTGAGATAATTCATAATAGGAGTGCAATTTTCACACCAGAACAATAAACATGAGTCATTGGTATAAGTAGCTGAAACATAAATCAGCCTACATTTTTTAAAAATGCTGTTATTACCTGGTAAAACAAAATGGACTAGCTGCAATATTCAAACGCAATTATGTTGCAAAGTTAATTTCACTTTTGAACAAATTATTATAGTCTGCAGAATTTTCACTTTTGCTACTATTGGTTTTCCATTGTGTGATTTTATTCAGCTTCCATTTATTCCCTTTCTCTAACTTGACTGTCATTTTCTCCATTGATCCTTTTCCTATGGCTGTTTATTCGGCAAGGGATAGGTCTACGGTCTTTCCCAAATGACCGTTCCTTCTATAAAGCATCCGATCTATGACCCTGTTACAATATCTGTACTGTTATAGCCTTGTTGGTTATTATGGTTCCTGAGACAGACATTCATCCCCTGCTTGTATTGAATGTGTTCTCATTTTGGAAGTTGACAAGTATTATCCCACAAATACTACTGGATCACATGTCTGCAGGCAAGTGACGCAAGCCAAATTTCTTCTCCCAGGTTTTCAGTTAGAACATTTTGATGATCTCTTAAAATTTTACCCAATGGCCTACAAATGAAGTATTAATGCCTATCTGGTTATTAAAATGGAACAGTTTTTCATCTAAAATTTATTTGTCCATTGTTCAGTATGTGTGTATGTGAAAGAAATAATGCTTCTACTCATACAGGTGAAGAAGTTTTAATGGAATTAAGAGAATTCTGTGTGGAACTGATAGATGAAACGGATTTATTCAAAATAATTAAGTGAATTGCGGTAATTTCTATTGAGATTAAAGTAAAGCAATGGTTCCAGCTATCAACAGCGGCCAATCAAATATGTATGTTCTCTCATTAATATTTAGCTTTATTGAGAAAGTCAGTCAAGATTAAACATTTCTGGTCTGTATTAAAATAGCATTCAATAGAATGGTGACTTAGTAATTTTCAAACTGTGAAATTGGTTGATAGTTTGAAAGACAATATTAATTGTATATATATGGTAATGGAAGGGCGGTTGGAGGAAATTAGTTTACATTGAAAATTAGAAACTGTTGCGTTTGTACAATTGGTAATCTTGATTTTATAGTCTTCGGCTTTCTAATGTTTATATAACAAGCCCACAGATGTTTTGTGGAGCAGCTTACAGTGAAAGAAGAGTCATTTCAATGTAGAGGGGACCAGGAACATGTGTGAGTAGAGCCAGCAATAGTCACCCTGCATTCAATCAGGTTGAAGAATCCTTATTGAGTCATGCAGAGGCTATACTGGAATATTAGCTGCAATGGTTATGACTAAAGTACAGAAAGAAAAATAACATTGAAAAGAAAAATGACAGAGAGAGAGAGAGAGAGAGAGAGAGAGAGAGAGAGAGAGAGAGAGAGAGAGAGAGAGAGAGAGAGAGAGAGAGAGAAAAGATTCATTTAGAAAACGTTAAATAAGTTGTTTTTTAAATTGCCAGCAATAATTACAATTTGAAAGACTGATCTTTATTATAAATTAAGCATTCATAGCCAAAGACAACTGATAAAAATTAGCTTATAGGACTGGAGAAGCCTTAGCTTTTTCTGGTGTATTTATTCAGAAAGGGATACATTGGAACTTTATGCCTTTGTGTTTTAATGCCAATGCATGTATGAGATTTAAACTCAGGAAGCTGTTTGCTAATTTATACCTTTTAGTTTGCATCAATAGTATGACAAGTTGCTGCCCAACTTGCCACTTTTCCTGCTGCACAATCTTAGCCTCTGGGCATTTTCCACAGGACTACATGAAGATCAATAATATGTTGAGTGAATTCCTCTTTATCTGCTGACATAACAACATAATAGAATATTTATTAGTATGCTTGTATCTGGATTTTACCTGATGCCATTATGAGGTTTAGAGATTTCTAAAACACAATAATTTTATAGTTGCATGATGTCAACATTGCATGTCCATACTTACTTTACTGTTAGTGGCTTTGCCATCCTTAATTCTAACTGCAGGCTCCAAATCTGAGAGTCTGCTGTTTCCATTGTCATCTAGTAATACATTTTCAGGCTTCATGTCACGGTACACAATATTCTGAGAATGCTGAGAAACGTGATTTTAAAAAAAAATGATTTAATTCACACAAATCAGGATTCATTATTTTCAGTAAAACTTAACATATCAGTAACGAAATTGAAATAACCCATGGTTTGGTTTTTAGAAACTTACACGCGGAAGTATTAATATAGTTATAAAGAAATGATGTGGAAAATAGTTATTTCCCAGTGTTATTTCAGTGGTTGCTAAATCCTTTGGGTCAATTTCTATGGAAGTTGCCAATTAAGATTGATAGTAATATCAGCATTCGTAAGAGAAGTATCAATTTGAACAAATTTATTTTACTGCAGTTAACTCATGGAATAAATATAAGGAATATGAATGAGACTAGCAGTATTATGAAAATATTTTAAATTACTCTTTGAAGAGAAGAAAATGTAATTCTGCTGTGGATGGCAACCATCATGGGCCTTCAAGTGTACAGACTGTGTCGAGGGTCTTTATTTCTGTGAGTTTTAAATAACGTTTATGAAATGCCTAGTTCCTTCAGTACTCTTTAAATGGATTTCTCATCATGATGGAATTCTATTCCATGCAATATAAGACCTACGTGTGTCTCATTTGAACCTGTCCATGTAACCTTACAAAATAAATACCCTTCCCACAGCTAACAAAATTGCAAGGTATGAGAGCACCAACACTATTTACTGGAGAAACTGTTCTTACAGCAAAGGGACCCAAACCAACCTTAGAAAAAGAACTATAATTAAAATCCACTATAGATTTAACATCAACTATTAATTAAGAAAAACAGAAAAAGTTGAAATATAAAAGAAGTAAAACCAGTTTTTAGCCATTTATAGTTCCATATTACTGGCATCACTCCGCTCTTTGTCCAAAATTCGCTGCTACTTTTTCAATTGAATAAATTAATTTATTATTCCATTACAATGACTGCCTTTACATCAGTGAGACCAAGTGTAGACTAGGCAACTGGTCGAATATTTGTGCTCTTTTCACCAAGGAGTGGATTTCCTGGTTGCTAACTCCATTTCCCACTCCCGTACTAACTTTTCTGTCCTGGGCCTCCTCCATTGGCAGAGTGAGGCCACATGCAAACTGGAGGAACAGCACCTTATAATCCGCATGGGTTTCTTACAACCAATAGTATGAACATTGAATTTTCCAACTTCAAGTCATACCCCTCCATTCCCCCTCTTTCTTTCCTTCCCTCCCCCATCCTGCTGTGCTTCCAATTCTCCCACCATCTCTCACCCCACCCTGTCACCCTGCTCCTTTCCCTTCCTTCGTGCACGTACTTCCCATGCCCGAGTCCCCTATTTTCCTTTTCCTCCCTATTTTCCCTTTTCCCCCTCTTTACCCTCTCCTTGTCCCTGTCCATCCATATCCCTCTCTCCGGCTTCACATTCCACTTCTCTCCTTATATGACACCCTTTTGTCTCCTTTTCACCTCTAACCTTTGTCACTTATTCCACCATACAGGCGCTGCCTCGCCTGTATCCACCTATCACTCGCCAGGCTTTGTTCCAACCCACCTCTTTTTTTCCAATTTTCTCCACCCAACTCAACTCAGTCTCAAGAAGGGTCCTGAACTGAAACATCGCCTGTCCATTTCCTCCAGCCCAACCCGCTGAGTTCTTCCAGCACTTTGTGTTTTGCTCAAGATTAAAGTATGTGCAGTTTCTTGTGTCTTCATTCGTTATTGGTTTACTCCTCATAAGCAAATGATTTTTGAACACGTGTAATAGTTTTCCGTGGTTTGCAATATTTAAAAATTATTAGACTTATTTCTCAATACATTGAAAGCGCACCCTCTCAACTTCCCTTGTGAAATGTACTCCCACTTTCTCTGTCTAATGCTTTGCAGAGTCCTATGGCTGTGGCGGGCACTCTGCCCATTGGTGTACAGCCAGCGTGGGGCTTGAATGACTGTTTGGGCATAGCCAAAAGTATCCCGTGATTACACACACTACAATTTGCTCTCCTTTATTCTGAGGAACTACCTTTTCTCTTACTGGCATTTCCTCTTGACATCATGACCAAAATTCTCAAGTGTGGAATTATTGGCACTGAACCATTCATTCTATTCATGTTGAAGTTACAATGTCTGACTTTTTTTTTCCGTATTCCTACAATCAAAGAATATTAAGTCACAAATTGAAAAAAAAAAAAATCTGCAATCCATTTTAAACGGTTGGCACAGTTAGTAGAGCTACTGCCTCAAGTGTTGGAAACCAGGGTTCAATTAGAAACTTGGGCATTATCTGTGTGGAGTTTGCTCAATCTTGGGTGCTCAGACTTCCTCCGAAAGATGTGCGGGTTGGTAGGTTAAATGGACACTGTAAATTGCTTCCAATGTGAAGGGGAGTGCTAGAATCTGGGGGGAGTTGATGTGAACATGATGGGAATAAAAATGGGATTAATGTGAATGGATGGTCGATGTGAACTTGGTGGGTTAAAGGTCCTTTTTCTATGCTCTATCTATGATTCTCTGAAAATCTCCTTCCTCTAATGCTCAAAGCAACTGACCAGAGAGTCCCATAGTTCGGAAAATTGCTCAATTATATGTCAGATATCAACCGTTTGCTCTTCACGTTCATTTTTCACATAATATACAAATTTCAGTAAAATTTATTCAAACTTGTTTTTCATTTTAGTAACAAGTTGGGCATTGAAACTTAAGCCTTGCTTGTAGCTTAGCAGGAAATTGCTGTCTCTATTTTATACTTCCCAATGACAGGAACCCATAGTGGCTCTTCGCTCTTTATTCCAATGAAACAGTTTGTTTGTGTGTATGTCTGTGTGCACATGTGTGTATGTCCATGTGTTTGTCGTACAATCTTGGAACTTGTAACAGGTGAATTTGAAGGGTCGGTGGATAATGACTTTGGGCAATGGAAAACCATCCTCACACCTCTTTCGTACCAAGTCGAAGCAGTTGCGGTCCATAAGATTGCTGGAACCTACTCTGTTCCAGATCTAAGATCATTGGTGGATCTGTGTTTCAGGTTTACCTTCCTGCTCTGTCCTAACATCATTGATGCCCAGAAATCTATCAAATGCAATCTTGAATATACTCAATGATGCACCATTCTTAATTTACTATAGTACAGAATTCTAAACAATCATGCTCATCTCTGTAAACAAAATTCCCCTTGCATGTCCCAAGGCCAAAGCCAACTCCTGATATCAAGACTCTTTCCTAGTTATAAACTCTGTGACCGGTTAAAACACTTCTCTGCATCTTCCTTGCCAGCCCTTTTCTTAAATGTACATGTATCCTTAAGTTTACCTCTCATTCATCCGAATTCCAGTAAAGATTAGTCAATCTTGCTGCAATATTTTCTTAATCTTATGCTCTAACTAACTGGACCGCAGGCATCATAATCCTTCGGGACAGTAAACCCAACTGTATATTTTAAGCAACCAAGCAGTAAATTTGTTGTGGCGATACTATTATTAATGCATAGATTTAAAAAACTGCAGAGGTTGAAAATCTGAAATAAGAGAAATAAGAGCAGGTTTGAAAATCTGAAATAAGAGCAGGATAGAAGATAGATGAGGTCTTCTATCTACGTCATTGAAGACCTTTGGACTATCTTTAATTGGACTTTACTGGACTTTATCTTGCACTAAATGTTATTCTCTTTATCATGTATCTGTATACTGTGGACTGCTCGATTGTAATCGTAGATACTCTTTCCGCTGACTGGTTAACATACAACTAAAAGCTTTTCACTATACCTCAGTACAACAAACTAAACTATACTAAATTAAGGTCAGGCATATCCGTGGAAAGAGCAACAGAGTTGATATTCCATTTTAAAGAAGCTTTATTGGAATTGGGATGGAAAGAAAACAAATGAGATTTAAGTTGCAGAGAAGGTGAGGAAGGGATGGATAGTACGAAGGGAATATATCTGACGTGGTGAGGTTGGGGCTGTCATGGGATAAGTTGCAGATAAAGGGCTAATGAGGATGAATAGAAAAAGAGGAAATAAACAAAAGCTATAAAATGTCAGCAGTAGTAAATCAAGAACACTATGTAACGTATAATTTGTAAAGAGTAGAAAACGTTTTTTAAATGATGTAAAACGAATAAATATTGATGAATGATCTTAGTGTGCTGATGCAAGATAGTGCAGTGATCATGCAAATATTGCTCATAGTTAGGAAGACAAATAGATTGTTGGTCTTTACTTCAAGAATGAAGGTGGACAGAATCTCTTGCCGAGAATAGGGGAACCGAGGGCCAGAGGACATAGGTTCAAGGTGAAGGGGAAAAGATTTAATAGGAATCGGAGAGACACCTTTTTCACACCAAGGGTGGTGGGTATATGGAACAAGCTGCCAGAGGAGATCGTTGAGGCTGGGACTATCCCAATGTTTCAGAAACAATTAGGTACATGGAGACGACAAGTTTGGAGGGATATGAACTAAGCACAGGCAGGTAGGACTACTGTAGCTGGGACATGTTGGCCTGTGGGCCAATGTGGGCATGTTGGGCTGAAGGGCCTGTTTCCTCACTGCATCATTCTATGACTATGACTCTAAAATGAAGCCCTACTATGATTGTACAGGCCTTCAGTTTACTGAATGCAATTGTGGTCTCACACCCAATGAGAAATATTTTCATCCTGGATTCAATGGTTTAAACTAAAATCCATTTAAAATGGAAATGGGTACATATTTTAAAATGACACAAAGGATAAGACAGCTCTCTCTGAATTGCTTCATGGTCTCTCATCCAGAATAGGATGAGAAGACATTTTCCTCAGCTTCATATCAAAGCTGATGTCTTTGGTCCTGATGATATTTTGTTTTCTAAGCAATCAATCTACTGTTCTCCCTGGCATCTGTCTGAGACGAAACAAGACTTCTACTCACCATGGTCTAATATTTAACCTGTGAACTGAGCTTTGGGCCACATATCTATGTCAACACCAAGACTGCACACAGCTATCTGTAATATTGCTCTATTTCAACCTGACTCAACTCATCTGCTGTTGAAACCCTCATTGGCACCTCTTTTATTCACTAGAACATGGCCATTTCATTGAACTCCTGCCCACACTCTGATAGATCTGCTGGTCATGTCCTAACTTGCACCGAGTCTGCTTTATTGCCTTCTAGTTAAGCAGCACCTTGATTTTAAATTCTCTTGTTTACAAATCTCTCTGTGCAATTGAGCCTCCCTCTCTCTAATATTTTTTCTGCTTTTATAATGTTCATCCACTTCTGGCCTCCTGATCATTCTTGAACTGAATTTCTCCACCTGTGATGGCCTTGTTTATTAATTACTTAAAATTACATTTACATTCTCCTCACTGAGAGCCTGTAAATATTCTGCTTCCCCTCCACCCATCTTCCACCATTAACCTTAGTGTAACCCCAAAATGTAGATCAACATCTTTCACAGATTGCCATCGTTACCCAATTGCACCCATTATGTGAATGTCCTCTTATGATCTTCCTTTTATTGTGAAAACAGATGTTCACATTCATAGATAACTGAGAGTTTCCTATTTTGATGTGACATCTTCATATTGTTAATTAGCTTTCATAAGACATTACAGTTTTTCTAAATGTGTTGGTCTAAATTTACCAACATAGATTGAAAAATTCATTCATTAAATAATAGTCATTTATTTTTGAATTGGGTGTTTATTAAACAAAGGATAAACATTTTCTTAAAGAACATGCACCATATATTACCAGCCTTATGATTTATTTTAATTGATGGTCCAACCAAGACATACTTAGTTTCATCTCATAATAACTGCGTTACTGCCCTCCTTAGTATGTCTAATCTTTGCGTGAAAATTGCTGTCAGTTCAAGAAAAACAATACCATAAGATGCTTATTTATTAGGAAAATAAAACATGCCCAAACTCACAAAGCCTTAATTGTGCACCGGAACTAGCTGCCAACCCTTAGAGAATGTTTTGCTCTGAGGAGTTTATATAAAGGAACTGTCAGAAACAGAGTGCAAGGTGCTTGAGACGAAATTAGATTATGTTGAAAGGATAATCCTGTAAAACCTTAGATCCATACCACTGTGTAAGGCATTTTTAATTTGAAGTTACAACTGAAAATTATTTTGCAAATAATATCCTGTATATGATGTGTAGGAAAATAATTGCAGATGCTGGTTTAAATCGAAGGTAGACGCAAAATGCTGGAGTAACTCAGCGGGTCAGGCAGCATCTCAGGAGAGAAGGAATGGGGAAACCCTTCGGTCTCGACCCGAAACATCACCCATTCCTTCTCTCCTGAGATGCTGCCTGACCCGCTGAGTTACACCAGCATTTTGTGTCCACCTCCTGTCTATGATTGTCAAGGAACATCAAATTAGTATGAGACATGGTTCTGTCAGGAGAACTTCTCACTACCATGGTGTTGCATTCATTTGCAATTAATCAAGCTGATGGAATTTAAGGGTTGCAAATTAGGTTATTACCATTGAAATGCAACCCGTGAGCATGTACAGAAGATGAGCTGTCACTGAATTAAAGGAGTGTGCTTTTTGCAAATTTCAGATGGTTGTGTGTAATTTCTCAGGCTTGGTGGTGACAACTAGTCCCACAGATGGTGCTGCTGGTTTTTTAATCAAGCTGATTCATCCTACCCTCTCTCTAGAGACAACATTCTAGGAACACTGTAGTGCTGCAAAATTGAAAATGTCATTTTACAGTTGTGATGTCAAATTGAAGCTCCACTTTTAGTTTTAGATTTAGAGATACAGCACGGAAACAGGCCCTCCTGCCCACCGCGTGTACGCCAACCAGTGACCACCAGTACACTAGTTCTATCCTACACACGAATGACAACTTATAGAAGCCAATTAACCTACAAACCTGTATGTCTCTGGGATGTGGGAGGAAACCGGAGCACCCGGCCTCTGCCTCTGCTAAATCCTCCAAATCCAGTAACAAAATGTGAATAAAGATCAGTGTAATTAGATATATGAGCAGGATTAGGCCATTTGGCCCATTGAATCTGCTCCGTCATTCGATCATGTCTAATCTATTTTTCTTTCAGTTCCATTTTCCTGCCTTCTCCCCGTAACCTTTGATGCCCTTACTAATTAAGAACTTATCAATCTCCGCTTGAAAACACCCAATAACTTGCCTCCACCACCATCTGTGGCAATGAGTACACAGATTCACCACCCTCTGGCTAAAAATTCCTCATCACCTCCATTCTGAAGGTACGTCCTTTTATTCGGAGGCTGTGCTAGACTCTCACAACTGCATCAACTGTATCTAAGCCTTTCATTATTCAGTAGGTTTCAATGAGATCTCCCCTCATCCTTTGAAACTCTGGCGAGTACAGGCCCAGAGCCATCAAAAGCTCCTCGTATGTTAGCCCAATCATTCTTGGGATCATTTTTGTAAATCTCCGCTGGCCCCTTCTATATCAACGTCCCTGGGCTCAGATTCGCAGACTCTGCCAAACATGGACAAGGGTGCTGATAGGAGGGTGTGGGTGGTATCGGAGGTGGTCTACGCCTTCCACTGTTGTTGCTTGTTTTCTGCGTACTCTTTATGGAGAGGTTTTCAGTGCTTGGATGCTGTTTCTCCATTTTGGTGATATACAAGTGCTTCACATGAGTTGGAGAGGGTGTTACATACTTTTTTACTGAGGGACTTGGAGGATATCATTGATGTGCTTCCTTTGTCTTTAATCATTTTGTTCTCTTCCTCTGGCCTTTTGAAGTGGAAGCAGAGTTTGTAACCTTGATTTTATTTGATCCCAAACCAAGCTCACATATTTTCTTCCACAGCACTCCCTACTTCAACATCCACAGCAATGTTCGTCTTCACCCCCCTTCAAGTACTGCTGGAACTCAACTAAACCTTACTTGTCTCTGTATTTCCCTGTGCTATGTATTTATATCTTTACATTCAATATCCCATCTACCCATCACTCTTATGCTCACTGACCTGCCTTGCCTTCTGATCTGGCAACTATTTCAAATGTTCTCTCTGGCTTCTCTAACGTTTTACATTTTCCCCAAGTTCTTTCCAAAACTGTCATCTTCGACAACCCCAACGTTGTTCTTGTGTTGATGACTGAGTGCTGCCCAGATTTTGAAATTCTGTCTCAAATCTTTCCGCTATTCCACCTCTCTCTCTTTAAGAAGTTCTTTAAAACTTGCATTTTTATTTACCACTGCCATTATCTCCTGATGCAGCAAACCTTACTTCACGGCTCTCAGGCAAAGTTCTTTGGGATTATTTTTAGTTGGTTAAATTTGCTCTACAATATCAGATTGTTGTGATCTTTAAGAGGAGTCTTTATGAGAACTCATATTTCTGAGCAGCATTACCACAGTTCATGCATATTTAGAGCACTGAACAAATAAATCTGCAGATGGAATCATCTGGACTTACTAGTTATTACATTACATTATGCTATACAATCATCCAATAAGATTAATGTCTCGGACAACAGCACATATAAAGACTTAGTTTAGTGATACAGTATGGAAATAGGGCCTTCAGCCCACCGAATCCACGTCGACCAACAATCACCTGTACATTAGTTCTATCCCTCATACTAAGGACAATTTACAGAAGCCAATTAACCTCCAAACCAGCACATCTTTGGAATGTGGGAGGAGACCAGAGCAGCCGGAGAAAACCCACGCGTTCCCAGAGAGAACATACAAACTCCGTACAGACAGCACCCATAGTCAGGATTAAACCCGGGTGTCTGGTGCTGTAAGACAGCAACTCTATCGCCACGCCACTTCACTTCATTAAATCTATTGAAATTAGAAGATAAAATATTTTTCTTTGTCAGCTGCTCAGATGTTTACCTGACCACCTGGACTTACCGGGGATGATAAGTCTTTGATGAGAGTGCTGAATGATAACCAGAGTAGTTAAAGTGATCAGAAGCACAATAGATATAAATGTTTACATTTCAAATTGACACAGTAGAAAGAATAATTATGATAATAAAGTTAATGAATATGAGTGGAAGAATAGAAATGCGTGTATGTTGTACAGATTACGTGAAACAAGCTGCCCACGGTAGGATGATATTATAATGTTTCGGAATTGCTGTTCTGTCTAAAATAACATAACATTTCACAATTGTAATCATTGTTGTAATGTGATCCTTTGGAACTTTACACATAAGGTTGCTCATCTGGAACCTACTTCTTAAATGTTCATTCTTTATATTTAGCCCATGAGAGGTTTCAAACTAAATAAAATATTTTAGTTTGAAGAGATGATGCAAAAAATGAATCTGGAAAATAACTTGTAAGAAAGTACAAAGGCAACAGTAAAGAAACATGCATAGAACTGTCAAAATCTAGAATGGGCAATAAGTAATTTTCCATTTCTGTGCCTCTGCATGGGAAATGTCTGCCTTAGAGTAGAGAAAAAAAGGCAATGAAATCTGAAGTTAAGACAATCATATCATCATATCATATCATCATATCATTTAATTTAATCTAATTTAATGCAAGTATGAAAATAATGATGAAAAACAAATGACATTAAAAGGTTCTCTGAAATCTGAAGGCCACCCAAGTGTATGAAAATCAAAGCAGATGAAAAATATCAAAAGCATTACTTTATCTCAGAATTTTTTTTAGGTCTTTAGGTTTTAAAATTGTATCTCTTGATTAGGAAAATGCAAAATCACATTTTATTTAAAAATTGGATAGAAACTACAAAACCATAATTAATTGGTTTAAAATCCAGTTGAGGATAGATTATTGAAATCTGTTATTAGGTGGGTTCTTTTAACATTTTTAACACTGCTATTGTTGTACTATTAATAGGTAAAGATACCATTACAGGTCAACGGAGGTTAAGTATGGATCAACCATGGCGCAATTGAATAATGGATCAGACTCAAGGGGTGAATGGTAGGTCTTATCTCAGGTGCCCAATATGCAAAGGTCATGTCAATTGTTCACCTTCCACAAATAGAAGTTTAATTATCCACAGCAATATATCGGCCCACCCAGAGCTGACGTAGCTCAGATTTTCATCTCGTAAGTAGGGTATGTTTTCCTCAATTTGGATTATGTTACACGTCATTAAAGACCACATTTTGCAGGTAAGTATTTGGACATTTTTTGCATTAGTACCACTAAGAATGGTTGGAATCGCCAACCAAGGTCATGGTGCAGGCATGGAATTCCATCTTGCTGTTGTTTATCAGCGGCTTTCCCCTGAACATTTGCCAACGCTGTACTTGTTGTAGAGAGAAGTAGCAGCAATCTCTTTGCGCTTTCACTGGAGAATCTCTACTGAACTTGTCCCAGGTTAGATCTTGTGCAGGACCAGCAATTCCATTTATTTGAGTGGAGAGGAATTTTTACCTTCAAAACTGTATTTGTAATAATTTAAAAGAGGTTTTAAGCTCTTTCTATTATTCACAAACTTAAAAACAATTTGCTAAAGCCAAACATTCAAAAACTTTTGAGATGTTTGAAAGGCGCCTAAATTGGAATATATGCTGAGCCATCTATCAGCTTCTTTCATCCGTTTCATAAGCAGGACTAGTTTGGCATCTCCTTTCCCCTTTTCCAGTCACATGAAGATGCACTGCTACTATGCAAGGCCTCATCGTCGAAAGAGGGTCATGCACTCAGCAATTGATGCAGGAAGGTGTACACCAGGTAAGTTAAAACTTTATGTGTAGGAAGAAACTGCAGATGCTGTTTTAAACCGAAGATAGACATAAAAAGCTTATCATGTATTTATACACTGTAAATGGATCGATTGTAATCATGTATCTAAAAACTGGAGCGACTAGGCTTGTATACACTGGAATTTAGAAGGATGAGAGGGGATCTTATCGAAACGTATAAGATTATTAAGGGGTTGGACACTGTAATGTATTCATGCATATTCATGTGCCATGTTAATGAGTGGGTGTTCCTTTAGCCGAGAACGCTGGGTAAATAAAGGCTGGCGCTGTAGCGACCATAGAGAATGGTCCAGGTAGTCGAACCCTCGGATTGGCCAGCGAGGTCACGTGGGAACGCGACCATGGGGATTGGTCCAGGAAACGACATCGCTGATTGGCCAGCGATGTCAGGTGCGCGTTTGGCGCCCGTTTTAGCCAGTTCGGCGAAGTCTTCAAGGAAGACAGTAAGTTTATATTGGTTGTCCTGTAACTTGTTGTTTTGACTCTGTATTCGTGTATTGCGGCTGCAATAAACTTCGTCTACAACTAGCAAGTTTCGGACTCGCCATATTGGTGACCCCGAACGTGATCTGGACGATCACCAACTGAACAGGAATCAACGCCTCGTTGACGATGACCGAGCAGGGCGCACCGGAGTCAAGCGCGGGAGGCGTGCATCTTCCGTTATTTTGGACGTACGCACCGCAAGCTTGGTTTATCCACGCCGAGGCTCAATTCCACATAAAGAAGGTGTCGGACGATGCAACGAAGTACTTCTACCTCGTCAGCGCTCTATCGCCGGACACAACCAAGCGCATGATGCGGTTTATCATAACTTCACCTGCGGAAGACAAATATGAAACCATGAAGAAGGCATTACTGCGAACCTTCGGGTTAAATAAGCATGGTGGTGCGGCAAAACTTCTGCACCTACCGGAGCTTGGAGACCAACTGCCTTCCGTCCGCATGGCCGAAATGATGGTGCTAGCCGGTGAGCACACGGATTGCCCGATGTTTGAACAGGCATTCCGCGAGAAACTTCCCGAGGATGTCCGACTGCTGCTTACGGATTGTTCTTTTAAGGACCCCGAAGCATATGCAGCGAAAGCGGACGCGCTCATAGCGGGAAAAAACAAGGCAGGGGATTCCATCAACAAAGTCTCGACATCGGTGACCACGCCACAGCGACGGCAAGATGGCGCCACGTCTCCCGCCAATTCTCCGAAAGCCCGCCAAAAAGATCCGCACAAGCGCGGCTGGTGCTACTATCACCTACGATGGGGTAACGAATCCCGCAACTGTCGTTTGCCTTGTACCTTCGCGGGAAATGCCTCGGCCGATCGTACATAGGGGCAGTTACGATTGGCCAGAACCGGCGCCTCTATGTCCATGATCGATTCACGGACACAGAATTTTTGGTAGACACCGGAGCCATCGTCAGCATAGTGCCGCCGACCGACCTCGAAACCAGATCGGGTAAGACAGGTCCCACCCTCATCGCGGTTAATGGCAGCCCTATTCGCACTTTCGGCACACGGAAGATGTCCCTTGCGTTAGGCCTCCGCACGTACGAATGGCCATTCATCATAGCCGACGTCAAACAAGCGATCCTGGGCGCAGATTTTCTCTGGGCTTTTTCACTGGTTCCTGATGTCCGCGGTAACGACCTCCGACCCGCTGCTGAAGACGAGCACGTCGCTCCGGCAATCGCCTCCTCGCCCAGCCCTACTGTCCAGGCCGTCGTCGCGGCCCCCGACTCGTATGCTGCGATTCTGGCAGAGTTCCCAGAGCTGCTCGTCCAACGTTTTGACGCACCTTCAGCTAAGCACGGTGTGGTCCACAACATCCGCACCGAAGGCCCTCCCGTTTTCGCTCGGGCCAGGAGACTACCGCCAGACAAACTGGTGGTGGCAAGGGCGGAGTTCAGGAAGATGGAGGAAATGGGAATTGTTCGTCAGTCTGACAGCCCGTGGGCCTCGCCGTTACACATGGTCTCCAAGGCATCTGGGGGGTGGAGGCCATGTGGCGATTATCGGCGTCTCAATGCTGTCACCACGGCTGATCGCTACCCCATACCGCACCTACAGGACTTTTCATCTGGACTGGAAGGAGCGGTAGTGTTTTCCAAAATCGATTTGGTGCGAGGATACCATCAGATTCCGGTGCGACCGGAGGACATACAAAAAACTGCAACTATTACTCCGTTCGGGTTGTTTGAATGGTTGCGTATGCCTTTCGGTTTAAAGAACGCGGCACAGGCTTTCCAGCGACTGATGGACCGCGTGGGCAGGGGTTTACCCTTTGTGTTTATTTATTTAGACGACATCCTGGTAGCCAGCCCCTCAGTGCAGGAACACCAGGCCCATTTGCGGACCGTGTTCCAGCGGCTCCAAGACCACGGGCTCATTATTCAACCCTCCAAATGTCAATTCGGCCTGCCTGCTCTCGATTTTCTAGGACATAGAATTACCCCTGCCG
Organism: Rhinoraja longicauda; assembly: GCF_053455715.1. Taxonomy (NCBI): domain Eukaryota; kingdom Metazoa; phylum Chordata; class Chondrichthyes; order Rajiformes; family Arhynchobatidae; genus Rhinoraja; species Rhinoraja longicauda. The sequence goes on along the minus strand of NC_135965.1, from coordinate 13,590,661 downwards.
GCGCTGTCCCTTTGCCAGAGAAGGTGGAGGCTATCCGGGCTTTCCCCAGGCCTACCACAGTAAAAGGGCTGCAGGAGTTCGTTGGCATGGTTAATTTCTACCATAGATTCGTTCCGGCAGCGGCGCGAGTCCTGCGCCCGCTTTTCCAATGCCTTGCAGGTAATCCGGTAGAGTTGTTGTGGTCCCCGGCCGCAGAGTCGGCTTTTACGGCAGCTAAGGCAGCCTTGGCAGACGCCACCATGTTGGTCCATCCGAGCCCCTCCGCCCCCACGGCCCTGACGGTTGACGCCTCTGACGTGGCGGTGGGTGGAGTTCTGGAGCAGCAGGTTGGTGGCCGTTGGCAGCCTTTAGCGTTTTTCAGCCGGCAACTAAATTCGGCCGAGCTGAAATATAGCGCATTTGACCGAGAGCTTCTAGCTCTCCATTTAGCTGTCCGTCATTTCAGGTATTTCCTCGAGGGCCGCCATTTGTGGCATTTACGGACCACAAGCCATTAACATTTGCTTTTTTGAAATTGTCTGACCCATGGTCGGCCCGCCAGCAGCGGCACCTGACTGCTATCTCAGAATTTACCACAGATGTCCGTCATATCGCGGGTAAGCTGAATGCCGTTGCTGACGCCCTGTCTAGACCTGCTTTTCCCCCTATTTCGGCGGTGGACTGCGAAGTGGATCCCCAGGAGCTTGCGGAGGCACAGCTCCTGGCGGATACCGTTTCGACGTACCAGTCCACCACTTCGGGATTGAAGTTGGCCCAGGTAGCTTGTGGGTCGGAGGGCACGAAAGTCTGGTGCGATGTTTCTCTTCCTCGCCCCAGGCCGGTAGTACCGCCCTCCCTTCAGCGCCGGGTTTTCGATGCCATTCATGGGCTGGCGCACCCGTCCATCCGCTCCACCTCTGCCTTGGTGGCAGCGAGGTTTGTCTGGCATGGCCTGCGGAAACAGGTAGCGGGGTGGGCACGTTCCTGCGTGCCCTGTCAGACCGCTAAGGTCCAGCGCCACGTCCAGCCCCCCGTACAGGATTTCGAAGTCCCGGCTTTTCGTTTTTTCCACATCCACGTGGATTTGGTCGGGCCTTTGCCTTCCTCCCGGGGCTACACCCACCTCCTCACGGTGGTAGATCGGTTCACCCGGTGGCCAGAGGCTTTCCCATTGTTTGACATCTCGTCAGCGTCTTGTGCTAGGACTTTGGCCCTTCATTGGGTAGCTCGTTTCGGGGTCCCGGCAGTTATTACAACGGACAGAGGACCACAGTTCACTTCGTCCCTCTGGGCCGCGCTGGCGGAACTGTACGGGTCCAAATTACGACCCACAACTGCATATCACCCCCAGGCAAATGGTCTCGTAGAGAGGTTCCACCGCCAACTTAAGGCGTCCCTCAGTGCAAGGCTTGAAGGCCCGGACTGGGTAGACCAACTCCCTTGGGTTCTTTTGGGCATCCGGACGGCTCCTAAGCCAGATCTCGGTGCGTCGTCCGCAGAGCTGGTATATGGCTCGACCCTTCGAGTACCTGGAGATCTGTTTCCGGACACTTCAGCACTGCTCCCTACAGTCCCAGCAGCGTTAGCAGCTCTCCGGGAACGGGTGGGTTCCCTGGCTCCAGTGCCGACTTCACGTCATGGGTGTCCCATGGTACATGAACCGTCTTCCCTGAAGGACTGTGAGTTTGTTTTTTTGCGTAAAGATGCCCATCGCGCCCCGTTGCAGAGGGTCTATCAAGGGCCGTTTCGGGTTTTACGTAAGGGAACGGCTACTTTCACCTTAGACATGGGCGGCAAGAGTGAACTCGTCTCGGTGTCCCGGCTCAAACCTGCCCATTTGGACCCGGATCAACCAGTCCTGGTCGGTCAAACCCCTAGAAGAGGCCGACCTCCGTTAGTTCCGCCCAGTCCACAAACCCCCATTCCGACAGTTCCTCCGGGACCCCCAGTTTCGGCAGTTCCCCTAGGACCCCCCGTTTCGGCAGTTCCTCCAGGACCCCCCGTTCCGGTAGTTCCTCCAGAACCTCCCGTTCCGGCTGTTCCACCAAGTCCGGAACCTCCGGCTCCTGTGGTTCAGGCTGTCCCTCTCCGTACTCGTTATGGTCGCGAAATCCGGCTCCCTGCTAGGTTCCGCACCTCGGGTTCTGGGGGGGGGTCATGTAGCGACCATAGAGAATGGTCCAGGTAGTCGAACCCTCGGATTGGCCAGCGAGGTCACGTGGGAACGCGACCATGGGGATTGGTCCAGGAAACGACATCGCTGATTGGCCAGCGATGTCAGGTGCGCGTTTGGCGCCCGTTTTAGCCAGTTCGGCGAAGTCTTCAAGGAAGACAGTAAGTTTATATTGGTTGTCCTGTAACTTGTTGTTTTGACTCTGTATTCGTGTATTGCGGCTGCAATAAACTTCGTCTACAACTAGCAAGTTTCGGACTCGCCATAGCGCGATTCAGGCAACGAACGTGTGAGTGTACTTTATCTTTATGCCGTGCTGAACATAACAAAATTGGCGACGAGGACGGGATTGTGGAGGAGACAGTTTGTTTTGCGTAGCTAGCATAGCTTTTGTACTGCTAAGTTTTAGGTGCTTTGCTACACCAGAACAGGCAGGAAATCTGAGCTTGTGCAAAGAAAAAAACCTCTCCTCATTCCTTTGTTTAAAAAAAAAGATAAGGACAAAATGGCCGCGTCCACGGGCTACATTGGAAGCCTGGGCATCTTTGACAAAAGTAGAGAGCCGTTCAGCTCCTATATAGAAAGAGCAAACATGTTCTTCATGGCAAACAACATCACGGAGACCAGTGGTGAAGGAGAGGTAGTGGCTGCAACAAACAAGGCCGTTCGTGAACGCATGAAAGCGATTCTGCTCACAGAGATCGGACCTGAAGTGTACGGCACACTCGTGAATATCCTTGCGCCCATAAAGGCAAAAGATGTGCCTTTCAGTGACATTATAAAGAAGTTGGAGGAGCACTTCAACCCAAAGCCTCTGGAAATTGCACGGTAGCGCAGCGGTAGAGTTGCCGCTTTACAGCGAATGCAGCGCCGGAGACTCAGGTTCGATCCTGACTACGGGTGCTGCACTGTAAGGAGTTTGTACGTTCTCCCCGTGACCTGCGTGGGTTTTCTCCGAGATCTTCGGTTTCCTCCCACACTCCAAAGACGTACAGGTATGTAGGTTAATTGGCTGGGTAAATGTAAAAATTGTCCCTAGTGGGTGTAGGATAGTGTTAATGTGCGGGGATCGCTGGGCGGCACGGACTTGGTGGGCCGAAAAGGCCTGTTTCCGGCTGTATATATATGATATGATATGATATGATATGAAAGCTACAAATTCGGCACGAGAAACCAGAAGCAAAACGAGACAATTAGTGAGTACATTGTTGCCTTGAAAAAGTTAACGTTGCACTGTAACTTTGGAACCTTTCTTGAACGCGCACTATGCGACAGATTTGTTTGTGGTCTAGTGGACGAACGAATTCAGTCCAGACTCATGAGCACTCCTGATCTTACGTTTGAGATAGCATGCAAGATTGCTACTACAATGGAGATGGCATCAAAGAATGCTCGCGAGTTTCGTTCACCACATACTGCAGTGGCCGTGTACACACACAAAGCAGCGCCTATGGCCAAACCAAAAGGGGCCAAACTGAAACCGAAATATGGCGGGGAGCCGAGTGTAGCCAGTTGTTATCGTTGCAATGGTAATCACCCATCCCAATCCTGTCAGTTCAAAACAGCTAAGTGCTATAACTGCCAGAAGAAAGGCCATATCGCCTCAGCATGTCGGGCCAAGCTTACAGTGGGAAACACACGACAACACCAGAAAAGAGTTCACAACTTAGAGATGAACCCGGATGATAATGAACTTGGGTTGTACATCATTCATGCAACTGATGTCAATAAGCCTACAACCAGCCAAGACAAGGACTTTCGAATTAAACTATTGGTTAATGAACAGTTAATTGATATGTGCATTGACACGGCAGCAGACTGTTCGGTCATGAGTAAAGACCTGTACGAAACAAAGTTCTCACAGACACCATTGTCCGAGAGTAAGGTCAAGCTGAGAACCTACTCGGGTGAAGCCTTGGAGACGTGCGGACAAATGAATTGTAAAGTTCAGTGTAATGGACAGTCAGTAACACTGCCCATCATAGTGGCCAGCTACAGAAATAAACCAACCCTCCTTGGAAAGGATTGGCTGAGTAAAATAAAATTAGACTGGAAGAACATTTTCAGCATCGATGCGTCCAGATCACGTCTTGAAAATGTCATAAGCAAACATGCTGAAATATTTGCTGATAGTTACACGGGAATAACAGGGTACTCTGCACACTGAAGCAAGATGTGAGACCTGTGTATTGTCGACCAAGACCAGTACCATATGCGCTAAAGCAACAAGTGGAGGAAGAACTCAACAGGTTGGAGCGGAATGGAGTACTCGTGAAGACAGACCAGAGCAACTGGGCAACGCCAATTGTGGCCGTGCTCAAGGCTGACAAAACTGTTCGACTATGCGGTGACTACAAAGTCACAATCAACCAAGCTGTTGACGACGAACAGTATCCTTTGCCAACCTCGCAGGATCTGTATGCAGAACTTAGCGGAGCAAGAGTCTTCACTAAGCTGGATTTGTCTCACGCTTATGCCCAACTCAATGTTGACAAAGAAAGTCAGCAGTGCCTGACCGTCAACACACATAAGGGCTTGTATTCATACACAAAGCTGCCCTATGGTGTGAAATCTTCCCCGAAAATCTTTCAGTCCGTCATGGACAAAATGTTGCAAGGCATTCCACACTGTGTGTGCAACCAGGATGATCTACTGATATTCACAGTGGGCATGGAAGAACATCTGGAGATACTCGAGCAAGTTCTCACACGACTGAACTGCCACAACGTCAAACTGCGAAAGAGCAAATGTGCATTTGCACAATCAGAGGTGGTCTACCTTGGACTCAAAGTAGATTCCAACGGACTGCGCCCTGTGTAGGCGAAAATTGAAGCAATTGTGAATGCTCCAACGCCCAACAATGTGTCAGAGCTACGATCATTCCTTGGGATGGTGCAGTTCTATGCACGATTCCTTCCAGATTTAGCAACCGTGCTAAAGCCACTACATCATCTGTTACAAAAGGATGAGAATTGGATGTGGGGAAAGGAACAACAACATGCATACGACATCTACAAGAAAAACCTGACAAGTGACAAACTCCTTGTTCACTACGACACGACGCGCGAGATGAAACTTGCTTGTGATGCTTCAAGTTATGGTGTAGGTGCAGTGATTTGCCACGTAATGCATGACGGACAGGAAAAGCCTATTGCTTTTGCCTCCCGCACCCTATCACCAAGTGAGCGTAACTATGCACAGATAGAAAAGGAAGCACTCAGCATTGTGTTCGGAATCAAGAAATTCCACCAGTTTCTTCTTGGCAGACCATTCACCCTTGTGACTGATCACAAACCACTACTCACGATACTGGGTCCCAAGTCAGCTATACCTTCCATGGCGGCATCAAGGATGCAGCGCTGGGCAATTCTGTTGTCCCAGTATGACTACAAGGTGGAGTACAGAAGCTCCAAATGCAACGCAGTCGCAGATGCGTTGTCCCGATTGCCACATGAGAACTCTGATGTGGGAAGCGAGAACTCAATCTACACAATGCAAGTCGTAGATGAAGACTTTCCAGTGACTGCAACAGAAATTGCAGCTGAAACAGAGAAGGACACTGTGCTGAAGAGTGTCTATGAACAGACATTGAATGGTTGGACTGAAATCGAGAGTGGATCAAACTCGGAACTGAAGCCTTTCTATAATCGACGACATGAATTATCATGTGAGCAGGGATGCATAAAGTGGGGTTACAGAGTGGTTGTACCAGAGTCTTTAAGAAACAAGATTATGTACGAACTTCATGCCGAACATCCTGGCATAGTTAGCATGAAGTCAATTGCTAGAAGTTTTGTATATTGGCCTGGTATAGACAGTGACATTGAGTCACTGGTGAGCAAATGTAGCGTGTGTCAAAATTGCCGCAGTAAACCACCAAAAACACCACTGCAACCCTGGTCATGGCCAAGTAGACCGTTCCAGAGAGTTCATGTAGACTTTTGTGAAAAGGGTAATGATAATTTTCTGGTACTAGTAGATAGTCATTCCAAATGGATTGAGGCTAAGCATATGGGATCAAGCACGACTGCTGAGCGTACCATAGACGAGTTGAGATCGATTTTTGCGTGTCATGGTTTACCAGAAGAACTTGTTTCTGATAACGGACCACAGTTTCGTTCAGAACAGTTCAAAGAGTTCATGCAGCGTAACGGGGTAAAACACACACTTGTTCCTCCATACCATCCAGCCTCCAATGGGGCAGCGGAAAGGTCTGTTAGAGTAGTCAAAGAGGCTCTCAAGAAACAGGTTTTGCAGGGTAGTTCAAAGCTCAGCATGAAACATCGTTGGGCTAGTTTCTTGCTGAAGTACAGAACCACACCACACACAACTACGGGTTATTCACCTGCAGAACTGTTGATGGAGGCTAAGAATACGCCTAAGTCTAGTTCAACCCAATTTGGCCTCGAGAGTTGAGCAAAAACAGTTAAGTCAAAAACACCACTTTGACTTCCACAAAAAGGAGAGGAACTTCAAGCCAGATGAGCAAGTTCGTGTGCTCAGTCCTCCCAACAAGTCCAGTCGAGACAAATGGGATGTTGGGAAAATAGTGGAAGTGTGTGGGACAAAAAGATACTTAGTGGATGTTGGAGACAAGATCAAAAGTGTTCATGTGGATCAAATGATTCCAGCCAAAGATGAACCAAAAACTGAGCATGAATTCCTAATCCCTGAGTATTCATCTGAAAGTAAGTTAGAAAAGACTATTGTGGTTGATACACAAAATCCAGTGAGTACAGTTAAAGAAACAGACTTGTCTAGTCAAGGTCAGTGTACTAACATAGAGCCAAACAAGCAAACAGTTGAGTCTACACGTACATCTGTTACGCCTGTTGCACCTGTTACTGTTAGACGATCAGGCAGGAACCGCAAACCAGTAATTAGGTTAAATTTGTAAGTTAGACAACTCACTCTACAACTAAAACGAAAATGTGTGAATATGTAAAATAAATGTATTATTTTTAGCATTTGAAATTTTGTGAATATGGTTAAAGGTATTGGTTTAAATCAAGTATCACAACATCAAAATTGTAACTGAGTACTTGGATTTAATACTTAAAAAAAGGAGAGCAGTGTAATGTATTCATGCATATTCATGTGCCATGTTAATGAGTGGGTGTTCCTTTAGCCGAGAACGCTGGGTAAATAAAGGCTGGCGCGATTCAGGCAACGAACGTGTGAGTGTACTTTATCTTTATGCCGTGCTGAACATAACAGACACGTTAGAGGCAGGAAACATGTTCCCAATGTTGGGGGAGTTCAGAACAAGGGGCCACAGTTTAAGAATAAGGGGAAGGCCATTTAGAACGGAGATGAGGAAAAACCTTTTCAGTCAGAGTTGTGAATCTGTGGAATTCTCTGCCTCAGAAGGCAGTGGAGGCCAATTCTCTGAATGCATTCAGGAGAGAGCTAGATAGAGCTCTTAAGGATAGCGGAGTCAGGGGGTATGGGGAGAAGGCAGGAACAGGGTACTGATTGAGAATGATCAGCCATGATCACATTGAATGGCGGTGCTGGCTCTAAGGGCCGAATGGCCTACTCCTGCACCTATTGTCTATTGTATTGTCTTTCTGCTGACTGGTTAGCACGCAACAAAAAGCTTTTCACTGTACGTCGGTGCACGTGACAATAAACTAAACTGAAAAAAAACTGAAAAGCTGGTGTAACTCAGCGGGTCGGACAGCATCTCTGGAGAAAAGAAATAGGTGATGTCACCCATTCCTTATCTCCAGTGATGCTGTCTGATCTGCTGAGTTACTCCAGCTTTTTGTGTCTATCTTCAAGTTGAAACTTTACTTGTGGGTCAGCAGCAGACAGCAATTTAATGCTTGCATGCTCACCCGGTATTTTATTCAGCTTTATAATTTGTAGAGCTCTGAAGTTGTCTTGACGTTACATATCAATTAAAAGGTGTTGTGAGAAGTACATTGTGGCGTTAATCTTGATGCCATCATTAAATCAAAATAACCTTACTGGATGAGGAAACAGAGTTGCACAGCTTAACGTGCTTTTATTGTGACATTAAACCAGAACAAGATATTTATTGAATTCTTAGTTCCAGAATCTTACAAATGTGTTACAGAATAACAGAAGCTCATGCAGCTAATTAATTCATGTAGCAGATTATTCACTTACACTACCTGATGTCCTGCAGAGGCAGATTAGGTGGAGAGTAATACCTTATCCTGCTTGAGCATCGACAATTGGAATCCTATTAACAGACACCAGCTGCTTAATATATATGTCTTGTGAACTGATGAGAAAAATGTTTGTTGGAGACACAACTTGTCCGTTGGAACAGTTTTATATTCTAAACTATCAATTTAATCAGTAGATTGAGAGATAGATAAATGGACAAATTTATTGATCAAAGACAGAAACTAGGAAAAAAAATTAGCAGCAGCTGCTTTTATGTTTGGCTGATTTTAGTAGCAGTCATTGTAGGAACAAAGGCAGGACCTATGAGACACCACAAATGTTGTGATGAGATTCTACAGATTGCTTTAAATAACTATGTTATGAACCATGCGATGTTGCTGTATGACGAAGGTGCTAATAGCAGCTAAACATTTCCTTTTATTTGATTACCCATATTTAAGTGACTGTGTTTAATGTTTACTACCTTAAAAGTGAGGAGGTGTTCCCTGTCATCTACGTACTAAAACTCCTGTTTGTGTGTTTGTTCCTGAACTACAGCCAAAACGGTACACGATAGCGCGACAATTTTAGGCCCGCCTTTGTCACCATCGTCCTGTGGTGGTATGGAGGGAGGGGGAGGAGAGAGGGGGATAACGGGAGTTGAGGAGGATGGAGTGGGTGAGTAGGGGGAGGAGGAAGGTGGGAGGGAGGGAGGGGAGGAGTGGGGGGAGGTGGAGGGAGGATGGGGGAAAGGGGGTGAGGGGAGGGAGGGAGAGGCGGGAGTGGGGGGGAGAGAGGAGTGGGGGGGACAGGGGAGTGGGGGAGGAGAGGGTGCTGCACCAATGCAGGAGAGGTTTGGGCTCAACGGGTCCACTTGGTCTAGTAATTTCTAATTGTCAATGCAGTTATTGAAATGTTGGGGAAGATTAGGTGAAGGTGTGGTGGCTGGGGTTGAGGGGAGTCTGATCTATGGAAATATATTCAGCCTGGAAGGTCCAATGTTATATCTAAATGACTCCATAATGCAAATTGCTTCGATCCCAAAAATTGGTATTTTAAAATGTGATGTAGTTAAGACAGAAACAAAGTAACAGGTTATCTGTCTGATGTTTTGCCTCTGAAGGTTTCATAGTTAACCTGGGTTGAGAAACCTCTGCAAAGTGTGAGTAAAATGGCATTTATTGTTCTTAAACTGTGCAAAGTTTTAGTATGCTACTAGACCAAGTGGACCCATTGGGCCCAAACGTCTCCTGCATTGGTGCTGCACGCTCTCCTCTCCCTCTCTGTGAGTAAGGTGGGCCTAAAATTGACGCATTATCGTGTACTGTTTTGGCTGAAGTTCAGGAACAAACAACATTTTTAGTATATAGATGAGAGAATTTCTTACACCCATTAGAAATGGTAATTGTGAGTTGAAGTAATCTTTGGAAGAAATTCTCAATAATTAGCCATATCTAGGAAAGTTGAAACCATCCTTACAGGGATGAAGTTTTATTTGAATTGTAATAGTCAACCTGGCTTTGGACACAGGTTTGAAAGGGAAGAAAAAGCCTTTAAGAGTTAACTCCAGGAGTTCACAACAGACCCACTAGCATTTGCAAAAGCAACAATATAATTGGGATTTGTATGGCATCTTTGGTGTAGCGACTGCATAAGAGCATTATTAAATAAAACCAGTGAATGAGCCACAAGGTGGTGTGAAGTTACATTAAGAATTTGGTTTAAGCAGTTTTAAATAACAATCAGTCGGAAAAAGACAAAAAGTTTAGAACTTTGACTAATGGACCAGCCCTGTCCTTACCTATAACTATTTAAAATCTGTGGAATTCTCTGCCTCAGAGGGCAGTGGAGGCCAATTCTCTGAATACATTCAAGAGAGAGCTAGATAGAGCTCTTAAGGATAGCGGCGTCAGGGGGTATGGGGAGAAAGCAGGAACGGGGTACTGATTGAGAATGATCAGCCATGATCACATTGAATGGCGGTGCTGGCTCGAAGGGCCGAATGGCCTACTCCTGCACCTATTGTCTATTGTCTATTGTTCCATGGAATTGGGTGAGTGCCGGGTATGGAGATGCTGCTGGAGGACAAGTAATGTGCTTACCTAAAATTTGGATTCTCCGTAGTCTTATCTGCCAGATCGTATGCTCCCTTTTTGTCCTTATGAATGCCTTAATTATGCTCAATTCTCTATACTTCTCCAGGGATGCACTTGATCCCAGCTGCCTATACCTGACCTATAACTCCTTCTTTTCCCTGACCAGAGCCTCAATGTCTCTCATCATCCAGGAGTTCTTTACTCCCCACCTTGTCCATAACTTGAACAAGAACACGCATACATTGAACTCTTACTGTCACACTTTTAAAAGCTTTCCACTTTCCAGGCATCCCTTTGCCTGCAAACAATTACACGTTCCTGTCTAATATCAAGTTGGCCTTGTCCAAATTTAGAACTTTGACTAATGGACCAGCCCTGTCCTTACCTATAACTATTTAAAATTTAATAGAACAGTGGTTATGCTTAGAACATGCTGTCAGTTGATAAAACTGTCGAGGTTTGGACATTATATATTAAATTTTGTGATCCAGTAATAAAATGTTGCTTGAACTCCAACTTCTCTTAACCATTAGTAAACATCATTAAACTCCTATTTCTTATCTCATGGCCACATTCTGCAGACTCCAGAGCTTTTACCGCTGGCCTGCCTTTTCTCTGGCTGAGGGGCTTTACAATTTGTGCCAATTATTCTGTGGAGCTGGATGGGAATGTTGTACAAGAGTAATTAAAGAAGATCTGTAATCTGTGAGACTACCTTTTTCCTCATGAGTAAAGGGTACAATATTTACCCATTAAAGTCACCTTCTACAGGCATTACAATTCCGATTGGGAACCTAACGCATAGACTGTCAATTTATTCACAAAATGCTGGAGTAACTCAGCAAGTCAGGCAGCATCTCGGGAGAGAAGGAATGGGTGACGTTTCGGGTCGAGACCCTTCTTCAAACTGATGCATAGACTGTCAATGTTACAAGTAACATTCTTTTCATGACATTTCAAATTGAAAAGCACATTAACTGTTTCTAATGTGAAAAATCAAATCAAATGCTATAAACATTTTGATGGGAGAGATTATCTGTAACCCACGCAAATGTAAGTCATAGTGACACTCTGATATACAAAACACAGGAAGCCTTGTATTACTCTCCAACATTTTAATAAATATATACAAGTCATACCCAGTGGCATACGAGTTATTTAATACAGGCAGATCATTGTGAAAAGGCTGAGGGGAAGGAGGGGCCACTGTTAAAATGTTCCCTTTACAATAGAAACTGAACCACCATATTGAACATGTCGATCTGCGCCCATAAAGTGGCGGCGAAAGGGTCCGCACTATTTTCCGATTCTCTGCACCACCCAGTCCTGCTGGCAAAGAGGGCAGCGATTGTTCTGTTTTACCCACAGCGACATGCAGCAGTTGTGGAAGGAGTGGTTACATTCTCCCCAAACCACTGTAAGACAAACAAAAATTATTTTATTTAGTTTTACCGTAGAAAATGCGATTCCCTTCCAAACGCAGAAATATTTATGGTTCATATCCTTCAAGAACACAAAATGATTGTGATAATCACTGACCATCTGATAAAAAGTGCTCGAGGGGTTAACAGCTAACAGGTAGAAGTCTCTCAATATAATATGAACATCTGGATCCATGAATGGGCATCAACGATTACAGGGGGAAGGCAAAACGGGGTTGAGATGGAAAAATAAATCAGCCTTGATCAAATGGGATGGCACTGTGGCGCAGTACTAGAGTTGCTGCCTACAGCGCTAGAGACCCAGGTTCAATCTTGACTACGGGTGCTGTCTGTACGGAGTTTGTACATTCTCCCCGTGGCCTGCATGGGTTTTCTCCAAGATTTTCAGTTTCCTCCCACACTCCAAAGACGTACAAGTTTGTAGGTTAATTGGCTTGGAATAAAATGTAAATTGTCCCGTGTGCGTAGGGTAGTGTTAATGTGCGTGGATCACTAGACGGTGCGGACTCGGTGGCCCGAAGTGCCTGTTTCCACGCCGTAAGTCTAAACTAAACTAAACAAATGGCGGAGCATATTTGATGAGTCAAATGGCATAATTCTGCTCCAATGTCTGATGGTCCTATGTTCTGTCCTCATACCATTATTAATTTAAATTTCACTTGATTAGTTTACAGTAACCTTCTCCATATTATTTATTCTTTGGCACATGCTGGTTGTGATCAGTATTATAAAGAGCTAATCCTATCCTCAATAGATGACAATTTCTGTGTGACATTGAGTTTTCTCCATTTAATAAACCAAACTTGCAAAATGGAAGGCAATCAACGAGACTGCAGGAAGGGAAAGAACACAAGGGAAGAGCTCACCAACACAATCCTCTTGTTTGTTTTCAGCTTGACATCGAAGACATGCGTCTAAACAAAGAAACAACTAGTTTAACAGTACAGTGGAAATTAAAGATCTAAAAATCAAATCATTTTTGCGATAGTGTCGAAAATACAGTAGCCCAGATGTTTTTTTGGTGCAAGCGATGTGAATCTTAGATGTTGTAGGGATGTTCTTTTACAGGGCGGCACAGTGGCACGGCAGTGGAGCTCCTGCCTTACAGTGCCAGAGACCTAGGTTCAATCCTGACTACACGTGTGGTCTGTGTGGAGTGTGTACGTTCCCCCTATGACGTGGGTTTCTCTACGTGCTCCAGTTTCTTCCCACATTCCAAAGACATGCAGGTTAATAGGTCAATTGGCTTCTGTAACATTGTCTCTAGTGCGTAGGATAGAGTTAGTGTACGGGAGATCGTTGGTCGGTGATTGTTGGTCGGTGGGCCATAGGGCCTGTTTCTACGCTGTATATCTAAACTAATCTAATCTCCGAGGCCCGGAGTCTCCTCATAGGGATTAGATGTAGAACCTTGATGACATTGTGACCAGGTCTCCAACAGCAAACTTCATTCTCAATCTTGGGGGGGGGCACTTCGAACAGTGACACTTCGAACTGATGTTAGTTGAAACTTTAATTTTTTATCAGTTTTCCAGCTAATCACTTTGAACATTTTGCCATCTTCATTCTGCTCTGTATCCACCTCTTCTGAAAGACCATCTATCAAAAATCTGCTTTGCGGTCCAACACTGGAATGACATTTCTGCCTATGTGGTGAATTAAGCCTAATTGTTTTTTGATCTGGGATTATATTTGCCCTTATTTGGAACATCAACAAAACCAAGGAACTTATCATGACTTTGGAAAGGGGAAGTGGGGAAAGTGCTAGTTTACATTGGTGGGTGGACAAGTGGAGAGGTTCAAATTACTGGCTGTTAACATCATGGATGACTTTTATCCTGGGCCCAGCACATAGATGTAATCACGAAGAAGGCACACCAGTGCCTCCACTTTCTAAGGAGTTTGAAAGAGATTCAGCACATCACCAAATACTCTAACCTCTACAGATGCACTGTAGAAAGTATCCAGATTGCACGGTTGCATCACTGAGCAGTTCCAATACACAGGAATGGAAGTAGCCGCATAGAATAGTGGACTCAGCCCAATCGATCAACAGCACAGCCATCAAAGACATCTACACGAAGCGTTGCATCAAGAAGGCAGCATCTATCATCAAGGGTCCCCACCAACCGGCCCCTCCTCTCGCTGCTTCCATCGGGAAGGAGGTACAGAAGCTGAGGTTCCACACCACCACCAGGTTCAGTGACAGCTAGTTTCCTATAACCTTCAGCCCACCTGAACAGCCCTAAAACTGTCTCAGCAGCAGGAGGCCAAGGACCATCTCTTGCACTACCATTGACTCGTTTACTAACTGAGTTTTTTCATTTATGTCTTTTTTTTTGCAGTCCTTTCTCTTTGCATAATTCACGTGTGTTTGTCTAAGCCTATGTGCCTCTGATGCCGTTGAAAGCAAGATTTTTATTATATCTGTACCTCACTGTATGTGCATTTGACAATAAATATCAGACTTGACTTGAAACTTTCTGCTTAGATACACATTAAAATGAGAAGTCCTTACATGGTACCACTCCATTTCCACCAATTACTTCCATTACTTCCCCAAGCCTCCTCAAAAACCACAAATGCATTTATGGTCCTCTTTCTAAGACTTTTGTTAAAATCATCTTCAGTATTTCACTACTGGTAGTCTTCACGTTACTCATTTGACTCCATCCATACGGGGCGGCACAGTGGTTCTGTGGCCTTATAACACCAGGGACTCGGGTTTTAATCTTGGCCTCAGCTGTTATTCGTGGGGGTTTGTATGTTCTCCCTGAGACAGCGTAGAGTTTCTTCTGGTATTCTTCCATATCCTAAATATACTGGGCTTGATAGGTTAACAGGACTCTGAAAATGTGTAGACGAGTGATAAAGTCGGGGGTGGGGGGTTGATAGTAATGTGTGAGAATGAAAAGCTTTTTGTTGTGAACTATCCAGTCAGCGGACTATGATTACCATCCAGTGTATAGATACAGGATAAAGGGAAGAACGTACAGTGCAGGATAAAGTCCAGTAAAGTCTGATTAAAGATAATCCAAGGGTCTCCAATGAGGTAGATGGTAGCTCAGGACCGTTTTCTAGTTGGTGATAGGATGGTTCAGTTGCCTGATTGCAGCTGGGAAGAATCTGTCCCTGAATGTGGAGGTATGTGTTTTGAAACTTATGTACCTCTTGCCTGATGGGAGAAGTGGGAGTGACTGAAGTGGGACTGGCCCTTGATAATGTTGGTGACCTTGCCAAGGCCGTGTGAAGTGTAGATGGAGTCAATGGAAGGGAGGTTGGTTTGTGTGATGGTGAGGGCTGCATCCATAATTCTCTGTATTCTGGTATATCACTTCTGCATTCACTCCAAAGCCTGCACATCCTTATAATGGGTGACTAGAGCAGTAAGCAAAACTCCACGTGGTCTCCATTTCAAGCCATGCATGCTCCCTTCCAGTTCGATCCTCACTCACTGCAAAGCACCCACATCCCCACTGCTTACCCACAGCCATGCACCCCTACCCCACCCACACTCCCTAACCCCACATATTCTCACCCATGCACCCATCCCAACTCACTTCTCACCCCCCCGCCACGCATCCCTACCCACACACCCTAACCCTCACCCACACTCCCTAAACACACTTCCCCCACCCCTTACACACCCATGCACCACACACTCCCATCCCCACACACACCCATGCACCACACACTCCCATCCCCACACACTCCCATCCCCACACTTACCCCTGACCACACACTGCTTCCCATATCCACAATCCCTAATCCTCAACACTCCCTAATCCCACATACTCTCCCTATCCCATATTCCCACCCAGGCACCTACACACCCCCACTTCTTACCCCCTGCCATGCACCCCACCCCCCACTACCCCCTGCCATGCCCCCCACACCCGTCCCCCCTCATACACCCACAACCTGTGGGGTTTGGCCACATTCAGCACTGGTCGTGCCACTCACTGCAGGATGTGGCTTTGGAGAAGCCGCAGGGTTTAGCAGAGAGGCCGTCTCCCAGACCCTCCCCCCTCCACCCAACCTCCTCCCTCTACCCCCCCCCCCTCCATCCAACCCCCCTCTCCCCCCCGCAGCGTCCTGTCGCCTCCACCACATTGTGAAGGTGCTCTCCCCGCAGCCCCGGCCCAGCCCCAGCCCCCCGGTCCCCCGGTCCCCAGCCCCCCGGTCCCCAGCCCCCCGGTCCCCAGCCCCCCGGTCCCCAGCCCCCCGGCCCCCAGCGCCCCGGCCCCCAGCCCCAGCCCCAGCCCCCCGGTCCCCCGGTCCCCAACCCCCCGGTCCCCCGGTCCCCCGGTCCCCCGGTCCCCCGGCCCCCGGTCCCCCGGTCCCCAACCCCCCGGTCCCCCGGTCCCCGGCCCCCAGCCCCCCGGTCCCCCGGTCCCCAACCCCCCGGTCCCCCGGCCCCCAGCCCCCAGGCCCCCGGTCCCCAGTCCCCCGGTCCCCAGCCCCCGGTCCCCCGGCCCCCAGCCCCCCGGCCCCCAGCCCCGGTCCCCCGGCCCCCAGGCCCCCGGTCCCCCGGTCCCGGTCCCCCGGTCCCCCGGGCCCCCAGCCCCGGTCCCCCGGCCCCCCGGCCCCCGGTCCCGGTCCCCCGGCCCCCAGCCCCCAGCCCCGGTCCCCCGGCCCCCAGCCCCGGCCCCCCGGCCCCCAGCCCCGGTCCCCCGGCCCCCGGCCCCCAGCCCCGGCCCCCAGCCCCCAGCCCCGGCCCCCCGGCCCCGAGCCCCCGGCCCCGGCCCCCGGCCCCCAGCCCCCGGCCCCCGGCCCCCAGCCCCCGGCCCCCGGTCACCCGGCCCCAGGTCACCCGGCCCCCGGCCCCAGGTCACCCGGCCCCCGGCCCCGGCCCCCAGCCCCAGGTCACCCGGGCCCCGGCCCCCAGCCCCCAGCCCCCGGCCCCCAGCCCCGGCCCCCAGGCCCCGGCCCCCGGCCCCAGGTCACCCGGCCCCCGGCCCCGGCCCCCAGCCCCCAGCCCCCGGCCCCGGGCCCCGGCCCCCGGTCACCCGGCCCCCGGCCCCAGCCCCCAGCCCCCCGGTCCCCCGGCCCCCCGGTCACCCGGCCCCCGGCCCCAGCCCCCAGCCCCCCGGTCCCCCGGCCCCCCGGTCCCCCGGCCCCCGGCCCCCGGCCCCAGTCCCAGTCCCAGCCCCGGCCCCAGCCCCCAGCCCCAGTCCCCGGCCGCGGCTCCTCACCCATCACCTGCACCCGGCAAATGGCGCAGGTGTCGCACTCCACGTCCCAGCTCCACATGGCCACGGCGTTCCACTTCTTCAGCGTGAACATCTTGTCTCCGGACCTGCCGCCCGTCGCCACCACATTGTGAACACAAGCGGTTTCCTTCTGGTCCGCCATTAGCCCCGGTAAAAGCGGCTCCCTGCAACGCCCCACCCCGACCGCCAGAGGGTGCAGTGGTCCCTGCAATGTCCCACCGCGGCCGCCAGAGGGCGCCGCGCTCACTGCAATGTCCCACCGCGGCCGCCAGAGGGCACAGTGGTCCCTGCAACGTCCCACCCCGGCCGCCAGAGGGCGCCGCGCTCCCTGCAATGTCCCACCGCGGCCGCCAGAGGGCACAGTGGTCCCTGCAACGTCCCACCCCGGCCACCAGAGGGCGCCGCGCTCCCTGCAACGCCCCACCGCGACAGCCAGAGGGCGCCGCGCTCCCTGCAACGCCCCACCGCGGCCACCAGAGAGCGCCGCGCTCCCTGCTACATATAACATATAACATATAACAACTACAGCATGGAAACAGGCCTGTCCGGCCCTACCAGTCCACGCCGACCATTCTCCCTGACCTAGTCTCATCTACCTGCACTCAGACCATAACCCTCCAATCCAACGTCCCACAGTGGCGGCCAGTGGGGGCAACGCTCCCTGCAACGCCCCACCCCGGCTGCCAGAGGGCGCGGCGCCCCCTGCAATGCCCAACCGCGGCCACCAGAGGAACCGCACTCCCTGCCACGCCCCACCGCGGCCACCAGAGGGCACCGCGCTCCCTGCCACGCCCCACTACGGCTGCCAGAGGGAGCCCTGCAATGCCCCACCCCGGCTGCCAGAGGGCGCCACGCCACGCTCCCTGCCACGCCCCACCGCGGCTGCCAGAGGGAGCAACGACCTCGCGTAACGCCATCGTGTAACGCCCGACCTCCGTACAGGCGAGGACATTCTGGGTGTACGGCGCCACTGGTTTGGGATGTTGCCTCATTCAACCCAGGAGTCCAAAAACGTGTCCCGACTCGATACATCACCTATCCATGTTCTCCAGAGATGCTGCCTGACCTGCCGTGTTACTCTAGCACTTTATGCCTTGAATTGGTCCCAGTTAATGCCCATTTTGTGAGTCCTTTCCAGAGACAGAGCGCCCCAACTGTGCAGCTGGTAGAGCCGCTGCCTCACTGCGCCAGAGACCCGGGTTCGATCCTGATCTGTGTAGAGTTTGTACATTCTCCTTGCGACCGTGTCCATTTTCTCCGGTTTTCTCCCACACTCCAAAGACGTAAAGGTTTGTAGGTGAATTGGCTTCTGTCTTCTTCGTTCGTGTTCATCATTCAAATGTTGCATCACTGTCATCGTCCGTTCTGAAAAGGGCGCAAGCTTCCGGCGACAATCAGGGGGAGCCATTACTTGTACAGTAGACGATGATGGTAGCAGAATTAGCTCAGGACACGTCCAGTTTCCAGCCCCGCGACATGGACACTTCTGCTATGGGGCCAAGTCTTCTTGGGTATGACGCCACAAGCTTGGAACACCTGTATTTGGGTAATTTCTCCCATTCTTCTCTGCAGATTCTCTCAAGCTCTGTCAGGTTGGATGGGGAGCGTCAATGCACAGCTATTTTCAGGTCCCTCCAGAGATGTTCGATTGGGTTCAAGTCCGGGCTCTGGCTGGGCCACTCAAGGACATTCACAGACTTGTCATGAAGCCACCCGTGCGTTGTCTTGGCTGTGTGCTTAGGGTCGTTATCCTGTTGGAAGGTGAACCTCCGCCCCAGTCTAAGGACCAGAATGCTCTGGAGCAGGTGTTCATCAAGGATCTCTCTGTACTTTGCTCTGTTCATCTTTCCCTCGATCCAGACTAGTTTCCCAGTTCCTGCCGCTGAACTACATCCCCACAGCATGATACTGCCACCACCATGCTTCATCGTAGGTATGGTATTGGCCAAGTGATGAGCTGTGCCTGGTTTCTTCCAGAAGTGACGCTTGGCATTCAGGCCAAAGAGTTCAATCTTGGTTTCATCAGACCAGAGAATCTTGTTTCTCATGGTCTGAGAGTCCTTTAGGTGCCTTTTGGCAAACTCCAAGTGGGCTGTCATGTGCCTTTTACTGAGGAGTGGCTTCCGTCTGGCCACTCTACCATAAAGGCCTGATTGATGGATTGCTGCAGATATAGTTGTCCTTCTGGAAGTTTCTCCCATCTTCACAGAGGAACTCTGGAGCTCTGTCAGAGTGACCATCGGGTTCTGGTCACCTCCCTGACCAAGGCCCTTCTCCCCTGATTGCTCAGTTTGGCCGGGCGGCCAGCTCTATGAAGAGTCCTGGTGGTTCCAAAGTTCTTCCATTTAAGAATGACGGAGGTCACTGTGCTCTTCGGGACGTGCAATGCTGCAAAAATTGTTTTATACCCTTCCCCAGATCGGTTTCGGAGGTCTACGGACAATTCCTTCGTATTTATTGCTTGGGTTTTGCTCTGACATGCACTGTCAACCGTGGGACATTAGATAGATGGGTGTGTGCCTTTCAAAATCATGTTCAATCAATTTAATTTACCACTGGTGGACTCCAATTAAGTTGTAGAAACACCTCAAGGATAATCAATGGAAACAGGATGAACATAAGCTCAATTTTGAGCGTGATAGCAAAGGGTCTGAATACTTGTGATATTTCATTTATTTCTTTTTAATTACTTTGCAAAAATTTCTAAACACCTGTTTTCGCTTCTTCATTCTGGGGTGTTATGTGTACTTTGATGATTAAAAAATGAATTTAATCCATTTTAAAATAAGGCTGTAACGTAACAAAATGTGGAGAAAGCGAAGGGGTCTGAATACTTTCTGAATGCACTGTATATATATATATATATATATATGTACTGTATATACACACACATACGTACACACAAAAAAGATATACTAGCTGTAATCAATGGCTTTATATGAATATCTGGTATATGATAATTACAACGTTGATAATTACAATATTTTGTGATAAAAGAATATGTTAGGAAAGCAAAAAGACAAACTCCGGAGTCCACTTCAACATCAAGATCTTACAGTGCATTCAGCAGACAGTAATGCTGAAGTACAGGTCCACCACCGAGTTGTCACCCCCCCTTGGTTCCAGAGCCTTGCTGAATTATCCGTTCTGCTGGACCAACAGAGGTCACGGCTCATGGGGCCAAGACACCAGCCTGCAAAGTTGTCCGTGGAAGTCGGCAATGGGAACGGATCTGCCAGCTCTGGCTGGGCCGGAGTTCCAGAGCTCAGGCCGCAGGGAAACAATTCAACCCGCCGATTGCCGCAGAAGCTGCGATTGGGTCAAGATTGGCTGCCTCACCACCACTTTATCAGGGAGGTTCCAGGGAGGGAATTCAAACACGCTCTTGCAATTTTATCCGGATTAAAGGACCACCAGTTGCTGGAATATCGGTGGTGGACCTTTACTACATTTGACCAGCAGAGGGTGCTGCGATGCCTTGTGGTGACAGTCTACAACAAGGTTTAATTTCCACCAGTTGCAAAGGTCAGACTTGAACTAGGCTGGACTGGAAACCTCTGAATACGGCATGCCTCCCCTCCACGCTCTCAGTATTGATAATAGACAATAGACAATAGACAATAGGTGCAGGAGTAGGCCATTCAGCCCTTCGAGCCAGCACCGCCATTCAATGCGATCATGGCTGATCACTCTCAATCAGTACCCCGTTCCTGCCTTCTCCCCATACCCCCTCACTCCGCTATCCTTAAGAGCTCTATCCAGCTCTCTCTTGAAAGCATCCAACGAACTGGCCTCCACTGCCTTCTGAGGCAGAGAATTCCACACCTTCACCACCCTCTGACTGAAAAAGTTCTTCCTCATCTCCGTTCTAAATGGCCTACCCCTTATTCTTAAACTGTGGCCCCTTGTTCTGGACTCCCCCAACATTGGGAACATGTTATCTGCCTCTAATGTGTCCAATCCCCTAATTATCTTATATGTTTCAATAAGATCCCCCCTCATCCTTCTAAATTCCAGTGTATACAAGCCCAATCGCTCCAGCCTTTCAACATACGACAGCCCCGCCATTCCGGGAATTAACCTTGTGAACCTACGCTGCACGCCCTCCATAGCAAGAATATCCTTCCTCAAATTTGGAGACCAAAACTGCACACAGTACTCCAGGTGCGGTCTCACCAGGGCCCGGTACAACTGTAGAAGGACCTCTTTGCTCCTATACTCAACTCCTCTTGTTACGAAGGCCAACATTCCATTGGCTTTCTTCACTGCCTGGGTCTCAATGTGAAACGTTGTTTTCTCTTGAACGCCGGAGGTTGCTGGGAGATCTGGTAGAAGTATGTGCAATTATGATTGGCATAGAAAAGTTGGACAGTCAGAACCTTTTTCCCAGGATGAAAAAATCAAACACTAGAGGGCAGAGCTTTAAGGTGAGAGGGGAAAAGTTTATAGGAGATGTACAGGAACCTTTCTTCAGACTGAAAGTAGAGGTGGGGAGGGGTGGAATAAATAGGTGAGAAAGCAACCCCCACCTCTACTTTCAGTCTGAAGTAGAGTTCTGACCCGAAACCTCACCTAGTCTCTTTCTCCAGGGATGCTGCCTGTTCAGCATTTTGTGTCTATCCTCAGTATAAACCAGCTTGTTAGATTCCTTGCTACACAAATGAATGATACAGAGTTGGATTTTGCCATCTTATCGTGGAAGGTGCAGCTGTGGCTGTAGATGGTGACCCCACTGCTTGTTATCTAGTCACAACTTCCCCCGTAAGATGGAATGCACTAATCATCGTGTAACATTTATAAAACCGCATCTGC
The DNA here is from genome assembly GCF_053455715.1 of Rhinoraja longicauda. Taxonomy (NCBI): domain Eukaryota; kingdom Metazoa; phylum Chordata; class Chondrichthyes; order Rajiformes; family Arhynchobatidae; genus Rhinoraja; species Rhinoraja longicauda. The sequence goes on along the minus strand of NC_135965.1, from coordinate 13,568,808 downwards.
AACCAGCATCAATATTGAACACGTAAAACAATACGATATGTCTCAATCAATGGCTTCACATCTGTTTCATGAGCAGGCTGGTTTCCCGTGAGGTAGAAACAAAGAGCTGCAGATGCTAGTTTATACCAAAGATATACACAAAGGTGCTGGGGTAACAGTAACAGGATCAGTCCAAGTCAGCATTGATTTACGAAGGGGAAATCATGCTTGACAAATCTTCTGGAATTTTTTGAGGTTGTAATAAGAAAAATGGACAAGTGAGAGGCAGGTTGTAGTGTACCTGGACTTTCAGAAAGCCTTTGATAAGGTCCCACACAGGAGATTAGTGGGCAATATTAGAGCACATGGTATGGGGGGTAGGGTATTGACACAGATAGAAAATTAGTTGGCAGATAGGAAACAAAGAATAGGGATTAACGGGTCCCTTTCAGAATGGCAGGCAGTGACTAGTGGGGTACCGCAAGGCTCGGTGCTGGGACCGCAGCTATTTACAATATACATTAATGACTTAGATGAAGGAATTAAAAGTAACATTAGCAAATTTGCAGATGACACAAAGCTGGGTGGCAGTGTGAACTGTGAGGAAGATGCTATGAGGATGCAGGGTGACTTGGACAGGTTGTGTGAGTGGGCGGATGCTTGGCAGATGCAGTTTAATGTGGATAAATGTGATGGCAAGAATGCGAAGGCAGATTATAATCTGAATGGTGTCAAGTTAGGAAAAGGGGACGTACAACGCGATCTGGGTGTCCTAGTGCATCAGTCACTGAAAGTAAGCATGCAGGTACAGCAGGCAGTGAAGAAAGCTAATGGCATGTTGGCCTTCATAACGAGAGGAGTTGAGTATAGGAGCTTTAGAGGTCCTTCTGCAGTTGTACAGGGGCGAGGTGAGACCGCACCTGGAGTATTGTGTGCAGTTTTGGTCTCCTAATTTGAGGAAGGACATTCTTGCTATTGAGGGAGTGCGGCGTGGGTTCACGAGGCTAATTCCCGGGATGGCGGGACTGTCGTATGATGAAAGGTTGGAGCGACTAGGCTTGTATTCACTGGAATTTATTAGGATGAGAGGGGATCTTATAGAAACATAAATTTATTAAGGGATTGGGTATGCTAGATGCAGGAAACATGTTCCCGATGTCGGAGGACAGTCCAGAACCAGGGGGCACATAACTGAGATGAGGAAAAACATTTTCACACAGAGAGCTGTGAATTTGTGGAATTCTCTGCCTCAGAAGGCTGTGGAGGCTGATTCACTGGATGCTTTCAAGAGAGAGTCAGATAGAGCTCTTAGGGCTAGCGGAATCAAGGGGTATGGGGAGAAGGCAGGAACGGGGTACTGATTGTGGATGATCAGCCATGATCACACTGAATGGCAGTGCTTGCTCGAAGGGCCGAATGGCCTACTCCTACACCTCTTGTCTATGTATCTATGTATCTATGTATCTATGTAACTCAGTGGTCAGGCAGCATCTCCGGAGAAAAAGTTTCGGGTCGGGACCCGAGTCTTTGGTTTCCCATAAACACTGATCTTTCTTCTTGCAAATAAAAGGTAGGTTGTGAGGGTGACTAGAGAGAGCCAGGCATTCCTTACAGACATTGACTTCTTGCTTATTTGAGATGGGGTCTTTATCTGAAAGATTATGCCATCTCTTGCATAGGAAGGAACTGCAGATGCTGGTTGACACCGAAGATAAACACAAAATGCTGGAGTAACTCAGTGGAACAGGCATCATCTGTGGAGAGAAGGAATGGGTGACGTGTCGGGTCGAGACCGTTCTTCAGACAATCTCTCGTGTGGTCTCAGCAGGGTAGTCTGGTCTGTGAAGAGACAATTCGTTGCCAGTCGTTGCCTGGTTGCTGGCTGCAGCTAAGGATGATGCTCTGAGGAAGTGCACAGCCTCACTTTGCTGGTCCAAACATCCAAATGGTTTTCTCGTTGGTGCCCGGAAGTAAGCAGTGCAATAGGAATGGAGCAGGGTGAACCTTTTACTTGCTCTGGGACGACCATGCAGAGGGAGTCCAGCGGCAGAAGATTAATTGTGTACTGTGCGGTGAATAGATCATGGAATGTAGACCTGCACAGCAAAGAAACAGCCTCACAACATCTGTGCCAAACACAAGGCCAAGTTAATCTCCATTCCCTGCTTGTACGTATGCCTATCGAAAAGCCTCTTAAATGCCACTATCGTATCTGCTTCCTCCACCACCCCTGGCAGCATGTTGCTGGCACACACCACTCCTTACAGCTTCTTCTTCTTGTGTTTGAGGCAGAAGAAGTTATGTAACGCCCTCCAGGCGCTGTAGCCAGTGCAATGTGCTGTTGTCGAGGGCCGTGAGGTCTACCCCTCCACCAGGGGGACGGAGGACAGCGCAGTCGAAAATGACGTGCTGCGCTGTTTGCTGGTCTTCTCCACACACATAGGCTGCTGATGAACGCAACCCCCACAGATGCATGTTGGCGTTGAACCGGCCGACCCCTGTGCGGAGCCGGTTCAGGGCGACCCACTCTTTGCGGGGCATGTCCAAGCAGGGTGGGGCTGTGGTGTTTGGTGCGACAGTGAATTGAGGAGGTGGCGATGTCTGTTCCCAGCTGGTTCTTAAATTTCCCCGGTGTGGAACAAATAAAGGAATATATTATTATTGTTCTCCATGCTCCTTGTACATTGAAACCGGAGCCACAGAGGGTCGCTGCGAGACGGGAGAAGGGGTGATGAGATGACAGGCGTTGAGGTCCCAGTTGCTGTGAATCCTGGGCAAGGTGGTGCAAAGGATGTTTGGCGTCCGATGGGGCCTTGCACACCAGCCTATGAGTGAAGAACTCTCTGCGAAGCTTGGCGGGTGCGATACCTGCGAGCACCGGCAGGAGATCCGTCGGAGTAGGGCGTAGGCAGCCAGTGATGATCCGCATGGTGTCGTTGAGGGTGGCGTCTAGCTTGCTAGTATGAGCGCTGCGGCACCATGCTGGGGTGGCGTACTCAGCGGCGCTGTACACGAGTGCAAGTGCACTGGTTTGGAGAGTAGATGTCCTGGCGCCCCATGACGATCCGGCCAAGCAATGCAGGAGGTTGATCCATTGTTCCTTACAGCTAATACCCTCTAATCCAGGCAAACAGTTCTGCACCCTTCCACAGCCTTCACATCCTTCCTGCAATGAGGCAACCAGGTCTGTACGCACTCTGTGGCCTCCACTTGCTGGAGATTAGAAGGTTGAGGGGGGACCTGATTGAAACTTACAGAATAATGAAAGGCATAGATGGAGTGGATGTGGAAAGGATGTTTCCACTGGTGGGAGAGTCTAGGACCAGAGGTCATAGCCTCAGAATTAAAGGGCGCTCTTTTAGGGTGGCACGGTGGCGCAGCGGTAGAGTTGCTGGCTTGTAGCGCTGGAGACCCGGGTTCGATCCCGACTATGGGTGCTGTCTGTACAGATTTTGTACGTTCTCCCCGTGACTGCATGGGTTTTCTCTGAGATCTTGGGTTTCCTCCCACACTCCAAAGACGTACCGGTATATAGGTAAATTGGCTTGGTAAATGTAAAAAGTGTCCCTAGTGTGTGTAGGATAGTGTTAATATGTGGGAATTGCTGTTCGGCGCGGACTCGGTGGACCGATGGGCCTGTTTCCGCACTGTATCTCTTAACTAAACTAAACTAAACAAAAATAAAAGGTGAGGAGGAACTACTTTAGTCAGAGGGTAGTTAATCTGTGGAACACATTGCCACAGAGGGCTGTGGAGGCCACGTCAGTGGATATTTTTAAAGCAAAGATAGGCATATTCTTGATTAGAACGGGTGTCAAGGGTTATGGGGAGAAGGCAGGAAAATGGGATTAAGAGGCAGAGATCAGCCATGATTGAATGGCAGAGTAAACTCGATGGGCTGAATGGCCTAATTGCCACTCCTATAACTTGTGAACTAACCAAAGTTTTATAGAGGACTTCCATTATCATCAGGACTTACATTATTTTTCAAACTGATGCTGACAGCTACCTTCATTATTTCAATATCAGCTCAACTTTGAACCTTATCCTTCCTCTAGTTTCCCTCTCCCCTGACTCAGTCTGAAGAAGGGTCTTGACCCAAAATGTCACCTATTCCTTTTCTCCAGAGATGTTGCCTGACCCGCTGAGTTATTCCAGCATTTTGTGTCTATCTTCTGGAAAATTTGAAATAGTTGCTCTCTAAATTTCTTATGAATTTACAAAGAATATAGAATATTGTTGAATGTAATGAATTTGAATGAATATACAATAGAATATACAATAGAAACAATGCATTTACCATAGAAGTAGGGAGGTTGCAGTTGTATAAGACCTTGGAGAGGCTACATTTAGAGTATTGAGTTCAGTTTTGGTAACCATGTTATAGGAAAGATGATGTCAAGCTGGAAAGGGTTCAGAGAAGATTTATGAGGATGTTGCTAGGACTGGAGGGCCTGAGCTATAGGGAGAGGTTGAGCAAGCTAGGACTCTATTCTTTGGAGCACGGGAGGATGAGGCGTGATCTTATAGAGGTGCATAAAATTATGAGAAGAATAGATTGAGTAAAGCCACAGAATCTTTTGCCCAGAGTTGGGGAATCGAAAACCAGAGGTTTACGGTGAGGGGGGAAAGATTTAATAGGAATCTGAGGGGTAACGTTTTACACAAACGGTAGTGGGTGTATGGAACAAGCTACCGGAGGAGGTAGTTGAGGCAGGTAGTATCACAACTGTTAAGAAACATTCAGATAAGTACATGGATAGGATAAGTTTAGGAGGGATATGGGTCAAACGTAGGCAGGCGGGACTAATGTTGATGGGGCATTTTGGTCGGCGTGGGCAAATTGGGCTGAAGGGACTGTTCCCATGCTATGTTACTCTATGACCAGAAACATATCAGGTCTCTGCATTAATGTGTGTTGGAAATGTTTTAATACTAGGAACAAAATCTGAAAAACAAAAAATATCAACAAATATTAATCCAGAAGATGGCAACCGCTGATGTAATATGTGCCAATGTACTAAGCCAATTATAGTACTAAGTGCTGCAAGCCAATTCATTTGGCTTTATTCAGGACAATTTTCAATGCAGTTTATGCTTGGATGTTGTTTATGGTAATTAGAGCAGCAGACAGAAACCGCAAAAAAGCTTTTAAAAAGTACTTGATTATGCACTTGAGGAGCTGTGACCTGCAGGGTGATGGATCAAACTTGATAAGGGATGTGAGAGTTAGACTGGATAGACACGATGGGCCGATTAGCCTCAGTCTGTGTCGTAAATGTTATAAAGTTAGTTATAGAGAGATATAACATGGAAACAGCCCTTCGGCCCACCTAGTCTGCTCTGACTATCAACCAGCCATTTGCACGAATGTTACGTTAAACCACTTTTTATTCTCATCAATTCCCTCAGATTCTACCACCCACCTACACAAGAGGGGCAATATCCAGTGGCTAATTAATCTGATAACCGAACTGGTCTTTATGATGTGGGAGGAAACCAGAGCCTCTGGAAGAAACCCAGGAAACGGGAAGAATTGGCAAACTCCGCACAATCAGAATGGAACCTCCAGTTTAAATTCCATTTGGAATATTTTGGAGGACCAAGAAGCAAGAACCAAGAACCCGGGTGTCTGGTGCGGTGAAACTGGTTCCGCCATGGTGCTGCCTGCAATGATTGTTCTATGATCATGTGGCTCCTTTTTCTCCTGTGTCTGACTTCAGTGTGCTGGAAAAACACAAAATGCTGGAGTAACAGCGAGCCAAGCAGCATCCATGGAGAAGATGGATAGGTGATGATTCGGGTCGGGACCCTTCTTCAGACTGATTGCAGACGGTGGGAGGAAAGGCAAAGCTTGGCAGGTCACAGGAAGAGTGGCTGACAGGGCAAAGCCTGGCAGGTCAAAGGTGAACACATGAGTCAAGTCAAGTCAATTTTATTTGTATAGCACATTTAAAAACAACCCACGTTGACCAAAGCGCTGTACATCAGTTCAGGTACCAAGAACGAACATACAATGGCACACAAACATAACAGCACATACATAAACAGTGAGGGAGGGGGGAAGGGTTGACAGGCAGGTAACTGGACAAAGGCCAGAGGTAAACACACACAAGGTGTGAGACATAAGGATTGGAGAGTTATGAATTGTGGAGCTAGAGGATCAGTGTGGTGGGACCATTATGGGTAGGTAAACCCCCAAGGAAATGTGTCATTGCAATTTTATCATCAAAGAGAACCTGATTAATTGAACAAGGCACCAACAAAATAACCATTTTAGAATGTAAGCAGCAGTGGCAGCATTGACGGCATGTTGGGGCAGTGGTACAGTTGCTGTCTTACAGCGCTAGAGACCCGGGTTTGATCTTGACTGTGGGTGCTGTCTGTATGGAGTTTGTACGCTCTCCCCATAACCACGTGGGCTTTCTCCGGGGGCCACGGATTCCACACACAGTCCGTAGACAAACAGGTTAATTGGCTTCAGTAAAAATTGTAAATTGTCCCTGGTGTGAAGGGTTTTACCATTGTGTGGGGATCGCTGGTCGGTGCGGACTTGGTGGGCCAAAGGGCCTGTTTCCACACTGGATCCCCAAATTAAACTAAAGTACGACCATCCTCGAGCAGTAAATCCAAACCAGAGCATTCCAAGCCTTCGCTTCGGTGTTTGATATTGGGCAGCCTTTGCCCCATCAGGTGGTGTCCTTCTCAGGCCAGCAGAACCACTGGGCCCCGGGGAGAAGATGCCACTGTTTGTCAAAGCCATTTGCTTGTCTCTTTTTACCACCATTGCTTGTTGAGTTGGCACAGACTTGTGTTTTTAATTGGTGCCATTTTATATTTAAAAAAATATTTTAATTGATGGCACGTCAGGAGTATGACAAATCCAGGGTGCATAATATTGCTTTTTCACATGCCTCGGCATTTGGAAGCAGTTCAATGCGAGTTGGGATGTTTTCGTTAAAATGGATGTTGCCAGAAGTCAACTGTTTCCATATGGGCTGAAAAGAGGGAGGCTGTGTCGGCCATGTAGAATGGAATGGAACCCACTAGAATGCACCCAGTCTTCTGCAGGGGAAAATTAATTAACACTGATACGAAGAGCGTGTTTATTTTCAAATAATAATCCACAGTACAAATTGTGCGGCGGGGAAAGAGAGGACTGCATGTCTTTGCCAAGGTTGTGTCCAGTTGCTGCAATGTATTGTTGTGGAGCAAGGGGAAACTTTGTTGGTCTGCTCCCTGCGATACCCTGTCAGGCAGGCTCAGGTCCGCTGAGACCTTGCAAGGGAACATATCTGTGTTGGGCTCACAGCTTAGAGAAACAGATGATTCAGCGAGTAGACCAAATACAAGCGCCCACGAAAAACACATTCAGCTGCATGTGATTTACAAATACAGCACAGGAAAATAGAAAACATAGAAAATAGGTGCAGGAGGAGGCCATTTGGCCCTTCGAGGAACAGGCCACTACGGCCCACAATATCTGTGCGAAGACCAACTTTGCCTCCCTGCACCTAATCCATATCTTTCCATTCCCTGCAGATCCATATGCCTATTTAAAAGCCTCTTAAATGCTACCATCGTAAATGCCTCCACCACCACCACAGGCAGCACGTTCCAGGCACCCGCCTTTGTGCAATAGCATGCCCAACACATCTCCTTTAAAGTTTGCCCCTCTTAGCTTAAAGCTATGCCCTCTAGTCTTTGATATTTCCATCCTGAGAGAAAACCTTCTGACTGTCTACCATATCTTTGCCCCTCATAATTTTATATACTTCTATCAGGTCTCCACTCAACCTGTGGTATTCCAGAGAAAATGACCTGTCCAACCTATCCAAAGTCTGTCCAACCACTCCTTGTAGATTAATATTCACTAATTTAAAGAAAGTATTCCTTTAATTGGAGGTAAGGTCCAATTCTTCTGCAAAATATTTTCCAAGATTAACTTCAATGAAGAACCCAGAACCATCCTAATTAATACTTCATTCACAAGAGGGGAACTCTGAGCAGGTATTTTGGAAAGGCCTGGGGTCACACTGCCTATTCCCAGCCTCAACCAACTCATTTTCTTAACCACCCTCTTGGTAAGGTATGCCAACTATAATTAGGAATTCTCAGCAGTGAAGCAATTGAAATAAACTCAATTGATATTTATCCCATTAGTTCCATCTTTAACATTCTGGTTCCACAGCACACACTAGAATAGTGCTAGTCCGCGGGGATCGCTGGTTAGTGCAGACTTGGTGGGCCGCAGGGCCTGTTTCTGCACTGTATCTATAAAACTAAAATCTAAGCTGCTGCCTCATAGCATCAGAGCCTGACCTCAGGTGCTGTCTTTGTGGAGTTTGCATGTTCACCCTGTGACTGTAGGGGTTTTCTCTAGGTGCTCCGGTCTGCTCCCGCATCCTAAAGGTGTGTGGGTTTGTTGGTTAATTGGAATCTGTGAATTGCCCCAGTGTATGTCTGGAGTGGATGAAAAAGTGGGATAACTGATGTGAACGGATGATTGATGGTCAGCAGGGGCTCTGTGGGCTGAAGGGCCTGCTTCTGTGCTGTATCTTTCATTCAATCAATCAATCAATCTGTGATCTGTTCCACTTCCTCCCTCCCCCCCCCCCCCACCCCACCTACATTCCTTACTCTGGCTTCACAATACATAACTCTTCAGTGGTTGTGTCTCACGCCACTTCTTTTCATCTCTGGCTTTTATCCAACCATCTGCCTTTCAAAAATACCCATTGGTCTGTGTTCACAAATTACCTGTGTAGGAAAGAACTGCAGATGCTGGTTCACACTGAAGATAGACACAAAATGCTGGAGTAACTCAGCAGGTCAGGCAGCATCACCGGAGAAAAATAGTAGGTGACGTTTCTGGTTGAGACTCTTCTTCAGTCTGAAGAAGGGTTTCAACCCGAAACGTCATCTATTCCAGGGATGTTGAGTGCTGATAGATTAGGGACAATGTAACTTCCAATGCAGATGAACAAAACCTTGTTTACAATATTGGCGATGTCACACTTACTTAAATTAATGAGATTTGGCCCCTGGTCATTGTCTAAATTGATGTGTTTACTCCACTACTGATAAACATCCATCACTGAGTTGAATCCATATTGGCAAATACACCAAAGAAAGAACTTTATTTGCTTTGTATCACCGCTAATTTAATTGTAAACTGATTGGAAAGATTTCCTCTGCTCACAATTCCAATAAAAATTATGAATTAAAAAAAAATCTATATTTATATTAGAAATCCAGATTATCCTAAAACGTTTTGCTATCTCTCAGACATTGTGAACAAGTAGCAACCAAACCAAAAACCTCCCCATGGGCATGAAATAATACAAAGTTAAATCAAAGAATGCTACTTTCTGCCAAAATTAGCGTACAAGATTCTGACGTTCAGGAAATAAGTTCCATAAGTGTCTTTGGGAACTGATACAAATGAAGCTAATTTAATTTTATCGTGAAGAGTGACACAAAATGCTGGATTAACTCAGCAGGTCAGGGAGCATCTCCGGAGAAAAGGAGTAGGTGCTGTTTCGGGTCAAGGCCCTTCTTCAGGCTGAGGGTCAGAGGAGAGGGAAACTAGAGGTATAGAAAAGGGACAAAAAACAAATGAATGAAAAGTATCAAAAGAACAAATCAGAGCCAGGGAAAGGTGGAGCCCACAATGGTCCATTGTTGGCTGTGGGCGAGGTGATAATGAGGGGATCCAGACAGTGAAACTAGCAGGATGACTAGGGTGGGGAGGAATGGAGAGAGAGGGAATGCAAGGGTTACTTGAATTTAGAGAAGTCAATATATAGTGTTGATATGAATAGGTGGAACTGAGGAACATAACTCTTTGTGGACTTTTTCTGCTCTAACCATGACATCCGAACATTAATTTAGAAGCTTCTAAAATTCCATTACTTTATCTGTGCAGCTATATTTCATTAATAGTTGGAGGCATTCTGCATCAGATGACGTATTGCCCTGGACACATTTTGTTCTGTAAAAGTTAATGCGCTGTCCTAGAACTGAATTTGATGGAACTTAACATTATGTCCTTGGTCAGCATGTTATCAGTAGCACACTGAAACTTTACAGCTCTTGGGAAATTCATGGGATTATCTGCCACAACTTGCAGTATCGTGGCCACGTTCTGACTGTCCAGCTGGTGTTATTAGGCACGACAACTGCAGCAGCTTGGAACCAAAACATTTTTGTGCAAGTACAGGAATCGGCATTTCAACCTCTTGAATTAATTCTATTATTTTATCAGCCCAAGGCGGTTTTATATCTTAGTTCTATGTCTGCACTTAGGTTCTACAACCTTTAGAAAATTTGCCTATTAAAAGTCTATCAATCTTTCAAAAACCAAATAAAAAATTTAATTTTCCCACAAACTCAATGGCATTTTTGGAAAAAAATGTTTCAGACTTTATTTGTTCCATATGTGAAGATTTGCTGCCTAATACCATTAACACGAGGTCCAGTTCAGGGTTGATGATTGTTCTAGACTCTTGCCACTTTCATATGATCAAGGGATTTGGTTCCTTCACCGCCTCCCCTCCCCTCCCCTCCGCCCCGCCCCTCCCCTCCCCTCCGCCCCTCCCCTCCCCTCCGCCCCTCCCCTCCGCCCCTCCCCTCCCCTCCCCTCCGCCCCTCCCCTCCCCTCCCCTCCGCCCCTCCCCCTATCACAATTGTCAGAGACACAAGGAGCTGCAGATGCTAGAATCCTGAGAAAAACACAAAGTGCTGGATCACTGTGCAGGTCAGGCAGCATCTGCGGAAGGAATGCACAGACGATGTTTCTGGTCGAGACCCTTCTTCAGATCGTCTAAAGAAGGGTCCTGACCCGCAATGTCATCTATCTATTCCCTCCATAGATGCTGACTGACCCGTTGAGTTGCTCCAGCACTTTGAGTTTTTATCAACTCTTTTGATAATTCTGGGAATGCTGGAAATACTCAGCTGACCAGGCAACAGCTGTGGAGGGAGAAGACCATCGAGACCACATCACAAGATTAGAAATTGTTCCGCCAGAGCTGAAGCCACTTCTCGGCATCTGCATACAATGGCGTCTTGTGCTTCTTGTGCTTCCTGTGCGTAGTGGTGGAAAGATTGGTGGAAACAGGGCCGCGACGTGTTTCCTTGACCCCGATACAGAGATAACATGTGAAGTCGAACATCTTGAATTGCCCCTGAATTATGAAGGCAGTTGTGGTTTAATCACATGAGTTACAAACTGGCCTCACTGGGTAATGGAGGCACGATTGAAACTGATGAGCTATCATAATAATCAGGTTTGTTTTGCAGTTCGTATACCCAGTTTTTTTTGTGTAATTCTGTACTTTATTTAATGAATGAATTGAAATTTCTCATGTTCCTGTGGGGGATATGAACAGGTTCCTGTGGGGGATATGGTGCTGGCTGCTCAACCAATAACGTCACCTACATGCTAGTTTAAGCATCTAGATGAAACTACTCTTATGTAGGTAAATGGTTTTCATGTTGAATGTTACACTGGGGACCAAGGGCATGGTGGGCCAAAGGGCCAGCTTCTCTGCTGTATGACGCTAAGATGCATCTATAATAAATGAGGAAATACAAGTCCACTTTATACCAAAAGACGCAAGGTGCTGGAATAACTTAGTGTTCGGCACAGCGGCATGAGTGGGCAGCACAGTGGCGTAGCGGTAGAGCTGCTGCCTCACGGCACCAGATACCAGGCTTTGATCCTGACTATGGGTGCTGTCTAGAGGGAGTTTGTATCTTCTCGCTGTGACCACGTGGGTTTTCATCAGGTGCTCCGGCTGTCCACAAATGTACAGGTTTGCACGTTAATTGGCTTTGGTAAAATTGTAAATGGTCCTTAATATGTAGGATAGTATTAGCGTACAGGGTGATCACTGGTTGGCGCGGACCTGGTGGGCATACAGACAGCACCCGTAGTCAGGATCGACCCGGGTGTCGTGCACTATAAGGCAGCAACTCTACTGCACCACCATCACTCTACCCCCAAATGGTTCCCCCAAAAGCTCTTAAATGTTGCTGTCATATCTGTTTCCACCATCTCCCCTGGAAGTGCATTACAGGTCTCCATCACTCACTGTAAAACCTGTGGTGAATCACCTTTGAGCTATCCCCCTCTCACCTTAAATCTATGCTCTCTAGTATCTGACATTTCCAAGATAGGCAGAGTATTTTCCGAGAGAAAGATTCTGACTATCTACCTCACTTCTGCCCCTCATAACTTTATACACTTCTATCGGGCTGCCCCTCAGCCTCTGGCATTCTAGAGAAAACAATCCAACTTTGTCCAACCGCTGCTTATAACTAATAATCTCTAATCCAAGCAATCCAATCCTCTTTTGAACTCTCTCCAAAGCCTCACCTCCTTCCTGCAATGTGGCAACCAAAACTGTACAAAATACTTTAAATGTGACCTGACAAAAGTTTTATACTCAATACCTGTACTGGTGAATGCAAGCAGGCCGAATACTTTACCACCCACAGCACGGTGGCATGGTAGCGTAGTAGTAGAGCTACTGCCTTACAGGGCCAGAGACCCGGGTTCAATCCTGACTATGGGTGCTTGTCTGTATGGCATTTGTACCTTGTCCCCGTGACCTGCGTGGGTTTTCTCCGAGTACTTCGGTTTCCTCTCACACTCCAAAGACGTACAGGTTTGTAGGTTAATTAGCTTGCTATCGATGTAAAATTGTCCCTAGTGTGTGTAGGGTAGTGTTGGTGTGTGGGGATCGCTGATCGGTGGGCTGAAGTTGCCTGTTTCCGTGTGGTATATCTAAACTCAACTCAACTAAACTAAACTAGACACTACAGTTGCCACTCTCAAGGGACTTACACTGCATGAACCCTTTGTACATCAATGCTCTTCAAGGTTCTGCCATGCACTCTATGTTGCTTAGAAAATAATTGCACGCTCTCCCACTGATACTGAACATTAGACCATACTGCCTGACAATATGGTGATGGAGAATGTCATGCTAGAATACGCTCAAACACTGTATCACATTGAGTTGCAGCAGTTCATGGAATGTCACACTAATTACTGTGATATGCAATATGTTTTGCAAGTGTTTGAATTGCAATACGAAGAGATATTTTAATATTACAATAAAATTCTGATAATCTGCTACTCATTTATGCAAATATGCAGATAATTCATTGGAAAATTTATTGCACTTCTGTGTAACATATATAATAATGAATTAAAGGTGTAGTTTAGTTTATTGTCACGGTACAGTGAAAAGCTATTTTTGTTGCGTGCTATCCAGTCAGTGGAAAGACGATATGTGCAGGAAGGAACTGCAGATGCTGGCTTAAACCAAAGATAGACATGAAATGCAGGAGTAACTCAGCGGGACAGGCAGCATCTCTGTAGAGAAGGAATGGGTGACGTTTCGGGTTGAGACCCTTCTTCAGACATACATAATCACAATCAAGCCGTCCACAGTGTACAGAAAGAAATGCCGTAGGGATAATAATAGAAATCACATCCAATAGTCCAGAAAATCAGACTGTCCCTAACCTCCAAAGCTCTGATCATGCCAGGTTATTGGAGTTTTACTATGTTTTCGACCTGTTCTGGTCGCAGTTAGAAAGTTGCAAAGAGGGTATAAATTAAACTTAAATATGCTGCGCCTTTTGGGGAATTAAAAAGGAGAAGCAATGGCATATCTTAAAATAATTTTGTTCCTCTTTCTTTCCAGATTTTTCCGTTGAATTAGTGAACAGAAACTTGCTGGTGTGGTTAGTTTGCGACTGCTACTGATTGTGAAGTGACGTTGTGAAAGCAGATTGTGTTGAAACCTTCACTGGAATCTTTTTGTTACCAGTCTCTTGGCAGGAGAAAGGTGGCAGCTGGTGAGGAGCTATCTTTCTTTCTTTCTTTCTTTCTTCTTTCTCTTCACATCCGCACAATATTCTCAACTGGATAAAAACGAGTTGAAATTCTCCATGTATGAACCTGCAGCTTGCCTCCTCTAAACAGCCGGTCACCCAATTTGGCGCGCCTTTAAGCACCATTTCTCTTGCGCGGGGAATCTTTCCTGCAATTAGTGAAACGTGCACATCAGCAGCATTTGTGCAGCTGCTGAGGGAAAACCAAGTGCGCACAACAAATAAATCATTAACAAACAGAGCATAGGTCTACAAATTTGGCTAAAGGCTTAAGTGCAGGGCCTCATCGGAAAACTAAACATCTCCATATGGTCCGATCATTACAGATCTGCACACTACTTTCAGTGAAGCCACATAAATACTTCAGCCCACCTACAACATGCAACGTGGAGTAACGCTGTCACCGATTAAACACTCAAAGACAGTTTCAATGGTTGTTTATTTTTGAATCCGGCTGCACAAAAGTGCAATAGTTTGCCTCCTTAAAGTTGTCATTGCATGAAGAATAAGCGGCCAAGTCGGTTGCCAAGTCAACAGCTCGGGCTTAAATGTAAAAGCATCCCCTCAGTAATGAGCTCCCTACCTAGAGAAGAGGAGGTGGTGTAGTTAGTCAACGCATGTTGTGAAGCTTTCATTTGGGCAGAAAACAGTGTGAAGAGTCTGAAGGAGGGTCTCGACCCAAAACCTCAGAGTCTGAAGAAGGATCTCGACCCGGAACCTCAGCTGTCCATGATATCCAAGGATGCTGCTTCACCCACTGAGTTACTCCAGGACTTTGTGTGTTTTGATTTGTAAACCAGCATCTGCAGTTTCTTGTTTCTTCCTTTTTAATAGGTTTAGGTTTAGGTTTATTATTGTCACATGTACCGAGGTATAATGAAAAGCTTGCTATGAATCAGATCAGATGTACCATGTATAGATACAATCAGTTCAAACCCAAGTACAATAAATAGAGCACGGAGGAAGATGCAGAGCACAGAATATAATGCTGAGCATTGTAGTCCTTCAGTTCTTTAAACAATGTCCAATGTCAATGGGGTAAAGGTGAATCGGTCAGTATCCGAGCTAATGGAAGGACAATTCAGAAGCCTGATAACAGAGGGGAAGTAGCTGTTCCTGAGTGCTGTTCCTCAAGCTTCTGCTCGATGGGATCAGGGAGAAGAAGGAATTACAAAAGTGAGACAAGTTTTTGATTATGTTGTCTGTTTTTCAGAGGCAGCATGAATTATAAATAGTCAATATCTTGTTAGGTTTAGTGACATAGCGTAGAAGCCTGCCCCTTGTCCCACCGAGTCTGTGCCGACCAGCGATTGCCCGTACACTAGTTCTATCCTACACACGAGGGTCAATTTACAGAAGCCAAATAATCTACAACCTGCATGTCTTTGGAATGTGGGAGGAAACTGGAGCCGCCAAAGAAAAGCCACGTGGCCACGGGGAGAACGTGCAAACTCCACACAGACAGCACCAGAAGTCAGCATCGAACCTGGGTCTTTGGCGCTGTGAGGCAGCAACTCTACTGCTGCACCACTGTGCCACTAACAGGAGGTCTGGTCTGTGTGAAAGACTGGGCTACATCTACAACTCTCTGCAATTTCTTGCAGTCCCGGGCAGAGGTGATCCCAAACTAAGCTGTGATGCAACCCGACAGTTTGCTTTCTACGATGCATCTGCAGAGGTGTGCAAGAGTGGCTGGAGACGTGCAGAATACTGAGTGAGCATCCTTGCACTGGTCCTTTTGCAAAGGAAGTGGGAATTCATTTCAATTTTAGTGAATCTGAAAACTGACTGCAGCACTCAAAAGAAATAGCAAAGTGTGACTGTGGAAATATTAATGGGAGACGAATGATAAATATTAATGGAAGACAAACGAATCCCAAATGTGTCAAATGCAATCAAAGTATTGGTTGAGAAAAGCATTCTCTGAAAATATGGTTCCAATTCAAAGTCGAAGCCACAAGCCTCACAATCGGAAGGCCCCTCACCATCATCATTTATTCCCAGACCAGAATTATGTTTATCTTGGATATCTGGCCTCAGACATGTGAGTTTACAAGTGGGCATCGCTGGGCTCAACTGAATCCCAGCTCTCTTGGAGACTATTACTGGGGAAGTGGCAGCAGTCCACTACAAAAATGATCATGGAATTGGGCAGCGTAGGTGTGGCTTTACAAAAAGGAATTTGTGTTTGACCAACTTAGTAGATTGTTTTGAAGATGCAACCAGCAGGGTGGATAAAGGGAACAAATGAGCAATGCATCCAAATTGTTTTTATAGGCATTTAACAATATGCCATAGAGTTTTGATCCATAGAAACGAGGCTCACAATATTGATGGTAATGTAGAGAAGGGATAGTTAACACACAGAGAAAGAATAAGGATAAATGGGTCATTTCCTGGTTGGTAAGTGTTACCACAGAAACATAGAAACATAGGTGCAGGAGTAGGCCATTCGGCCCTTCGAGCCAGCACCGCCATTCAATATGATCATGGCTGATCATCCTAAATCAGTACCCCATTCCTGCCTTCACCCCATATCTCATTGTCATTTAGACAGACACATAAATATGCAAGGAATAGAGGGATGCAGAGCATGTGCCGCATGGATGAGTTAGAATGGTTTCTTGGTGGGCAGAGAAGTGGTGGGTTGAAGGACCAGTACCTACTCTGTGCTGTTGTATGTTCGATGTAGACATGGGGAACATTGAGGTTATCCAGCGTGAGTGGCTGAGCGATTCTGTTTATGTTTCAAATGGTGAGCACATGGGACTATGCAGGTCGGGGTCACTGCTGCATTACAGAGACCCGGTGCTCTCTTTTAGTCTAGTTTAGTTTATTGTCACATGCACCAAGGTACAGTGACATTTTTTATTTGTTTCATGCTATCCAGTCAGCAGAAAGACTGTACATAATTACAATCAAGCTGCCCACAGTGTACCGATACAGGATGAAGGGAATAACGTTGAGTGCAAGATAAAGTCCGGTAAAGTGTGATTAATGATAGTCTGAGGGTCTCCAATGAGGCAGATAGTAGGTCAGGACCACTCTCTAGTTGGCGATAGGATGGTTCAGTTGCCTGATAACAGCCGGGAAGAAACTGACCCTGAATACTTCTGATGCATCCGACCACAGGGAAGAAGTCTTGGTTTTTCACCAGAAGGTGAGCAACATACACACCACTCATGCTCAGTACAATTGACTGGTGATCAGGTCCCAGGCATCATTACTTGCATTATTTCCCTCATTCCTTCTTGACACTAATGTCCTTTGCAGGACAGTGGGCAACAAGTTTTCATTTGGAAATGCACGAGGGTCCGACCTGT
Source organism: Rhinoraja longicauda (assembly GCF_053455715.1). Classification (NCBI taxonomy): domain Eukaryota; kingdom Metazoa; phylum Chordata; class Chondrichthyes; order Rajiformes; family Arhynchobatidae; genus Rhinoraja; species Rhinoraja longicauda. The sequence continues at coordinate 13,551,595 of NC_135965.1, read as the reverse complement.
CACTTAAAAGGCCTTGTAGAACCATGGAACTGCAGATGCTGATTTACACAAAAGGACACAAAGTGTTGGAATTTAGTTTAGTTTGGAAATACAGTGCGACCCGCCGAGTCCGTGCCGACCAGCGATCTGCGTACACTAGCATTATCGTTCACACTAGGGACAATTTACAATTTTTACTGAAGCCAATTAACTTACAAACCTCTACGCCTTTGGAGTGTGGGAGGAAACCGGTGCAACCGTAGAAAACCTATGCATTCACAGGGAGGATGTATAAACTCCGTACAGACACAATCCCTAGTCAAGATTGAACCCGGGTCTCTGGCGCTGTAAGGCAGCATCTCTACCGCTGCGCCACCATGCCACCCTGTCGTGGAGTCACTACGCAGTCAGGCAGCTTCTTTGGAGAACAAGAATAGGTGACGTTTCAGGTGGGGACCCTTCTTCAGACCCTAAAAGGTCTTTCTGTGCTTTCAAGATGCTACAGCACAGTGAAATATTTTTGGTTGAAGTTTCGTTCAGCAAGCAAGGAAGACTTTGTGGCTGTTTGCGAGAATCCACATCAAGACGATGACACCAATTAAAATAATCATTTTATTCATAGAGAAAATTTTATATCCAACAAGAGTCTTGATGGATGTGCACTACAATGTGCAGATGTATATGTGTGAGTGTATGACTGTGTATGTGTGTGTGTATGAGTGTGTGTATGTGTGCATGTGTGTATGTGTGTGTATGTGTGTGTGTATGAGTGTGTGTATGTGTGTGTATGTGTGTGTGTGCTTGTATATGAGTATGTATGCATGCATACATGTGTATGAGTGTGTCTGTGTATGTCTGTCTGTCTCTCCGTGTGTGCAGGAACACTTGTGCAAGCATGTGTTTTTTGTGCTTATGCATGCATGCAAGACTGCACATGTGCATTTGGGACATGGATCATTTGGTTTGAGCTATTCTGTCATTATACAAATGAGCCTGGCCACCAGATTGTGTAAGCATTCCAACTATTTCAGAGTTGCTCTTCCCTTGGAAGACGTCCATTAAGTGTTACCAATGAGATCCAGATGTGAGCCAAGTACGAAGGCTCACTTCCTCAAGGAATGCTTCATCATCAAGACAGTGACTTGGCCTCAGAAGGCTGAGGTGGGCCAGATGGGCCCAAAAAAATTGTTTTCTGTCTCTAATGCAAGGCCAATGCACTGGCGTCTTTTCAATAAGTTGTTAACACGTATAATCAGGGACAAAACCTAACACAGATAGATTGTGGCCAGTGTTTGGTTTGGACACCATTTGCCTTCTGAAAGTTGTGTCTGTACTTTATTAGATTATGAATGTTGTTTTCAAACCCGCTCTGCACCCTCCTCCCCCGTGGCAGTCTTCCAACAAGTGTCAGTATTTCCATCAGGATCCTTTTCTGAAGCTGATCTATTTTCCTATGCCTGGCAAGCAGCGCTAGTTCCAAAGCCCAACAATACCGGGGATTTGTTGCAGACCCACCATGTAACCCTAAACCAGTTCCGTAATCCTGCAAAACCACCAGGCACTTGCTGCTCTTATCCTCCGCCTTTTTCTTTTCCCGGTAGGATGATCGAGATTCAGTGTGACAGGGATAATTTTTTTGTTGATCCGATGAAATAGAACAAATGTGAATGTTGCACAATAATCCAGTGCTCAACGTTAGAATGAAATGCACCGGCTGTTTTTCGTGAGTTTCATTTTCAGGAACAGTACGTAATTAATATGGTTTTAGGCTAAATTGTATTCTTGTACGCTGCCACACGGGTGACATTTCAGTCATTCCACCCCCCCCACTTCCCCCCACATCTACTACGTCACTTATTCTATCTTGATGCCAACAAAGACAATTAATGTTGCCCACTGTCCCATTGCAGACTGCAGGGGAACGTGCAGAAGGACGCACTGAGGTTAGGTGGAACCAACATGAAGGCTCTGTGGGGGAGGGGGGAGGATCATGGTCTAGGGTCCTTCCGCTGCTGGACACTGAGGGGACAGAGTCCAGTGGGGACACCCCTCAAACAAGGGAAGGGATATCACCCCAGGGACCACATGAGTGGCAAGGGTGTTGTGTTCAAAGATAGATGCAAACACTCCTGAGTATGCAGGTACTATCACAACATTTAAGCAGGTACTAACGCAATGTTGAAAAAACATTTGGATAGGTACATGAATAGGGCAGGATACGTTTAGAGGGTCAGGGGTCTAATGCAGGCAGGTGGGACTAATGTAAACGGTGCGTGTCGTTCAGCCTTTTTTAATTGGGCCGAAGGGCCTGTTTCCACGCTGTCTGACTCTATGAAACTATTGAATGTGCTGGCACTGAGAATGTATGAAGACTTCTTGCACAATTTTTGTTTTGCATATATTTTGCATTCTGAATAATGTTCATTCGTGGAAAAAAAATACTTGGAAGTAAAAATGTTTCTGATAGAAGTTCTGATTCCAGTAAGATTAATGAAAGTTTGTGAGTGAAGTTTCACGTTGGAGAGCATGCTGTAGATCTTCAGATATAATGGAAAATGCTGGGGATACTCAGCAGGCCTGGCGGCATCAGTAGAGAGAAGAGAGAGTGGATGTTCTTTTACGTTGATGCCCGATCATGGGGACAGGGCAAAGTTGGAGGTGCCTTATGTTGCAGAGGGAGGGGTTTGGAAAATAAAATGAAAGGTCTGAGTTAGGATGGAAATCACGAGAGAATGATGAAGGTGCTGGCTGAAAAAAAGGTGTTAAAGTCGGTGAACGGTGAAAGGTACAATCAGGGGAGGGTTTAATTCAGAAACAATGAATGAAATGTGAAATTACTATGCTATTTCCAAGTTATCTTATCATGAGATGCTAAAGTAATTAGATCTATATTCTTCAGAGTTTAACCCATTTTCCCAGAGTGAAAATGTCAAGGACAAAAGTCAAGGACTAAAATCTCTAAAGTCTAAAATAAAGCCTGAAGACGAGAGGACATAGCTTCAAGGCGAGAGGGACAAAGTTTAAAGGAGATGTGCAAGGAACTGCAGATGCTGCAATCTTGCATGGAACATAAAGTGCTGGAATAACGCAGTGGATCAGGCAGCATCTGTGGTGGACATGTATGTCCTCCAGAGATGCTGCCTGACCTGCTGAACTAATTTACTGTTGACTTCTTGCTGCCTTCGTCTTTTTAGGTGGTAGAGAAACATCTCAGGTGTCCTTTACCTTTCTTGCTGTCGGTTCTTTGTTGTCTAGCATACCTGAAGTCGTGTGTTGCAGCTTTGCTAGGTTTAATATGGTCAATGTCTAAACTGAAGTTGGAAGATGCCATCGATGGGAACGGAGACTACAGGCGCCTCTCTGGAGATGTATACTGAGGTTAAAGTTAGCGCATCACAGGAACACATGGACCTACTTTCAAATAAACCTCTAGCTCTGATGGAGGATCACCAACCTGATATGGCAACTACCATTTCTCTCTCCACAGATGTTGTCTGATCTGCTGAGTATTTCCTGAATTTTCTGGTTTTATTACCCAAGATGTTATTGTCTAGAAATTCATTCCTGCCAATTGCTAACAATTACTCACATCCGTAGCCAAAACGGCTGACTTTGCCAAATATTTCATATAGTCCTAAATAGCAAATGCAGCTGAAACGATGGCTTAAGCTGAGACATGTAAATCTGAACAGAAACAGAACAGAAATAGCTCCAAAAATACCCAACGGGTTAGGTGGTATCAGGAACACAACAAGCCTCCATGCGTATTTTGTCTATCCAGCTCTGATAGTGAGTGCACGTTGGAACTGCTTGTTCTCTTTGCACATGTTGCTTGATCTGCCTTGTGGTGATCGCATTGTAGCACTAAGCCAATCGTAAGCCTGAAATGAATTGTGCTCATGTAAAATTGTCCATATGAAATGTTATAATTAGTTTAGTTTCGTTTATTGTGACGTGTACCGAGGACAGTGAAAAGCTTTTGTTGCAGAAATACTATACATGAATACAAGAATACAATCAATCCATTTACAGGGTATAGATACTTGATAAGGGAATAATGTTTAGTGCAAGGTAAACAATAAACAATAGACAATAGACAATAGGTGCAGGAGGAGGCCATTCGGCCCATCGAGCCAGCACCGCCATTCAATGTGATCATGGCTGATCATTCTCAATCTGTACCCCGTTCCTGCCTTCTCCCCATTCCCCAGCAAAGTCCGATCAAGGATAGTCCGAGGGTCATCAAAGAGGTAGATAGTAGTTCAGCACTGCTCTGTGGTTGTGGTAGGATGATTTGGTTGCCTGATAACAGCTGGGAAGAAATTGTCCATGAAACTTGTGTTGTGTGTTTTCACACTTCTATGCTTGATGGGAGAAGGAAGCAGAGGCAGTGGCCAGGTAAAGGGTTCCTGCGTTTCTCTGCAACATTTTCATAGTGTGTTACTGCTCAATGCTAGTTGCTGACAGAAATCACTGGCAGCCTCTCCTTGAAGCTTAATACAATATCACATGTAAGAAGAATATGTAAGAAGATAATTGCTTGTGGTAAATTAAACTGTCCTATTCCTTTCTTAAATTTTGGTGAGTCTGGAGTTAAATTGGTGCTGATTATGTTAAAGGATTTACATGTACATGAAAACTAACTTAATTTTCCGATTATTATGTCTGCAGTGAAACATGACTGAATGAAATAAGGTTTGGTGTTTATAATACTGCGAGCATTTAAAAAAAGGTTCACGTTTAAAGAAATCTTATGGCATTTTTTTGTTTACAGTTATTTCCTCCAACAAAAGTCATTTCAGCTTTTCAAAACTGGAAGGACCTGTAGTTTGTTAATGCTTAGTAATTCAGTGGTATGCTCTACAATTGCCAACTAAAACCGGAGAGAACTTTGAGCAGTGGACTTTGAGCATGCCCTCAGTACGAGGCAAACAAAACAGTTACACATATGAGCACTGAACTCGGTTTTCCTTGATCCTAATTTACAGAGACGTTACTACAGAACCAGACTGAAAATAATCCATCGAGCCAGATCATCATTTCCAGCCTTCTACAGTTCCTGTGGCAGATTGGTCCAGTCTGCAGATGAAACTCTGAATACCTTATATTGCATAAAGTAGGATTCTGGCCAGGGGCAGCTGTCGTGAGGGGGATCCTGCAATTGCCTGGAAATTCACCCCTAGTTGGTCGTAGCTTTGGACTTTAGAGATACAGCGTGGAAACAGGCCCTTCGGCCCACCAGTCCATGCCGACCAGTGATCAGCCCATACATTAGTTCTATCCTATACACTAGGGACAATTTATTATTTACAGAAGCCAATTAACCTATAAACCTGCATGTCTTTGGAGTGTGGGGGGAAACCGGAGCACCCGGAGAAAACCCACATGGCCACAGGGAGAATATACAAACTCCATACAGGCAGCACCTGTAGTCAGGATTAAACCCAGGTCTCTGACACAGAAAGGCAGCAACTCCACCGCAGCTCCAAGGTGCCACCCTCAGCCCCTCTAGTGTTTCTCTGTGTGTCTCTTTTGAAATTCCCTACAACTCCCCTAGATTCTTCCACTTGCAATGTTTAAAGGTCTTGTGACCACTGGATTCTTCCACTCACCGACACTCACCGACATACCAAGGCAATTTACAGTATCAACCCATACATCATGGAAGGAGTCAGAGAACCCAAAGGAAACCCCAAGGTTCAAAGGGGGAATGTGCAAACTCCACACAGACAACACCAGAGGTCGAAATTCAACCGAAATGTTTAGATGTTACTTTATTTTGGAAACCTGCACTATCTTACACATGAGGGAAAATTTACAATTTTACTGAAACCAATTAACCTACAAACCAGTACGTCTTTGGAGGGTGGAAACCGGATGCCTGGAGGAAACCCATGCAGTTACAGGGAGAATGTATAAACTCCGTACAGACAGCACCCATAGTCAGGATCGAACCTGGGTCTCTGGCGCTGTAAGGCAGCAACTCTGCCGCCGCGTCACCGTGACATCACATGACATTCTGCACTTTGGTTAATTTACTTGGTACTACCTGTTGTACTTGTGTGTGGCTTGATTGTACTCATGTATGGTATGATTTTACGAGACAGCATACAAACAAGATTTTTCGCTGTGACAATAATAAAGCAATACCAATATCCTGCTAATGCACTAAAGCTGATCCATAACAGAAACACGGGACAAGGAATTGTTATGTTGATTTAGTCATGACAAGGCAGAAGGCAAATGCTGGAATTGGAGTTTAGTCCACTGGCCTAATGTGGGCCATCAGTTGAGGTACTTTATTTTTTGTTTTTATTCTTTACTTCAAGGAATCTTGGAGGAGATGCGGCTACGTTGGGGTCTGAACATTCCACTTTGCGTGGATACAGAAGAAGTTAAAAGTTACAGAAGGAGGCACCATGACACAGCTTCTAGACTTGCTGCTATCAGTGGTAGCACAGTGGCGCAGCAACAAAGCTGCTGCCTTACTGTGCCAGAGACCTAGGTTTGATTTGACTGCAGGTGCTGTCTGTATGAAGTTCGTACGATCTCCCTGCGACCGCATGGGTTTTCTCCTGCTGCTCGTTTCCTCTCACACTCCAAAGATGTGTAGGTTAATTGGCTCCTGTAAATTGTCCATAGTGTGTAGGATAATGCCAGTGTACGGGGTGAACGCTGGCCGTCGCGGACTCAGTCGGTCGAATGACCCGTATCCATGCAATGTCTCTAAAGTCTAAAGTAACATCTAAAAGTCTCGTGACCTGGGTTTAATTTTGACCTCTGGTGTTGTCTGTGTGGAGTTTGCACATTCCCTCTTTGAACCTCAGGGTTTCCTTTGGGTCCTCTGATTCAATAGACAATAGACAATAGACAATAGGTGCAGGAGTAGGCCATTCAGCCCTTCGAGCCAGCACCGCCATTCAATGCGATCATGGTTGATCACTCTCAATCAATACCCCATTCCTGCCTTCTCCCCATACCCCCTCATTCCTTCCAGGATGTATGGGTTGATAGGTTAATTTTCCACTGTAAGTTGCCTTGGTGTGTCGGTGAGTGGGAGAATCTCGTGGACCTTTAGACATTACAAGTGGAAGAACCTAGGGGAGTTGTCGGGAATATTTGGCCAATCAAATGGGATCGGTGTAAACGGGTGCTTAATGGTTGGTAGGGACTCGGTAGGTTGAAGGGATGAATCTAAGACTGCAACCAATCACTGGAAAACAATTAAGATTATTGACAGCTAAAAGATTTTCACTCCATAATGACTCATATAATTGAAACTGTGTTTGTGCTGTGGTGAACGATGAAAGACTATTCAAAATGTTTCCTCCCAAAATGCTGGAAAAAATGATGCGAAAATAAAAGCATTCTTACCTTTCACTTCAAATTCCTTCCACATTAACATTTACTTCATTGAATGGTGGTGATTCAAGATATCACCATTGCTGAGGCCACAGCTTTGAAATTGGTTGTGTCTTTTATTTAAGGTTTGTGATCTTTCAAAGGGTATATCTGTAATTAGATATCTATTATTCTATAAATGAGCGCATCAAATATGACTGGGTAATTTTAACATGCACAATGTGGTCAGCCTGTACTGAGAACATTGATATTATTGTCAGAGTGAAGCCCAGCACAAATTGGAGGAACAGCACCTCATATTTCACTTGGGCAGTTTACAACCCAGTGGTATGAATATTGATTTCTCTAACTTAAAGTACCCTTTGCTTTCCCTCTCTCTGCCCCTCCCCCACCCTAGTATTCTCCGACTAGTTTCACTGTCCTCCTGTTTAATTTTACTGATTGTATGCCTCGTTGTCACCTTCCCCTCAGCCAACAATGAACTTTGATCTGTCGTTTTCACACCTTGCCCTTCCTTATCCCTAGTCTCCTCCTCCCCTGACTTTCAGCCTGAAGAAGGGTCTCGACCCGAAACATCTTCCATCCTTTTTCTCCAGAGATGTTGCCTGTCCCATCGAGTTACTCCAGCATTTTGTGTCTATCTTCGGTGTAAGCCAGCATCTGTAGTTGCTTTCTACACATTGGTATTAATGGTTCTTACTTTTATGCAAGGGTTACATTAGTAACACAGTGGGAAAATGCTTTAAACAATCTGGGGTAAATTTAGTTATATAACGTGATATATTGGAGTTAGCAGGGACCCAGGTAGTGAAAGCACATGATACAGATTAGAGCAGGGGAAGAGCTTGTTACTTATTTGATCTGGTGTTTTGCTTGGATCTTGCAGCAATATCGTTTGAAAACAGCAGACAGTCCAAAGAGGCGCGCGGTTACCTCTGGGATCTTGGCTGGGATCAGATTGGTCTCAGCCAAAGCACGAAAGACAAACATCAGAGCTGTTGAAAATTCATGAAGGCCACCTGTGTCTTCATTAGCTTTTTTACTGCAAATTACATTTTAGAAACAAGAGCCTATGAATTGGATTGCATCTGCTTTTGGTTAGCTAAGACATTGTGGCGTGTGGAGTGTTAATGCCAATTTGGGACCACTGCAAACATTGTTGCAAACTTGGCCAAAATCCAGCGTGAAACTGCACGATGGTGATTTGGACCCAGAAACAAGCGCTACAGCAGAACCGTGAGGCTTCTGCTGGGATCACACTCCGAGCAATGGCAGCCTCTGACACTTGCTGTGTTACAGTCAGAGGAGTGGAGAGAGCATTTAAAGGTACACTGCCCACAATGGTCCCACAACAACACGCCATGGCTGCCATGGAAGGAGAAAGAGGACAGAGGGAGAGAGGAAGGCAGTCGCCACATTTACTCCAAAGGGACATTCAAGTCCTGGTCTATTAAACACATGCCCGGACAGAGGTCTGGTGTGCCAGTGCTTCCCACACACCCTACAGGCACACAATAATAAGAAATTAGCAGCAAGTGGCTACAGTAGTTCAAACTTATCACAGCAACCTAGCATCATTGGATTATTTTATAAGCAGGCTGATATTATGCTCACCCAAAGACATACATTATGTCTGCAAGGGCTCATACACAGGTCTGTGCTCAGCTAACAAATTAATAGCTTTGAAATGTGGACTGCGAGCTGTATTATACCTCAGTCTGAAGAAGGGACTCGACCCGAAACGTCACCCATTCCTTCTCTCCTGAGATGCTGCCTGACCTGCTGAGTTACTCCAGCATTTTGTGAATAAATACCTTGTATTATAAAAATCATTATTATCGTTATTAATTGATGCCAATTTGGGACCACTGCAAAACTATAGCCATAGCCTCAGAATAAAAGGACATACCTTTAGAAAGATGAGGAGGAATTTCTTTAGTCAGAGGGTGGTGAATCTTTGGAATTCATTGCCAGACGCTGTGGAGGCCAAGTCAATGGATATTTTTTAAGGCGGAGATTGACAAAGTCTTGATTAGTACGGGTGACAGGAGTTATGGGGAGAAGGCAGGAGAAAGGGGTTGAGAGGGAAAGATAGATCCACCATTATTGAATGGCAGAATAGACTTGATGGGCTGAATGACCTAACTCTGCTGCAATTAACTTATGAACTTACGTAGACATTCAAGATCTAACAATGATTCGGGTCTTGTTCTCTGTGAAAAAGCAAAAAAAACCCTGCAGCATGAAAGTAAAACGTGCTGGAAATACTCAGTATATCAGCTGGCATCCGTGAAGAGTTAAACAGAATGAATGCTTCGTGTCAATGACCTTCTATGAGAGGGTTCACATTTGCCCTATTTTTCTCTCCACTGCTGCTCCCGATCATTCGAGTGTCTTCAGCAAGTTCTGTCTTTATTCCAGTAGGTGGTCAGGGGTTGGATTGCTGCTGGGTTGGGTGGAAGAAGGCCCACTGAAATCTGGGGACATTAGACTGAAGCACCTGTGTCTACACAGTCCAGTGAATGCAAGTTCGGTTCTCTGTGGCTTCTCTTAATCAACCAATCTTTCAACAACCTTCCCCAACAAACCATCTCAATAAACCATAATTTATATAATTTATTGCCCACGAAATACTGTTTTTTTATTTACCCTTTTCCTTATTATATCTTTAGCTATTCTCTCATATCACATTTTTGTTAAACCCATTCTTAGTTGTTTAAGAAAGCAAGTCTCATGTTATGCATGTTAGCTGCAACCATTTGTCCTGCTTGACGTTTAACAATCTAGATAAAGAAACGGTTTTTCCTAAACATATTTATTTTAGTTTAGTTTATTATTGTCATGTGTACCGAGGTACAGTGAAAAGCTTTTTGTTGCGTGCTATTCAGTCAACGAAAAGACTAGGCATGGTTACAATCGAGCCGTCCACAGTGCACAGATACAGGGTAAAGGGAATAATGTTTAGTGTAAGATAAAGTCCAGTAAAGTCCGATTTGTCCGAAGTCCAAAGTGTGAAAATCTCTATTTTTTAATGGATTAAAATCATCAGACAAAATAACAAAAGAGAAGAGCTTTGCTGCTTTTTATCCCAAACATTAGGGACGGTGCGGCGGTAGAGTTTCTTCCTTACAGTACCATGGACCTGGGTTTGATCCTGACTACGGGTGCTGTCTGTATTGATTTGTATCTTCTCCCTGTGTTCTGCGTGGGTTTTCTCCGGGAGCTCTGGTTTCCTCCCAAACTCCAGAGATGTACAGATTTGTAGGCTAATTGGTTTGGTAAAAGAGTTAATTGCACTGAGTGTCTGTAGGATAGTGTTAAGTGTGCGGGGATCGCTGGTCGGCGCAGACTCGGTGGGCCGAAGGGCCTGTTTCCGTGATGTATCTCTAAATTAAACTCAACTAAATGTCTCAGTTTATCTTTTACCCACTGTAATAAGCCAAGGCAAATTGGCTCCAGCCCAATGTAACAATTGTGAAATATCCTCTTGTTCCTCCAGTGGCTAGTGCTCTTTGAATGGATTCCTGTCCTTATTTCAGAGAGGTCAGTGGAACCTGGCCAAACACTAAGGCAGATTATCTGCGTGTGCTTTTCAATTATTGAGCCCTAACATTGCTATGTCAAAGTCTGATGGCAATATGCAGATTTTGCCTTTTGTTTGTGCTGGTACCACAAGGACTGTGGAATATCTGACCTGTTGGCAAGAGCTGGTCACTGTAGCATGATCAGATGAGGCTTAGATGTTTTATTTTGTTCAATGTAGCTGATGGATTAGTCAAGAATCAGAGGATATACAATTAAAGTGATTGCAAAAGAACCCAAAGTAACATGAGGGAGCACTTATTGTGCAGTGAGCATTTGTAGTCCGAAGTCCACAGCTGGGATAATAGTGGAAATAAGTTCAATTGCAGTGTTCAAAAGGGAGCTGGAAGGAATTTGGAGAGTGGGGGAACTTGGCTGTTGGATTAGCTCTAACATCGAGTGAGTAGGGACCGAATGGACTGAGCAGCCTCCATTTGGCGCTGGTCAGGCCGCATTTGGAATATTGTGAGCATTTTTGGGCACCATATCTGAGGTAGGATGTGCTAGCTCTGGAGTGGGTCCAGAGGAGGTTTACAAGAATGATCCCAGGAATGAGTGGGTTAACCTATGATGAGCGTTTGTCGGCACGGGGCCGAGTTTAGAAGAATGAGGGGGAAACCTCATTGAAACATACAGAATAGTGAAAGGCTTGGATAGAGCGGATGTGGAGAGGATGTTTCCACTATTGGGAGAGTCTCGGACTAGAGGTCATAGCCTCAGAATTAAGGGACATTCTTTTAGGAAGGAGACCAGGAGAAATTTCTTTAGACAGAGGGTGGTAAATCTGTGGAATTCTGAAGGCTGTGGAGGCCAAGTCAGTGGATATTTTTAAGGCAGAGATAGATAGATTTTTAGGAGGGAAAGATAGATCAGCCATGATTGAATGGCGGAGTAGACTTGATGGGCCGAATGGCCTAATCCTACTATCACTTATGACCATCATGCTACAGCCATTCTGCAGCCTCTGTTTCTGAGGCCTAATTAGGGCCTTGGCTTCCATTTTCCTAGACAAGCCTACTCCTCTCACTGCATGCATCCTAGATGATCACCCTTCCCCATTTAACTTTCATGAGATCCTGAACAGGGACCTGCAGAGGTCGCCAGCTGCTACATCATTTCATGTCACCATTCCCAATCACCTGACCTCCACCCATTGCTTGCATTAATGTCTGTCCCAGGAGGAAACTACAAAGTACCAAGGAGATGTGAAAATTAAAACCTCTCATGGCCATGGTCCAGACAATGACAACGATTCAGACAATATAACGAGAGTTAGATCAATATAACGAGAGTTAGATCAATATAACGAGAGTTAGATCAATATAATGAGAGTTAGATTTAGCTCTTAGGGCTGAAGGAATCAAGGGATATGGGGAGAACGCAGGAAAGGAGGAATGATTTTAGATGATCAGCTATGATCGAGTTATTGGCTCGAAGGATTGAATGGCCTACTCCTGCACTTTATTTTCTATGTTTCTATCAGCACTTGTATTCATTCTCGGTCGTCTGTGCTCTATTCCAGGGCCAGATTCTCATCTTAACTCCAAATGATTCAACAATCTCCTAAAAGCATATCCAGATTTTCCATAGATTTCCTATGTGGAGATGATTAAGGAAGTTCAATTTGTGAACAGGTGTGCTATCACCCAGGGCACTTGCAAAATTAATTAATCTCCCAACAATAAAATAATGACCGTCTACCCAATCCTCACCATATAACAATTTATTTTGTAATTTGACAAATGCAGGCAACATTGTACTTCCGAAAAAACAATCACACACTCGGATAATCTTGGTTTACATGCTGTGGTGACAGTGTGCTGCCACTAAAATAACAAGTTACTTCATTTTTCTAAATGGACAATTCACATGAACGCAGATTTATTAGTCGGCTGTACTCAGCTGCCTACTGATTTTCTACCTTACTAGCTGTTCCGTTCACTATCCCAGTGCAGTAATGGCTTTCTTCACTGACATAATTATCCATACCATATATATATTGGCGTATAAGCCTTCCAGCGTCTACCTTGATGAAAATGGAAAAGTTCTGACCAGTTTGGGAACTCAGTTTTCTTCTAATAGCCAACAAGCGGGTGCAAAGGCACAGATAGGAAAATAGAAAACTAATCTATTTCCATTATGAAAGATTCACAGCTCTCTCACAACGCACATGCACTCTCCCTCAGTAATGGAAGAACAAAAGAACTGGGTATTTTATGGAAGAATAGAAGCTAGAAATAAGAAGTGGCCGTTTACTGTGACTTGCCATCTTCTTTGAAGAATGCAACACCAAGAATGCAAGGTATTAAGATTAAATCTACAAAGGTTTCAGAACATAAGCCTCCCGTTGATTTTCAATTGACAAAGCCTGATTTGTGTAATCTATCCGGGAGAATGTAACTGAAACAAGCAGCTTGTACTGAACAGGGGGAAATCAAAATGTGAAATGACTCTTGCTTGCACTGAAACTAAAAAAAAAATTAAAATAAACAATACAATTTTGGAGTCCATTTAAACAGTCGTGCTGGCTAAAGATTTTTAATGCCTGGTTTATTCCTCTGCCTTTGAGAAACAACTGCAGATCAGAGATTTCCACTTGACAAACCTCTGAGTTTACAATCAAATATTTCCATGTGTTTTTCACAGTTGATAATACACCACAATTTTTAAAGATTTAAACATTACATTTTAATACTTACATTTGAAATATATTTTATAAAAATGGAATATATCTTTACATATATTGTAGCTTATATGTTGGTAGAAAGATATGAAGATAGATCAATGCATTTCTTTTTAATTGTTTTCATGTGTAAGTCTTGCTGGTTTTGTTCCAATCTGAATGTAATTTTTCCATTTCTTTTTTCCTAACTGTTTTGCCTGTGTGATACTTCCTCTGCAGTTAAACCGGTTGAATTCTTGGCTGCAGCGATAAAGTTAATTGTTCTGTTAGTTTCAAGAATTTTTTTAGGTAAATTAGCAAAGAACTAACATCAGCAGATGTGTCAAACTCCCACAGGGAATTAGAGATTTTACACTCACAGTCAGAGCTGAGCAGTTGTTTTAAATTTCAATGCAACTATTTAATAATGCGTAATCTTTTTTTAAAACTTTTCTCATTATGTATTGTCACTTGGCTAATTTGGCAAGCTAACCAACCAAGGGTTCATTGGCGTTTCATCTTCAATTAGATTTCCTCTATTTGTTTCTTTCAAATGGCTCTCATCGTCAGGCCAGACTTCAACGTTGATCCCCGATTCATCCATTTCCCTCTCAGCCGTCATCCGACGCTGCGGACTCTGCTTCCTCCGAGGAGCTGCTGTTGTGGATTTTCCCGTCGTTCTTCATGCTGGTGAAGGTCTTCTTGAACGCCTCCATCATGGCGTGCGCTAGTTTTTTGGCTTCGAGCTTACTCCCACATTCGACCGCGTGGCAATCTATCTGGTAGGACAAATCGTCATTGATCTCCCTGTAAAGCCATGCAAAGACGTTGGTGCTGACGTTGTGATCTGCTGTGCAATAGGCAATGCGCGACACCTGGAACGTATCCATTTGGACCGCGGCCTCCCTGTTGGAATCCAAATGGTGGAGACGGACTGTGAAAGGGCGGATCTCCAAAATGGCATTGGCTGACGATATGTCTTCCTGATCCAGTGTCTGCTTCTCCCACAACTCCACAACTGACCTCTCGGTGCAGCCCGACGTAAATTGTGTCCCCTTCATGACCACTTTTCCAAAGTACCTAACCTGTGAACAACCAAAAGAAAATCAAATTATTAGTACAATCATGAATATTAACTGCTAAAAGGCTGATAGAAACAAATACATCAACTTCCAATTCAACAAATGACATTTACTAGCTTTACTACAGCAAGTTTTCAAAATAAGTGTAAACATCCACAAGGTTCAGCATTCAAATAACTGTGTGCATGCGGTAAGTAGATTATCATGGGGCACAGTTCTATATTTTACTAGACCAAGTGGACCCGTTGGGTCCAAATCTCCCTTGCATTGGTGCAGCACCCCCTCCTCCCCTCCCCTCCCCTTTCCCCCATTCCCTTCACCCCTCCCTCCACTCCACCCCCTCTCACCCCCTCCACCCCCTCCCCATCACCCCTTCCCCCATCCCTCCCCTGACCCCCTCCCAAACTCCCTCCCCACCTCTCTCCCCCGACACCCTCCCCCATCCCCTTCACCCCTCCCCCCATTCCCCCTTCCCTCCCCTTCCCTGCCCTCTTCCCCCCCTCTCCCCTGGGCCTAACCATGGCCCGTTACCGGGCAGGGAGTGCACCCCGTGGCCGTGTGCGGGCAAGGGGGGGACAGGGAGAAGCCACTGACCTCAGCCCCATTTCTCCTGCGGGCAGGGCGTTGAGCCGAAGCCCCTCCTGCAGCTCGGCTGGGATCAGCTGCGAGCGGCGGGGACGGCCATCTTGTGGGTCCTCTGCTGCGCGCTGCACCATGGGAGGAAGGTCAGGCGCGGGGCACGCCGGGACAGGCGCCGCTCCTCCGGGGGGGGAGGGGGGGGGGGGGGGTGGAGCACATTTATTAAAGCTTATTAGATAAATTGAGTTTAAAAAGTAACAAAAGTGGGTTTATTCAAACCATGGGGGAATGGTGTAAGGTGGGCCTAAAATTGTTGCGCTGTCGTGCACCGTTTTGGCTGTGTAGAGGGCATGGTACACACATAAACATAAACATATACACACAAACAAACAATTAGGTAATTCCGACCATTGAGTCTACTCCGCCATTCAATCATGGCTGATCTATCTTTCCCTCTCAACCCCATTCTCCTGCCTTCCCCTCATAACCCTTGACACCCTTACCAATTAAAAACCTGTCAGTCTCCGCCTTAAAAATACCCAATGTCTTGGGCTCCACAGCCATCTGTGGCAATGATTTTGACAGATTCACTACTCTCTGGCTAAAGAAATTCCTCCTCATCTCCTTTGTAAACGTATGTCCTATTATTCTGTGGCTATGGGCTCTGGTCCAAGACTCTTCCCTCTCCACATCCACTCTATCCAGGCCTTTCACTATTCGATAAGTTTCAAGGAGGTCCCCCCTCAACCTTTTAAACTCCAGCGAGTACAGGCTATCATACGTTAACCAAATCATTCCTCAGATCATTTTCATAAATCTCCTCTGGATCTTCCCCAAAGCCAGCATGTCCTTCCTCAGAAATGGGGCCCAAAACTGCCCACATAGTCCAAATGCAGTCTGACCAGTGCCTTACAAAGCCTCAGCAGTATATCCGTGTTTTTCTAATTCTAGTCCTTCCAAAATACTGTAAATGCGGGCAGTGCATTTGCCTTCCTTACTACCAATTCGACTTGCAAACTAACTTTTTGGGAACCCTGTTCTATGGATTATTATTGGTGATCATTGTACCGTCTATTTGTTCAGCATGAATGGGCCAGCTATGAGACAAAGTTAAAGGGAACACCTTTAACCAAAGTAAGACAGTATTATTTCCGTGAAGGCTTTAGGTTGGGCTGCCAGCACTCCTGTTGGAAATACATGAGGCCCCACGATTTTCAATGAATATTGGGATCTACTGATGTAGCTCATTCCTGATTACTAATGACAGCTACAGGCTTACCCGCTGCACAGTGCAGAAAGCAGTCCGACCACTGAATGAAAATAACTATGAGGAATTTGTTAAGCAGCTTTTCGGCAAGAAGACAGGTATAATTTCTCCCTCTGCATCTTGCAGCTCATTCTTCAAAAATGCACCTGCCATTCCCCCAGCCCTCTGTGAACTATTCTCCTCTTTAATTCTTTGGCGACAAGCCTGTTTTCCGTGGCAGGCCAAGCAAATGTCTTCATTCCTCGCAATTTGCAAGTTGGCAGCTGGATCGTTGGTTACGAACAGTGACAGCCCCATCAAAATGGGTCAGGCAACAACGCTTGATAGGCAATGTCATCATCCTCTTCACTGTTAATCGAATGAGCTTTGCAAATGAAAACTCATCCAAATGTCGCTGTCTGCACTGATATCGATGGACATGGCAACTTGTCTAGAATGTACAAGGCGTGATTAGTACTTTTGCAGATGATGCAGGCAGGTGGGACTAGTGTGGATGGGTAACTTAATCGGCATGGACAAATTGGACATCCCTGCTTTTACATTCTAATCCGCTTGACATGCTAACATTGCATTTGCATGAAGGTAAAAGTACTCTCTACCAAACAACAAGGATATACTGTGAATGACAGTAATCACCTTCTGTGCATTAGCTTAATACATTAGACAAAAGCCCTTTGCCTCACAGGCAAAAAAACTGCCACGATGATTCATGTTTCCAAACTTACACAGATTAACTTCCAAGTATCTACTATGATAAAATTGGGCTCACTGGTAGTGGAATGGGAACCACTTTTTGTGTTTCCACCCTACACACAATGCAAGTGTATATATGTAGAAGCAATTATTAGATAATGCATTTCTACTTTTAACTCTCTCACAGTTTACGCCATTGTCCTCATTCATTAGAGTACACAGAATTATTGGGGTGCGGCACGGTGGCGCAGCGGTAGAGTTGCTGCCTTACAGCCCTAGAGACCCGGGTTCGATCCTGACTAGGGGTGCTGTCTGTATGGAGTTTGTACGTTCTCCCCGTGACCTGTGTGGGTTTTCCCCAGGATCTCTGGTTTTCTCCCAATCTCCAAAGACGTACAGGTTTATAGGCTAATTGGCTTGGTATAATTGTAAATTGTCCCATCTGTGTATCGGATAGTGTTAATGTGCGGGGATCGCTGGTCAGCATGGACTCAGTGGGCTGAAGGGCCTGTTTCCACGTGTTATCTCTAAAAACAGAAAACTAAAGCTAAGCCATAGGGCATTCTGTGTAAGAACACATAAAAGTAAGAACGGGATGGACACAAGAAGCTGGAGGAACTCAGCAGGCCAGGCAGCATCTCTGGAGAGAAGGAATGGGTGACGTTTCAGGTCAAGACCCTTCTTCTGGAAGAAAGGGAAGTGGCCACCCAGCACTTTAGTTTGCATGAGATCGATGCAGGACGCGGCAGGAGACTGTGCAGCGGCAGGCCTGGTTCACCGCTGCGAGAAAAAGATAAGCCTGTCCAATTAACCTTTTGTAACTTTGTCGGCGCCAGACTATGTGTACTGCCTTGGTGAGGTCTGCCGTATGATTTTACTGGATTGTATGCAAGACAAAGAATTTCACTGAACCTAGGCACATGTGACAATAAAGTGTCATTGAATTTAATCTTTTTCAATAATCATATTGAGAATGCAGTGATGTGAAAGACCAGTAAGATTATTAAGGAGTTGGACACGTTAGAGGCAGGAAACATGTTCCCAATGTTGGGGGAGTCCAGAACAAGGGGCCACAGTTTCAGAATAAGGGGTAGGACATTTAGAACTGAGATGAGGAGAAACTTTTTCAGTCAGAGAGTTGTGAATCTGTGGAATTCTCTGCCTCAGAAGGCAGTGGAGGCCAATTTTCTGAATGCATTCAAGAGAGAGCTAGGATAGCGGAGTCAGGGTGTATGGGGAGAAGGCAGAGAACGGGGTACTGATTGGGAATGATTAGCCATGATCACATTGAATGGCGGTGCTGGCTCGAAGGGCCGAATGGCCTCCTCCCGCACCTATTGTCTATTGTCTATAGTATATAGATTAAAAAGACTTAAAACTATGGACGTATAGGAGCTTATGATCAACAACCCCTTGTTGACTTTTCATTTGTGATCTAAAGAATGCCTGATCCATACCATCTCTCCTGTACCAAGCTTACAGGGGCCATGTTGTTCCTGTGATGGACTTAACTTTACCAACAATCATGATCCAATGTGGCAGTATTAACATGTGCAGCTTCTTGGCTTTCTACCCAGTGGTTTGGATTTTAACTTTTACTTTAGTTTTTAGCTTTTTTAGTTTTAGTTTTAGAGATGCAGAGTGGAAACAGCCCTTCGCACAAGGACTTTCAGGAGAGGGACTTTAAAGAGCGCTAAGCCTCAATGGCTTTCCCCCTGTACTTGGAGAACTGAGGTCATTTTTGTTATCTGATGGTTCTTGTGTAAAATGACCCAATTCAGCAGAGACTGAACCTGTTTAGAACATTTATATTTATGCAGTTTCAATGCCACATCGCTTACCTACAGAGCCATTACAGGAAGACTAAACACTACACTTCCAAAAGCACAAAGAATAAAATTGTAATTTTAGTAATGGCTAACAGATGGCAGAACTATTTGTCTCATACTAAAAAACATTTGGCAAGCAAACACAAATGTATCTGGTTGCGGTACTTGTATTCAACCTCACTTAGACTTAAGAATGGTTCTGACTTGTACAGATAGATGCCTGTTGTCTATTTCCTGAACTTTAAGTCAACAAACCAGCCCCAACAGATTCATCTTCCAGCCCTGCGTGACCATCCAGACCTCAAAACAGATTAGTTTTTCCACAAAATTCCGAATGCCTGAGATTTTTTTACAACTTTTGATCACAGAATGGTTCAGCCTCTTGCATCACATCCATTTGCAGTGTCCATGAATTGGAGTCTCCAGCTATTTGGAATGTTAAAATTCCTTCCACTGCACAGTAGGTGTCCGTTACTGAGCAACATTTGGGGAAAGGCACTAATAAATTTTATTATGAAGTGTGCAAAAGACAATCTTACCATATTATTTTGCAGAAACAAAGAACTGCACATTACTTTAGAGATACAGCGTGGAAACTGGCACCTTGGCCCACCGAGTCTATGCTAACCACGATCACCCCATACACTAGCACCGGAGAAACTGCAGCACCCGGAGAAAACCCATGCGGTCACAGGAAGAATGTATAAACTCGGTACTGACTGCACCCATAGTCAGGATCGGACCCGGGTCTCTGGCACTATAAGGCAGCAACTCTACCGCTGCGCCACTGTGCCGCCCCTTAACTGCAGGTTAATATCAAACCGGTTTATATCAAAGATAGACACAAAGTGCTGGAGTAATGCAGTGGGTCAAGCAGCATCTCAGGCAGGTGTGAAGAAGGGTCCCGACCCAAAATGTCACCCATCCTTTTTCTGCAGAGATGCTGCCTGACTTGCTGAGTTACTCCAGCATTTGGCGTGTCTTTCTTTGCCATATTATTTGTTGCATTGAATCTAATGCGCAGCACAGGTCTAACAAGGATCTAATCGTTTTTCAACTTTTAGGTGAATGAAAAACTTCCAATTATTTTTTTCTGAAAATCTGGATTTAAATTCAGTAATAGGTAGGGGGAAGGTGGTCAGATCTTGCATTGTGCCCCATACTTTTAGATAATGATGCCAACAAAATAGCTTACACTCTGAGGCAGGGAGAGGCTAGTTCACAGCAGGATTGCTGTTATTATTACAGGCAAACTGCAGTCATTTTGTCCACTCCTGGCAGTGAATGGTATACTCAACCATGCCTCTGCATATTTTGCTACAGACATGCCTCTGGAGTGTTAAACATTTCAGGCAGTACTCCAACCATAGCACAAAGTTTGCCTTGTCCCCATACCACACACCACTAGTGAATGTTCTTGTCATTTGCAACATCTGCTATTTTTTTTAATGAATCTCGCCACATTCTGACCATGTGTTGTGGATTGTGCATCACCACGCAGAATCTTCAAAAGGTTAAGGAATTTGTTCACAATGTAATGAAATCAATTCAAGAGCAATTCATGTGTAATAATCCATTTGTTCAGCACTCGATTTAATTCTGATATCCAATTAATCAATAGTTGCAGATCAAGCAGTTTCATAAGGAGGGATACTTTGCTGGCTGTTATTATACAGAATAGATTTTACAGCTTTTACTCGGTGGGATGTAGCAGTACAAGGCTATCGGCATTAGAAATGCATTGACTATAATAATAAACAAAAACTATATTCGACAAAGTGGCACACTAATAAAACACTGAAGTGTTAAATAGAATGAGTAATTTTCTGGTCCATTTGCTTGGAAGCGCATGCTGTCTATATAACAAGAGTTAACAATAGACTGGCTTTTCCCCAGATTTGTCTTTCATTTGACAGATTCATGCAATTATTGGCTGAGCAAGCCTTTTCTTTTTATCCCTCCAAGTCTTTTGGTTGCTTTTAGGCTTACGTAGAGGTTTAGGTTTAATATTGTCACCTAGAGGCACAGTGAAAAGCTTTGTATTGCATATTATCCAATCAGATAATACTGTATAAATATAATCACATCACACTCAAGCACCTTAGGTACAGTAAAGGGGAAGATACAGAATGCATCTGTATCTGTTGCAGCGTTTAGTTTTTTAAGTGTTTTTAGTTTTAGAGATACAGCGCAGAACCTCCTCCTCCAGGAGCTCGTTCCATGCAACCACCACCTTTTGTGTGAAAAGGTTAGGTTCCTATTAAATCTATCCCCCCCTCACCTTAACCCTATGTTCTCGATTCTCCTACTCTGGGCAAGAGACTCTATGTATCTACCCACAAAATGCTGGAGTAACTCAGACTGAAGAAGGGTCTCAACCCGAAACGTCACCCATTCCTTCTCTCCTGAGATGCTGCCTGACCTGCTGAGTTACTCCAGAATTTTATGAATAAATACCTTCGATTTGTACCAGCATCTGCAGTTATTTTCTTATACTATGTATCTACCCGATCTATCCTCTCATGATTATGTGCACCTCTATACTGTACTGTACAGTTCTATGTTTTAGGTAAATCTTTGGCATCAGTAGAGTTAAACAAAAATGTTTAAAATAACAAATGAAAAGGGACAACATCCAAATTCATGTTAAAGTTCTTAAAGTTTCTATATTGATCTGATATACAAAGAAAGAACTACAGAAAATTGAACTTTATTTTTAAAAATACTGTGATAATGACATTCTCTATGTTCATTTTTGTTATTTATACAACAAATGGGACAACATGGAGCCTGGACACATGTGACATTTCAGCAGTTCGTCCCTCACTCTCCCAAGTTTTACCCATTAAGCACTTCCATATGCTATTGTCCATATGCTCACAATTACTAGCTGTGTAAAAGTGACTTCTGGAATACATTTTGTTTTCTAATCATGAAATACATGTGGGAAGTATGTGGGATTTGTTTTGTGTGTGCAATGATTGCATTAATAACTCCTTGCTAACCTGCTGCCGTTGAGTCCACCATTTCTGTATGAAGTAGTTTGCACCGTTCTTTTTTCCAAGCATAGGTCAAAACAAGCTGAATTCAGCTCACCTTTCCACCCACTCCAATTTACCTTAATGCAGTGGCCAGACAAGTTGACTCACAGCCCTGAGGGGTTGGTGGTAAGGTATATCTACTGTACCGCGGTTATATCTACTAGAGTGCAGTCCTGACCTCCCATCTACCTCATTGAAGACCTTTGGGTGAACTATCTTTAATCGGACTTTATCAGACTTCAATGTTAGGTCTTGTACCAAATACTATACACGTTATCCTTTATCTGTGCACTGTAGATGGCTTGATTGTATTATGTATAGTCTATTCTTTGGCGGGTTAGCACGCGAACAAAAGCTTTTCACTGTACCTCGGTACACGTGACAATAATAAACAAAACTAAACTCAACACCCAAAATGCTTTGATAACTTTTGACAGGAGGCAAGATTGGAGCTGTGAGCTATACTTCCAGGAAAATATCACACCGATTATCAGCTCATATATTTATGATGACATAACTCCAAACATACAGCTTGGTAGGAAAATGAATACAATTATTCATCTATATAATACTAAAACTCTGCGTTCGTATGTATGTGTGTATGTACGGAAGATTCCGAAGTTTAACTTACAAACCCTACTCCTCCAAGACGGTACACCAAAGCGCTACGATTTTTGTACCGCCGTATTAAATTGAAGCTACCTTTTTAAAGCTAGAGAGATATTAAAGTTTAAATTTTCATTTCTTGAAGGGGCTTCAGCGCGTGAGCTACATTTGTTTCCAAAAGTTTCCAGAAAAGGATTTAGTTTTCAGCTTGTGACGGACGGCTACATTGTTTCGAAAAGCTTCCAAGTAGTCTTTTTTGTTATTGCAAGTCAAGTCAAGTCAAGTCAGTTTTATTTGTATAGCACATTTAAAAACAACCCACGTTGACCAAAGTGCTGCACATCTGATTAGGAAAAAAAAACAAAACATCTGATTAGGAAAAAAAAAAATAAAAATAAGGCTATAGTGGTCACTTGACATACACAGATCAGGAGGACGGGCCCAACGGGCACACTTGGAGAGTAAGAGTGGGGCTGGGGGAGGAGAGAATGGGGGGTGTGGGGACGGGCCCAACGGGCAACCCACGTTGACCAAAGTGCTGCACATCTGATTAGGAAAAAAAAAACCCCATCTGATTAGGAAAAAAAAAAAAAAAAAGAAGGCTATAGTGGTCACTTGACATACACAGATCAGGAGGACGGGCCCAACGGGCACACTTGGAGAGTAAGAGTGGGGCTGGGGGAGGAGAGAATGGGGGGTGTGGGGACGGGCCCAACGGGCCCTCTTTTCTAGTCTTTACTAAAAGGTAATACAAAGATGTTGTAATCATATGTACATGATACCCACAAATAATGAGGAGCGTGTATGACCAAAGTAAATTCAATTCAGTTTATTAAAAGGATTGAGCTGGGTTTAAAGGAAATTCCACTGGGCCTGTGATAATGTCTCAAAGTTCTGCTGTCAACCTGCAGAATATCACTGATCAAATTTGGATCCCACTGCGATAATGGTAGGAATCACGTCCAACCAATTTAGAAACACCTGGGTCAGCAACAGAAAAATTACTTGGAACTTGAAACATAAGATTCTGAAGGTCTTGAGTGGACAGATGTGGAGAGTATGCTTCCTCGTGTGACTCTAAATACAGGGTCACTGTTTCAAAATAACGACTTGCCCATTTATTACAGAAATGAGTCAATTTTTTCTCTGAAACTCTCCTCTTCAAAGGTCAATGGAAGCAGATGCCTTGAATAGTTTTAAGGAAGGGTTCTTGGTAAAGAAGGATGATGAAAGCTTATACGATGTGGGTGGAAATGTGGAGTTGAGGTTAAGACTACATAAGGCATGAACTTACTGAACAGAAGAGGAGGATTAAGAGGATGAGTGATCAACTTCTGCTCCTAATTCATAGTTTGATCCTGACTATGCGTACTGTCTGTACTGAGTATGTTCGATCTCCCTATGACTGTGTGGGTTTTCTCTGGGTGCTCTGGTTCCCTTCCACACTCCAAAGACATACAGGTTTGGAGGTTAATTGGCTTCGGTAAAAATAGTAAATTGTCCCTAGTGTGTAGGATAGTGCTAGTGTACGGGGGAGATCGGTGGTCGGCTCGGACCCAGCGAGCCAAAAGGCCTGCTTCCAAGCTGTATGTCTAAAATCTAAATTTTAAAGCAACCCATTTAGCCCATAGGGACCTCTGCCACCGATATGTCTCCTACTCCACAAAAACAGACATGAATGCTGCTGAACTACCAAGAAACTCTTCCAAGCACAGAAGCTGCCAGATCCACCTACTTAGAAATGACTCAAGCCCCCACAATGTGGCAACTATTAATCCCAGTTAAACTGTTTTCCAAGCCATACAAATGCCAGAGCAACAAGGAGTGGAAAATAAATGCTGGCCCACTTGGACAGTGCACTTTTCAAACAAAATTCCAAAGACTGGAGGCGCATGCAGCATCCGAATCACCAATACAGCTGCATGGCCGACTTACGGCAGAAAATGTGATGAAAATCATACATTCACAAAGGTGCATCAAATTTCCCAATTACTCAACTGCCCAACTTCACTACAGTAGGTAGATGTAGTATCATGTTCCGATTATTTGTGGGGCAGGCTTAACTTCTCTTAGGCAGGGATTCCAATTATTTATTTCCATTCCCAATAGAGATTTTACTGGCAATCCCAGGATTGCATCGTGATGTTTACTGTTCCAAGTGGTTACTTTGACATGCTGCGATAACGGTGGCAAATAATCAAGCTTGACAGTGGTTGGACAAGCTGAGGAATAGCACTTTCATGTTTCCTATTAAAGATCAAGAATTGTTCTTCCGCACACTTCCGTCAGCTGCAAATGTGATTGATTGATTGATTAATTGATGGATACCTTATAATTACAAGTAACATGTAATTGGTGAAATTCTTTGTTTTGCATACCATACACAAAGAATGCAAAGAGTCGCTATGTATAGGGTGCCGACAAAGTTACAAAGTGCTCAATGAAGTCCCCGATGGTCCCTCTTTGTTCTCGGCGGTCCCCTTTACGCCGGGTCCCTCTTCGTTCTTGGCAGCCCCCCACCTCTATGTTCTTGGCTTCATCCTGAAGGATCAGTGTGCATTCCTAAATATGGTATCTCACCACTACAGTAACTCAGTGCAGTGCAAAATACTTCACACCCATTACCTGAATGAATTCACAGTAAAGAGCTGGAGGCGAGAAAAGATCAGGATCAATCAGGGCCAGCCACAAATAACCTCAGGCAGGGAGGGCATTACCTGGTAGGTCCATTGTGGGGTAGGGAAGGTCATAGTCATAGAGTGGCACAGTGTGGAAACAACTTGCCCACACCAGCCAACATGTCCCAGCTACACTAGTCTCATCTGCCTACATTTGGTCCCTATCCCTCCAAACCTATCCTATCCATGTACCTATCTAACTGTTTCTTAAATGTTGGGATAGTCCCTGCCTCAACTACCTCCTCTGGCAGCTTGTTCCATACACGCACCACCCTTTGTATGAAAAAGTTACCCCTTAGATTCCTATTCAATCTTTTCCCCTTCACCTTAAACCTATGTCCTTTGGTCCTCGATTCACCTGGGTGTGATCTCAAGAGAAGCAAAGTGGAGAACTGTTGGTACCACAGTCAAGTGACTTGGGAGGAGGAGGGGGCAAGGTGGGAGAGGTGAGTGGAGTATGAGATGAAGTTACTTAAAATTCAATGTTCATTTTGCTGGGTTTTGGTGATTGGTGTTTAGTCTGCATTTTGACACCCATTCCTTTTTCTCTCGAGATGTTGCCTGACCCGCTGAGTTACTCTGTGTCTATTTTTGGAACAAACCAGCATCTGCAGTTCTGTTTTTACATTTTGACTGGACTCAGGAGATGGCAGGCCTGTCCACAGCCCATTGTATTGAGCTCTGTGTCTGCATCGTGTCCTCCTGCTTCCTGAAGCCCCAATGGAAAAGTACAAATGCCTCTGTTTTTGATTTGAAGCACTGTTGCCAAAGACAGGCCGGTTTTGTTTAGTTATACATGCAGAGATTTTCGGGACATTCTCCCAACCTCATTGGTTGACTGATGAATTGGTTATCCATAATTGTCTGAAAACAGGTTGAGCCACTGATACTATCTTCAACTGCAAATTCCACTGTGTGATTAAGAGTGGAACAAATTGACAGAAGAATGGGGAACTATTCAAACTACGTCACTGCTCCACTAAGGTCACCTTGAAGGAGGGTCCCAACCCGAAATGCCACCTATCCATGTTCTCCAGGGATGCTGCCTAACCCGCTAAGTTACTCCACCATTCTGTGCCTTTCCTTGGCAAACCCGTGTCTGCAGTTCCTTGTTTCTACATCTCACCTTGAACCCCAAGACGTCATCAACCTGTTACTTCAGAATGGCCTTTTAATAAACATTGAGAGACACAAGTGTGCAGTGGTAGAATTACTGCCTTATAGTGCCGGATACTGACCGGGGTTCGATCCTGACTACAGGGGCTGTCTGTACAGAATTTGTACATTCTCCCTGTGACCGTGTGGGTTTTCTCCGGTTGCTCCGGTTTCCTCCCACACTCCAAAGACGTGCAGGTTTCTACGATAATTGGCTTCTGTAAATTGTCCCCAATGTATAGGATAGACCTAGCGTGCAGGTTGGCAAACAGGGCCAAAGGACCTATTTCCACGAATTAGACAGAGATAGTGCAGAACTTGTGAAATTTGTGGCAAGAGAAATAAAGCAATATTCCCTGTCTTGTATGGAAGTCAAGAACAGCAGGACAGTGCACTGCACAGGTCAAACCTCAGCTGGAGATTGGTGTTTAGTCTAGTCTCTGCACTAGAGAACGTCACCACAGGCATCACACTGGGATGTGACAACATTAATGAGAACACAGAGGAGATTTATGACATTTTCTCCAGAGATGCTGCCTGACCCCCTGAGTTACTCCCGAGTTAGACATTGCATCTAAATTTGATTAGATGCAAAGATTAGATGCAAAGATAAGATTGATTAAATGCAAGATTAAATGCAAGATTAAGTACCTCCTGAGTTAGACATTGCATCTAAATTTATGACAATGTTACCCGATCTGTTACAAGAAAGTTTCTCCTTGAAACTAAGAAGAACAGAGGGAGATTTAATTGAGGTGTAACAATTATATAAGTGGCGTAGAGCTTGAACATAACAGACAATTTCCCCTATCAGAGAGGTCAGTAGATAGTGGTGTCAAGTTAGGAGGAGGGGGAGTTCAACGAGATCTGGGTGTCCTAGTGCATCAGTCAATGAAAGGAAGCATGCAGGTACAGCAGGCAGTGAAGAAAGCCAATGGAATGTTGGCCTTCATAACAAGAGGAGTTGAGTATAGGAGCAAAGAGGTCCTTCTACAGTTGTACCGGGCCCTGGTGAGACCGCACCTGGAGTACTGTGTGCAGTTTTGGTCTCCAAATTTGAGGAAGGATATTCTTGCTATGGAGGGGTGCAGCGTAGGTTCACTAGGTTAATTCCTGGAATGGCGGGACTGTCGTATGTTGAAAGGCTGGAGCGATTGGGCTTGTATACACTGGAATTTAGAAGGATGAGGGGGGATCTTATTGAAACATATAAGATAATTAGGTGATTGGACACATTGGAGGCAGGAAACATGTTCCCAATGTTGGGGGAGTCCAGAACAAGGGGCCACAGTTTAAGAATAAGGGGTAGGCCATTTAGAACGGAGATGAGGAAGAACTTTTTCAGTCAGAGAGTGGTGAAGGTGTGGAATTCTCTGCCTCAGAAGGCAGTGGAGGCCGGTTCGTTGGATGCTTTCAAGAGAGAGCTGGATAGAGCTCTTAAGGATAGCGGAGTGAGGGGGTATGGGGAGAAGGCAGGAACGGGGTACTGATTGAGAGTGATCAGCCATGATCGCATTGAATGGCGGTGCTGGCTCGAAGGGCTGAATGGCCTACTCCTGCACCTATTGTCTTTTGTCTATTGGACAGAGATTTAAAGTTGAAGGTTTAGAGGAGAAATGTTTTTCAACCAAATGACGGTGGGAATTTGAAACTCATTGCATGAAAGGATGATGGTGTCACAAACTCAATCTGTTTCTAAGTATTTGATTGAACACAGAAAGTGTTCATTGTTGTAAACCGACAGATGTTAATGGAACATTAATGTGTTGAGAGGGAAAGATAGATCAGCCATGATTGAATGGCAGAGTAGACTTGATGGACTGAATCGCCTAATTCTGCTCCTAGAACTTATGAACATTTCAGAAGCAGACAATTTTTGCTGCTACAATATTTTGCATTTAGTGCATGCAACTGGGGAGAATTTCATTTCTGACAAGCAATAATCTAGAAAGCTAGAAGTCAAGAACTTAGAAGTGGGATTACTCTATTTTGGCCGGCGTGGTCACAATGGGGTGCATGGTCTCACAAGCACTAAGTTTCTGTGATTCATTAGTACTCTTGACAAATTTAGATGGAGGAAGCTTATGCGGAATAGAAACTCTGGCATGGAGCAGTTGGGTGGAATGGGTTGTTTTGTTACAAGTTTTAGACTTTAGACTTTAGGTTTTAGAGATACAGCATGCAAACAGGCTCTTTGGCCCTCCGAATCCGCACCGACCTGCGATCACCCCCGTACACTAGCACCATCCTACACACTAGGGATCATTTACAATTTTTACTAATACAATGAACCTACAACCATGTATGTCTTTCGAGTGTGGGAGTAAACCAGAGCACCCGGAGAAAAACCCACGCGGTCACAGGGAGAACCCAGTACTGACAGCACCCGTATTTAGGATCGTACCCAGGTCTCTGGCTCTGTAAGGCGGCAACTTTACCGCTGCGCTACTGTGCTGCCCCTATTGTTCTTTGTAAACTAAAAAGGAAAATTTCTAAAAGTCTTCATACACTTCACCCTCCAATTTCCATCCTGCCCTTAAATATACCTGGACTATCTCCGACATCTCCCTCCCGTTTCTGGACCTCACCATCTCCATCACAGGAGACAGACTAGTGACGGACATTTACTATAAACCCACTGACTCGCACAGCTATCTGGACTACACTTCTTCCCACCCGGTCCCCTGCAAAAAGTCTATCCCCTACTCCCAATTCCTCCATGTACGCCGCATCTGCGCCCGGGATGAGGTGTTTCACACTAGGGCTTCCGAGATGTCCTCGTTCTGCAGAAAACGGGGCTTCCCCTCCTCCATTATAGATGAGGCTCTCACTAGGGTCTCTTCTACATCCCGCAGCTCCGCTCTTGCTCCCCCTCCCCCCACTCGCAACAAGGACAGAATCCCCCTCGTTCTCACCTTCCACCCCACCAGCCAGCGGATCCAACATATCATCCACCAACATTTCCGTCACCTACAACGGGACTCCACCACTGGCCATATCTTCCCATCCCCTCCCCTCTCTGACTTCCGCAGAGACCGTTCCCTCCGTAACTCCCTGGTCCACTCGTCCCTTCCTACCCAAACTACCCCAACCCCGGGCACTTTCCCCTGCAACCGCACGAGATGCAACACCTGTCCCTTTACCTCCCCCCTCAACTCCATCCAAGGACCCAAACAGTCTTTCCAGGTGAGACAAAGGTTCACCTGCACCTCCTCCAACCTCATCTATTGCATCCGCTGCTCTAGATGTCAACTTATTTACATCGGCGAAACCAAGCGCAGGCTCGGCGATCGCTTCGCTGAACACCTGCGCTCGGTCCGCATTAACAAAACTGATCTCCCGGTGGCCGAGCACTTTAACTCCCCCTCCCATTCCCAGTCTGACCTTTCTGTCATGGTGAGGCCCACCGGAAATTGGAGGAACAGCACCTCATATTTCGCCTGGGCAGCTTGCAGCCCGGTGGTATGAACGTCGACTTCTCCAACTTTAGATAGCTCCTCTGTCCCTCCCTTCCCCTCCTCCTTCCCAGATCTCCCTCTATTTTCCTGTCTCCACCTATATCCTTCCTTTGTCCCGCCCCCCTGACATCAGTCTGAAGAAGGGTCTCGACCCGAAACGTCACCCATTCCTTCTCTCCCGAGATGCTGCCTGACCTGCTGAGTTACTCCAGCATTTTGTGAATAAATCGATTTGTACCAGCATCTGCAGTTATTTTCTTATATTTCTAAAAGTCTTACAGATCATCCTTGCTAAGAGAAAAGGGCTGTGAAACAATATTCCAGTGCATTAAAATCCATTATTTATTTGTGGACCAGGTTAAGTGACCGTCAATCTCAACTGTATGTCCAATTTCTTTCCAATTATTCAGAGGGCAGTTGTATTTGGAACAAGCTGCCCGAGGAGGTGGATGTGGCAGGTACCATGACAGCATTTAAAAGACACTTAGACAGGTACAGGGATAGGAAAGATTTAGACGGATATTGACTAGCTTCTATGGGACATCTTGGTCATCATGGACAAGTTGGACCAAAGAGCCTGTTTTCATGCTGTATAATTCTATGACTCTATTCAATTTATTTTGATGATCTCTGAAATAATTTTGTTTTTAGAAAGGAGTAATATTCACCTGGTCTTATTTAACTTATAGCTGGCTTGATAAAAATTGGTGAATCGGGCCTCATATCCTGCTTGGGTAGCTTACAACCCAAAGGTATGAGCATTGAATTCTCCAATTTTAGTAACTACAGCCCTCCACTTCCTTCTTCCCCATCCTCCCTTTTTCTGCACCTCTCCCCCCTGTGTCCCACCTGAACAAGCACCTCTTTCTCCCCGTTCCCCTTCCTTCCTTTAACTACACAATTCAGAACTCTTTAATCCTTTTGCCTCACACCTTATGTCTTTTCATCCCTTGCCCTTGTCGAACCATCTGCCCTCAACACCCCCTCCCCCCCCCCCCAACCTGTATCCACCTATTCTTTGCCAGGCTTTGTCCTGACCCTCCTCTCATCCAGGTATTTATTTCACAAAATGCTGAAGTAACTCAGTAGGTCAGGCAGCATCTCAGGAGAGAAGGAATGGGTGACGTTTCGGGTCGAGACCCTTCTTCAGACTGAAGAAGGGTCTCGACCTGAAACGTCACCCATTCCTTCTCTCCTGAGATGCTGCCTGACCTGCTGAGTTACTGCAGCATTTTGTGAAAATAATACCTTCGATTTGTACCAGCATCTGCAGTTATTTTCTTACACTCCTCTCTTCCAGCATTCACCCCCCTCCCCCACCAGTCTGAAGAGAGGTCCCGTCACGAAACATCACCTATCCATGTTCTCCAGAGATGCTGCCTGACCCGCTGACTTACTCTAGCACACTGTGAAACGTCACCTATCCATGTTCTCCAGAGATGCTACCTGACCCGCTGAGTTACTCCAGCATTTTGTGTCTTTTTTTTCCCCAGGTGTAATTAATGGCCTGTAACAAATCTTACTGGCAGTTTCCGTAGATCTTTGAGAAAAAACATAAGCGCAAAAGCATGGAAAATAACAGGATGAATGGATATCTGTGTTATGTAAAGAAATTTAAGGGGCATAAAACTTAATCTACTGCCATACTATATATTTTTTCCTCGGTAACAAAATGGATTAACGGAAAAAGACTTGTTTTTTGAGATTTTAACTGATTTGCATGTTCTAGTCAGATAATTAGTGCCTTGTGGCCATTTAAAGTTTGTTAGGGGAATGTGAAAACAAACAGCTAGTTGCTTAATCACACACTGACTTTGAAAGGTTAGCACAACCAGCAATCAAGATCTGCTGGAAGTATGTTTCATAGATATTCCATGCCTATCTGCTCCAACTGTCTCTGATGTGCATTCTTTGAGTGTTTAAGGGCAGCATGATGGCGCAGTGGTAGAGTTGCTGCTGGGCCCTCAAAATACTGATAATGAAGCTTTTTTGGCTGCACTTAAATATCCTCCTTAACATTCACTGCTACACTTGTTTACATATTCTGTAGTGCTGCTGCAAGTAAGAATTTGATTGTTCTATCTGGGACTTATGACAATAAAACACTCTTGACTCTTGTTTCTTTATTGAACAACAGCCCTGAGCATTCCTGTCAACATTTCTGTGCGATCCCTACCAAAGATTGGAATAGTTGTGTCGCTTGATCAGTTGAATGCCCGGACTGCTCAGGTATTCTGATGATCATGGCAGGTGCACGGGTTGGCATGGTGGCACAGTGGGAGAGTTGTTGCCTTACAGCACCAGCGACCCGGGTTCGATCCTGACTACGGGTGCTGTCTGTACGGAGTTTGTACGTTCTCCCCGTGACCTTGTGGGTTTTCCCCGGGTGCTCCGGTTTCCTCTCATACTCCAGAGGTTTGTAGGTTAATTGGATTCGGTAAATATTGTAAATTGCCCCTAGTGTGTCGGATAGCACCAGTGTACGGGGTGGTGATTGCTGGTCGCTGTGGTCTCCGTGGAACAAAGGGCCAGTTTCCCTACAGTATCTCTAAACTAAACTAAACTAAAAAGTGGTGGTGAACATACTGCATGGTGGGAAGTATGCAGCATTAGCACTTTCAGTTTCAGGTACCAACATAAAATTAGCCCATGTATCTCTTTGTGGAAGGCGCACAGCTCAGCATTGAAGCTGTGGATATTTTGGACTATTTTAAGCTGCCTTCCTGCTTTAACTGGCTTTGTTAGTTAGGTCCCTGCTGAAATGGGTCAACTTTGGCATATTTGCGGTATTGGGCTCCCTGTATGTGCTGAAAGTTCTGCTGGCATCTCATCCTGTATGAGGAAGTCAGAAGATGGAAATTGCATCATATTAATAAAGGATTTGGAGCGAAAGTCATGCCCTTGGTGTGAATCCACCCTTGAGAAAATCCAGCTGCTTTTCTTTAATTTAATGGCTCAAGTTGAATTTGTTGGATATAGATCTGATTTAAGACTAAAACTAGTACTTGGAGGTCTTGGTTCAAATTTCTGTTGCATCTTTGAGTGCAAGGTTTAAATACAGATCACATTGATATAACTAAACCAGGCTGATCTTAGACTGCCCTTGGATCAAATCGTTAACCTGTACATCTAAAGGGAAAAAGGTGGCCAATGTTGTCTATTTATAATAAATGCTGGAAATACACAGCAGGTCAGGCCACATCTGTGGGAAAGAAAATGTGTTAAAATGTTGCAAACATGTTAAGTGAAAAACCCTTTGCTCGAATGGATGGTCCAGACGTGGGTGTTTGATGGTTAATTGGCCGCTGTAAATTGCTTCTAGTGTGCAGGGAGTGGATGAGGAATGGGAGAGTGGGATAACATAGAACGACTGTGAATGGGTGATCGATGGTCGGCATGGATTCGGTGGGTCTGTTTCCATGCTGTACCTTTTCAATTTTTCAATCAATTAACTGGATTCAGAATTGGTTTCACAGGAGGAAGCAAATTTCCAATTTGATCATTTTCCAATGTTCTCTCGACTCTGGATCAGTTCCTGTGGACTGGAGGGTAGCCAATGTTAACCCCACTTTTAAAGAAAGGAGGGAGAGAGAAAACGGGGAATTATAGACCAGTTAGCCTGAAATCGGTAAAAATGTTATAACAGTGCGTTTGGAAAGCAGTGACGGGATTGGGCAAAGTCAGCATGGATTTATGAATGGGAAATCATGCTTGACTAAGCTTCTGGAATTTTTTGAGAAAAATGGTCTTCTATGGACTGCATTTTTGGTTGCACGATGGACTTCATTTTTTTTGTTAGCACGAGTAATACAGTTACTAATTTATTGAAATTTCTGGTTATTGATGCTATCCATGTGTGTGTTGCATTTACGGGCCTGTTAAGCTGCTACAAGTAAGAGTTCCATTGTCGGTACATATGACAATTAAACAGTCTTGACCATTCCACAGATGGATGACTGGCGGTGGCGTGTGGAGGAACAGAGTGAT
Source organism: Rhinoraja longicauda (assembly GCF_053455715.1). Classification (NCBI taxonomy): domain Eukaryota; kingdom Metazoa; phylum Chordata; class Chondrichthyes; order Rajiformes; family Arhynchobatidae; genus Rhinoraja; species Rhinoraja longicauda. Next base: position 13,517,635 of record NC_135965.1, on the reverse strand, counting down.
GCCAGAGAGTGGGCAAGGGGATTACCTCCCATGCCCATGGAGATGCTCTGGGTCGGTTGCAGGAGGCTGAGCGACGGAGGGAAATGAAGGACGGCTCGTTCACAGGCCGATGTTGAGGAGGACTTGGAGAGGTCGAGTCTGCGGGCTGGGCTTCAGGAGGTCATGAAGCAGCCTGGGGCTCCATTAGATCGGGCGCAGCTCCTAGCGGCCGAATGCATACAACGGCCGCGGCCTGCAGTGGCACAGAGCGCGGTAGAGGACACCGACGCGTACTCTAGCCAGACTGATCCCTGCAACACCGACCCAATGTACCACCATGACACCTGGCCTTCAGTGCCAAGTTAAGACTCCAACATTTTTTTAGACTCAAACATTTAAAAAAAATTCGGACTTGAAGTGGTGCCTAAAACAAGGCGACTCTTGTTTAATGACTCAAAGTGGTCTACTATCTTACACTCTAACACTTAGTATGATTGTGCCTAATGTTTAATAGGATTGCCAATGAACTGTGTGCAAAAAAAAACATTCCACTGTACACGTGATGATAAAGTACCAATGAATCATTGATACAGATTGAGAGTTCTGTAAAATTGCGGAATTCTATATTAGGTCCGGAAGGCTGCAACGTGCCCAGAGGGAAGATGAGCTTCTATTCCTCAAGCTTGCAATGGGCCTCATTGTAACAGTGCTGGAGACCACAGGCCGATTGGTCGGAGTGGGAGTGGATGGAGAGTTCAAGTGGCAGGAAACAGGAAGCTCAAGTGGCCCCTGCGGACTGAACGCAGGTGCGTGCAAAGTAGTTATCCCATTTGTATTGAGTTTTTCCGCTGTAGAGGAGTTCACAGTGTGAACACTGAGAGCATTGCACGTGATTGAAGGAAGCACAAGCTATCTACAAAATAATTTTTATTTTGCACGTTTATATTGGTGGATTGCATTGAGGTGATTGAGAATCAGTCAGTGTAGCATCTTTTCAACGCTGGCACTTGTTCAGCCGAACGGATGGAAAAAAACCCTTTCCTTTCTATGCCAGCGATAAAGATTTAACTCAAAATGTGTTTGCACTGCCTGCATTCTGCTCCAAGTAGGCATGAATCCACACAACATAATGAGCATCATTGAGGGTGATTTGGCATCAAAGTGCTAGCTCCTCTCAGGGCTCAGGATGATGCTTGCTGTGGGAAGTGGGAAAAAGTCACTTACGTGTGCTGGGTAATCCTGTCCTGCGGATGTCTATTAAGGCACATCTGAGATCCTTCATTTAAATGAACGTTTGATCAAAAGTTTAAAAAAAAATTAAACTAAAACAGACAGTTCTTTCACAGTTCAGCAAGATGTGAAGTTTACAACCAGAGAGAGAAGACTGACTACTTTCTATTCCAAACAGGTCAATACTCATTTTGAAATCCTTGAGGGAAATGGTTATGCAATCTATTGCACCACTGTTCTTTTAGCTCCAGGGCATGAACTGAAATGTGACCTGAACTGGGAAGAGTGTTGCAAAATAATAATTCTCCTTAACAGCTGGCAACTATCGAGCAGTCTCTGCTCCCAAAATGTCTTGCAGATATTATACATTCTTTGGAAGCTCATGCTGGCTGTAGTTTCTGAAAGTATGAGAGATATAAGAGATAGACCGAGCAGTGGAATCATGGCTTCTTCAGAGACGTGAATTAATGCTAATGCAGAAAACGAAGGATTCGCCAAACAACCCAGTCAGGAATTGCAGAGAAAGTTTCTCTAATGCCTTAGAGGGAATATTTCCAGTGTGGCTGTGATGAAAGATGCTAGCCACAATACAAACCCATCCCTACTGTACCGATTTATTCACAAAATGCTGGAGTAAGTCAGCAGGTCAGGCAGCATCTCGGGAGAGAAGGAATGGGTGACGTTTCGGGTCGAGACCCTTCTTTACTGATACTGGCCTGCTCTGCATTTTTAGCACGTTTAGTCTACTTTTCTATAAACACTAATCTTTTTCTTGTACTGAAGTTAGTACTGAGGTTAGTACAGCAAAGTCAAAATACACAGAGGTCAGTGTGTCAATATCCATTCCAAATTCATGGTTTCCATGGTACCTTGACTACCTCTTCCCTCCCCCCGGCCCCCCACTTCCTAACATTCCCTCCATTCTTCCTGTCAGGATATACCATTCCTTTTCCTCCGGTCTCTCTGGATGACACCTTTCGAGATGTCTTTCTTAACTCTGCTTTCCCTTCCAACACAGTTGGCAGTGCTCACAACCACATCTGTCTCATTTCCTACATTTCTGTTGTCAGCTGCTCTGCTCCCAGCCAGAACAAGTATAGTGGAAGGGTCTTGACCCGAATCGTCACCCATTCCTTCTCTCCAGAGATGCTGCCTGTCCTGCTGAGTTACTCCAGCATTTTGTGTTTATCTTCGATTTAAACCAGCATCCTTCCTTACACATAGAGTTACCCTTGTTCTCACCGAACCACCCTCTATAATTTCTGGCACCTTCAATGTGATGCCACCAACAGGCACAACCTCCCCTTGCCTTTCGACATTCAGTGGAGACTGTTTCTTCTACAACACTCTGGTTCCCTTTTTCACCTCCACAATATGCGCTCCCCTTTTCACCACACCTTCACATATAGATGCAAATCCTACTTTTTCCCCTCTTCTGGTCTCATCACCCAGTAACCCAAATGCCATTTCCTTATCTTGCATTCAGAGCTCATGAGGTGACCTCATCTACCCTGGGAAAACTAAAAACAGATTAGCTGAAAAAAACCCCCCACAAAGTGCTGGAGGAACTCAGCGGGTGAGGCAGCATCTCTGGAGAACATGGATAGGCGACGTTTGACATTGTGTTCCTATCCATGTTGTCTGAAGAAGGGTCCTGACCCAAAACATCGTCTATCCATACTCTCCAGAAATGCTGCCTGACCTGCTGTGTTACTCCAGCACTTTGTGGCTTTTTTTATAATCCTGCATCTGCAGTTGCTTCGTGGAACACCTCCACTCATTATGCAGGGGTGACTCTACATTTCTAGTTGCCTTTCACTTTAAACCTCCACCCAACTCCCACTCTGATTTCTCTATCTTTGCCTCTTCCAATTTAGCACATTATTGCTTTCAGAACAATACGGCCTCAACAATTCCAGATAACGAACTAACTAACTAGTTCAGATGAAAATCACCATCTTGAAACATAAGCTGTTTCTTTCTCTATATTCAGATGCTGTCCGATCGGCTGCTCATTTCCAGTATTCCATTTTTATATCGAATTTCTACCATGTGCAGTATTTTATTTCATAAATGTTTTGTATCTGAGTTCCAGCATTTAAAAAAACATTTTTTTTCTCCTCTCCTTCATTAATTCCCTTCTATTTCCCTACTCCTCCAGACAGATGAGCTGTGATTAGTAGACTAGCCTTTTCTCAACTAGCATCACCATTACAACTGGCATTCAGTCCCTTTTTGTCTCCACCCCATCATTTGGTTTGTTCTTTCTATCTTTTCCACAAATTGAATCATGCCTCAATCAGCATGAATGATGCCGAAGTGGTAATGGTTGAGAGCTTCAAGTTCCTTGGTATTATTATTACCAACGGTCTGTCATGAACCAACTTAATTGACGTGACAGCCAAGAAGGCACACAAACGCCTCATCTTCCTTAGGAGACTGAGGAAATTTGACATGTCTCCAATGTCTCTTACAAGCTTCTGAAGATGCACCATAGAAAGCATACTGTCAGGTTGCCATCATAATCAAAGATGTCTCACCCCAGTCATTCCTTCTTCTCTCTGATCCCATCCGACAGAAGGTGCAGAAGCTTGAAAGCACGCACCACCAGTCTCAGGAACAGCTTCATCTCCTCTGTCAACAGGCTTCCGAATGATCCTTCCATAAACTAGGGTCCTGTCTGATTCGCCTCTAGCCCATTGCGGACATTGAACTTTGTCCCTAGAACTGATTCGCTACAATGCTGAGAACTATATTCTGCATTCTTCCCCTTTGCTCTATCATTTGTACTTGAGTTTGACTTGATTGTATTTACGTTTAGTATTATCTGAACTGTTTGGATAATACGCTAAACTAAGATGCTCACCATCTGACCCTTCTAAAATCTGATGAAAGGTCATTAACTGGTGTATTCTCTGTTTTTTTCTCTCCCCGTAGATGTTGCTTGACCTGCTGAGCATTTCTATATTTCATTATTTAACAGAAGCGTATATGAAATAAGGCACAAAAACCCCATTCAACCATTTGTGTTTTCTCTGCTGCTGAATATAACCATGACAGATATAAAACATAGCACCACTTTCCTTCAAAAAGCCGATATCTCAAGATTTCTTTAATCTCAAAGGATCAATGCATTAGGACATAGGAAATTAAGAGCAGGAGTAGACCACCTGGCCCCTCAAGCCTGCTCCACCATTTACAGCTGATGTGTCATTTCCCCTTTTGTGCCAATTCTCTCAACTCCCTGATTGTTCAAATATGTACCTACTTCCTCTTTCAATATCCTCAATGATCTTGCCTCCGCAACCGTCCAGGATGTTGTGGGCAGCACAGTGGCGCAGTGGTATGGTTGCTACCTTACAGCGCCAGAGACCTGGGTTTGATCCTGACTACCGTTGCTGTCTGTACAGAGTTTGTACATTCTCCCTAGGACCGTGTGTGGTTTCACCAGGTGCACCAATTTCCTCCCATTTTCCAAAGACATATGCGTCTGTAGGATAATTGGCTTCGGTACAATTGTGGTCGATATGGACTTGATGGGCCAAAGGGCCTGGTTCCGCAATGTATCTCTAAACTAAAGATAGAGAATTCCGGAGGCTCACTACCCTTTGCAGGAGGATCGCCATGTCAAATATAATTTGCTGACTGAACCATCCCTTCTTCTATCACCTTGAGGTGAAAAATAATAATCCCATGGATGACATCCCTCTTATTTTTAGAATATGATCCTTTGTTCCAGACATTCCAGACAGGAGAAATCATCATCCATGCATGTTTGAATGAGTCATCTCTAATCTCAAGGGTTTATGAGCCTGGCCTTTTAAACTCTGCTCATTTGACAATGAAACATATTTGCTTGTGTCACTGGAGTGTATTCAAGACTGACAGCACTAGATGTTTGGCTATGAAAGAAATCAAAGAATATGGGCTCAGTGCAGGAATGGGGAGCTGAGCTCTTGGAGCAGGGCAGTTAAATGTGACTTGCCCGGAAGGTAGTGGGGCAGTGGTTAGTCCAACGCATCAAGATGTTGCAAACTACAGAAATGAAAGGAAAATTACATGACACAGACCTGGGAGAAGCTGCAGAGCAGAGATTGGAAAAAATGATTTACGCAGAAGTAGGGTTGCGACCCAAAATGTCGCTTGTCCATTTTCTCTGGAGATGCTCCCACTGAGTTACTCCAGTTATTCTGTGCTTTTTTTAATGATTTCCTCAGAAGTGGCTTGACAATGCGAGTAGGTGACATTAATAAAGATTAATAAGGGACAGCGCGGTGGCGTAACGGTAGAGTTGCTGCCTAGCAGCACCAGAGGCCCGGGTTCGATCCTGACTACAGGTGCTGTGCGCGGAGTTTGTACGTCCTCCGTGTAACCTTGTGGGTTTTCTCCGGGTGCTCCGGTTTCTGCCCACATTCCAAAGACATGCAAGTTTGTAGGTCAACTGGCTTCTGTAAATTCCCCCTAGTGTGTATGATTCAAACGTAGGATAGCGTAGAATTAGTTTGCGGGTGATCGACGGGTGGTGTGGACTTGGTGGGCTGAAGGGCTTGTTTCCATGTTGTATTTCTAAACTAAACATACCATCAGACAATAAAGAGCATATTGTGGACATTCTTTATCGGCCATGGGTTCACAATGTTGACTGCTTAGCTGTCTGCCATTAATAGCTGGGCACTGTCCCTCCATTTACAAGTGAGGCAGGCATTGCCATGAAGCATTATAATGATGCATTATAGCACAAGCAGAGGCAAGCACTTGGTTGAAAAGCAAAGTGACTCAATGAACTGGTCAGAGATATAGACCAGAACGAGGTCTCCCAGAGAGAAAGATGCTCCGTCTCCTGGGATAGTGAAGGAGAGTCCATTATAATTAGCTCGTCAAAGGCATCAGTTTGTTAATGGGACAATGGGAACAGTGGCTTCTCATGGCTCTGTAATCACTTTCATTCACAATGCTCCTTGGCTTTTTAAAAAATCTCTCTCTTTCACTGCACTTCCTGAGCTCTTGGGGATAATGGGACGATTTACAGAGCTTAGTGGCAATCAGTTCAGAGGTAATTTGTAATCCCTTTACAGTATGAAAGCGCTGGTTCACAAAGGTTTCAGGACAACTGCATGCTATTGCAAGAGTCCACAATCAGGTGAGGAGCAAAAGGTTCTGCACTGAGTGCTGTAGCATGGACCATGTGGACAGAGGAGTTCTGTGGAATGGCTCAGTGTATACATGACTCTTGTTGTTTAGAGAACCTGAACCAGGTTTGGCTTGAGCTGGATGCTTTAAACACAGGATCGCATTGCAATGGGGAGGCAATTCTGAAGCTCCTATGAGAGATGTTACAAAACATATGGACTCACTGATGTCGGTCCAACATAATGTGAACAACATGTGGCTAATCATAATGTAGATAAGCTAGACTGCGTTTAACGTCTTGGAGATGATTCAGAAAAAGTCAGAGAGTACAGTGAATAAAGCAACCAAGTGATTGAGTGAGTTAATAGAGTCATAAAGCATGGAAACAGGCTCTTTGGCCCAACTTACCCATGTCAACCATGATGCCCCATCTACACCAGTCCCACCTGCTCGCGTTTGGCCCATATCCCTCCATGCACCAGTCCAAATGGCTTTTAAATTATTTTTAACAGAATTTATAACTCTATATTGATGTAATTAGTTCATAATTGTATACTTTTATAGATGTAAATAATTGCAAGGGGCTTTACAAAAGGAAAGTAGTGGATACATTTTTTTTAACTTAAAAAAATAAGTGTGTCGAGTGGTATAATTTTTCATAATATTGGACCAAAGTTAGTTGAGAGCTTGTTGTCTTCAGTAATGGACGTACTGCTGATAAATTACCCCATATTACTTTCATTTGCAAGGAGCAACACTAAAGAGTCTATAGACTGTACAATAATATTACAGAAGTCACTGGTTACTTGAACGAAGCAATGTTACCTACACCTCTGCTGAAATCAGGATTGATGAACTAACTTTTAGACCCCGAATAGTAGGATGACAAATGATATCTTCAATGCTGCTGAAATCAACCACACCCACTGTGCACACAGCTCAGTCCTATAAGGATCTAATCGAGGAAAGATTCAAAACGCCAGAATCTTTGACAGACACAAGCACTGTATTCATTTTGTTGAGCAGCAGTTATGATCAGAATGTAGTTTAGCAGCCTCCTTGCAAAATGAAGCATCTTAAAATGATTTATTTCCGTTTGTATCTAATTTAACAGGTTGTTGGTTTTACTAACACTATGCATAATCTTGCTTTGTGGAAGGGATGGAGAATTATGTCCTGTCTCCATGGAAAGCTTATTTGTAATTTCCTCATCAGTTGTGCCACTGTCTACCCTTTGCTGTTCCACCCTAGTTTGTTTGTCACTCGGTAATCACTCTCACTCAACATGCTCACAAGTACTGGAATACTTCCACAGCATTTCATAGTTCATAAGGTATAGGAGCAGAATTAGGCCACTTGGCCCTTCAAGTCTACTCCGCCATTCAATCTTGGCTGATCTATCTTTCCCTCTCAATCCCATTCTCCTGCCTTCTCCCCATAACCCCTGACACTCGTCTTCCTGAGCTCCTATTCGATCTCACTGGAGATGCTAGAGTTCTTACTCACATCCTTTGGAATTTTTCAGCCTTTTGTCCTGATTATCCGGTTCTGTCCTCTCTTTTTTCTCTTGGATCAGGTTTCTCAGGGGAAGAAGGAGACCATATCCAATTTACACAGAGCCAAGTAAAATCAGCAATGTTAAGGCACTATAAAGATGTTAATCTCTTCAACCAGGTGCGGTGACCTGGCAAAAATGGCCTGTACTCTCTGACTTTTTCTGAATCATCTCCAAGACGTTCAACACAGTCTAGCCTATCTACATTACGATTAGCCACATGTTGTTCACATTATGTTAATTATCATAATTACTGCATTTATTCAACACTTCATGACTATAGCTTTTGTGAGCATTGCAGGAAGAGTCAGTCATTTACTTCCCAGTAAAACACACAAAGTGCTGGAGTAACTTGGTGGGTCAGGCAGCATCCCTGGACATCCCTGGAGATCACGGATAGGTGACATTTCTGGTAGGGACCCTTCTTCAGATGAAGAAGGATCCCGACCCAAAATGTCACCTATCCATGTTCTCCTGATCCAGGCAGCATCTCTGGAGATCCTACTCCAGCACTTTGTGTCTTTTTTTGTATCTGCAGTTCCTGTCTCGTCGTAACAGCAAACTAGCTTTGGGATATTTTTTCAAGTAGAAGTGTACTTCTCAAGGCTGAGCAACATGTAGAAGGAATGGTCAGGCAACATTTTGAGTCGGGTCTCTTTTTCGAGGTAGATAGACACAAAAAGCTGGAGTAACTCAGCGGGACAGGCAGCATCTCTGGAGAGGAATGGGTGACGTTTCGGGTCGAGACCCTTCTTCACGGTGATGCCTACCCTTCATTCCCTGCTCTGTGTTTTTGGAATAGAGAGATATGTAAAGGGGTGGCAACCCCAGAAGAGGGTGGAAACCTCTGGAAAAATATAAGCTGTATAAAGAAATCCATTGCATGTTGGCAATCACACCAGCCCAGGAACATCATCACACAAGCTCCTCAGGGAAAACAACGCCTTAGAACCAGCAGCTTTTCGAAAATTTGCCCGGTAATAATCCAGCAAATCAACAAAGTTGCCACACAAATGCAACCGACTGTTATTTTCAGCACTGCCACATGCCGATTATTGCCTGCCATGAAAATTAAATAGCATAAAGCATAGTAAGTAAGCCTTGCAGTGTTGCAAGGGCTATCACTGTATAAAAAATAAGTGGTGGGTGTCTCCATTAAATTAATTTATTGAATAACATTAATCCATCACGACCCAGTCTGAAAGTTTACAATGTGCATAATGGTCTTCAATATTACAGCTTGATAATAACCATTGGGAGAGAAGCAAATGTCAGTGATTCTTAACAGCTGTAAATTCAATCTTTATTTTAAGCTGTCTAATGAAATTTGCACGGAGGAAGTTTTACAAAAAGCCAATTAGAGATGGTCGCAAGTATCTAGGGCAGCACAGTGGTACAGCGGTAGAGTTACTGCCTTACAGCGCCAGAGACCCGGATTCGATCCTGACTACGGGTGCTGTCTGTGTGGAGTTTGGACATTCTCCCAGTGGCCGTGTAGGTTTCTTTCGGCTCCTCTGATTTCCTCCCACACTCCCAAGACATACAGGTTTGTAGGTTAATTGGCGTTGGTAAAATTGCAAATTGTCCCTCGTGTGTCGCTCTCGTGTACAGGGTGATCACTGGTCGGCGCGGACTCGGTGGGCCAAAGGGCCTGTTTCCACACTGTATCTCTAAACTTTAAAGTCTAAACTACCGTAACGCTGTGTACAAAAAGACCATTTCTACCATTTGGTACAATGTGATTCCAGGATATAAATACACCAAAATGAATCACACCATTTTTTAAAACCATTTACCCTCATGAGTAAAAAGGAATTATATGTGGTTACGTAACGTGACCCACTCTTGACTGAACATATAAATTCACACATGGATTTAATATTCCTGCCCTGCTAAATAAACAGAAACACCACAGTGTTATCAAGTGACCTCTCTTCAACTTGAAGAACAAACAAGAACTCCAGCACAGTTGCAAGCCACAGAACCCTCACCCTGCTGAATAATCAAGCAGTTTGTAACGTTCTCAATGGAATAACTGCCTTAAATGGGCTCTAGAGTGCCTTGAATTGGGACTTGCAATTGCAGGGCAAGTCTCAAACAGAAATCCATTGAATAATTCCACACGGTACTGCATGGAGTGATTGCCGTACATTCAGGTGTCACGCATGAAACAATTCTCACATGGTTTTGTCAGGGAGAGCGCTACTCCTTGAATGTAACGACCCCACACATTTAAGAACCAAATTATTCCAGGTTTAACGACTTCCACCATTTTGATCACGGGGGAACACCCACAGTCATGCCTGGAGCCACCTATATAATGTACATTCCTTCCCCTTTGACTGGTGTGACTCTCACCTGTTGATAACAAAGTAACTCCCCTCAGTTAATACACATGGATTTACAGTATTCCCTCATATTCCATATGGACCAATTCCCTCATCCCGTAAACGGACGTTCCCCGACTTACACAATAGGAGGCTTTTGTAAACTCGCACTTCTATAAACAATTCTGTACGCAGTCCCTAGTGCAATAAAGGCAGTTTGTAATTTCCACAACGTTCTATGATCATTCAAGTTTACAATGGAAACAAGCTGGCAATGGCGGTGGTGCTTACCCAGAAGGAGGCCACGTGCCGCAGAAAGTGCCCCAAGGGCGAGAAGGAACTCAAGCCAGCAATGGCGGCGGTGCTTTCCCAGAACGCTGTGCGCCACGGAAAGTACCGTGGATGCAGCCAAGACAGTCAATAGTCTCAGTGAGTTATTTAGGTCAGAGGGTGGCGATGCTGATTCCGACACGTAATATCTGACTTAGGTTAGGGTTCATGGAATGTAACCCTTATGTACGTTGGGAACGCTTGTAAACAGGAAAAGCAGCCTGTTGTTGCATACCATATTCCATCTATTGTAGCACCCTTGTTACAAGTTAAATGTTAAATTACAAATGTTCTGATTTTCTCCCCTGCAGTACCTCACCCAGGAAGGACATATTAGAATATCAGGACATCACTGACTCAGGAACAGCTTCTTCTCCTCTGTTATCGGGCGATTGAACAGTCCTTCCATGGAGTACTGTCTGATTCACCCACCTCTATCTCATTGAGGACATTGGACTTTGTCAAGGGAACTGATGTGTTACAATGCTGAGAACTATAATCTGCATTCTCTATGAGAGGCATAGTCAGATTCTTTTTTCGAGCGTAGAAATGTCAAATACTAGAGGGAGCAGCTATAAGGTGAAAGAGGGAAAGTTTAAAGGAAAAATATGGGGCAAGTTTAGTTTTTACACAGAATGATGGGTCCCTTGAACCTGTTATTTAAGAGGCATTTAGAAAGGCAGATGAACATGCAGGGTATGGAGGGATGTGTAGGAAGGAACTGTAGATGCTGGTTTAAACTGAAGATAGACACAAAATGCTGGAGTAATCAGCAAGACAGGCAGCACCTCTGGATAGAAGGAATGGGTGGTGTTTCGGGTCGAGACCCTTCTTCAGATATATGGATCATGTGCAGGCAGATGGGGTTAGTTTAACCTGACATCATGATGGGCATAGACATCATGGGCCAAAGGTCCTGTTCCAGAGTTGTACTGTTCTATGTTGATTAAATCAGGAATATATTGCGTGTTAATCTCCATATCATAACCTCTGAGGAACAGTTAGTTCCCTTGTAGCAAACAGGCCTCACGCTGGGAGGTAGATATTGCAACCATTTCCAGAACACGGGGCGAAGTATTTTTGCAAACTGCGATCTGCGTGCTATCCTTTATCAAGTACATTTTTATGTGACTGATTCAATAGCCTGACTCTCAGATCCTTTCAAGAGAACCAAAATGCAAATACATCAATTTACGAGCTTTTTACAATTGGCAGCAATATGAAAATAGTTTTATGACCATCCTGCGAACAACTCAAAGTGTAACTTTATATTGCACAGAATAAGCACATCCATTAAGACAGAAACAGTGCTTGCCTCAGTCCAGCTCTTGTACACTCACACCGAGTCAAACCACCACTTCAAGAGTCAAGAGTGTTTTATTATCATGTGTCCCAGATAAAGCTATGAAATTCTTACCTGCAGCAGCATAATGTGTAAACATAGTACACCAGAAACAATATAATAAGTGAGAGAGAAAAAAAAGTTCAGTGTGTGTTTATGTGCACATACTCATAAATACACACATATATATAAATCACATATATATATATCACGTATATATATATATATATATATATATATATATATATATATATATATATATACATATACACACTCACACACATATATACATACATATATATACACGCATGCAAACTCGCCCAAATGCATGAATTGCTCATGAGACAAGTGGTTTGAAATGACGATCTATTTATCACATGCATCGTTAGAGAATTAGTGTTGGAGAATCTATGCAATATTTTGGTGCTATGGCTGCACATTTCACGCTGTTAAATGCAGAAGGTTGCAGATGCACAGCAGAATTTACAATTGCCACATATTATTTGGCCTGGTTCAAACTCTTTACATTGGGTGTGTCCCTTATATCTTATTCCTGATACCATTTGATTATAACTACAGCAGCCTTGATAAACGGAGACGGGTCTATGTACGTACCACCAAATAACATACAAACTCCAGCAAGTATGCGGTATAGACTTGATAAAAGATGACATGACAACAGGAGAAAATAGGAGCCAAAGGAGGCCACTCAGCCCCTCAAGCCTACCCTCCATTCAATACGGTCATGGGTGATCTGCCTCAGACCTCATCTCATGGGTGCTAGTTCCCCAGAGCTGTCATTTCCTGATCTTTCCCCTCTTTACACACTCCCAATGATCTAGGCTCTACAATCCTCTACAAAAGGGGCGGCACGGTGGCACAGCATTAGAGTTGCTGTCTAACAGCGCTTGCAGCACCAGAGACGTGGGTCGATCCCAACTATGAGTGCTTGTCTGTACGGAATTTGTACGTTCTCCCCGTGAGTTTTCTTTGAGATCTTTGGTTTCCTCCCATACTCCAAAGACGTACATGTTTATAGGTTAATTGGCTTGGGTTTGTATACTTGGAATAAGTATAAATTTTCGCTAGTATGTGTGTAGGATAGTGTTAATGTGCGGGGATCGTTGGTCGGTGCAGACTAGGTGGGCTGAAGGGCCTGTTTCCGCACTGCATCTCTAAACTAAACTAAACCCTCTGTGGTAGGGAACTCCCTCTGCGAGAAGAAGTCTTGGTTTTGAATGACTGCCCTCCGATCTTCTTATTATATACCCTCAGATAGACACGAAGTGCTAGAGTAACTCAGCGGGTCAGGCAGCATCTCTGGAGAGAAGGAATGGGTGACGGTTCGGGTCGGGACCCTTCTTCAGACAGGTATATATACCCTAATTTGAGTTTCTCACACAGGTGGAATCATCCTGTTACCTGTCCTGTTGTGCTCTCTTGGGACCTTTTGTGTTTCAATAAGATCACTCCACCTTCTTCTAAACTCCAGAGAACACAGATCTAATTTCTTTAGCCACTTGGGATAGGACAAGCCTTTCATCTCAGGAATTATCCTTATGAATCTCTTTTGGATTATCTCCAATGTAGCTAGGAAAAAAAGTGCAGATGCTGGTTTAAATCGAAGGTAGACACAAAATGTTGGAGTAACTCAGCATCTTGGGTGAGAAGGAATGGGTGACGTTTCGGGTCGAGACACTTCTTCAGACTGTTCCTATATCCTTTCTTAAGTAAGAGGATCAAAACTGTACAGAGTATTGACAGTAATTGAGTCTCATGAGCACCCCATACAATTGTCAAGCTTTCCTTTAGTTTTGTTTATTATTATCACGTGTACTGAGACACAGTGAAAAGCTTTCTTGTTGCGTGCTAGCCAGTCAGCGAAAAGATTATCCATGATTACAATCGAACCGTCCACAATGTACAGATACAGGATAAAGGGTATATTTCTCAACTTTAACTCTCTTGCAATAAAGTCTTCTGTACCATTTGTCTTCCTAACCATTTGCTGCATCTGTCCAATAACCTTTTGTGATGACAAATGTCTAGTACCTACTAGGGGGGGGTTTACCAGGTATGCACATATATCACATTACAGAGTCTCTTGCCGAGTAGGAGAATCAAAAATCAGAGGACATAGGTTTAAGGTGAGGGGGGAAAGATTTAATAGAAACATGAGGAGTAACTTTTTTACACAAAGAGTGGTGGGTGTATGGAACGAGCTGCTGATGGAGGTAGTTGAGGCAGGATACTTTTGCAACGTTTAAGAAACCACTTGGACAGGTATGTGGATAGGACAGGTTTAGAGGGATGTGGACCAAATGCAGGCAGGTGGGACTAGTGTAGATGGGATATGTTGGTCGGTGTGGGCACGTTGGGCCGAAGGGCCTGTTTCCACACTGCATGACTCTATGACTCTATGACTCTTTGACTCTATGAGGTAAAAGTTCATAACTAATTCACACTTCAAGCAACCTGGGGTCTGAATTGCCTTCAGATAAAGTTTCAATTCGCTTGGATCCCATTGCCATTTTGATTGTAGATTTAGGATCTCGACTTAAAAAAAATCACTTTTGCAATTTTTCTGGGCAGTTGTTGAAAATATGAGAAGAGTAAACTAAAATGCAGTGCTTAACTTGACAAAGTAAGACTTCTTTTACCCGCGAAAGGCAATGATAGCCATCGCAGTGCATTGTGTAATTAATCTCTCACAGAGGAGTATGGAGTGCTCCTTGAAACCAATGATCTGCAGTCGTCGGCAGCAGATGGTTAGAATTTGCTTCAGGAATGCCGCTGCGTGACCTCATCAACAATCTGACAGAATCAATTTAAAGGCACGGATGAGAAAGACCACACTAAATATAGACGGTTATAGAAAGGTGTTTATTTGTAGTGGATGATTCACTCCTGGATTCATCTTGGATGTAGTAGTGGCATTGCCTTACAGATATGACCAACATGAAAATAAACAACTTTCATTTATCCATCTCCTAAATCCCTGTGCTTTATTCCTCTATTATTTCCCCCCTCATTTATCGCCACTCTGATTTTTCATCTGCGTTCCCTTATTTTCTATGGCTCTTCCTTAACCCACTGATTCGCTCCCCATCAATGCTAAAATACATAAACAAATCCTTTAAAAATTATTTTCCCTCGGATCACATTTTGTGGACAGCACATGTGGGAGAGTTCAATGAATGGACCACTGACAGACTTCTAAAATATCTTCCAGAGCACTTCACCCTGCAGCAGTTTTGTTTAATGCCGTATAATCTTCTGTGTGCTGCACATATGATTGATTGTGATGAATTTTCCAGTATTCATATCTATTAATTACTTCTAGATGTGAGTGTTGTTGACATTGCCTAGGTTTTGGACAGCTTCTTTCAGCAAGAGGAGGGCGAGGAAAGGCAGCTAAATATATGCCTGATTAAAAAAGGTAGACAAATGTTGAAATCATTTATTTCTGTCTGACTTTGGTCCAACAACTCTGCTTTAATATAAATAAGTAGATTTTGGGCAGAGGAATAAAGAGGCAGTGTGCCCTTTGGAAAACAGGAGTCTAAATAAGGTGGAAGAGCAGAGAAATCTGAGGAAACAGACACACAAATATTTTAAAGTCGTGATGGAGGTTAGCACGGCCACAGTGAAAGCAAACAAAGGTTTGGGGCTCTTATCTGGGGGGTGAGAATTAACAAACAGGAAACTAAAACTTGTATACCTTTTAGGT
The DNA here is from genome assembly GCF_053455715.1 of Rhinoraja longicauda. NCBI lineage: Eukaryota > Metazoa > Chordata > Chondrichthyes > Rajiformes > Arhynchobatidae > Rhinoraja > Rhinoraja longicauda. Next base: position 13,502,012 of record NC_135965.1, on the reverse strand, counting down.
GTCTGCCAGATTGAGGCTCCATACTGCATTAACGCTTTGAAGGGGATACAATAGGTGAATTAAAATTATTTCCCAATCATTGATTGATTGATTGAAAGATGCAACATGGAAACAGGCCCTTCTGCCCACCATCGATCACCCATTCACACTAGTTCTATAATATCCCACTTTCTCGTCCACTTCCCACACACCAGGGGCAAGTTACAGTGGCCAATTAACCTGCAAACCCTCACATCTTTGGGATATGGGAGGAAGCCGGAGCATTGAGAGGTAACCCACGTGGATACAGAGAGAACATGCAAACTCCACACGGACAGCACCCGAGGTTAGGATCGAACCTGGATCCCTGGTGCTGGGAGGCAGCAGCTCTACCAGCTGCACCATTGAGCCGCTCCAATGGTTGGGGATAATTTCTTTCTCAAAGGTAGATGGGTTTGGGTGCTGGAGGTCGAGCATTCAAATTCGAGGACATAGTTGCAAGAATTCCTCAGGGCAGTGTCCTAGACCCAACTATCTACATTTGCTTCATCAATGGTCTTTCTTCCATCCGTCATAAGGTCTGAATCCATTCCAGTTCAAATCCACTTGTACCTTCATTGTAAACTAAGCAATTCACGCCAAGATGCAACAGGATCTTGACGAGGCTCTGGCATGGATTGGTAAGTGGCAAGTAACATTCATGCCACAATGGTGCCAGCCAATGACCAATGACAATACAAGTAATAGAATGGTAAAGGAGGCATATGGTATGCTTACCTTCATTGGTCGGGGAATTGAGTTTAGAGTCAGGAAGTCATGATGCAGCTATATAGCTCTTTGGGTGGGCCATATTTGGAGTATTGCGTGCAGATCTGGTCACCCATTACAGAAAGGATGTGGAGGCTTTGGAGAGGGTGCAGAAGGTTACTAGAATGCTGCCAGGATTAGGGAGTATTAGCTACAAGGGGATGTTGCTGTCTCAAGGACTATCAGAGGTGGGCTATAAATTCTGGTCTTGTGATGTTCAAGTCTTGAAAATTGAACAGATATATATCTAGTAGGGAGGGGAGACACTGGAAATAGGAGGGATGGGGAATACACATTTCTCTCTCCAACCTACAGTCTCTCCCCTCCCCTCCCTATTTGCGCTCTCCCCTCCCCTCCCCTTCCCAATCCTTCCTACCTCCACTCCTCCCCAGACCCTCCCTATCTACAGTCTCGAGTCCCCCCCCTTCATCTCTCCAGCCTCAGCTCTCTCCGCCCCTCCTACCTCAAGCCCACCCCCCTCGCCCTCCCTACATCCAGTCTCTCCTTACCCCTTACCTACCTCCAGTCTCACCCAAATGCTTCATATCTCCACTCTCTCCCACCGGCCATCCCTAAATGAAACCAAGCAAGGCTATCTCAACTTGGTCGCAACTGACTTACTTCCAGTTGGCATTCCATTCAGAACAACAAAAACGTTTTTCTTTGGTTAATGTACATTTTTAGAGGTCTACTTGAGAAAAAGTAACTCCAGATCTAACTTGACCACGATACCTCCTGGAGTGCAAAATCTAGAAATATTTCCCCCTTTCCCAGCCTTGGATTCCATTATATCCATAGAATCCAACTCCACCACCCACATCCAAAAAGCCTAATTGATCCCTTGCTAAATTTGGTTTTCTAAACCTCGGGATCTTAACTAAACTGCCAAAATTCCTCCTCTCTTTCCAATGAGTTGTGTCATTATTTAAACAGATGTGATGACCATGGGATATTTAACTTGTACTGTTCAGGAGGAACAGTGAAGGAACAAAAACAGGAAATGCTGGAAACACTCGAGAGGTCAGGCAGCATCTGTGGAAAAAGTAGTAGAGTTAAAGCTTCAGGTCTGGGACTCTTTGTTCAAGGAAAAATGGATGGATATGTGTCCCGCTGAGAGCAGAGAACCTCTTCAAGATTGGCTTTGGTGGAAGAGAAGTGGCAGTGGATTCAACAATAAATGAAAATTAAAAGAAGCTGCGGACATCCGACATCTGAAACAAAGAAATGCTGGAAACACTAAGCTGGTCAGTCAGCATCTGCAGAAAGAGAAACAGAGTTCAAGATTCAGATCCAGGATCTTCCATGACAGTGAAAAGAATAGCACAAGGGTGCAATGACAGTGAAAGGCTGTATTGTACCACATAACAACATTGCCAGAATATGTTCATTCCACCAGGCTGTTAATGTTTTCTATATACAAGGGATTCCTGGTTTTCGTTAAGTTATTAAAATCCAGCTTTAGTTTAGTATAGTTTTGTTCAGAGATTCAGCGTGGAAACAGGTCCTTCGACCCATTGAGTCCACGCCGGCCAGCTATCCCCGTACACTGGCAATATCCTTCACACTAGGGACAACTTACAATTTTCCCCAAAGCTAATTAACTGACAAACCTGTACGTCTTTGGAGTGTTGGAGGAAACCGGGGCACCCAAGGAAAACCCACATGGTCACAGGGAGAACGTACAAACTCAGTAGACAGCACCCATAAGCAGGATCGATCCGGGGTCTCTGGTGCTGTAAGGCAGCAACTCTACCGCTGCATCACCATCTTACCATGCCGGTATCTCAGGAAATTCTTAGGCATTTGGCCAGCAGCTTGAAAGGCAATAAATGAGCTACCGGCACTTTCTCTAACTTACATAGAAGTTATAACAAGGTGCACATCAGTCAGCAGAACCTGTGCATGTGATGTGCTAATGGCCATACAAGCCTACTCCTATCATTACCTCTTCAAAGTGCTGGAGGAAATCAAAGGGTCAGGCAGCATCTGTGGAGAGAAATGGACAGACGTTGCTTTGGGTCGGGACCCTTTTTCTGACTGATTGGCGTAGAGGGGAATAAAGCTGGGACCGAACGGTGAGGTCAGGACAAAGCCTGGCAAGTGGTCGATGGTGGATACAGGTGAGGGGGGAGTTGACTGGCAGATGGGTAGAATAGCTACCAAAAGTTAAAGGTGAAAAGGAGACAAAAGGGTGTGAAATAAGGAGAGAGTAGGTGTGAAATGTAAAGCAGGAGAGAAGGAGGGATGGGGATGGAAGGAGGCAGTGAGAAAGGGAAAGAGGAGATAAAAGGAAAGTAGTGGACTTGATGGGAGATGAGTGTTCGAAAGAGAGAAAAGAGCAGGGTGACAGGGGTGGGGTGAGAGATGATGGGAGAATTGGAAGCCCACCATGGGAGGGTGGGAGACACGAGGAAGAGGGTGGGGATAGGGAACATTAAATTCTCCAACTTCAAGTAATACTCATCCTACCCCCTTATTCTTTCCCATTCCCCCACTCCCTACTCACAAAATTAGAATTTCACCATCATACTTGATAAAGTTCTAGGTATGGGAGAGCTCAACCTTTGATGTTATTTAATGCTTCCTTATGGCTATGAAGCTCTCAGTTTGGAACCGGTCTTGCATATATTTTACTGTACCTTCCGTTTGAGCCTTTATACCTGGTTCATGCCATAGAACTGTCTACAACGCCCCAAATATGATTAACAAGGCCTCTGTGTAACTTTAACTAAGGTTTTCTGATTTTTAATTATATTCCTCTAAAAATTAACCCCAGTTCCATCATAGGATTGTTATGGCTTTAGAACAAAGAACACTACAGCTAAGGAATAAGGCCCTTCGGCCCACAATGCCTGTGCCAAACATAAAGACAAGATAGACTAATCTCATCAGTTTTCATATGATCCATACCCCTCCTTTTCCATTTGCCTATCTAAAAGGCTCTTAAATGCCACTATTTTATCTGCCATCACCACCATCCCATTTGTTCGCCAGTGTCACAATTTATGATGCTTTGTGAAACTGTTCCTCGCAATCTCTGTGCTACTAATCCCATTCTGACTTTTATTTCTAAACGCACAGTTGTCCTCGTATTACTCGTACATTTGGCAATTCTGAGCATGCAACAGTCTTGGAAGGACATATGGAAGAGAATGTTGATGCTCCTATGAAGACACAAAGTGCTAGAACAACTCAGCGAGTCAGGCAGCATCTCTGGAGAACATGGATAGGTGACATGTTGGGTTGGGACTCTTCCTCACATCAGTCTGAAGAAGGGTCCAGACCTGAAACATTACCTATCCATGCTCACCATAGATGCTGCCCGACCTGCTGAGTTACTCCAGCACTTTGTGTCTTCTTTTGTAAACCAGCAGTTCCTTATGTATACATTGATACTCATTTGATGCCTCTTCGCTTCTTTATATATAGTGACTTCTGGATAAGTGCTATCTCCTAAATAAAAGGGAGCAAGGTTTCTAAACCAATTCTGTTCTTGCCCCGTAGGTTTAAATAGGGGCATTTTTGAGTTGGGGTGATAAATAATATTAGAGGCAGTACAGATTCTATGGGTAGATTAACAATCCTATGACAGATTAATTCAAGTTCAAAGTTTAATTAATTTTTTTTTAGAATTTAAAAGCTTTTCATTAATGTATTCGGAGAATGAGTTGGAATGCACGGCATTCCTGTCTATTGGCTGTCTGGATTCCGGGTGTTTTCAACAGTGCAAGGCCTCAAGTACTAAAACATGCCAGAAATAACAGAAGCTTTCATGCAGCAATGAAATCTGTTGGAGCAAAATCTGTGTTTAAAGTTAATTAAAGCCATACTATTTACTGCAGTGGCAAACGACAATCTGGATTAATCTCTTCTATGAGATCATTTTTATTTTCAAATTCATAAGCTGTTTTAGAAATATATTAACACACTGGCCCTCATTTTCAGAGAGCCAGCATTCGGTTTCAATAAACATTTGGACTCTTTAAACATTTGGAGAGTGCAGAGCGCACATTACTGGTGAGCTTACTCCAACACCACAACACACTGCCACTCAGCTGTATCCTGGTCATTCTACGGAAGAAGAGGACTTGGTGGCTTTAAGGCAATTGAGGCATCTTTGACCCACAAAGCAAGAGGTCACTGATCTACTAAATCTTCCACCAAGTTTTACAGTGACTTTGTTTTTTTGGGTGAAAATTGGAAAGACTTTAAGGTCAACTATTCGAGATGACTCTCGGTGTTAAAAGTACATGTGATTGCCAGCAGCATATTGGTGAGATGACTCAAGGATTTAGAAGCATCCAATCTGGATTCTAACAAACTAAATTACAGTGGGCAGCACAGTGGCGCAGCGGTAGAGTTGCTGCCTTACAGCGCCAGAACCTGGGTTCGATCCTGACTACGGGTGCTGTCTGTACGGAGAAGACTAATGAAGTTCAGCATGTTTCCACCACTCTTACCAACTTCTGCAGATGCACCATAGAAAGCATCCTATCAGATTGCATCACAACTTGGTTTGGCAACAGCTCTGCCCAAGACTGCCCAGCCCATCACACAAACTAGGCTCTCCACCCCCACCCCCACCCCCATTGACTCCATCTGCACGCCACACTGCCTTAGGAAAGCAGCTAACAGAATCAAGTATCATTTTCATCACAGTCATTTGCTCTTTTCCCCACTCTCGTCGGGCAGAAAATCCAAAAGTTAGAAACCACCAAGTTTGAAACCACCAAGTTTGAAACCACCATGTTCGAAACCACCATGCCACCAAGTTCAGGCACAGCTTCATCCCCTCCATTATCAGACTACTGAACGGTCCTCTCATAATCCGATCTCCCAACCTACCTGATTACAACCCTTGCACTTTATTTTATCTGAACTTCCTCTGCAGCTGCAACACTGTATTCTGGTATTATTCTCTTTGCACAACCTGTTGCACTCATCTAAAGCGTGATTGTTCGTATGTATAATATGATTTGACTGGATGGCATGCAAATAACAGTCCACGTGACAATAATAATCCAAAAGATGGTGTCAATGAAAGATTATGGTTTTACACAAAATCAGAAACTGAAATTTACTAATGATTGACCAAGTAATGCAATGATCATCACATTCACAAGACAGGCACACGAGAAATATGCTAGAAATCTGAAGGCTGTGAGCTCAAATGTAGCCACTGTAAACTGTGAAATGAAACTCAATAAATCTGGTACGGTTCAAATGACAACATATATGGCATGATTGACTTGTATCATGTTAAGAGTCAAGAGTCTTTTATTGTCATGTGTCCCGAAACGGAACAATGAAATTCTTACTTGCAGCAGCATAATTAATATATAAACACAGTGCGTAACTCACATTCTCCACAAGACGTTTAACAATTTAAGAGAGGGTGGAAGGACACCTCCTTCTCAGAACAGATGGGTATGGGGTACAGAAGTGCTTGCCATCAACTACCTGCTGAATGCAAAATTAAAACAGAAATGGACAGCATCTGTGGCAGATATCTTCCAAATTTCCAGCCCGCGTTTAATTCTGAAATTGACTGCTTACTCTGGAAGATGCCAATTACATTTTCATTAATATCAATTAAATGAAGAAGGGGATCCTCTCGAAAGACCGAGTAATCCTCTGCCACTTTTACACCTTTCCAATAAGTTAAAAGATTGCCCCAACTAGTCTTGCCGCTTGTCAAACTTTCAAAGGCATAATATCGTTATCACCATTGATATATGGGTAATTGTCGGGGTAATGTGGAGTCCGTAATTAAATGGTCTTTAAGAGATCAATGGCACACATTAGGATGACTGATTCATTCCAAAGTTAATAGCTGCATCAAAGAGGATGCTGGTAATCTTTGAGGTCATGGATAATGATCATTCGTGTACACATTAGTGAGAGCCACATGTTCAATGACTTGAAAGATTGGACGAGAGGCCTTACAGCTGAATTCAATCCAAAATATGCCCACGAGACAGGAAGCAGCCCAAACTGATGCAGCCAGCAGATATTACAAACTCACATGTGGTAGCGAGTTGCACCAAATTTTAGAAGAGCATCTCCGTGTAAAATGACAGTAAGATATAAGTAAGCAGTGATGACTGTCAGAGTGCTTTCAAAGCTGTCATGGTTGTCAGGCACGAAATTTTCAGCAGACAGGAAGAGGTAAGCGGCCACGGTAGCAGTGAATCTCCTCAAACACATCACCTATATGTCTAGACAAGCGGAAACATATGGAAATTTCCTCTGTGACAATTGGATGTGGCTGTATTTACGATAAGCGAAGAAACAGTAGCTGATAGAAAGTGAATTATGGTTCTCGGAGTTCAGATGGTACTGCTCAAGGGAATAAACTTTGATTCTCTTGTGGTTTGATTTGAGGGTTTCTTAACATTCTTTAACAGTTATCACGACCTTCCTGTAAAACGGAAACATTTGGAAGCATTTGATCGGCGGATTTGAAAGATCTAAGCAGCTAAATTCAAAAGTGGCTGAAGCAGGTAGAGAGATTGCATTGCGCCCATTAAATGCAACGTGGGCAGGCAAGGTGGCATCTTCGTGGACCTTCGCATTAGAGCGTCGCATGCACCCAGGTATTTGGCAGTGGTGCCATTATTATGCATGGGTGGTACCAGCTAATGCCAGCCTGCACTGCTTAATGTTAGCTGGCTGCTCTGAAAGAGGAGACCATTGTGACTGCAGGCAGTGGCAGGTCTTTGTACATGAGAAACAGTGAAAGGTGGCACAATGTGCAGGCGCTCTAGGCTTTGGAAATGTGAGCACAGCATGCACAGAAGATAACTTGCTTGTGAAGAGGATGCAGAGGGTGATTTGCGACTGCTATATTTTGCAATTGGAAGCCTGTGACCTGCTGTGGGTCATTGGCATGGGTGCTGGGACCCTTGCCGTTTGTAAGGTGCATCAACAATTTGGATGTGAATGTAGTAGGAAGTATGATCAGCAAGCTCATTAAGGATACAAAAATCAGTGTGTTGTTGCTGGCGAGGAAGGTACAGCAATAATATCGATGAGTTGGTAAAATGGGCAAAGAAATCGCAGATGGAATTTAGTGCTGAAAAAACATGAGGCGATTTATTTTGAGAGTGCTAATAGGGTTAGAATAGTTTCGTTTATTATTGTCACATGTATCAAGTTACAGTGAAAAGCTAAGATAGACACAAAATGCTGGAGTAACTCAGCGGGACATGCAGCATTTCTGGAGAGAAGGAATGGGTGACGTTTTGGGTCGAGACCCTTCTTCAGACTGAGTTATTGTTTACCTGCTATCCAGTCAAAGAAAAGACCGAGCATGAATACAATCAAGCCATCCACAGTGCACAGATAAAGGTTAAAGGGTACAACATTTAGTGCAAGATACAGCATTGAGGACCAAAGAGGTCTATTCCCTCCAGAAATGCTATCTGATCCCCTGAGTTACACCAGCACTTTGTATTTTGCTTCATGGAGACCATTGCAAGCCAGAATAGTGACGATTGTTTGATTCTCCTGCCAATCCCACGTGATGCCCATTCTGCTGTAAATGACTGAGATGGATTTTATGTGCGTAACTATTCTACATTGACTCCATTACTGTGGGGGAAATTACACTGCATTTACCAGGAGAAATGGGGTACAGAAGAAATGTACCAGGATAATCAAATCAAACCACAAGAGAACCAACTTTACTACACTGCTGTAGCTGCAGTCATCTATTCCTTCCACCCTTTAAAATGACTGTTTCTGAGTAAATTGATTTTGTTGACTGTGCCAATAGTTATGAGCCAAGTCATATGTCTTATCCTACCTCCAAGTCGATGCCTGAAGTAATGTAGTCAGTAAACACTCTCAAGTGCTGGGAACAGGACCTCAGGGTCAGCCACCTGAGGCTCAGTCCCTGCTCCATGGACTGCTCCTTTCAAGCTTCCTCTTATTTTTGTTTCTGTTGACTGCTGACAAATTGACCGAACGCGCTCTTTCGTGCTGTTTTCTTTTTTATCTACTATTAGCACGAATCTTGCTCTTTGCAGAATCTAACGAGAAGTATGCTTTTATTAACTACGCAGGGAAGCATTTATCAGAGTGTGGTGACTGAGCCACAGGAAATATCAGTGTAATTTGCAGGAGTACCTAGTACTGCCGGCATTTATTGTGCCTTTATTTTACAAAGATAACCTTGCTGAAATGTTTACTAAATGACAATACCGTGTTGTCTCTTCATCCCAGTGCTTCTGTCTCTCAGCTTCTATCCAAGCTAAAACTCAGAAATCTGCTAACGATTTTGCCCTAGGGGATAATTTTGCAGTCCAAACCTATGAAGCCCCTCATCAAAACCCTAAAATGGATTGAGAAACAAAGAGCAGCGGCAGTCTTCCAACTAATAAAACCACAGGCAATTTAACATACCAAACCTTTCCGTTCTGCTTCAATGGGGAATAAAGCACCTCTCTGCTAGCGTAAGAAGCAAAGAACTGTATTCGGTGAACCACTAAATAAGAAGACAAATGTGCAGCTCTTTCAATCAACACATTGCTGCTAAGCACTGGTGGGATGGCCACTTTCTGGCGAACTCTTGAAATGTCACAGTAGGAGATAGACACAATTTTTCTTTGTAAATGTCATGCCGAAAATCGGTTGTCTGATATACAATGGTTTTGTAGCTGAGGAACAAAACACGTTAACAAATACTTTTAACATCGTATGCCTGCAGGGCTGATGTCAATGAATGATAAATTATAGAAATTACTAAAAGTATTGGATTGTGGACTCATGCTTATCCGGAATTGAGTTGAGTTTAAACAAATTCATTGTATAAAGTCTTTCCCCAGCAATGATCTGAGCTGACCTACAGTGCTGATGTAGCTCGTCACATTTTAAGCTACTAATACAATGAGGTGGACTATGGTTTGATCCAGACTGTAGACATTGTTGCCCCCCACACTAAATTGTAAGTGCACTTACTATTTTTTGGCCCAATGGACTAAGCCATTATTTACCTCAAAGCTCTGACTTTCTGATAATCACATTTTTAAAATGATTCAAATCAATTTTAATAACTAAGGTATAAATATTATTATAAGAAACTAAAAGATAGCATAAAAAAGCAGACACAAAGTTCTGGAGTAACTCAGCAGGTCAGGAAGCATCTCAGGAGAACGTGGATAGCTGATGTCTCGGGTCAATATAGGTGACGTTTCGGGTCAGGCTCCTTCCTCAGACTCAGTTGAATTAAAGATAACCTAGTATTTTAAAAATGTTTAGCAGCTAGAAATGAATTAAAATCATTAAGAACATAAAATGTAGGTAAGAAATCCAAAACACCAACCTGCAATCAATCATTAACTCCAGTCAAATGTATGGGGCTGTTACATATGTCTGTGGTTAAACTGAGTGATCAACTTGTAAGCACATCGGGTTCCTTACAATAGAGAGTTTGCATTTTGTAGCTGGGTCAAATGAGCTCAGATGCAATAGTGGTGCAGATAATACAGCCACTGCCTCATTGCTCCAGAAACCGCGTTTCAATTCTGACCTCTGGGGCTGTCAGTGTGGAGTTTGTACGTTCTCCCTGTGAATGCATGGTTTTATTCCTGCTGGTGTTTGGGTTGTGTATTTAGTCGAGTCCAGTCGGCACAGAGCGGCACAGTGGCGCAGCCGGTAGAGTTGCTGCCTCACGGCGCCAGAGACCCAGGTTCGATCCTGAACTCGAGTGCCGTGCCGCCTGTTGGAGTTTTGCACGTTTCCCCCGTGACCGCGTGTGTTTCCTCCGGGTGCTCCAGTTTACCTCCACATCCCAAAGGCGTGCGGGTTTGTAGGTCAATTGGCCTCTGTAAATTTACCCTAGCATATAGGGAGTGGAAGTGAAAGTAGTATAACATAGAACTAGTGTGAACGGGTGATCAATGGTCAGCGTGGGGCCTGTTTCCATGCTGTATCACCAAGCTAAATCTATAAACGAAAACAGTCTCGATGAAGGGTCTCAACCTGAAATATCAATTGTCCATTTTCCTTCGCAGATTCATGCCTAACCCACTGAGTTCCTCCAGCTGCTCTCCCTCTTTTACAAGTTAACTGACTGCTGTAAATTACCCCTTAGTACATAGGTGAGTTTTCGAATCTGATGGGAGTTAATGGTAATTTGAGAATGAAATATTAAGATTAATTTAAAATTGGTGCCCGGTGGTTGGCATGAACTCAGTGGGGTGAATGGCTTGTTTTCGTGCATCTCTCTACGACCTTGCGCACTGGCATTAATCCGCAGATGACTTCTGTGATGCATCGCACTGTAATGTATTCTGTGACCAACTCACGGCACTCCAGGAACTGTCTTCTTGCACTCCACACGATCTGGCCCATTCAGGAGCATTGTGATTCCACAGTGTTCCCGCTGAGCTCAGCCAGAAACTGGAAATATCTCAGGACAAGGGTGAAAACTTTTGGGAACCGATATCTAAACCATTTCTCTGGGACTGTAGCCAATTTCTCGCTGTAGTTTGAGTAAGCAAATAGAGAAGCTCCACTGAACTTTAGGGCCTTTGTAGTTATTTTTAAATACAATTAAACTTTAGAGACCTTTCAGTTAATTATCGTTATTTTAAGTTATTTCATATTAGTACAGGGGCTCCTTGGGTTACGAATGACCTGATTTATGAAAATCTGACTTTATGGTGATTCTTATAGAATTATTCAGCATGGAAACAGGGGAAAAACAGTGAGAGCTAATAACTAGTCAACAGGAATGTGGCATCTCGAGGGTCTGATGAAGGGTCCTGACCTGAAACTTCACCCATCCTTATTCTCCAGAGATGCTGCCTGATCCGCTGAGTTACTCCAGCACTTTGAGTCGATCTTCCATATATACCAGCATCTGCAGTTCCTTTCTACACAAATAGGGATGTGGATTTCACTCCTGCCATCGGGAAGAAGGTACAGGAGCCGGATATTATTGCTATTGAGGGCGTGCAGCGTAGGTTTACTAGGTTAATTCCCGGAATGGCGGGACTTTCATATGTTGAAAGACTGGAGCGACTAGGCTTGTATACACTGGAATTTAGAAGGATGAGAGGAGATCTTATCGAAACGTATAAGATTATTAAGGGGTTGGACACGTTAGAGGCAGGAAACATGTTCCCAATGTTGGGGGAGTCCAGAACAAGGGGCCACAGTTTAAGAATAAGGGGTAGGCCATTAAGAACTGAGATGAGGAAAAACTTTTTCAGTCAGAGAATTCTCTGCCTCAGAAGGCAGTGGAGGCCAATTCTCTGAATGCATTCAAGAGAGAGCTGGATAGAGCTCTTAAGGATAGCGGAGTCAGGGGGTATGGGGAGAAGGCAGGAACGGGGTACTGATTGAGAATTATCAGCCATGATCACATTGAATGGCGGTGCTGGCTCGAAGGGCCGAATGGCCTCCTCCTGCACCTATTGTCTATTGTATATTGTGCTAATGTGGTGACAGGGACCCGCAGCCAAAGCCTAAAAGTAGAGACATGGGATGCAGCAGTGATGACACCCAAGTTTCAGGAACTTCATTGATTCTGTAATAGTGTGTACCCACCGTTGTAACAGAAAATTGGATCCACTGTCTGTAGATCAATCCCCTAGGTGGATTGATCCATGCCTGACTTTCGTATTGCTGACCTGATCTATGATCCATGCCTTGGTTTTGGTAGTGTTACCTGTATTATGCTGCTGATTAAAAATTCGTTTCACTTTGTAACCATGAGAGGTGTGCCATGCAGAGGTTTTCTCACTTGCTCTCTGCATTGTATTTGTAATAAAATGCTTATATAGAAGTTAAACGATTTGTGGAAATCTACATTTCTTACACTGTCAACAAAGTTAGATTTGTGGATAATCGTTTTATTCTGTAATCAAGACCTGGTTTGTCTGTGTAATCTTATCAGCTGAGAATGTAAAAGCTGTACCAAGATTGCATCAGATCAGCTTTGACTTGTCCCCTGGTGTGCATCAATTTTAATACATTGCCAGTTACTTCGAACACAACTCGGCCTAGCCTTTCCATTTGTTCCTAAACAGGCCCTTCTGCCCAATTTGCCCATGCCGACCATGATGCCCCATCTACACTAGCCCCAGCTGCCCATGTTTGTCCCATATCCCTTTAAACCATTCCTATCCAATGTACCAGTCCAAATGTCTCCCATACATTTAATTATTTTTAAAGCGCGTAATAATAAAAAAAATGTTTCATGGTATTCATTAATGACTGAATACAGTATATATTCCATTAGTTTAATTATGAGTAGTGTTAGGGATAACATTGAAAGAATTGTAGCAAGTCTATGATGAGTGACACAATATAGGTAGATGTAAAAATCAGCAATCAGGCACGCCCACTAAATATTGATTTTTCCCGTGAGTGAATAAAGAATGTGTCCTGAAAAATAAATCTATTAATCACCAGCCATTGAGAGGAACCCATGTGGCTTATATCCATACTGTTCACAATTATTGTTTTTTCCTAAATTGTCTTATTGCATTGATATATTTTTAATGGAATTTATTTCCCCGCACATAAAAATCCCAAATGCTCCCAAAAACCACCAAAGAACCTGAAAATTGTTAAGAAACTTGGAAAACAAAGCAAACCTGTAGTAGGTTTTGTTAAAAAGAGAGTAGGCCTGGTAAAACTTAAATGCTTCACACTGCAATGTGGATTAATCTATATACTAAAGGTCTCGTTTGTTTGTTTGTTTGTTTGTTCCTGCACTACAGCCAAAATGGTACACGATAGCACGACGATTGTAGGCCCACCTTACTCACCGTCGTCCCTTTGGTGCTAATGGAAGAAGTTTCGTTGAAATTGGTGTTATATTTTTTAAGTTATTCACATTAAAGTTATTCACAAGTTTAAATCTATCTCCTAGGGAGGGAGGGGGGAGGGAGGAGGGGAGGGAGACAGGGGGGAGGAGGGAGGGGGATAAGGGGGGTTGAGGGGGATGGAGTGAGGGGGGGAAGGGGAGGAGAAGGGAGGGGAGGGGAAGGGGGGTGGAGGGAGGGGGGTGGAGGGAGGGAGGGGGGTTGAGGGGGACGGAGTGGGGGGAGGGGAAGGGGTGGAGGGAGAGGGAGGAGGGAGGAGGGAGGGGGAGGAAAACGGAGGGGGGAGGGGGAGGCGGGGAGGGGCAGGAGGTGGGGGAGAGGGTAGGGGGGAGTGGGGGAGTAGGGGGTGCTGCACCAATGCAGGAGAGGTTTGGGCCCAACGGGTCCACTTGGTCTAGTATTAATTAAATCTCGTAGTTGTACACCAAGATTTCACATGCAAACTGAATTTCACCTTTCAAAATAGTTGGAAGCTAATTACAAAGATAAATTTGCTGATTGTATTTTTTTTGCTGTTTAATTGTTCAGTTAGAAAAGGTACCTTGAATTGTGATGGCTGGTGGTATCATTGAAAGAGTGGTTACCGAATGGGAAACCAAATCGTATTGGTAAAGGATTGGTTTAGGGTGGCACAGTGGTAGAGTTGCTGCCTTACAGCGCCAATGACCCGGGCTCAATGCTGACAATGGGTGCTTTCTGTGCGGAGTTTGTGCGCTCTTCCTGTGACCGGGTGGGTTTTCTCCAGGTGCTCCGGTTTCCTCTTGCACTCCAAAGACATACAGATTTGCAGGTTAATTGGCTTCGGTAAAAATGGTAAAATGGTCCAGAGTGTGTAGGATGGCTTTAGCATGCAGAGTGATCGCTAGTCGCGGTGGACTGGAAGGGCTGAAGGGCCAGTTTCCGCTCTGTATCTCGAAAGTTAAAAGTATCTCTAAAGTAAAGGAGAATCAAAAAAGTATGTAGGTAACCATGGGATTCATGTGAATCATTGGTGCACGTGGCAGGAATTGTGCTTCTATTAATGATTATATATTTGGCAAATAGCCAGTCCTAATTGGGTCATCAGGGAACCACTGAGGTATGGATAATCAGACAAATTATGTTGACCTGAAACTGCCAGTGACAAATTATCATCCCTGCAAATCTTTGGACATGGACATGGCAGTGGTATAGTGTTCATCCTTTATCTAATTTGCTTCTCCATTGGGAATCTTGAACGTCTTACTCCTTTGGGGGAAGGGAAATATTGGAGAGTGTACAACTGCTGAGGACAGATGTATGCCAAATACCATTGACGCCAAAGGTTTTGCGACAGTACTTTCAGAAACACATTTTCAACCCTTGCATTGAAGTGTACAACTGTAAAAAGACAAAGCAACTGGGATCCGTAAATGCGTCTCCAGTGTGGATTGCAATGACTCACTGAATGTTTGTTTCATTTTAATATGGCATCAATTAAGCCATTAGCTCGCTGTTTTGCTTTATCACATCATTCATCACTTAGTAGACAAACTGCATGTGTGCAATATTAAAAGTGAGTTTAAAGTAGGAGTTTTAACTTATTTGCAATAAAACAGAAAGTGCTGGATATACTCAGAATGTCAGACAGCAGCTGGAGGGAGAGGAAACAAAGCTCAGTTTGATGACTTTTCACCAGAACCAGAAAGGGTAGGCAAAAATAACCAATCAGATGACACGTGGGAGGAGAGAACAGCGTGAAGAACAGTCCTCTCCCCGTTCCGGTTAAAACCTATTTTATTGCTATGGTTTTCCAGTTCATTTGCAAGAATGTTGACCTGAGATGTTAACTCTGCTTCTCTCCTTACAGATGGTGTCCGACCGTTTCCAGTATTTTCTGCTTTTATTCTAGACTTTCAATCTCCTTTGTATTTTCTTTTTGTTTTAAATTGCTCCCCTCCTTCCAATTTGGCGAAGGAACACTCCACACCACATTTCCCTTTCAGAATCAACAGGGTTCACAACAATCTTGCGCGGCAGCAGAAAAAAGACAACTAAGAATATGGGACGTTCCCAGACTCCTGCTCATTCTTCACTGTGTCCGCCTGTAGGGGGGGTTGTTGTTGGCGCTTGCTCGGGTTTTGCTTTGTTCGCTTTGCGCTTTGGTCAGTCTCATCACCGCGCTCTGGGCCATTCGCTTGCCTTGTGCAATCGGTCAACGGGGATAGGAATCAGGGGGAACGTCGCATCGTAACTGCACGAGATGATTGCAAGTAGACATAGAAACATAGAAAATAGGTGCAGGAGTAGGCCATTCGGCCCTTCGAGCCAGCGCCACCATTCAATATGAACCTGGCTGATCATCCAAAATCAGTACCCCGTTCCTGCTTTCCCCCTATACCCCTTGATTCCGCTAGCCCTAAGAGCTATATCTAACCCTCCCTTGAATACATCAAGTAGTGAGAGCAAGCAGTGGTGCTGGTGGGGAGGCAATGGCCGTAGAGATGCGTTGCTGTAATGGTTGGCAGTGGCGTAAACCACTGGAAGCTATTGGCAGCCGAAGGAGGAGAGGATCTGATGGGCCACCTGGGAGTACCACTGAACAAAGCAAAAGCAGCTGTTATCCTTGAACATTTTTCATTTAAGGACTGCCAATATTCTCAAAGGCAAATGCATTTGATGTGACCAGGGTTTTGAATAATAGTGGCAAGACATTTAGAGCAGCATCTATTTAAGTTGTGTCTGGCCAAAGCCACATTGCTTATATTATTTTTCTTATATATTACTTTGCACTACCTCTCCTCCAACACACACACATTCACGTGTGCATGTATGCACGTCCATACATTTTGTTTTGCTTATGGTTTCTCAAGAGTGTGGTATTCTCAGCAATGGAAACTTTCCCACTTTGATTCATACCAGTGAACAGAGTTATTATTTGAAGAACCGGGCGGCACGGTAGCGCAGCGGTAGAGTTGTTGCTTTACAGCGAATGCAGCGCCGGAGACTCAGGTTCGATCCTGACTACGGGTGCTGCACTGTAAGGAGTTTGTACGTTCTCCCCGTGACCTGCGTGGGTTTTCTCCGAGATCTTCGGTTTCCTCCCACACTCCAAAGACGTACAGGTATGTAGGTTAATTGGCTGGGTAAATGTAAAAATTGTCCCTAGTGGGTGTAGGATAGTGTTAATGTGCGGGGATCACTGGGCGGCACGGACTTGGAGGGCCGAAAAGGCCTGTTTCCGGCTGTATATATATGATATGATATGATGATATGACTATTTCTTCACAGTGCCAGAGACCCGGGTTTGATCTTGCCCTCGGATGTTGCCCATGTGAAGTTTGCACGTTCTTTCGATGACAGCGTGGGTTTCCAGCGGGCAGCTCTGGTTTCCTTCCACATCCCAAAGACGTGCAGGTTTGTAGGTTAATGGGCTGCTGCACAACTGGCCCTTTTTGTAGGGAGTAGATATGATAGTGGGGTAACGAGTGTAAATGGGGGGAATCATGGTTAACATGGTCTTGGTGGGCCTGTTACCATACGGTATCTTTCAATCAATCAACTGATCACAAAGCACATTAGGAGGTGTTAGCTATTTAAAACCACAATGCCATGTGAAGAAACACGAGTCCCGAGACCCAAATTATTCCTTTCTTCTTCATTTACTTGTTTTAAAAGAAATCACAGTCATCAGATCCTGCAGATGCTGGTTTATAGCGAAGATAGATACAAAGTGCTGGATTCAGGAGTCTGAAGAAGGGTCTCGACCCGAAACGTCACCCATTCCTTCTCTCCTGAGATGCTGCCTGAACTGCTAAGTTACTCCAGCATTTTGTGAAATAAATACCTTCCACTGAGCTGTTGCTCTTAACAGGACTTGGAAAGGCACGTGGGACTGGGATACAGTGGCGTAGCTAATGGGGAGCAAAGGGCCGCTCCCCTTGGCACATTTTTGAAAAGTGGCGCCTTTTCAACAATTTTTTAACTCTTTAGTTCACTTGTGCGATAAAAGTCGAATCTCATTATTGTTTTTATTGTTTTTTTAATCGCATGGCCTTGGAAGAACTTTCTGGAGTCATTACTTTATTTGACCAACCTCCCAGTGTTTTGAACTGTCTGCTCAATCTCCTGTGATGCGTTGGTGGCCTCTGGCATCTGGGGAACCAAAACAAACCGTGACGTCATAAACTCCTCTCTACTGGCAGTACTAAAAGAAGAACAACGCAGTCAGATCAAATCTTTCGCACCGACTCTAAAGAAACTTTGTGATACTAAATGGGCGTCCAGAAAGTCAGCAGTAGAGGCAGACTTGCAGAATTTATCAGCACTAGTAGTTGCTCTACAAAGAATTCCGGATGGTGAGATAAAAAACTGTACTCCTAAGCAGCTCGCTGAGGCAAAGGGTATACTGGAAACACTCAGTACTTATGAATTCTTAGTTGTTCTTATATTCTGGAGTAAAGTGCTAGACAAGGCTTTCAATTTATCCACATATTTACAGAAAGGTAGTCTAGATCTGGTAACGGCTTCTCATTTGATTCAGCTTTTTGAAAAAGATATGAAAAATATGCGAAATTAATATGAATCTCAATTCAAACAGATTGAAAATGAAGCAACTGAATTGGCTCGAAAATGTGATATTAATACGGAATACAAGCAGCACAGAGAAGGTAAAAGAAAACGATTTCATGATGAAATTGCAGAGGATGAAGGAATATTTGATGCTCGAAAAAAATTCATGGTTGAATCCTACTTAACGTCCTTAGATTCTATTATAAATAACACAGGTACAAGATTTGAGCATTTTAAATGTGGCTTCCAAATTTAGTGTTTTAGATCCAAAGCATTTTGACAACGCAGATAATGTGAACAAATTAGAATTTTTAGCAGACACACTCAGACGACATCTGAAATCGTAGAAGAGTTTCTTTCATTCAAAGACATGTACAAAGAAATAATGAGCACTAGGAGTAAGGCAAATTCAAGTGTCGGGAAACTGACAAAAATTGTTTGGTATGTGTCATGGCACCTTTTTTTATGTGCTCGCTCCCCCTCACTTTAGAACCTGGCTACGCCCCTGCTGGGATACTATAACCATTATAATGTGGCGCGTCGGAAGAGGCCCGAAATAAAGGCGAGAAGCCGGCTATTTCGGTTATCAGACGGGTCGAGTCTGCCGGAATGGCTTTGCGCCCAAAACCTTGTCCTTATATACGTAGTACCGGACCGCCCCCCTGGACTGGTCCATTCCCGTGCCGAGGGGTCGGTAGTGGTATGGCCCGACCCTTGGGACTGCCATACTGTGAAGGCCATAGATGGGGTGGAACTTGTTCAGAGTGTTCAGGAATGTTTTTGCACACAATTTATGAAGAGCCCTACTGCGGAGAGGAAACATGGCTAAGGGAGGGACAGGACTGGCAGCTTCATGTTCCAAGGTACATGTACTCCAAGCGGGACAGAGGTGGAGGTAAAGGAGCAGGGGAGAATTACAGTTTTGATTACAGGGAACATCATATCAGTCGGCCAAAATGAAATTACTGAGGGTTCACCCAGAAATGCTTTATGGATGGAGCTGGGAAATAGGGGAATGAAACATAGAAACGCAGAAAATAGTTGCAGGAGCAGGACATTCGGCCCTTCGAGCCAGCACCGCCATTCAATATGATCATGGCTGATCATCCAAAATCAGTACCCTGTTCCTGGTTTTTCCCCATATCCCTTGATTCCGTTAGCCCTAAGAGCTAAAGAGCTAAAGCTAACTCTCTTGCTGAACATCTTGCTGAGGCCCGAAATAGTCACCGGGAAATAGAGGAGCACATATGCAGGGAGGAGAGCAGGGAGCTGCAAGAATAATAGGGTGGTCATGGTAGGGAATTTAAACTTTCTCATTTAGCCTGGGACTGCCATACTGTGAAGGCCATAGATGGGGTGGAACTTGTTCAGAGTGTTCAGGAATGTTTTTGCACACAATTTATGAAGAGCCCTACTGTGGAGAGGGCAAAGATTGACCTACTCTCGGGAAACAGTGTAGGGCAAGTGACTGAGGTGTCAGAAGGGGAGCACTTTGGGACCAGTGACCATAATTCTACAACTTTTAAAATAGTTACAGAAAAGGACAGAACTGTCCCATGAGTTAAAGTTCTAAATTGGGGCAAGGCAAATTTTGACGATATTAGACAGGAACTGGTAAAAGTTGATCGGAGTAAGTTGTTTGCGGGCAAAGGGATGCCCGTCAAGTGAGGGTCTTTTAAAAGTGTGACAATGAGAGATCAAGGCCTGCGTGGAAAGATTTAATAGGAACCTGAGGGGCAAAAGGGGTGGCATGTATGTAGAATGCATTGCCAGTGGGCATAGTTGAAGCAGGTACAATGACAGGATTCACAAGCAATTTTGGACAGATATATGGATAGGAGAGGTTTAGAGGGGTAGAAATCAAATAGGGCAAATGGGATTAACACAGCAGGGCCAACTGTTGGCATGGATGTTGGGCCGAAGGGCCTGCTTCCCTGCCGTCTGACTCTCTGACACTCTCGGCAGCCACGAGTTCCACATTCTCATCATTCTCCGAGCATGGAAATGCCTGCGCGGTGCTATAACCCCCTCACATACCAGACCCAAGATCTGAATTTATATTCTCTCCATATGTGAAATGTTAACAACTCCCCAGGGCCATTGGAGTAATGGTAGCATATTAGAAAATCACAGGTACACCACTCAGAATTAAACGCATATTTGTCTGGAAATTGGATTGCATTGTTCTGGTTTCAATCCCTGGTGAAATTAGGCCAATACTAAAATTAGACGCAGTTTATATGCATCTGCGATCTCTGGGTGTTTCTCGGTTTCATGTTTGCATGCTTTAACATCACAGTTCACACAAGGCTTGTTTCTATCCATTTTTACCAAAAGCTCCACTCTCTGACCATTGCGGAACGGCTGTTGTGGATGGTTGGATTACTCACAATTTCAGTGGGAGATTTAACTGGGATATTCAAAAAATGAATTCACAGGCTACCTCAATACCTGCCACAGTTCAAAGCGTGCATTAGTCCTGATGGGAGTGTTTTCTTGCACCTTATTGCTCCTGGGGTGTTTATTCAATGGGCACCTGTGGACAATAGACAATAGACAATAGACAATAGGTGCAGGAGTAGGCCATTCAGCCCTTCGAGCCAGCACCGCCATTCAATGCGATCATGGCTGATCACTCTCAATCAGGAGTGACGGTGCTGGCAGCACACTGTGGCTGGAAGCCCTGTTATCATCATAACTGACACAGGTGAAAGTAAGTGTAGGAAGGAACTGCAGACGCTGGTTTACACCAAAGATAGACACAATATGCTGGAGTAACTCAGCAGGTTATGCAGCATCTCTGGAGAAAAGGAATTGGTGACGTTTTGGGTGAAGACCCTTCTGAGAGTCAGGGGAGTGGGCACAAGCTGGGCACAATGGGGCATCTTGTTCTGTACTCATTAGCTCCATCTTTAAAGCCCAGGACCCTGTATGTCTTTTGAACATGCTACTTTTGAAACCACTGCAAATATGCCACTCGATCTTCATATTCTTGTACTTAGAATTGCAACTTTAGACTTTAAAGATACAGCGTGGAAACAGGCCCTATGACCCACCGAATCCACGCCAACCAACAATCATCCCATACACTAGCACGATCCTTCGCACTAGGGACAATTTATAATTTTATCAAAGCCAATTAACCTACAAACCTGCACGCCTTGGGGTGTGGGAGAAAACCGGAGCACCCGGAGAAAACCCACGTGGTCACAGGGAGAACGTATGAACTCAATACACAACATCCATAGTGAGGATCGAACCTGGGTCTCTGGCACCATGCCACCACTCACAGTGGCTTGTGCCTCCTGTTCATATCTCCACGTCCATTTCTTCCATCAGAATGTAACATTTTAAATTTCTCTACATTAAATCTCCTTTGCCACCTATTCACCAAATTCACAGTGTAATAAAAAGGAACTGCAGTCGATGATTTATACCAAAGATAGACACAAAATGCTGGAGTAACTCAGCGGTAACGTTTCAGGTCAGGGTCTTTCTTCACTCTCCCTACTACAATTAGTCTGAAGAAGGTTCCCGACCAGAAACGTCATCTATAAATTTCTCCAGAGATGCTGCCTGACCTGATGAATTACTGCAGCATTTTGTGTCTATCTTTTACAAAATCCACCAACCTGTTTGTTTCGTTGAGCTCCTCTGTATACTCTTCAAAGCTCACCACACCTCAAAGTTTTGCATCCTGTACAAGTTTATAAATTGAGCCATCTACATGCAAGTCTCAGCCAATATAATATATCTATATACTAAAACTCTCGTTTGTTTGTTTGTTTGTTTGTTCCTGAACTACAGCCAAAACGGTACACGATAGCGCAACAATTTTAGGCCCACCTTACTCACCGTCGTCCCTTTGGTGCTAATGGAAGAAGTTTCATTGAAATCAGTGTTATATTTTTAGTTATTCACATTTTAAAAGTTATTCAAGCTTAAACCTATCTCCTAGGGAGGGAGGGGGGGGGAGGATAAGGGGGGGGGGGTTGAGGGGGTTGGAGAGGGGGGAGGGGAAGGGAAGGATGGTGGAGGGAGGGGGCAGGGGAGGAGGGGGAGGGGGAAGGGAGGGGGAGGGAGTGGAGGAGGGAGGGAGGGGGAAGGGAGGGGTAGGGAGTGGAGGAGGGAGGGAGGGGGAGGAGAGAGGGGAAGAGGGGGAGGGGAAGCAGAGGGGAGGGAGGGGGGAGGTGGGAGGGAGGGGAGGGGAGGGAGGGAGGGAAGGGGAGGGGTTGGAGGGAGGGGAGGGGAGGAGGGAGGGAGTGGGGAGGGTGGGGGAGGAGTGAGGGAGGGTGAGGGAGGGGATGAGAGGAGGGAGGGGGAGGGGAGGAGGGAGAGGGGAGGGGAGGAAGGGGGGAGAGGGGAGGGGAAGGAGTGAGGGAGGGGAAGGAGTGAGGGAGGGGAAGGGGGAGAGGGAAGGGGGAGAGGGAAGGGGGAGAGGGAAGGGGGGAGAGGGAAGGGGAGGAGTGGGGGAGGGTGGGGAGGGAGGGGAAGGGGGGAGAGGGGAGGGGGAGGTGAGAGAGGAAGGGGAGAGAGGTGGGAGAGAGGTGGGGGAGAGGGGTGGGGGAGAGGGATGGGGGAGAGGGGTGGGGAGAGGGGTGGGGGGGGGGGGAGAGGGGTGGGGGAGGAGAGGGTGCTGCACCAATGCAGGAGAGGTTTGGGCCCAACGTGTCCACTTGGTCTAGTCTTAAATAAAGCTGCGGTCTTTGTAACAACCCAAAATAAATTTAATTGCACACTTTCCTTCAGTTTGATAAATAACCTCTCATAACCACCCTCTATTTCCTGTTGCTCAGCCAGGTTTCTAACCATGCTGCTACAACCCTTTATATCTCATGGCCTGCGATCTTGACGACAATCCAATTATGTGGTGAGTTATCAAACATCTTTTGAAAGTCTGTTTATACCACATTGACCACATTTCCCTCTGAATTCCTTTGTTACTTCACTTAAAAACCATAAGGAACTGCAGATGCTGGTTTACACCAAAGATAGACACAAACTGCTGGAGTATCTCAGCGGGTCAGGCAGGAATAGCTGACGTTTCGCGTCAGGTCTGAAGAAGGGTCTCGACCCGAAAACATCACCTATTCCTTTTCTTTAGAGATGCTGTCTGACCCGCTGAGTTACTCCAGCTTTTTGTGTCTATTGTAAAGTTTGTTGAAATGGTTTACCTTTTAAAAAAAAAAGATTGACTTGGCTTTTTGGTCCAATCAATTCAGTTGTCTAGTTTTGCTTCTGATTCTAATTTCCAGAACTATCTTCTGTAACAAAGGTCCTAGCTGACCTGCAGGTACTGGGTTTACGCGTACCTCTGTGTTTGAACAAGAGTGCAGTGTCAGCATTTTTCCAGTGCTGATGGCACCAGCGCAGAATCTGCAGATGAGCCTAAATAACATCACGTTGACTGTATCTCATCTGATATGGAGAATAACCTGGCCAATGGCTCAATAGTTAAAAATGTTTGCATGAACCTGATGATCCTTTGAATGCCACCCAATCCAAACAAGGCAGGCTCACCGAGGACAGTTAAAGCATCGTGAACAACAGGGCAGAAAAGGATCAGATAAAGGGTGAGCCATTTAACCACTAATACCTCTCTGTCGTTCTGCACTGCCCCGCAACATCAATGCCGCTTGCTCCAAACACATTCCTAGCAAAAGTACATGGATTCACCACAGAGGTCCTGATTGACTTCAAATTTGGGGCAGATTCGGTGGCCGTTTCCTTGCTGGATCTCTAAAGTCTAAAGTAAAGTCGAAACTGGCAACCCAATTGACGCAGTGATGTTGACTTACTTTGACTAAAAATAAAAATGACAAGATTAATTGTTTTGCAGAAGTCTTGTCCATTCCTCTCTTATCCCCAAGTCTAATGTTGGCCTCGGCTGGTCAATAACAGCGGTTGCTCACTTTAGCATCTCCAATGAAATGGATTAATACGAGGAAAAAAACCCATCGTGTCGGAACACATATCCACTTATAACATTGGAATCAATGGGAAAAACGTGTTTGTGTTACTGAAAATCACGACACCACGTTTTTTTGCATCACCTGAACTTGACTAAGAATAAACAACACTAACATGTGTTGAAAGATTCCTTTACACAATTTGTGATTTATAAAGGAACTTCATCAAAAAATCTGAGTACAGTTTTTTATGGATTGCTGGATTGGTTCCAGGTTCTTTTCCGTGTTCTTAAACTTATACAGTGGCAACAGATTGCATGCAGCACGCTTTTTGAAGTCACCCTTGATGATGTATGCGTGCATTTTCAATGCAAGATCTGTAACTGCAAGTTGTAAAGCAAATCTCTTGAGGCGTTATTTAGCAATTTAATTGCAGTAAATTAGAAATGAAAGGGCAATAATTCCACGTTTTGAGTAATTTTTAAACTGCATCACCTGGCTGATAAACTAGTGGAACGGTTTCACTGTATATATCCCGTACGGTTTATGTCCCTCTTAGTTTCTAACTATCAAAGTTATTTATTACCCATTGTACCTAATTTTCATTTTCATAGGCTGCTGCATTGATTAAAATAGATGTCTATATTCAGAAAGAAGAATTTGGACAAAGGTGGGGAATTTGGACAAAGATGGCTTTGCATCTTCCTCTGCCAATATTAATATGAAACACACTACACATCAGTAATTTCAGGTGGTACAGATTAATTGCCAAGCAAAACTCCCATTAGTTGCGTCTGGAATAGGTTTTAATCCAAACTGCAGAAATATTTCACTTCTCCCACCAACATGTGGTCACAGGGAACAATATATTTGCAATTTGCACAAAACACAAAACATTTGATTGTAATTAAACTCATTTTGGAACTGGCAGAACGAGAAGGCCTATATCTAACCAGTACAGAGTAACGTCAAGACTCCGGGAGTGGGGGGGGGATGGGGGTGGGTGTTCAGGCAGAGTAACCCACTAAAACAATTATCCACACGTCTTAATGGCAGAGGAAAAGATTATTATCTAATTATTTTGTTTAGTTCCACAGTTACTCCATTCACAATGTTCAGATATGGGCATCGACCCAGGCCTCTCAGTGGTTGCAGGTGTCCAAGAAGTCACCATCTCAATATTTTAATGGCACCATTGACAGACATTGAATTGTGGCCTTGCCATAGATACCCACTTCCAGACGGGGAAAACGTTCTTACTGACATTGAACAACAGTGAAAGCCAAAGATTATCAGGTCAATTATGTGCATTTTTCAACAAAACGGCTTAATCTTCTCATTGCCTCTGCTATTTATGGCACAGAGAGAATCGAGTGAAACCTTGATTTACATCATTCTGATCTGAGATCCCGAAGAAAGGAAGTCTTTTTAATTATACTTCACAGGCAATTCTCAAAGGAATTTTTTAAGAAAATGAAAACGTTTCAGAAACATTTCTGAATGATTTTGATATTTCATTTTTCAATACTTTTCAAATTTGAGTAACCGCAGAGCGTAATGGCAATGTCTTTGTTTGCTTTCTCTTCCTGAATTTAAAAAAAATCGCAGAGTATTTTCAAGGCAACAGATCAAGTAATTCTATGTATGCAGCAGTCTGAGGTAATGTCTCAATGCTCCACAACCATGTACCTTTGGTAAGCTGAAGAGTACAGTTGTCTGCACATGGATTCTGGCACCATGTCCAGACAGTAAATGTTAACTGAGGTTAGGAAGTGCTAACATATATTTGCCCCAGCCAATGAGATATTCCCACTAATAAATAGCATATTGTTGCCCACAAAAACATCCAGTCAAGCAATATCCCACATGCAGCTTGCAACCAACCTTGCGCTCTGTGTTGTACTGGCTGTTCATCAAAGGAGCTGTGGGGGACAATTCGATGGCTTCTGGTTCATGAAAGATGACAGTGGGCAAGGGTTCCTTCCGCAGAGTCAACACATTCAACTTAGTTTTCAGCATGGTCTGAAAGTGCTGGAATGCAATAAGAATGAGTCAAACTCAGAGTGCTTTGGAGTGAATCGGCATCAATAACAAATAGTCTAGGTTAGATTTCTTTCAACTCATCTGCAAACATAAGCGAAAGATGATTTTTTTTTCATAGTGGGAGAATAAAGCAATTGGCAGAGCACCTGACAATTGCTCTTGAATTTATGTTGCATAAGCACGTTGGAAACAGGTGCAAGAGTAAGCCATACTTACTCAGGCTTTTACTACCATTCAGATTGATCCACCATGTTACCCAGTCTCCAAAGGCCCTATTCCTCAGCAGTTGAAAAATGTATTCTTAGCCCTGAATATATTTAGAAATGGAATGGATAATTCATGCAGAAAAACGAGGTTTTATTATCAGATGAAGGTATCCATGCTAAGGTAACAAAAAGGAACTGTAGATGCTGGTTCACAATCAGTCAGAAGAAGGATCCCAACCCAAAACGCCACCTATCCATTTTCTCCAGAGATACTGCCCGACCCGCTGAGTTACTCTGGCACTTTGTGTCTGTCTTATCTGTGCTAAGGTTTGGCATGGATTTAAGAGAAAATACCATGCAGAAATGTTATTGGGTAACATTGAAAACTAACAAGGGGCACATGGTAAAAGAGGGCATTTCCTGAACCTGCAACACTTTTACTATATGCCATTCTATTAGGGTTTGAGCGTGTGAGGGGACTTACTTTTTGCACTACACGATTACTATGGGTGAGCTAATTTGCATGGATGAAGTCCTCCATGTCATTGTGTAGGGATCATCTGATATTAGATGGCAATTCTTTTGTCAATGGGATTGTGGAACATTAGAATTCATGGTGTGGGAGATAACATGTTGCCATGGATAGACGGTTGCTGGCTAATTGGAAGCAAAGTTGGCATAAAGAGCCTTTTGATATTTGGCAAGTTGTAACAAATACAGGTCTGGGTCTCCATCTTTTTATTATTTACTTAAATAACTGGGATGCAAGCACGGAAGGTCTACTTGCTAAATTTACACAAGGATAGGGAGGAAAGGAAGCTAAGAAGAGAATACAAAGAAGCCATTAAGTGATTATAGGTAGGTTAAGCGTGTTGGCAAAGATTGGAGAAATGGAGTATAGCTGGGCATGCTCCTGTCCATTTTGTCAGGTGTAATGAAGGGGACACATTATCTAAATGCTCAGTGAGGTGCAGAGGGATCCAGCAGTGAGAAAGGCTGGTGTTCAGGTAGAGGAGGTAATTAGGAAAGATGCAGAATATTCGCTTCTTGCCAGGGGAATTCAATGCATAAGGAGGGGGAATTATGCTACTGTTTACAGAACATTGTTGAGGCTTCATCTGGAGGTTTTAATCGTTCTTTTTAAATCAATGAAGGATGTTAAAGCTAAAAGAAGCAAAGTTTGGCCAAAAATCACCCGATTGATACCTGGAATAAGTGCGTTATCTTACAAGGAAAGAATGGATAGGGGAAGTTTAGAAAAAAGCAATGAATTGATTGAAAAATACTGGGACCTCAAGAGATCTTCACAAGATGTGGGGAGGATGTTTACTGCTTTGGGGAGGATGTTTACTGCTTTGGGAGAAACTAGACATAGAGTGCCATTGTTTAAAAATAAGGGTTGCTGTTTAAGACAGAAATGAAGCAATTTATTCTTTTAGGGTCTGTATTCTTTTAGGGTCTGAAGAAGGGTCTCGACCCGAAACGTCACCCATTCCTCTCCTGAGATGCTGCCTGACCTGCTGAGTTACTCCAGCATTTTGTGAATAAATACCTTCGATTTGTACCAGCATCTGCAGTTATTGTCTTATTCTTTTAGGGGGATGCAGATTTTGTGACGGCCTTCCTCAAAGGTGGTAGAAATAAAATCTTTGCTGATTTTGATGGCAGCGGGATATTGATGCTTAGTAAGCACAGGGGCAAAAGGTTAATGGTGAAAGGTGGAAATGCAGAGTTGAGGTTACGGTGAGATCAGCCATAATCTTATCAAAGGGCAGAGTACGATCAAGGGACATACTCCTGTCCGAATTTGGTTATTCATATATATCAGTTGAGAACAATATCTTGTGAAAAAATACATTTTCATGAATTGTCAGTTTACGGGACAAAGTAGATGAAGGGTCTTAAAAGAAAATTTCATGGTGCTTTGCAGTAATGTGCACTCAGGGTGTATAAAGACACTTGTAAATTTTAAAGATTTTCTTATGCCCTACAGGTTCCCGTTAGATCTCAAATAACTGTAAATTCCGTTGGATTTTAGTTCTCTTGAGTATCACATTTTCTTGGTATACTTTGAAACAAGTTGTATTGGACAATGAAGAGTCTGTGAAATCTGAAATAGGAATATTATGAAAACATATGGGGCCACAAGGCAGTCTTAAATGTACAGTTTTCTTCAGAAAGTTAAATCAGAAATCCTGCTTGGAGGCCAACATTTTATGGAACTCCCAGCGCCTTTCACAAGCACAGAACGTTCAAACACAGCAAGTCATCAGTGAAAGAGTTAAAGCCACACCATTTCATCAGTGTCCCTGTTAGAAATGTTTACCAGCTGTCTCAGGAATTTTAACCGCCAGCAAATTCTTCTCAAGATGTCTTTGTAAAACAAATACACAAACTTCGAAAAACATAAAATGACCAAAACATAGTCAAGCTCTCCTTTGTGTAAATGTCTGAACTGGATGTACCTGGAAGTCTGGAGTGAAAATATAATGCCACGGTTTGCATAACAGTTTGAGGGGTCTTTTATGGTAAAGCGAGTCAAATTACAATACTTCCACATTTTGGGAAAACATTTAAAACCAGACCCGTCCCCTGGATCATAAGCTTAGAATTTCTCATAATCCACTTGTAATTGACATAAAACTTCATCAATCTCACTGACATCCCACAGAGTCAACAGCGAAGAATTGTGAAATTTAGATGCGAAAGGTGTGTAGTACTTGGGTTTGGTAATTTAGTTTAATTTAGTTTGGAGATACAGCGCAGGAACAGACCTTTCAGCCCACCAGGTTCGCGCCGACCAGCGATCGATCCCCTGCATACTAATACTATCCTACATACACTAGGGACAACTTACAATTACACCAAGTCAATTAGCCCACAAACCTGTGGGAGGAAACCAGAGATAAAGCCCACACAGGTCACGGAGAGAACATATAAGCTCCGTACAGACAAGCACCCATAGTCAGGATCAAACCCGGGTCTCTGGCACTGTAAGGCAGCGACACTATCGCTATGCTACCATGCCGCCCGTACTGTTTTGAGGCTATATAGACGAGATAGATTGCTGGAGGATTTTGGAGTAACAAAGGTTTATTTTTCCTGGGATTGCGGCTACACTTGGCCTGGCAATGTTTGATATTGATATTGGGGTCAAGTCAAAATTTTCCTGCTAAAGTGACTAAATAGGTTCATTTATTGGAATGGCTTATATAATTGGGAGAAATCAAAACAGAAGCAGGGATTCAGAAAATATACGCATCATTAACTAAATCAAAATATTCTTGAATCAAACAATACTTCTCAAATATTTTAGGTGACTCAGCGATAGAGTTGCTGCAATAAAGCACCAGAGACCCGGGTTTGATCCTGACTATGAGTGCTGTCAGTATGGAGCTTATACGTTCTCCCTGTGATTGTGTGGGTTTTCTCCGGGTGCTCCGGTTTCCTCTCACATTGCAGTGAAGTATAGGTTTGTAGGTTAATTGGCTTCGGTAAAAAAATTGGAAATTGTCCCTCGTGTGTAGGAGAGCGCCAGTGTACGGGGTAATTACTGGTCAGTGCCGACTCCGTGTGCCAAGGGGCCTGATTCCGTGATGTGTTTCTAAATTAAACTAAATTAAATTTAACAGGTCACTTCCAGAGTAAGAGGTTGCTCATTCCAAGTCATTCCAAGAGCAAAGTGAAGTGTTGAGTACAGCACCTCCGTGACAAATGAGAGTATCTTTCTTCAGTTGTCTGTAAGCTAAATGTGTGTGGGCTTGGGTAATGGAGTGTCACAGAGGTCATGTTGATGGGAGGATGTTCTCCCCCATCAAGTACAGTGTGGGAGGCATGGCTGGATGTTTTTCAAAAGAGCACAGATGAAAGAGAACAGATGAAAGAGAACAATGGATGGACGGCTCTGTTGGTTTGCAAAGTTTGAAAGGTGCATGAAGGACATGATATATTGTCCTTCATGAAGAGCTGAAGTGCAAAGGGGTACGTGGCCAGGAACAACAATCCAATTGATCTTTGCTGCAGAGCTATAGAGAATATGTGAATACACTGACTGGGTAGGCCCCAGAGAAACTAATTCTACACACACGAGGCCGTGGCCGTGGTACCCGCTCAGCACACCTGGCGGTCGGTGGGACCCTGCCTGTAGGCTCATTGGTCGGTGGGAACCTACCTGCCTGTAGGCTTGTTGGTCAGTGGGAACCTGCCTGTAGGCTCGTTGGTCAGTGGGACTCTGCCTGTAGGCTCGTTGGTTGGTGGGACTCTGCCTGTAGGCTCGTTGGTCAGTGGGACCCAGCCTATAGGCTCATTGGTCAGTGGGACCCAGCCTGTAGGCTCATTGGCCAGTGGGACCCTGCCTGTAGGCTCATTGGTCGGTGGGACTCTGCCCAAAGGCTCATAGGTCAGCGGAACCAGGAAGGAGCTGGAGACATCGGACACGAGGAGCAAGGGCCGTTAGGAGGGTGATCCGGGGTAATGCATCCAGCACCTTCCTGGTCGGCTGCAGGAGGCGACCCCGGGACACAAAGAAGGCCGGAGAGGAGAGGAACGTTGGTTTGTGGGAACTGCTCCACTACCTTGAGCGTGCGGGCCAACCGGACTTTGGAAATGGTGACAATACATGGAGGCAGCTGCAAGCGTAATATATGCAAGAAGAATTTCACTGTGCAGTTGCACATGTGACAAATAAAGCAGCATTGAACCATTAAACGTAAAATCATGATACAATGTATCTCAACATTGAGATTTGTACATGCACTCTCACCAATCACGGGCTTTCTGTCTCCGTTATAAACCTCAGCAGTGAAATACTGAATGGAAGGGAGCATAAATAAAGATAAACGACCCCTCAGCATTATCTAACACAGAGACCCATTCAAATATAGGACCACCACAGCATTTATTTGCACATTGCTGGTATCTGTTTCTGCAACCATGCTGTGTAATTTCTCCTGGAACAGATTGCAACACCAGGGTATTTGAACATACATGGTGACTCCTCAAAATAAGAATTACAGAATATCAAACTCTGCCTTTGATTGCGACAGAAGTCACTTTGAACACAGGAGGGATTTTTAGAAGAGAATAGGCATTGAACACAGGAGGGATTTTTTAAAAACTTGACAGCACACAGGCTTTTTGTCAGTAATATAAATAAACATTCCTCATTTCTGACAAACTTGTGTTTAAGTCCCCATCTTCTGGGGACTGCCGCTACTTGGCTATCAAAAGAATTTTGGAATTCTCGTTACGATTCATTCCCCATCCAAGTTAATAAAATTGAAAAGTCTGAGTAGCTGGTTGATTGGAGTCAATCATATTTGTATTGTACATGGAGGGAGCAATTTAGTTCATTTTGGTTTAATTTATTATTGTCACGGATATCGAAGTACAGTGAAAAGCTTTTTGTTGTGTGCTACCCAGTCAGCGAAAAGCCTATATGATTACAGTTCGGTTGCCCACAGTGTATAGATATAGGATAAAGGGAATAACGTTTAATGCAAGATAAAGCTCAGTAAAGTCCGATTAAAGATGGACCGAAGGCCTCTAATGATGTAGAAGGGAAGTCAGGACCACTGAAATTGTAGAATTTGGTGAGAGGTGTTGGAGAAATGCCAAATTTCCTCAGCCTTCTAAGGAGGTAGAAGCGTTGTTGCACTTTCTTGGCAATTGCTTTGATATGCCTAGTCCAGGAAAAATTGCTGGTGATATTTATTCCTAAGAACTTGAAGCTATCAACCATCTCTACCTTGTCACCATCAATGCGGCCCCATAGCAGAAGCGTCCACGTCGTGGGGCTGGAAACTGGAAGTGTCCTGAGCTAATTCTGCTACCACCATCGTCTACTGTACAAGTGAGGCTCCTACTGATGTCGCCGGAAGCTTGCGCCCGTTTCAGGACGGACGATGACAGTGATGTAACATTTGAATGATGGCCACGAAAGAAGAAGACCATCAATGTATGTGCACCACCTTGCTTCCTGAAGTCTATCACAATCTCCTTTGTCTTGCTGACATTGAGGGAGAGGTTGGTGGCTTGGCACCAGGTTACGAGGTTCTCAATCTCCTTCCTGCACTCTGTCTTGTCATTATTCAAAGGTTTCAAAGGTCAAAGGTCTGTTTATTGTCACGTGTACCAATTAAGGTGCAGTAAAACTCAATTACTCAATATTTGATTTATGACTGCCATTTCGTACTTGTTAAGTAAACCAAATAATTTCCAATTACACGCTTCATGCTTAAATCGAGACTTGAGTTACACAGGGCATCGTACTGACTCCGATGGTCTATAGTCATATAGTATGTCTACCCAGAACAACAGGACCTTCAAATAAAGAACTGGGAGTCTTCCACACTCTAAAGCCCTGAAGACCATAACTTACTTGATGCCAGAGAGCTCATGCCACAAATGGATGTTCCTTGCAGTTCACTAGCTCCAGGCTGGCACAATGCCAAGTAGCCCAGACCTCGAGCTGGCCTGCAGATAAGGGACATCTAGAGATGCCGTCTGCAAGGGTAGAGAGCCCATGATGACAGTGATTGACATTAGTCCTGTGGAGAAGAGCCTGGCTTGTCATTATTTGGTTTAAATTGGGCAGGAATAGCAGAAATGTTTCCAATTGCAGAAAAGGGAATGGTTAAGATTTGGCTTTTTAATGCAAAGGGCACACCTGGGCCTAGTTAATGCATTTTTGAACAGTTATTTATGAGGTGAATGGAAATTATTTATCATTTAATCATTTTTGGCACTTGGACATTTTTTAATGTTAACTCATACAGTTGTGTTGTGTTGCCAATATCATGGCATTTCCTATGAGTTTAAGATTGCATTTTCAAACGACTGTACCTCCACTTCCCGGCAGCCCTGGGCACGGTTTCAGCAGGCTGTCAGTAAACCACAAGTCCCTCTATTTAAAAACTGGATCGGGATCTGTGTGACGCACAGCCATAGGCAGGATGTGGGTTTGGGAGTCCAAGGTGTTTACAACTTTGGTGCTAGACTCATTATTCTTAGAGCATCGAGCCACAAGAAACCGAGATGCTGCAATCTTGAGCAAAATGCAAAGTAACTCAGCAGGTCAGTCAGCATCCATGGAGGGGGTCATCAGGTGGTGTCTCACGTCCAGGTTGAGGAATGATCCCAACCCGAAACATCACCTATCCATTTCCTTCTTTGATGCTGCCTGGTACTCTGAGTTACTCCAGCATTTTGTGTTTTTACCCTTAGAATATTGTCTGACCTAGCACTGAGCCTGGCAAATGTTTTTACATCAATCAGTAAATCAATCAGTAAATATCACTAAAACCATTAATTTGCTGGTTGTTGATAGACTTATAATGTACAAAACAGCACAAATGGACTTCTTGTTAACTCTGTGCTGTCCATTATGATAAGGTTCTGCGTAAATTACTTTAGTCTTGTTTGGTTTAGAGATACAGCGTGGAAACAGGCCCATCGGCCCACCAAGTCCATGCCGACCAGTGATCACCCATACACTAGTTCTATCCTACAAACCTGCACATCTTGGGATGTGGGAGGAAACCGGAGCACCAGGAGATAAACCCATACAGTCACAGCGAGAACGTACAAACTCTGTACAGACAGTGCCCGAAGTCAGGACTGAACATAGGTCTCTGGCGCTGTAAGGCAGGAAACCTACCACTCTGCCACCCACAGTCTCAATGTAAATTGCTTACACTTGAAAAACTATTAGCATGCTATATTTATTTTTCCTGCAAGTTTGTTTATTTTAATTTACATCTGTATTTTGATACATAATTAATTCATCAAGTACCAGTCACAGGTTGTATGCTCATTTATGTTGTTTCATTCCAAGGCATTCAAAAGTGGCATTGTCAAAATCATATTCTTTTCATACCTCTGCATTACATGTGTCAAACACAGATAAAAAGTAGAAGGAAGGTCTCCTGTTCACTGATGTTACTTTAAGGAAAGTGGGCCCCAGCCACACATTACACCTTCCCCATTGTCCTCTGAGCTCTGGTTCATTCATAAGCTCAAGGAGCAGAATTAGGTTATTCAGCCCATCAAGTCTACTCTGCCATTCAATCATCTGATCTATCTTTCCCTCTCAACCACATTTTCCTGCCTTCTCCCAATAACCCCTAATACTCATACTAATCAAGGATCTGCCAATCTCCACCTTAAAAAAATCCATAGATGGGCTCCATAGCCTTCTGTGGCAATTAATGCCACAGATTCACTACTCTCAGACTAAAGAAATTCCTTTCCATCTCCTTTTTAAAAGTATGTCCTTTTATTCTGAGGCTATGGCCTCTGGTCCTAGACTCTCCCACCAGTGGAAACATCTACTGATGCACTGATGTGAAGAACGGGAAGGTTATGTAAAGGGCTTGTTATATATCTCCTGCAGACTAAAATATCCAGATTCAGGCACAGTGTCTTCCCAACTGTTATCAGGCAACTGAACCATCCACTCACCAACTAGAGAGCAGTCCTGGGCTCCCAGCTACCTCATTGGAGACCTTTGAACAATATTTAAGCAGACTTTACTGGACTTTATCTTGCACTAAACATTATACCCTTTGTCCTGTATCTGTACATTGTGAACAGCGTGATTGTTATCATGTATAGTCTTATCGCTGACTGGATATCACGCAACAAAAAAGTTTAACTGTACCTCGGTACATGTGACAATAAACTAAACCTAATCTATAGAGTAGGTGCTGATTCCTGCATGCCACTACCTGCAAATTATAACCAAACCTATCAAGTATGGTTCTGTCTTTTATGGTTTGAATTCTAAGACCTCTGCTGACTTTGAGCCCTCATGACAAGAGTTGGTGATTTTTATGTATGCAGATTGTTCTGAGAGGTTGCCAGGCCTTCATTTAGATGGGGGCAAGTGGGTAGCTCAGAACTGGATTGGAGGTTTGGTGGCTGGTGGGGGGTGGGGGATACAAAATCAAGAGGCAAATCAAACCAGAGGATTTGGAAACACTTGTCGAGGTTCACTGATGTACTTGCGAATAGAACTTAGCGTAAATGGGAAGAGGGATCAACAGTGAAGTGGAGGAGCATAGGGGTGTAAGGCAACGGTGATTATTGATATTAATCACTTGCAGTAGCCAGCATTTATTGAGTGAGTTAAGGTGTGAAGCAGCACTATGATCTTAAAGATGATGCCCACTTCATGATGAATAGGCAGCTCAGTAATTCAATCAGCTGCTGATGTACAATGGAAATATTGACGTAAGCATGCCAACAAAAATTGTCCACAGTAATAGAAATGAGAATAATGTGGTTATATTAAATACTCAACAGATGCTTTGATGAGATGGTGAACATACTACAGACAATTATGTCCACTGGAGAATTCAACCTTCTCGATCTTCTGGTGAGCTCTTGTTTAAAGATAATCAATGCATGCAGGGTTCTCTCCAATATAAAACATAATTTCTCTTTATTGAAGCTACCGGGAAGGTAAAGTCTTGAATGTAATGATCGGTGCAGATTATCCTAACTCACTCCGAGCTTATTTCATGCAACCCTTCTGCACGTTAATTTGCACTAGTTCCCAGTCAGCAGTACTTTGTTATTGTCATTGTCTCTAACTTGTCCAGCCCCACACTTCCGAGATCTCCATGCTTTTCCGTATCCTGGATTTTCATCATGCCATTACCCTTGGCAATGACTTTAATTGTCTAGACTGCATATTCTAAACATTCCCTCCTCCACCTCTCCACTTCCCTATTTAAGACAAGATTAAATCTAACCCCTATGATCGATATTTTGTTACTTGTCCTAATGACACCTTATGACCATAAGACATAGGAGCCAAATTAGGCCATTTGATCCATCGAGCCTGCTCTGTCATTCGATCATGGCCAATCTATTTTTTCCTCTCAACCCCATTCTCCTGCCTTTCCCCCGTAATCTTAGACATTCTTATTAATCACGAACCTATCAATCTCTGCTTTAAAAATACCCAATGACTCTGCCTCAACAGCCGTCTCTGGAGAAAATGGATAGGTGATGGTTAGGGGGTTTGGACCCTTCGTCAGACTGATTGCAGTTGGGGGGGGGGGGGGGACTCTGTTCATGTACATACTTCAACAAAATGTTATTCCGATCCATAAGAGAGAAAGGTGGGGGCAGGCCAAAACCTGGCAAGTGATAGGTGGATATAGGTGGGGGAGGGGGAGGTTTGGTTAATAGATGGGTGGATAGATGAAAATGTGATGAAAAGGTGCAAGGGAAGGAGAGAGGAGGAGTGAAATGTGAAGACAGAAGAAATACAGGTGGAAGGGATGGCGAGGACGGGGATAGCGGGGACGGGGAAAGCAAATAGACCAACATCTGGCTATGAGAGAAGGGTGCAAGTTGAATGCATCTGCTTGCTATCACTAAAGTGTTTATAGTCATTCTGAAGGCACCCTAATCCTTTCACACATTCCCCTTGCTCAATGTCTTTAAGTGGTTACCAGTTGGTCATGTGACAGTCTAGGCCCATCCAAACATCAGCTCATGATTCATAAATGAACCAATCATCGTGACTCATGAATGGGGAAAAGACTGTTTCGATTAAGTGTTTTGAGATCAGATTTTCCAAGTGCAACATTGCGTTTTTAAAGTCAAGGCACCTTGATGGAAACACTGCCACATCATTGTACCAGATGGTAATAGTTGAGAGCAGAGTTCAGCAGTGTCTGGTACACATTTTCTCTTTTTTTTTATTTTTTAAACACTGTTCGGGAGGAATATTGCACACCTGAAACATGAAGAAAGAAAATAGTAACAGACTGTAAGGAGGCAAATCCATCTGTTTAGTTCTAACGGCAATAGGGTAAAGTGTACTATTCAGACATCCAATTTCCTTGCCATGTCTGAACAAGTTAATATAAAGTGTGAAATGAGTGTTAATTTTATAGCTGTTACATGTCAGAAATAATTTTAAATTAAAAGAATATTTAGGCCCAGGGTCCAAATGCCAGGGGCACGCTGTTATCTGGCTTTCACTGAGCTGAATGTATGGTGTACGTTTTTATTTCATTGTGGGGATTTGCTCTTTCAGTGAGTTTCTTGAAAACTTCTCCTGATTGCCACAGACCTGGCAACAGCTGTACTTGGTTTATTCGCGACTAGCAACTTTCAGAAGATCAAAAAGTTGCAGATTCTGCAGATATAAAGTAATTTAAAAGTGCAAAAAGCACTCAGCATCGCAAAATGGGGTTAATGGGTTTGCCCTATTGAGAATTAGCTTCAATGGGTGAATGTCCTCCAGTGCAGTGATAATTCTAAGAATCTAAAACAGAATGATAAACAAGGAAATATTTATGTTAAACAAGGGTAAAGATGCATAGACAGCTGACTGGATAGCACGCAACAAAAGCTATTCACTGTACCTCGGTACACGTGACAATAAACTAAACTCAATAAACTAAATTCATAATGTCACAGATTATTCATATATTTATATATATTATAAACTAAACTCAAACTTAAATCTGCATATTAACATTGTGAGACTTGTCAGAGTGATATAGTGTGGAAACAGGCCCTTGGGCCCAACTTGCCCATAACGGCCAACATGTCCCAGCTACACTAGTCCCACCTGCCTGCGTTTGGTCCATATGCTCCCAAACCTGTCCTATCCATGTACCTGTCCAACTGTTTCTAAAGGTAGACACAAAATGCTGGAGTAACTCAGTGGGACAGGCAGCATCTCTGGAGAGAACTGTTTCTAAACGTTCTATCCATGTGCCTGTCTAACTGTTTCTTAAATGTTGGGATAGTCCCCGCCTCAAATACCTCCTCTGGCAGCTTGTTCCATACACCCACCACCCTTTGTATGAAAAAATTACGCCTCAGATTCCGATTAAATCTTTTCCCCTTCACCTTAAACTCATGTCCTCTCGTCGTCAATTCACCTACTCTGGGCAAGAGACTCTGGGCATCTACCCAATCTATTCCTCTCATGATTTTATACACCTCGAAGATCACCCCTCATCCTCCTGCACTCCAAGGAATAGAGTCCCAGCCTACTCAACCTCTCCCTATAGCTTAGACCCTCTAGTCCTGGCAACATTCTCATAAATGTACACTTCCCCGCTTGACAACATCTTTCCTATAACACGGCTCCCAGAACTGAACACAATACTCTAAATGCCTCAGCATTTAGCCTATGAGACGTAGCCTCACCATCGTCTTACATAACTGCTCATGACCTCCCAACTTCTATACTCATGAGTTGTACATGAGAACATCTTGGTCCCTCTGTTCAACAATATTTTTCAATCTCTTACTGATTAAAACAAATACTCTGCCTTTCTATGTTTCCAGCCAAACATCTGACTTCATACTTTTCCACATTATACTCTATCTACCATATCCTTGCCCATTTACGCAGCCTACCTAATTGCCCCAAAACATTTTGGGATCTTCCACATAGGTACCCACATGTGTATCTAGCTTTAGAAGGATGAGGGGGGATCTTATTGAAACATATAAGATAATTATGGGATTGGACACATTAGAGGCAGATAACATGTTCCCAATGTTGGGGGAGTCCAGAACATGGGGCCACAGTTTAAGAATAAGGGGTAGGCCATTTAGAACAGAGATGAGGAAGAACTTTTTCAGTCAGAGGGTGGTGAAGGTGTGGAATTCTCTGCCTCAGAAGGCAGTGGAGGCCAGTTCGTTGGATGCTTTCAAGAGAGAGCTGGATAGAGCTCTTAAGGATAGCGGAGTGAGGGGGTATGGGGAGAAGGCAGGAACGGGGTACTGATTGAGAGTGATCAGCCATGATCGCATTGAATGGCGGTGCTGGCTCGAAGGGCTGAATGGCCTACTCCTGCACCTATTGTCTATTGCCTATTGTTTATAAGCCACTCACAGGTATACACATGAACCCTTGCTTTCAATTATTAATGCAGATAGTACACGTCCAAGATTTCAGCATTATGCCCCACAGAACCTCACTGATTACAAACTAAAAATGACCTATTTAATCCAAAGTGCTGGAGTAAATCAGCAGGTCAGGCAGCATTTGTGGAGGAGATGGAGAGGTGATGTTTCGGTTCAGGACCCTTCTTCAGACCTATCTTAAAGACTCTTTCAGAGCCAGAGGCATAGGTTCAATACTGACTACGGGTATCGTCTGTACGGAGTTTGTACGTTCTCCCTGTGACCGCGCCGGTTTTCTCCAGTTGCCACCCTCACTCCAAAGATGTACAGGTTTGTAGATGAATTGACTTTGGTAAGAATTGTATATTGTCTCTGGAGTGAAGGATAGTGTTAGAGTACAGGGATCGCTGGTCGGCGCGGACTCGGTGGGTCAAAGAGCTTGTTTCTGCGCTGTATCTCTAAACTAAACTAAACTTATCAGATCATTTAACCTTACTCTGTTTTTTGCCCTGCTGAGTATTTCTGGAATCATTTGTTTTGATTCGCGATCAACAGAAAAGTGGAAAAAAATTATCCTCTTTCGATCTCCTGAGGCCACAGCAAATGCATTTCATTTGTCGTTCTGAAATTCTTTTCCATTAACTGCAAAGAAACTGAAGGAGTTTTGGATGAACATTGCAAGTTTAGTTGCTTTGTGCATCCAATACTTTCTATTATCTCGCATCATTTTCTTTCGTTACCTTCTATATTCAAATGGAATAAAGTCCTTTGGGGAGAACTCTGAAATTTCCAGCTACAGAAAGGTTGCTGAGAGCACCTCAAAATTCCTATTGGAGGAGTCTGCGATTTCCAAACATTAATTCCCAATTTTGGCATTAGATCAATGTGCTCCAATAATGATATGAACAATACAGCCTTTTATTTTACCAGCTCTTGGCCTGCACTTTGAAGAGAATGTGGTTACAGCAATCGTTTTGACAACTGAAAAGGAACTCTTGAACTAAACAAGCAGTAAAAGGGAAATGTGTAGAATTTTTCAGAAGAAACATCAATCAACCATTCAAGTTTTTCAAACATAGGTCAATTTATTAGTTTAGGAACTGGCCGCCGTACAGTGTATAAAGTTAAGAAAAAATATGATGCCAAGTTCATGCAAGTTTTTTTCCCATTAAACACACAAGGCAATCTGTAATCCCTGATTATTTTATGGTAGACTATTAATAATGAATAAGTCATTGTTATATCTACTAAGGTGGTGCTCACGCCTTGTGCTGTGTTCAAAATATACTGATTTTTAATTAAATATTTAAACACCTTCAGCAATATGCTACAGGTACACGTTCCTGTTAATGTTTCTATATTATTACAAGCCTATAATTGGCCAAGTTTTGTTTGAAACAAAAATTCCACAAGGCCTTTTGCCCACTATTTTGCTTCCTCGAACCAGGGAAGATCCCTGATCCAATATACTAAACTCTATCACACTTTCATCACAATTTTTAATCCCTTGGTGTTGGCTGAATCCCTGTCATTAATCATGAGCATTTTGCAGTCGGGGGACTTGGCAGGTTGAGGCATGTAAGAAAGTAGGAGTAGCACATTTTGCTTCAAAACCAAACTTTTATTTAATAGGATTACGGATAATCTTCTCGCTAAAGTTGCCATTCCTGCCTAATCCTGTTATCTCTTGTTTCGCTTTGTTGATGGTATCAGCAATTAAGTACTTCGGGTAGAGAATTGCAATCACTCACAACCCAAGTCGAAAGATTTCCCCTGATCTCAGTCCTAAAAATACAAAACCGTTATTCAGAAACACCACTCTCTATTCCACGATTTGTAAGCCACATGACATAGTCCCTTGATCCCTCTGAAATCCGTCAACCAGTCTCAGAAGCTAATGGTTCAATGCGATTGGATTTTCTTCTTCATGCACCCTGTTCAATTGTTCTTCATAATACAACCTTCAACCCAGGAATCAACGAGGTGAATCCACTCAGAACAGCCTCCAAAGCAAGCATGCTCTTCCTTAGACATGGGGACAAGGTAGAACACAGTTCATCAAGTCGCAACAAAGACATGTAAAACGCCATCTCATGGGCAGCACAGTGGAGCTGCTGCCTCACAGCGCCAGAGACCCGAGTTCAATCCTGACCTTGGAAGCTGTCTCTGTGGAGTTTGTATGTTCTCCCTATGATGACTGCATGGATTTCCTCCCGGTGATCCATTTTCTTCCCAAATCCAAAGACGTGCAGGTTTGTAGGTTGACTGGCCTCTGTAAATTGCCACTAGTGTGTA
Organism: Rhinoraja longicauda; assembly: GCF_053455715.1. Lineage (NCBI taxonomy): Eukaryota > Metazoa > Chordata > Chondrichthyes > Rajiformes > Arhynchobatidae > Rhinoraja > Rhinoraja longicauda. The sequence goes on along the minus strand of NC_135965.1, from coordinate 13,460,519 downwards.
GGGAGTGGATGCAAAAGTGGGATAACATAAAACTGATGTGAATGAGTGATCGATGGTTAGCGTGGACTCCATGGGCTGAAGGGCCCGTTTCTATATTGTATCTTTCAATCAATCAATTTCTTTACTTTTGTACTCTAATGTCCTTGCAATAAATGTTACATTTAATTTTGCTTCCTTAATGCCTGCTATAGCTACATGTCTATCACAACGTTTAAAAAACATTTGGACAGGTGCATGGATAGGATAGGTTTAGAGGGATATGGGCCATATTCAGGCAGGTGGGACTAGTGTAGATGGGGCAGGTTGGTCAGTTTGGGCCAAACGGCCTGTTTCCACACTGTATGACGCAATGTCAAATTTCTATGTTCCTTCTATGTAAGCGTTCAATGTCAGACGAAGGGAACAGCATTAAGCATTAAAATGGTTCATGCCTCATGCCTTGAGGCAGCGAGAGATTTGATCCAGTGCTGGATCACTGGTGGTAGATCAATAAAAAAATGAAATAAAGTTTTTCCGGTCCCCCGTCAGTTTTATTCTTTTGGTAGTTATGCTTCATCAGCCAATGTAACTCATGCAGTCTACGTGTCAGGTTTTTCTGGGGGGTGAACATATTATTTTCCAACTATCGTGAACAACTGAACCAATGCCATGCCCTGCTGGGTCTAATCAAATGGTACGTGAAGATCAAAGATTTGGCAGTCCAAAAATATAATAGATTTCATTAATACATTTTTAAATAGAAGCATTTCCACATTCATCTCAGAAGACAGCTTGGATGTAAATATAGTTCCATCCAGACTGAACATTGGAGAGGAAACCATCTGGTGTTTTTCTATCTATGATTCATTGGTTTTTATTCACCTTTTTTGAAGTTACTCTTATTTATTGTCACCCTGGTCCATTACTGTAAGTTTCGCTCAATTTACACTGAGGTGTAAAGTCACGCTTCATTCATGTTCATAAGTTCTAGGAGCAGGATTAGGTCATTCGACCCATCAGGTCTACTCCACCATTCAAACATGGCCGATCTATCTTTCCCTCTCAATCCTATTCTCCTGCCTTTGCCTCATAACTCCTGACACCGTAACTAATCAAGAATCTATCTATCTCCGCCTTAAAAATATCCACTGACAGCTGTCTGTGGCAATGAATTACAATAGACAATAGACAATAGGTGCAGGAGGAGGCCATTCGTCCCTTCGAGCCAGCACTGCCATTCAATGTGATCATGGCTGATCATTCTCAATCAGTACCCCGTTCCTGCCTTCTCCCCATACCCCCTGACTCCGCTATCCTTAAGAGCTCTATCTAGCTCTCTCATGAATGCATTCAGAGAATTGGCCTCCACTGCCTTCTGAGGCAGAGAATTCCACAGATTCACAACTCTCTGACTGAAAAGGTTTTTCCTCATCTCAGTTCTAAATGGCCTACCCCTGATTCTTAAACTGTGGCCCCTTGTTCTGGACTCCCCCGACATTGGGAACATGTTTCCTGCCTCTAACGTGTTCAACCCCTTAATAATCTTATACGTTTCGATAAGATCTCCTCTCATCCTTCTAAATTCCAGTGTATACAAGCCTAGTCGCTCCAGTCTTTCAACATATGACAGTCCCGCCATTCCGGGAATTAACCTAGTAAACCTATGCTGCACGCCCTCAATAGCAAGAATACCCTTCCTCAAATTTGGAGACCAAAACTGCACACAGTACTCCAGGTGCGGTCTCACGAGGGCCCTGTACAACTGCAGAAGGACCTCTTTGCTCCTATACTCAACTCCTCTTGTTATGAAGACCAACATTCCATTGGCTTTCTTCACTGCCTGCTTCCTTTCAGTGACTGATGCACTAGGACACCTAAATCACGTTGTACGTCCCCTGTCCCTAACTTGACACCATTCAGATAATACTCTGCCTTCCTATTCTTACCACCAAAGTGGATAACCTCACACTTATCCACATTAAACTGCATCTGCCATGCATCCGCCCACTCACACAACCTGTCCAAGTCACCCTGCAACCTCATAGCATCTTCCTCACAGTTCACACTACCACCCAGCTTTGTATCATCTGCAAATTTGCTAATGGTACTTTTAATCCCTTCATCCAAGTCATTAATGTATATTGTAAATAGCTGCGGTCCCAGCACCGAGCCGTGCGGTACCCCACTAGTTACTGCCTGCCATTGTGAAAGGGACCCATTTATCCCCACTCTTTGCTTTCTGTCTGTCAACCAATTTTCTATCCATGTCAGTACCCTACCTCCAATACCACACAGATTCACCACCTTCTGATCAAAGAAATTCCTCCTCATCTCTTTTCTAAACCTACATCCTTTTATTCTCTGGCCTAAGGTCTTAGACTCTCGCACGGATGAGAAATACAGCACAGAAACAGGCCCCTCGACCCACTGAGTTTGTGCCGATCAGCGATTCCCCCAACACAAGCACTAACCTATACACACTCGGGATAATTTACAATTTTACCAAGCCAATAAGCCAACAATTCTGTACGTCTTTGGAGTGTGGGAGGAAACCGGAGCACCCAGAGAAACCCACGCGGTCATGGGGAGAACGTACAAACTCCGTACAGACAGCACCATAGTCGGAATCGAACCCGGGCCTCTGGTGCTGTAAGGCATCAACTCTGCTACTGCACCACAGTGCCGTCCACCCAAACTTAATTTACTATTAAATGAAAGCATGTACCCAAGCTCAATTAGTTAAAAAGAATTGTTAAGTTTCCTCACACCTGTTCATCACTGTGCAAATAAATGGAGTTGCTGTTCCAGGGCCAGATCTAACTTGGCACAGGTTCAGGGTGCAGGTTCCCCAGTGTAAAGCTTGGGGAACTGCTGCAAGTTTACACTCCATCAATGGAACACATGAAGAATCCAAGGTTGGAGCCCAGTCAGTTAATTGCCGGTGGAGAATGGGCCACGATTAGCACTTCAGCATTCAATCAGGGAATCCCAAACTTTCAGCACTTACTTGCAAAAATGCCAACAGTGTGAGAAGCAGCACACTAATTCCAGAGCCGAATTAACACTGTAAAGCAGGAGCATGAAGGATGGAAAATGCACTGGATTTTTTTAATTTGCCCATTTTATCTAGAAAAAGTTGAAGGAGGCAGAGTTTTTAGTTTAGTTATACAGCCTGGAAACAGGCCCTTCAGGCAACGAGTCTACGCCAACTAGCAATCACCTGTACACTAGTTCTATCCTACACACTAGGGACAATTTACTGAAATCAATCAACCTACAAAGCTGCACATCTTTAGAATTTGGGAGGAAACCAGAGCACCCAGAGAAAACCCACGCTGTCACAGGGAGAATGTACAGACATGACCCGTAGTCAGGATTGAACCCAGGTCTCTGGCGCTGCGAGGCAGCAACTCTACCGCTGCGCCACCATGAATGAATAAAGTTAGCAGTTCCACGAGGGAACTGTAAAAACACATGAGAAGGAAGGTAATTGAAGTGAGTAAGAGGTGGATAGAGTTTGGTATTTGTCCATGTTGTGACTGGCCAAAGAATTACAATCCGACTCTTGTACTTCTTATGAAACAAAAATAAAGGGTAGATTCTAGGAGGTCTCACAGTGCTGGCAGACCTGTACCCACAGCCAATGAATACTCGATAATCCAATGACCGCAGCCCTGAATACATACTTTATGTGCAAGAGGAATTGGCAACGAGGTAACTGACAGAATTTACCCTAAGGTGGCAGGCAGAGTTTCTTCACAGAAGGAAACATAGAAGATGAAAGTCACAAATTAAGACAAATTTACATTTACATTTCTTAACAAAAGCCTGATTTTATGAGGTTTCAATCTACAGGGAACAATTGAATCGAATTCTAAATTCCAAGGAAAAAAAATTACAGGCAGAATGTCTCTCTTGTAATCTTTTTTGCTCCAACATTTATTTATAACTCACAGCAAGAGGTCTGACACAGAGATACCCTGGATACACATGTTGGATCCGGATGTGTACATCCAAACGTTTAGCATGGAACCTTTAATCTTAGGGCAATTTTCAAAGTGAGAATGTTGCAACACGAGTCTATTGATAGAGATCAGTGATTAAAACAATAGTTATTGCTTTAAGTATACTTAAAGTTTTTGTTATGCCTGTGTGGCAAACAATATTTCAGAGAGTTCAATGTATAAATTATTACAAATAATTTAAGACTCTTCCTGTAACACACTGGATTTTTTTTAAATACACTCATCATAATTGCACTGTGCTTTTTTGTTGTTGCTGCAAACCTGTCTGAATTATGAGCGACCTCTCACATTTGGCAGCACAAAACACTGTACTAAGGCACCATTTATTTTGGAGCAATAACATAACATTATCTATTTCTCAGCAAAGAATTGGTCATAATTCTGTTGGAAGTATCAGTTTTATTCTTTTCACTCTTGTGCAGCGTTTCCAAATTCAAATGACTATGTTTTAAGGTTTAAGGGAATAGATCGCATTAGCATTACTGTCACATATCCAGTGCTCTATTTCTCCCCCATTGGATTACTCCATCCATGATTTAAAGCTTGAAGCTCATGGTTCACTGCCTATTTAGCGTGACCTTACTAAAGATAAAATCAGATCACGGCACCTGACGATTTCAGACATTTAAGTTGTCAGAATTTTATACATAAACATAAGTAATTGGGGATGGTCCTCCATTTTGAGCAATTAAATCATATTAAAACATTATAGTTTTGCAACTGCACACTTCATCTTAGGATATAATGAATGTGTTGGTATATATGGGCCATTGATCCCATCCACCAATTTTCCTTTTGTTCTGTGAATCACGTACCTGTGATTCAGGGACAGTTTTTCGCAGCTGTTATCGGACAACTGAACAGTCACCAGCTAGAGATCGATCCTGACCTCTCATACAATACAATACAATACAATATATCTTTATTGTCATTGTACCCAGGGGTACAACGAGATTGGGAATGCGCCTCCCATACGATGCACTAATTTAGGTAATTTAGACAGCAGCAACCCAACGAAACGAACAGTTGTAACAGTTTTGGACAGGGTAAAGTGCAAGTTGATCTATGCGTTGTGGCCATCCGGCTCAGCAGGACCGGTTCATAGCAGCTATGGCCCTGGGGATGAAGCTGTTCCTGAGTCTGGAGGTGCGGGCATAGAAGGCCTTGTATTGTCTGCCCGATGGAAGGAGTTCGAACAGACTGTTGCAGGGGTGTGAAGAGTCTTTGTGGATGCTGGTGGCTTTTCTGAGGCATCGTGTGTTGTAGATGCCCTCCAAGTCTGGTAGCTGTGTTCCGATGGCCCTCTGAGCTCTATGGACTACCCGCTGTAGAGCTTTCCTTTCTGCCTCCGTGCAGCTGAGGTACCACACAGGGATTCCATGCGTTAGGATGCTCTCTATGGTGCAGCGGTAGAAGGTCTTCAGCAGCTGTTGGGGTAGACCAGACTTTTTCAGTGTTCTTAAGTAGAACAGTCTTTGTTGTGCCTTCTTGACCAGCGCAGCAGTGTTATTGGACCATGTTAGGTCCTCCGAAATGTGAGTGCCCAGAAACTTGAAGCTGGACACTCTCTCCACACTGACCCCATTGATAGAGATCGGGGCATATTCCCCGTTATGTGACCTACGGAAGTTGATGATCAGCTCCTTGGTCTTGGTGGTATTTAGGGACAGGTTGTTATCCGAGCACCAGTCCGCCAGGTTCTGCACCTCCGCTCTATAGTTTGTTTCATCCCCGTTGGTGATCAGCCCAATCACCGTTGTGTCATCTGCAAACTTGACAATGGTGTTGGTGTCGAATGCAGGAACACAGTCGTGTGTGAAGAGGGAGTAGAGCATGGGGCTCAGAACACAGCCCTGTGGTGTGCCGGTACTCAGGGTGATAGTGGAGGACAGGTGCGGGCCCATTCTCACTGCCTGCGGTCGTTCCAGCAGGAAGTCCAGGATCCAGTCACATAATGACATCTACCTCATTAGAGAGCTCCGAACTATCTTTAATTGGACTTTATTGCACCGTGGATCTGGACATTGCGGACGGCTTGATTATAATCACGTAGTCTTTTCGCTGACTGGATAGCATGCACCAAAAAGCTTATCACTGCACTTTGGTGGATGTGACAATAATAAAGGAAACAAAACTAATGCCTCAGCTTCACTACCAAGTCAATGGTATTAATCACTGCGAGTTCAGCATTATAATCCAAGAAACTTTGGTTTGCATAAAGAGCAATGATTTTATACGAAGCCACTGAAAAAAGGGTTTAAGAACATTGAACTGAGAACAAAGAGCAGTCCAGCATGGAAACAGACCCTTCCGCCAACAATGTCTGTGCCAAACATGATGTCAAGACCAACTTTTATCTGCCTGCATATAATCCATATCCCTCCATATCCATGGGGCTCAACAAAAGTCTCTAAAATGCCACTATCCTATCTGCCTCCACCATCACCTTCTGGCAGCATGTTCCAGGCACTCACCAGCCTCTGCATGGAAACCTTGCACCACTCATCTCCTTTAAACTTTCCTCTTTTCACCTTAAATCTATGCCCTCGAGTATTTGATATTTCCATCCTGAGAAAAGGGTTCCGACAGCCTACACAACCCAGCCATCTCATATTATATACTTCCATCAGGTCTCCCCTCAACCTCCGGCATTCCTGTGAAAACAAATCCAAGTCTGTCCAACCTCTCCTTGCAGTTAATACCCCCTAAACCAAGCATCATTCCGGTAAACCTCCTCTGCACCCTCCACATCTTCCCTGTAATGGGGCGACCAGAACGGCATGCTATACTCCAAATGAGGCCTATCCAAAGTCTTATAAAGCCTCATCGTGACTCCCTGACACTTATACTCTATGCCCTGACCAATAAAGGCAAGCATACCATAAGACTTCGTTACCATTCTATCTACTTGTGTTGCCACTTTCAGGGAGTTATGGACTTGGACCCCAAGATCTCCCTGTACATTAAGCTTAGGATCAGGGAGTGAAAGCTGCACAGATAACTGATGCTCATGATCACTGCACCATGAAATCCTTTCTGTATATCAATGGACGCAGAACAAAGGAAGGAGTTTGCAAGTAATGTACCAACTATCCACACTCACGAGCTTATGGAAGATGCCGTGCACCCACTGGAAAGGACCTCAGGAATACTTCAATATGTTCATATAAAAATTTCCCACACAGAAAATAAATTATTCCTCCACTTCTTATTAGGTCAGGGATAAATTCAAATCCATCTTGAATGTTTGAAATAAATCAACAATTTGCTCCTCTGTGCTACTAATAGTCAAAATTGTCACTTATAATTTGGGTTCCACAGAATTAACAAGTCTTGGCACAAGAAGCTCTGGAACAATGAAAGTTCTCAAGCTGGTCCAGAGAGCAAAACTGGCCACACGCTCAGTACAAATTAGCCACTCATACGAAGTGTTACTTTATTTGATCTGTGTGAGACAGTGAGGAGGATCTGCCATTTTTGTTTCATTGGGTCTAAGATTATTAGTCTGAAGAAGGGTTCTGACCTGAAACGTCACCAAAGATGCTGCCTGACCTGCTAAGTCACCCCAGCATTTCATCTTTTTTGTAAACCAGCATCTGCATTCCTTGTTTCTATATTAATTGACATGTTTGAAAATGTTTTTGAATTTAATTTGCTTTCTTAATTTGCTAAAAAAATCTTACCATCTACATACTATTAAAACTCTCGGTTTGTCTGTGTGTGTGTGTGTGTGTGTGTGTGTGTGTACCATGCCCTCTATACAGCTAAAACGGTACACGATAGCGCCACAATTTTAGGCCCACCCTACTCACCATTCTCCTGTGGTGTGAATAAACCCACTTTTGTTACTTTTTAAAAACAATTTACCTTATAAACTTTAATAAATGCGTCCCTCCAACCCCCCCCCCCCCACCCCCCGGAGGACCAGCGGGTGGGAGGGAATTCAGCAATTTTGAGCTTCACTTGTACCAGATCGGCAAATATGCCCAAAGTGAAATTTCTGAGCCCCCTAATACTTATTGCTGATTCAAGTAGTTCCTCAGGATGGCCCTGCTGTGACTTTGTCAACCACTACAGCAGCTGGTTTACCTAATTTCCCCTTTCTATGGAAGTCTAGTGAAAGCTTCAGGCAATGCCTACATCATAATGCTATCTTCACCCAGATGTTTTCTCTTAGCTTTAATCAGCCTTCAATGAAAAAAATATATTTACCCAGCTGCTTTAATGCTTCTTAACACACGCATACTTTAGCAAGCATTTAAAAATATTTGAATAAAGACTAAAGCTTGTAAAGCCTCTAATAAATATTTTGTATATCTATTCCTGCTTGACTGAATCATGTAGGGATGTTGCATTAAGAGTTTGAGTAACTAATCTGATTAGTCGGAATAATTATTTTTTTGCTAAATAATCCTGTGAGCATTGGCCCAGGTCAATGATCTGTGCCAGCTATTAACCCCCAATTTCCAACTCTTGGTAGCCGAGTGATAACCTGCATCAAACCCCCCTGGGCTGGGCTGGAAGACCAGAGATACTTGCTAACTGAATGGCGATTCCTACACAATCCCTAACAGCCATTGGCATCTCAATATCTGGCATTTCAGAGGCATCCTACATATATAAACACCAGCCTGTTGGCATCCTACCCCAGATTGTTTGTACTCTAATGATGCCCTGCATACAGTAACTGGCATCACAATTCCGTAAATAGCCTCTCCCTTGGTAGCCCAGTAGTGAATAAGCAAGTAATGCTTCATCAGTCTGATATTGCCACATCTATAACCACTTGTGGTCAATGCTTAGTTTAGAGATACAGTGTGGAAACAGCTCCTTCAGCCCACCGAGTCCATGCTAACTGTCGATCACTCGTACATTAACTCTATGTTATCCCACTTTTGCATTCTGCACACTAAATGTCAATTAATCTACAAACCTGCACTTTAGAATGCAGGAGGAAACTGGAGCACATGGAGAAAACCCACGCAGTCACAGGGAGAATGTACAAACTCCGTCCAGACAGCACCTGGAATCAGGATTGGACCCAGATCTCTGGTGCTGTGAAACAGCAACTCTACCTCAGTGCCACTGTGCCATCCAGCAATGGGACTATTCTTAGTCTAGTGGAGTATATAATATTATTTCATAGTGCAGAGATGGGGTGCAGGGAGGGATGACAGGCATAATCCATTTTTGTTCCTGGGTGGTCAACAAAAGTTGACATATTTGGGCTGCAGCATAAATTATTGCATGAAGACTTGAAGAACCGTCCTGACCCGAAATGTCTGTCCATTTCCCTCCATAGATGCTGTCTGACCTGCCGAGTCCCTCCAACAGTTGTATGTTGCTCATAAATTATTACATAATGTGCAGAAAATTAAATTTTATAGTGGATATAGTACAGACCCGATAAAACTTGAGTCTTTGTGTCTCTATCCTACTTGAATCAGTTCGCTGCTGTGGTTGTACGCTGATGTGTTTGTACTTGAGGATATTGGTTCTTATACCCCCATTAATTCTTTAACTTTATGAAAGAAGATGTCTGAAAGTAGTAAAATGAGAACATGGATCTCAGCATGAACATAACATGGACCTTGATGTTTTAGCATTTGAGTAGTGTTTTCAAAGTAGTTTTCAAACCGTTCAAGGATCTTCCTACTTAACAATTCCCCAGGGACAGTAACACAACTTTCTGAAGGCATAAATTCAAATCGTTTAAATTCTGGAGCGGAAGGAGGTAAAAGTGCAAGTAATCCCATGTTGTTCAACTGTTAAAAGACTTAACAAATTGATCAATGTCATTGCACCTTCTTCTGAACCTTTTATTTATTGGCTTAGCCAAATCTTTTTTGGTTTAGCCAAATCTTGTTTGCCACAGTTGCCATTGTCAGCAGTCGTGGTATTTTTGAGGCTTTGCTGCCATGGTTGCTTTTTGATTGAGCAACATTGCAGGATATCTAGAAGAAATTACAGAGCAATAATTCTGATGTTCATCCCGTAAGCTGCCAGCTAATTTAGAAATCGTTACTTTTCAGACCATCGTAATCATTTTAAACATTAATGCATGCACTCCTCGTTCTGAGAACCCTCACGTAAGTCAGATTTTACATAAATTGTAACCACCATCCTCGTCCCCTGCCCAAAATAACACAGAGAGTATTAACCCTCTCAGTGGCATCCAGGGCACTTTCTGCAGCGCACGGCCTTCTGGGTCAGCACCGCCGCCATTGCCAGTGAGCGTACTGTGTTGTGGAAATTACAAACTGCCTTGATTGCACTCAGAACTGAGTTAAAAAGTGTTTACGTGTGCTAATTTATCCAGGTCGCCTCTGCATAAGTCGGGGAGTGTCTGTAGTAATATTTGTGCCTTTGAAAATTTAATGTGTCTTTTATATTTTTGTTTCATTTCCTCTTTTTCCCTCCTGTTTCGTACCACAGTATTTTTCATGAAAGTTACGTATTTTTTGTTGGGTGAAATCCAGTGGACATTCTCAGACATCAAGAGGCCTTTCAGACATCAATCAATTGGGAAGGCAAATGGCGGCCTTCATTCCAAGAGGATTTGAGTACAAGAATAAAGGCGTCGTACTGTAAGCACACAGGATCCTGATGAGATTACTTTGGAATATTGCATAAGGTCTACTCTCTCTACTTATGAAGGACATACTTGTGATAGAGTGATATATACTTGTGATGGAGGAAAGGTTCACTAGATTAATCCCCAGGATTGGCAGAGGAAGGAGAAACAGTGATTTCAATACGAGAAGAGATAAAGTGGACCTGGCCTATACACTCTTGAGTGTAGAACAACAAGAGGTTATTGAATTTTTTCAATATTTCTTATTAAAATATACAGTGCATTTAAGGGGTTTTGTAAGACAGATATGGAGATGATCTTTTCTCTCGCTGGAGTGCCTAATGTTAGGGTTCATTGACTCAGATTAAAGGAACAGACGTTCAGGGCACGAGTGGAAAGAAACGTTTCCCCTAGACAATAGTGAATCTTTGATATTCTTTACTGAAGACTGCCACTGAGGCTCAGAGGCTGAGTATATTTAAGATAGCGATCAATAGACTGCTAGATGTCAATGAAATTGAGGGATTAGGGGTTAGTGCAAAAAGTGACACTGATGTACAAGATCAGCCATAATCTTACTGAACGGGATGGAATCAGGCACATGGGATCAAATGGCGTTGTCTGGACTTTTGAAATGGAGGCAACTCTCATTGTTGAAAACAGAAATACAGTTAAGAAAATCGCAATAATATTTGAAATAAAGTAATACATAGAGTCAACATGCAATAAATGCTCTCTTTGAAACTTAGTCACAGCAGTCCCAATGAGCAGCCCCATTGAGCTGCCATCAATTCCCCATTTCCTACACCAACCAACTTGATTACCTTAATTTGCCAGTTAAGCCCAGCTGTGGATGTACAGCTTTATGCTGGAATTGTTTGAATTGGGACGAGGCTGGAAGTCCTTTGGAACTGATATTCCTCAGCACTAACAGCCGAATCACTAACCGTTTCAGGACTGCTGCAAATGCAAAGTTAGAGATCTTAACATCCTGTTCCCAGCACACATTTCACCAGAACCATTTTGCAATTTTACTTGTGTGAATAAATCGAAATGTTTCCAGCTTATCAAAACTGCATTTGTATTCAGGTTACTTAGGTTTGCCAGTCTGCAAAAATAATATACTTTCCATTGAATTAAGAATTCCAGTTTCCAACTGTGAAGCAAAATATAATTAGTTTACAAGCTGGACTTCGAATTAAGTTCCTCCATTGATTAAAATTAAATGACTGTATTAATCCATTACCTGAGCTCAGAGAATGCAGGGAAGAATCCAAAGAAGGCTTAAATTCTGGATACCTATAGGATGATTGGCATGTGTTGTGCATGTCAAATTGTTGGTACATGCTGGCCAAAGATAGTAGAGGAGCAAGATGGACCACTTCGTCGAAATCGCGTATACTGAAGTGTAGTACGCAAAGGAGCGTGACGTCCGCCATTTTAGTAAGCAAAACCCGCCTTTCGCTATGCCTCTCGCAGTGTAATCAGTGTTTTGTGGGAACAGTATGTGTCATTATACCATAAGAATGCAGAATATATCTCATCTATCAATTCACAGATTTTTGTTATTTTTCTTTTAAATGTTTCTGCAAGTTTCTGCCTACTAAAATGGCGCCATGACATACTATGGTTTTTAGGGTCGAGTGGTCTATCTTGGTCTGCTCTGTTATCTTTGATGCTGGCCAATGAATATCATATTGATAAAATATTTTAATATTTATCACAGCTGCAAACTTCAGCAGGGTAGAAAGTGAGTGCTCTACTAAAAGGCTTCATAAAAGTTCTGTAGAATGTACAAAAGAATCAATGGTGCTTTATTGTCATGTATGTACTACACAGTGAAATTATCTTAGATCTGTCACAGATCACAAGTCACCATATTTTGGCACCATTTATAAAAAGTCCAAAGTTCGGTCCACGTACTCGATGTACTGGAGTGGCCCCTGATCCCAGGTAAGCCCCAAAAATCACGCAAGTCCAGGACTGGAGTGCAGGAGGATGAGGGGGTTATCTTATAAGAGATGTATAAGATCATGAGGGGAATAGATAGGGTAAATGCACAAAGCCTTTTACCCAGAGCAGGGGAATCAAGAACCAGAGGATATAACTTTAAGGTGAGGGGTGTGGGGAAGATTTAATAAGAACCTGTGGGGCATTTTTTTAAAAAAAAAATTTTTTTTTTATACACACACACATAAGGTGGCAGGTATATGAAACGAGCTGTCGGAGGAGGTAGAGGAGGCAGGTACTATCACAATGTTTAAACAACATTGAAACAGGTACATGTATCCTATACATTGTATAGGATATGTTTAGAGGTAGGCAGGACTAGGGTAGATGGGGCAAGTTAGTCAGTGTGGGGAAGTTGGGCCATAGGGCCTGTTTCCACACTGTATGATTCTATGACTGGTTGCAGGTATGTTTGGAATCAGACCAGCAAGATGATGGTGTGATCGAGCGAGGAGATGTGGGTTTATGCAACCGCTGAACTGACTACATAGTGGGACTCGAGCTGAGAGATGGGTAAATGGCTCAGTACGGGATTGAATGTAGGGATCTGCTGGGCTGGAAGGTTGGTAGAGCTGTTGTGCCAGGTATGGAAATGGCCGTGGGCTTGCAGGTTTATGGGGGTCAAACCAAGAGTTGGCTATGGGGTTGTACTGTGAGCGTGGCAGGGGTGCCACAGTGAGAGTTGGCAACTGGGATCATAGGGAAGTACCGGTTGTTACAAGGAGCAGGGGATGGAGCTGCTTGTCAGGTTAGTGTTTGAGAGACTCCGTAGGAAAATGCTTTGTCCAGGGAGGTTGGTTGGGGTTCCAGGGCAGGGTTCAGTGGATGGGAATTGGTATGGATTGTGTGGCCTCCTAGTTTTTATACAACTCCAAACAGTTAGTAAAAGACAGTTCAAACCAATTCTCTGCTGGAACTGTTGTGCCACAGTGGTTAATCCCTGTGGCTGCAGCAGGTAGTTTAGTTTAGAAATGGCATAGCATCAGGCCCTTTGGCCAACCAAGCCTGGGCTGACCAGGTTAATAGAATTAACCTGAATGTTAATTCTATCCTACACACTAGAGACAATTTACAGAGTCTAATTAACCTACAAACCTGCATGTCTTTGGATTGTAGGAGGAAACCAGAGCAACCAGAGAAAACCAACAGTCACAGAGCAAATGTACAAATTCTGTACAGACAGCACCCATCGTCAGGATCGAACCCAGTTCTCTGGTGCTGTAATGCAGCAACTCTACCGCTGTGCCACCGTGCCACCTCTGTACGGTACATGAAAATAATACTTGGACACTTTCCATATTTAATGTTTTAACAATTCACAAGGCAAATAATCCTATTATATCTTCATTTAGTTGGTTGTTTTTAAAAAAGACTGCTAAGTGGAGGAATTCTGCTTTGATGGGGAACAGAGTGAGAGAATTAGAGCTAAAAACAAAAAAACTGGAAATATTCAGGCAATATCTGTGAAAAGAGGAAAATGCTTCAGGTCTGAGATCCTTCATAAGACCATTGATAAAAGGTTCTGGACCTAAAACATGAACTATTTCTTTAGACTTTAGAGATACAGCGCGGAAACAAGCAATTCGGCCCAATAAGTCCACGTCGTCCAGTAATTACCCTGTACATCAGCACTATCCTACAAACACTAGGGACAATTTACTATTTTACCAAAGCCAATTAACTTACAAACCTGTACGTCTTTGGAGTGTGGGAGGAAACCGGAGGAAACCCACACGTTCACAGGGAGAACGTACAAACTCTGCACAGACTCTTTCCACAGATTCTGTCGAAGTTGCTGAGTTTCCAGCATTTGTTCTTTTACTTCAGATTTCTAGCATCTGCAGGTTGTTTTCATATTGAAGAGAATCAGTAGCTATTGAATACCTTACATCATCTTACTACCCATTAACTAACTGGAAAACATGATCAGGTTGTGTTACAAGCAGCTGTTTTGTTTCTACATATTTTGCAAACACGGAAATTAAATTTGAGCCCTCTCTGATATCAAAGGTGAACCTGTAGTACAAATATCAATACAATTGACTTTTGCATGAACAAACCCACCCATACTCTTGGTTTTCAACAGAAGACCTAATACTTCAGTGCAGTTCTGAAGGAGTGCTGCATACATTGTTAATTTAAGACTCAGTCTCTTTCTTTAGGTGGAAAGTTAAGTTCTTAATAATTTTACGTCTACTGGGATATAGCACCTCATCCTTAAAACATAGATTTGCTGATAATTCACCTCATTGTTACATGAGGATTTTTCTTTTCTGTACAGAAAGGCTACTCACTGAGGCTACTGTCAATTCCAAAGCAATTTATTCCATGTGATAGCTTTTGTTATATTTCAAAGAGATAGAATAGAGATATAGTTCATGGAGAGAAAACAGTTCAATAACATTCAAAATGATTCAATTAGCAACAGAATTTACATAAATAACAGCATCAATTTTTTTTACCATCTATTTGTCTGCAGGTACTGTCATGACTTCATTTTAATCTTCTTGGTGTCTCGTATGGTAAAATATGTTCTCTATTAGTTTTGAGCTGTTACATTCTACCACTTGCTCACATCTCATTCTTTAGTGGGAAACAGATTCTTAACAAATCTTGAAAGGTCAATGAATATGGGCGACATGGAGTTGATGCCTCACAGCACCAGAGACCCAGGTTTGATCCTGACTACGGGTGCCGTCTGTATGGAGTTTGTACATTCCCCTCGTGTCTACATGGTTTCCCCCAGGTGCTCTGGTTTCCTCCCACACGCCAAAGATGCATGGGTTTGTAGGTTCATTGGCTGCAGTAAAGATTGTAAATTGTCCCTAGTGTGTGTAGATTCGGTGGGCTAAAGGGCTTGTTTCTGCACTGCATCTCTAAACTAAACTATAGATCAGGATCTCTTTAATCTTTTTGTACTTGCGGATTGTTCCAAGTATCCACGGTTAACATTGGCAGTGGGAAGACTTTTTATAAATGGGGGGATTTGCATTACAATTGGCTGCCCTCTCAACCTACCTTTCCCGCAGAAGCCTAAAATACTTTAAATCTTTTGGATGTTATCCATTGATTCCTTTTGTTTGCTTAACCAGTCCAACATGAAACAATTACAGTGGGTTTAATTGCACAATTGATCGATCAAAATGTTAAATAACGGGATTGAGCGCACAAATTGCACCAACTAAGGTTCAAACATACTTATATGGGTGGAAGATAATGTTGATTGCGATTTCAAAAATAATTAATACACTTCATTTGTTTGTGTTTCTTTAAGTAATAAAATTGCAGTAGATTGTCATGCAAAGACAACTTTCACCACTAATACTGCAGAGTATCTCACACATGAAGTCTTGTGCAAGGGCCTGGATAGAATGGATGTGGAGGGGGTGTTTCCATAGGGGGGGGGGAGAGCCTAGAGCAAAAGAGCATAGCCTCAGAAACATACTTTTAGAATTGAGATGAAGAGGAATTTCTTTAGCCAGAGAATGTATGGAATTCATTGCCACAGACAGCGGTGGAAGCCAAGTCATTGGGTATTTTTATAGCAGAGATTGATAAGTTCTTGATAAGTAAAAGATTATGGGGGAATGGCAGGAGAATGGGGTTGCGAAGGAAAAATAGATCAGCCACGATCGAATGGGCTGAATAGCCTAATTCTGCCCCTATGTCTGATGATAGATCAGCCATCTAAACATCCCCTTCACTGATGGTTGCTCTTGGAAAGAGATATTTGAGAACAGACCGTAGCAATTTGAAACCTGGCATGGATAACTCTCTCTTAATTGTTTTTAATTTGCCGATGATTCAGATGGAGCAATGGAATATTCATAAGGCACCAGACAGCTTTCTAATGGCTCAGTTTCAATGTTATCAATAAACAAGAGATGCAAAGCCGGGTGTTTTACTCAATAGGCATAGCTGATATTTTTTCACTGTTTGCAAAAACATTTCACATGTCAGCATTGTTCTTTCACTAATAATGAAGTTCCTGTGCTTATTCCAAGTCTTCCCAATATTCCCCATTATTTCCTAACAGCAGTTCCCCTTCAGACTAGCTGCAACTTAAGTTTCAGTCCCTCATGACTTCACTCCAACACTAAATTTTGCCTAGGTTTAAGAGATCCTAAGAATTGGGAAATGTTTAGTTTAATTTATTGTCGCCTGTACCGAGATCCAGTGAAAAGATTTTTGTTGCATGCTGCAGAGTAAGCCAAAAGACTGTACATGATTATTATCAAGCAGTCCACAGTGCACAGATACAGGATAAAGTGAATAATGTTTAGTGCAAGATAAAGTCCGATTAAAGATAGTCAGAGGGTCTCCAGTGAGGTAGATTGTAGGTCAGGACTGCTCTCTAGTTGGTGATAGCATGGTTCAGTTGCCTTTAACAGCTGGGAAGAAACTGTCCCTGAATCTGGAGGAATGAATATTCAAACAGCTGTTTGGGAGAGGAGAGAAGAGGGAATGCCCAGGGTGAGACTTGTCTTTGATTATGTTGGTGGCCTTGCCGAGGCAGAGTTAAATGTATATCGAGTCAATGGAAGGGAGGTTGGTGTGCGTGATGATCTGGGATATATGCATAATTCACTGCAATTCCTTGTGGTCTTGGGTGGAGCTGTTCCCAAACCATGCTGTGATGCATCCAGATAAAATGCTTTCTATTCTATGTTTATACAACTTTTTGTTTAGAGTTGTTGTCCAAGGTTGCATCATAAGAGGAAAAAATAAGAAAGCATTTTGTGCAAAAGCATTAGTTTAGTTTTTAGCTTAGAGACACACCATGGAAACAGGCCCTTTGTCCCACCGACTCCACATCGAACATCGTGTGTAGGAAAATAACTGCAGATGCTGGTACAAATCGAAGGTATCACAAAATGCTGGAGTAACTCAGCAGGTCAGGCAGCATCTCTGGAGAGAAGGATCGAGACCCTTCTTCAGACTGATGTTTGTGTGCCATTGTATGTTCGTTCTTAGTACCTGAACTGATGTCCAGCACTTTGGTCAACGTGGGTTGTTTTTAAATGTGCTATACAAATAAATTTGACTTGACTTGACTTGATGTCGGGGGGGGACGGACGACGACAAAGAAAGGATATTGGTCTACATCGGCGAGCGCTGTTCCAGATGTCAACTTCTCTACATCGGCGAGACCAAACGCAGGCTCAGCAATCGTTTCGCTCAACACCTTCACTCAGTCCGCCTTAACCAACCTGATCTCCCGGTGACTGAGCATTTCAACTCCCCCTCCCAGTCTGACCTTTCTGTCATGGGCCTCCTCCAGTGCCATAGTGAGGCCCACCGCAAATTGGAGGAACAGCACCTCATATTTCGCTTGGGCAGCCACCAGCGGTATGAACATTGACTTCTCCAATTTTAGATAGTTCCTCTGTCCCTCTCTTCCCCTCCCCCTTCCCAGTTCCCCCACTGTCTTCCTGTCTCCACCTATATCCTTTCTTTGTCCCGCCCCCCCTGACATCAGTCTGAAGGGTCTCGACCCGAAACGTCACCCATTCCTTCTCTCCAGAGATGCTGCCTGACCTGCTGAGTTACTCATTTGTGATACCACATCGAACATCGGTTCACTCTAGTTATAGGTTATCCCATTCCCCCATCCACTCCCTACACATTAGGGGAAAGTTACAGAAGCCAGTCAATCGACAAACTCGCATGGCTTTGGGAGGTGGGAGGAAACCCCAAGTGGTCACAGAGAGAACATGCAATCTCTACACAGACAGCACCCAAGGACAGCATTGAACCCATTGTAAGGCAGCAGCCCTACTAGCATTTGTTATTAAATATCCACTTAAATAACCAACAATCACAAATGATTTGTTTTCATACAGTTTCAATTTGATTGAATACAGTTGTTTGCACCCATTTCCGATCCTGCCTCGGTTTGGAATTGTATCAATTGAGCGCATTTTGTTTACAGTTTTGCAGAGCCCGATGTGATGATGGCCAAATTGAACTATCTTGTTGAAGGCTTGAACCTGCACGGGGTCAGAGCTTGGTTTAACCAAGTCAGTAATTTTCTATTGGACTATTATTGACAGTGGCTTCAATGGAGGGCTTCTTCACTTCTTCCCTGTAATTATTTTGGAAGTGGTCTTGTTATTTCCGGAAGCCTTGATGATATTTATAACACAGCCTCTGATGACTCAACACTCCTTCTGATTAGAACATAAAACGGTACAGCACAGGAACAGGCCCTTCAGCCCACAATGTCTGTGCTAAACCTACCCCAAAGATAGACACAAGATGCTGGGGTAACTCAGCGGGACAGGCAGCATCTATGGAAAGAAGGAATGGTGACGTTTCAGGTCGAGGACCCTTCTTCAGACAGAACCTACCTCAAATATGATTGTGCAATAAAATGGTAAGTTTGGCCAATAAGTAGTCAGTTTCGATTAATTCTTAAATTAATTCATACAGTTATCTCCGCTGATCGGGAAACCCAACAGTTATACCCAGTGTCTTGTGGCGGAAGCATTTTATAGGGAGGTTCCACATCTAGTGCCAAAGCAACACATCTCTTTATGGAACAGCTGGACAGTCTCTGCATTTCTGGTATGCTTGTTTCACTTCATACAAACAAACAAAATCTCATTTGGTGACCAAATACCACCATCTCATTTATTTGCCAAAGGGCTGCAATTATTTGGATCCTTTAAGGGAAAGCCTTAAAGGAAAAGTTAATTAATAATAATCAGCTGGACCATATAAGACCATAAGACAAAGGAGCACAAATGCTCTGCCATTTGATCATGCTTGATCTATTTTTTCCCACTCAACCCCATTCTCCTGTCTTCTCCCTGTGACCTTTGACATGCTTACTAATCAAGAACCTATCAATCTTTGCTTTAAGAATACCTGATGTCTGGGCCTCCACAGCAATCTCTGGCAATGAATTCCACTGATTCACCACCCTCTGGCTAAAGAAATATTTCCTCATCTCCATTCTAAAGATACATCCTTTTATTCTGCAGCTGTGCTCTCTGGTTCTGGACTCTCCCATTACTGGAAACATCCTTTCCACAATACAATATATCTTTATTGTCATTGTACAGGGGTACAACGAGATTGGGAATCACATCGACTCTATCTAGGTCTTTGGGGTAAAAATTATCACGGGGTAAACATTTTACATTGAGTGGGATTTCAGTGTGTTTATAGTTTTCAGAACCTAGCAACATACTGATTTTGCAAAATCAAGATGGTAGTCTGTCATAAAATCATAAGTTCTAGGAGAAGAATTAAGCCATTCAGCCCAAGTCTACTTCGCCATTCAATCACGGCTGGTCTATCTTTCCCTCTCAACCCCATTCTCCTGCCTTCTCCCCATAACTCTTGACACCCTTATTAATCAAAAACCTGTCAATCTCCACCTTAAAAATATCCATTGACTTGCCCTCCACAGCCGTCTGTGGCGATGAATTCCACAGATTCACCAATCCAACTAAAGAAACTCCTCCTTTCTAAAGGTACAACCTTTTATTCTGAAGCTATGGCCTCTGGTCCTACACTTTCCCACTAGTAGAAAAATCCTCTCCACATCTGCTCTATCCAGGCCCTTCACTATTTGGTAAGCTTCAGAGGTTCCCTCTTATCCTTCTAAACTCCAGCGTGTACAGGCCTTCAAACACTCATCATAGGTTAACCCAATAATTCCTGGGATCATTCTCGTAAACTTTCTCTGGACCCTCTCCAAAGCCAGCACCTTTCCTCAGATATGAGCCCCAAAATTGCTCAACAATACCCCAAATGCAGTCTGATCAGTTCCTTATAAAGCCTCAGCATTACATCCTTGTTTTTGTATTCTAGAGACCTTGCGAAATAAATGCTGGCAGTGCATTCAGCTTCCTTGCTACCAATTCAACTTGCAAATTAACTTTTTGGGAATCCAGCACCAGCATTCCCAAGTCCCTTTGCACCTCTGATTTCTGAATTCTCTCCCCATTTAGAAAATAGTCGAGGCCTTTATTCCTATTACCAAAATACGTGATTCCACACTTTGCTATGCTGTATTCCGTTTGCCACTTCTCAGCCCACTCTCTCAACCTGTCCAAGTCCTTCTGCAGAGTCCCTGCTTTCTCTACACTATCCTGCCCCTCCATCATCTGCAAACTTGGCCACAAAGCATTCAATTCCCTCATCCACATCATTAATATACAATGTGAAGAGTAGCTGCCCCAGCACTGAGCGCTGTGGAACTCTGCTAGTCACTGGCAGACAATGGGAAATAGCCTCCTTTATTGCCAGTCTTTGTCTTCTGCCATCCAGCCACCCTGCTCTTCATGCTGGTATCTGCCCCTCTGATACCCTGGGCTCTATTCTTCTTTCACATACGGCACCTTATCCAAGGCCTTCCGAAAGTCCAGGTAAACCACATCCACCGAATCGCCTTTGTCTAGCCTGCTATTTACTTCCTCAAAGAATTTCAACAGGTTCATCAGGCAAGATCTCCCTTTCAGAAAACCATGCTGACGTCGGCCTATTTTATCGTGTGCTTACTCATGTCAACCTTAACTCAGTCAATGGCAGATCTTGCCTCCGAGTCTGAGAGTAATGGATTTGGATGCGAGTAATAGGAAAGACCTTCAAGTGTGATGTTACATTGAGGCCCTGTTCATCCTCTTGGACTGATGATCTCATGGCACGGTTGGATGAGTTGTTGCGTTCCACTGATGTTCTCATCAATATTAATCTCTCCAACTTGCACGACTAAACAGATCGCCAGTTCATTTAACTCTTCTCTGTGAGAAGAGTTTGGTGCCTGCTTGACAAGCAAATACTTGTCTTAGAAGTGATTGCATGCTAAGATATTTGGTTTGGTATTTCCTGAAGATGCAAAAGGTGCTAATTTACAAATCCAGCTCTTCTTTTCTTTGGTGACTTGGGAATCAATCTTTCATACTTCTCTGGTGAAAGGATCCACCTGCCATCATGCAAAGATAACTTTAAAATCAAGCCACGTGATTGAGATTTTGATTAAATGTTGGATTTTTTGGTTTGTTTGGTTTAGAAAGAGAAACAATGCAAATGTATGGCTATCTTATCCACAAGGATACAATGCGCCATGAAATCAATGGAAACCTGTCTCTCTGGAAGTCACTTTAACTCTGGCCACTTGTGTCAGTAACATTCTGAAATCCTCTCCAACACCTCAGTGGTGGTCACCATCTTTAATGCAATTAAGGAGCACAGTTACAGAGTCGTAGAGCTGTACCACATGGAAACAGACCCTTCAGCCCACCTTGTCCATGCCAGCCAAGTTGGCAGACCATGCTAATCCCCTTCGCCTGCATTTGTCCCACATCCCTCCATGGGTTCAATTGAATAAAGGAGGGATTTCTCTCTAATCCCTTCCTGCTTTGACAAGAGGTTTGGCAAATAATACAGAAGGACTTTGAAGGGTATTTCAAATGCTTACTTATTTGAATTTGCGACAGGGAACCTAGGCACTCAGGCCCGTAGTGTGATAACTAAAGAAAGCTATTGGACGAAAAGGAACAATTTTCAGATCACAGCAAGACAACGAGGAGCAGAACTAGGTTGAATAGATATTAGGGTCTCCACCTTCACAACTTAAATACTTCAAATAAATTCCCCTCGGGTTATTTATCACAAGATCATGATTAATTCACTGAGTGCTATTGGCGGAACTTGTATTAAAGGCTGAGCAAAACACAAAATGCTGGAGTAACCAGCAGGTCAAAAAGCGTCTGTGGAGAACATGGAATGGTGACGTTTCAGGTCAGGACTCTTCTTCAGATTCAGACTCTGAAACAAACCCTCCATAGATTCCACCTGAGTTCCTCCAGCACATTAGGTTTTGCTCAAGATTCCAGCAGCTACCCTTTCTTGTATCTCCAGCTGTTTACTTTTTATTTACTAAAATAGAAGATAAACAAAGAGCACTAATATGGTCCTGCCACTTTCTACTTAGTTGGAGGTACATAGTTTTCATTATGCCTTGAATCCTACTTGATACTCCTCAAGTGAAGAGGAGGGTAGAAAAGAGGTTGCTCCCATCTTGCTGCTTGACACTTAGGGCATAACGCTAAATTAATTAAAAAATATATATTTTGAAATACCTCAGCTGCACATTGTCTCGTGTGCAGGAAGTCTTGTTGAACCACAGCCCTAAGAAAGAAGGGAAAGCGAGACTAACTGAATCGGCAGCAGGCAAACCTGTAGGGATTACGCCGTGCAATGAAAGACAATGGCTGGAGATAGCGAAGCAATTCCTCAAACCTTTAGACTTTAGAGATACAGCGTGGAAACAGCGTGGACTCACACTGAGTCCACACCGACCAGCGATCACCCCGTAAATTAGCACTATCCTACACACTAGCGACTCAGATCTACAATCTAAAATTTACAATTTTACCAAAGCCAATTAACCTACAAACTTGCACATCTTTGAAGTGTGAGGAAACTGGGGCTCCCAGAGAAAACCCACGTGTTCATAGGGAGACTGCACCCAAAGTCAGGATCGAACCCGGGTCTCTGGTGCTTCAAGGCAACAACTCTACTGCTGGGCCACTGTGACGCCCTTAAAACTTACTCATGATTTCAATTTTGGCAAAGCCAGAAATAGTGAGAGACAATAGTTTGGGGAGGGAGGGAGATTAGAAGGTCAGGCAACACAATGTAGAAGTGTGTAATGGATTCTATGTGCAAATGGTTTGAAATGGGTGGTAATGGGATCTTCTGCAGTTGAACAGGCAGGGTAGAATTGCAAGCTTTTAAAGTAGCAGGTGAAGATTGAGAACCATTGTTGGATAAGCTAAACATCATTAAAAGGTCTACCACATCCAATCTCCAGCATCTGTTAGATGGGAGCAAACTGTGACTTCTCATCTGATTGCACCTTAACGCTAGCTTTTGTCAATCTACACAAGCTGTACAACTCTTTCACTGTAGCTCAAGCTTGCACAGAGCTCAGCAGAGGTTCCACTGCACTCACATTTTCCTAGGATTTTATAGTTGGATAGTCAATAGCAACTGATGGTGACCTGAAGTTTGGCAACGGTATAAAAATGCTGATGGCACTGACCTGCAGGCCAATCACCTTCACAGTGCCTACGTGGCCACAAACACCACCAGGTTAAGCCACAGGTATACTCACTAAAAACTGTGGTTCTCTTGCCAGCTACTGACAGTGCCAGCTCAAGGTTGCAAATGGATAGCAGATGTACTTGCTCCAGATGATAAATGTTCTGTCCTGGTGACCTGTTACAGACTGAGCCATGAAATTGTTAAACAGGTTTCCAAGGCCATAAGAATGGGCTGGGATTAGCTAATCTCTTTCACAAGACTTGATTTACTTTGTACTCTACCATGAAATTGAAGTGCTTTAAAAGAAAACATCTCAAAGGGAGAGAAAAGTTTGCTGCCAATATTTTTTCTGGAATTTAGTATTTTCATAAGAATCTCACTTACGGAAAAAATGCCTCATTATGAACATTGCAGCAAAGAGGTATGCTGAACATTACACAAAGCCCAGCAAAAGGCTGCTGAAGAAGGCTTTCACCCAGAGAACCAGCCACAGGCTCCTTGCAAACAGGCATGCCCCCCCCCCCCCTTTCTGAACTACACCTGCGATTTACAGGCACTATCCCAATGTTTAAGAAGCACTTGGATAGGTACATGGATAGCATGGATTTATGGACTAAATGCAGCCAGGTGGGACTAGTGTAGATGGGGCATGTTGGTCAGTGTGTACAGGTTGGGCCGAAAGACATGTTTCCGCGCTGTATGACTCTATGATATCCATTTCATTTTTATAAATTAGAGGTAACTAGTCATCCAACTAAACATTGGAAGCGTGGGCATTCTCGGACCTGCGGCACTATTCCTAATTCTGCTCCTTTCACTTTCCCGTTCTTATCATATCATATCATATATCTACAGCCGGAAACAGGCCTTTTCGGCCCACCAAGTCCGTGCCGCCCAGCGATCCCCACACATTAACTCTATCCTACACCCACTAGGGACAATTTTTACATTTACCCAGCCAATTAACCTACATACCTGTACGTCTTTGGAGTGTGGGAGGAAACCAAAGATCTCGGAGAAAACTCACGCAGGTCACGGGGAGAACGTACAAACTCCTTACAGTGCAGCACCCGTAGTCAGGATCGAACCTGAGTCTCCGGCGCTGCATTCGCTGTAAAGCAGCAACTCTACCGCTGCGCTACATGGAATAAAAAAATCAACCAGATTTGTGAACTGGCTCCTAACGAGCAAACTTGTGCATAATTACCCCAAAGTCTTGCAGATTGACAATGGAAATGGCCAATTCTATATTTCCCCTAGTTTGGTAGAATGCACGGGAAGTGTACGGAGAATAAAATGGATTGGAGTAAGATTACTTGAATGGGTGCTTGTTGTGGATTTGGTGGACTAAAGTGCCAGTGCACATGCTGCATGATGCAATGTGTAAGAATAGCCAACTTACCAGAATGGGAAGACATTAGGACATGGGCTTTCGATAATATGGTGCCTCTTTACAATGTGCTTCAGTATGACCACCTAATCTAATGGAACACAAATACTGCCTAGCTGATGGCTTTACGTGCTACTCACTGAAGACCTTAAAGTTGTTCAGTCCAATATAATTCCCTCCAATGAATTTAACAGTTTCATGCAGGAGAAAAAAAAATCAGCCATCCATTCATTCTTTTCACTTCTTATATTGCTAAAATCCACAAATCCATATGTGGCAATCATCTGCTTCATTCATTATGTGTGTGTCCTGTGGAATTCCTCACGCTACCAAGTTTGTCGGGAAATAAATTTCTCCTGAAGTTGCAGTGTCTTCGTTATTTATTTGTAAATACGCCCTTTTTTTACTTGAAACGTTCCTGCCTTGCCTTTGGTATTGTGTTGCCATACAATACCTTCAATGTTATTAACCTGGGTATTTACCTAGAGTAGGGGAACCTAGAATAGAGAACTGGATGACATAGGTTTAAAGTGAGAGGGGCAAGATTTAATAGGAACTCGAGAGGAAGCTTTGGGTGGGTGTGGTATATGGAACGAGCTGCCAGAGGAGGCAGTTGAGGCAGGTACTATCACAACATTTAAAAGACATTGAACAGGTGCATGGATAGGAAAGGTTTAGAAAGATATAGGCCAAAAGGAGGCAGGTGGGACGAGTGTAGATGTGGCATCTTGGTCGTTGTGGGCAAGTTGGGCCGAAGGGCCTGCTTCCACACTCTATCACTCCAACCAGTGACCAAAACATTTGACCAAAGACAGCCGTCAACATTTGTATGTACCTCCACGAGCTACCTTTTATGTGTCTCACCCGTGCATTGAAAAGAGATGGCAACCATGTGTTGGACATTTCCTTTATCACTGACACATACAGAGGCTACTATTTTTCCAAGAGTTCCAATCATTGCCATGGGAATAATATCAGTTTCCTAGTTTTTGCTCATGAAGAACAATTTTGTAATAGAGGATTATTTGAACCTGAAAGGGCAAGCAGAGAATGCAAAATGTTTCTGATGGCTGGGAAAGAAAACTGTCACTTGAGACCAGCATGTTTGGAGAACTACACACTCACTAAGCCAATTTTACTCCATTTCTGATATAACCAGAGGGCCAAAAAGCAGAGAAAATTTATGAAATAAACCATATATTTATTTTTCCTGTTTAGTGGGTCAGTCCCAACTTAGCAGGCATAGAACAGTCCCTGGTTCTGGGCATCCACTAATTCAGATCTGTAGATACACACAGTGCTGGAGTAACTCAGTGGGTCAGACAGCATCTCTGGAGAGAAAAGGAAATATCACCCATCCCTTTTCTCCAGAGATGCTGTCTGACCAGCCGAGTTACTCCAGCACTTTGTGTCTATCTTTGGTATAAACCAGCATCTGCAGTTCCTTTCTACACAATTCAGATCTGTATGCTGACGTAACAAATTTCCACCTTTGATAGGACCCAAAATGCTGGAGTAACTCAGCGTGTCTCACAGCATCCCTGGAGAACATAAATATGTGATGCTTCAGGTTGGGACTCTTCTTCAGACTAACAATCTATAGAAGGATCTTAATCTGGAACATCACCTTTCCATGCTCTTCAAAGATGCAGTCTGACCTGCTGAATTCCCCTAGTATTTTGTGTCTTTTCTTGGTAAACCAGCATCTACAATTCCTCGTTTCTAAATTTGCACCTCTGTATCCTTTTTTCCCTTTTGTTGTTTTCAGTGGGGCGGCACAATGGCACAGCGGTTGAGTGGCTGCCTTACAGCACCAGAGGCCTACTTCGATCATGACTATGGGCGCTCTCTGTACAGAGTTTGTACGTTCTCCCTTGGACTGCAAGGAGTTTCTCTGCGTGCTCCGGTGTCCTCCCACACTCCAGAGACATACTGGTTTGCAGGTTAATTGATTGGCCTTGGTAAAATTGTAAATTGTCCCTAGTGTGTCAGATAGTGCTCGTGTATGGGGATCGTTGGTCAGTGTGGACTCGATGGGCCAAAGGACCTGTTCCAGAACAAGGGGTCACAGTTTAAGGTCCAGAACAAGGGGTCACAGTTTAAGGTCCAGAACAAGGGGTCACAGTTTAAGGTCCAGAACAAGGGGTCACAGTTTAAGGATAAGGGAGAAATCTTTTAGGACCGAGATGAGAAAGTTTTTTTTTCACACAGAGTGGTGAATCTGTGGAATTCTCTGCCACAGAAGGTAGTTGAGGCCAGTTCATTGGCTATATTTAAGAGGGAGTCAGATGTGGCCCTTGTGGCTAAAGGGATCAGGGGGTATGGAGAGAAGGCAGGTACGGGATACTGAGTTGGATGATCAGCCATGATCATATTGAATGGTGGTGCAGGCTCGAAGGGCCGAATGGCCTACTCTTGCACCTATTTTCTATGTTTCTGTGCTGTATTTCTAAAGCCTTAAGTAAAGTCTAAAGTTCTAAATATCATTCCTTTTATTTGGAACATGACGATGTAAAGTGACCTGTAATTTTTGGAATGGGGAGAGTACTTTGAACATCAAAAGCCCAGGTCATGGCTAGAAAGCAGAGCCAACCTCCCAGGTCACCTCTCAATTGTGTACTCCAAGAAGATTGTAAACATGTGTTTGACTTTATACACTTTCTTTGAAAGAAGTTTTAAATCAGTGGCATTCAGTAAGCCAAATGTTAAATGACAATGGAATAGCAACAAAAAAATAAAACCCCGCAGATGCTGAAAATCTGAAATAAAAACAGAAAATGGCAGAAATACTCAGCAGCATCTGTGGAAGGAGAAACAGTGATTTAGATCAATGACTGTTCTAATGAAAGATCATCAACCTGAAAGGTTAACTCTTTTCCTTTCTCCTCAGATGCAGAGTAACCTGCTGAATATTTCCAAAATTTCTGCATGAATTGGCAATTTACATTTCCCAGTTCTTGCCAATAAAACTCAAGGAGAAGATTTTATCTTAAGGAATACGCTATGGATATTTAAATTATCTTTAACTTAATCATCACTTTTGGCAGCTAAGATTGTCCTTTAGATAATCTTTCATATAACATGCACATTGAAGCTTGCAAGCATGCCAACATCACATTACAAAATGTAGAAAGGAACTGCAGATGCTGGTTTATACCAAAGATAGACACAAACCGCTGGAGTAACTCAGCAGGTCAGGCAGCATCTCTGGAGAAAAAGGTAACATTTTGGGTCAGGACCCTTCTTCAGTCTGAAGAAGGGTCCTGACCCGAAACATCACCCATCCTTTTTCTCCAGCTTTGCTGCCTGACCCATTGAGTCACTCCAACACTTTGGCATACAATTCTACTCCTTGCACAGATAATAACTAGATCAATTTTTAAGTAGCACTTTATTGCTGCAATTAAGAGCATCTAATGGAATCATACCCCAAAGAGCAAATGATTAATATATGGAGAAAGCTTTTCTTCGAAACAAGTTCCCCAATAGACAGCAGTGAATAGATAGCAAATATTAGTTTCAGGGCATCAGTTAAGGAAGGAATGTTGGCCAGAACAGGGGATGAACTTCCAATAGTATTGACAATGCATTATTAAATGGCTTCTATATTTAACAGAATGGGTCAACAACTCCTTGATTTAAGACCTCAGTTCTCCTTATATGGTGGACTCCTTCAGTATTGCACTGGAATACATGGACCAGATTATATACCCAGTGGGAGGTTTCAACATGGGTAATATCTAGTGATCCAAGCGAACACTGAACATAAACCCATGTCCTACCACAACAGCGTATGAAGGAACTGCTGGTTTAAACCGAAGATTAACACAAAATGCTGGAATAACTCAGCGGGCCAGGCAGCATTTCTGGGGAGAAGGAACGGGTGACTATTCGAGTCGAGAGCCTTCTTCAGACTGCCACAACAGGTAAGGTTAATACTGCAATGATTATTCTCTAATATAAGAAACAATTACGCTGAAAGAAAGACATTTTTTGGATAGTTTTCATCTTCCATTTAGGATACCCAAAGCACAATACAACCACTGAAGTACTGTTGGAGGGAAGCGTGGTAACTAATATAACATGGAACAATACAACACAGTGATGTGTCATTGAGCCCACAATGACTAACATGATGCCAAGTGAAATTAAACTTCTCTGCCTGCATCTGATCCATATTCCTCCATTCCCAGCATATCCATGTGCCTCTCTAAAAGCCTCTTAAATGCCACTATTGTATCTGCCACCACCATCCCAGGCAGGACATTCAGACTCCCACCATTCTCTATGTAAAAAAATTCCCCTGCACACCTCTTTCATATGTTACCAGTGGCACCTTAAAGCTAAACCCTCTAGTCCTTAACATTTCCACCCTGGGATAAAGATCCTGACTGTCTACCCTATCGAGGCCTCTAATACGTTTATATACTTCAATAATGGAAAGCAGACAAAGGGAAAGCTCTCATATAGTGTAATAGTAACACGTTAATCTGTTTTAAAAATACTGATTGCAGGATAAATACAGCCACTATTTACAGGACACTAGGAATAATTCTATGGTAGTTCATTTACAGCTTTGGGATTTTTATGTAGAGGTGTGGCACAGAATGGTTAAGCATCCCATTTGAAAGATGACATCTTTGACAATGCAATTCTCTCACACTATTACACAGCACCCCAGTATTTTAAAGTGAAGGGTGAAAGAAACCTGAGGGGTAGCTTTTAAAAAAAAACACAATAAGGGTAGTGGGTGTACGGAAAGAGCTGCCGGGGGCAGGTACTCTCATGAAGGAACTGCAGATGCTGGTTTAAACTGAAGATAGACACGCAATGCTGGAGTAACTCAGCGGGACAGGCAGAATATCTGGAGAGAAGGAATGGGAGATGTTTCGGGTCGAGACCCTTCTTCAGAGGAGAGGGATAAGGAAGTGTAAGGTGTGAAAACAGGTACTACTATCATAATGTTTAAGGATCGTTTGGACAGGTACATGGATAGGACAGGTTTAGAGGGATATGGGCCAAGCATGGGCAGGTGGGACTGGTGTAGATGGGGCATGTTGGTCAGCAAGGACAAGTTGGGCTGAAGGGCCTGTTTCCATGCTGTATGAATATAAACTGGAATGCCAACCTAGATGAAATATCATCACTCATGCAAGTACTGTATTGATTCCCTGCCTGCTTTCAATTATAAGTCACTCTCCAAAGTTTAAATTTATCATTCGAAATTAAAATTTGGGTGCAGAATTTCATCCCCCCATTTCCCATCCCCACCGACAATCGATGACATTCCCCACTCACGGTGGACAAGGGGGGATTTAGGGGCTGTGAACAGGTTTCCTTGGTGATTTTCCTGTATCTCCGGACTGCAGAATCTGTTCTAGTGTGACAGACACAAGTGCTCCTCGCCATTTGGCTCAAAATGTGCAACAAATGTGGAAGGGTTGGTGTTTTTTTTAAATAAAAGGTGGAGAAAAACGGGCAAGGCTGCAACAGTCTTGATAAGACCGAGTTCCTCGAGTTTCCAATGCAAATTCCACCACAGCAGGGCTACTCAGCTCTGAAAGGAAGACACTTACAGCCAGGCGCGACTAGACGAGGAGACTTATTCTAACTTTGGCTCTACTCATCCTTTGACTGAGAAGAGGGAGGGAGGGAGAGGGGCACAATTTCTGCTGAAATCTCTGCCCAGAGCCCCTTGGAGTGTAGGAGCCCCTTGCCTTGTTCATCCCCATGTTATCCAGTACCTTGCTACAAAACACACAGTCCCCCCAGACACAACTGGCGACCACTACCACGCCCGGCGGAGAGGCAGGTGGTGAAAGCAACAACAAAAAAAAAAATACATTAACGAATTGTTTTCCCCTCTTGGCATCAGGGAAGGGGAGAGAGGACGAGTGGGAGTTTGCAGGTTAGGTTAGGGTGAGGCTGTTTATTCCCAGGCTCCCAGCCCTGCTGTTCTCTCTCTCTCTCTCTCTTTCCTTGACCAGAGGTGTCTGGACGCTGTGTGGAGACAGACAGAGAGAGAGAGAGAGGGGGCTGGTGTCGGGGATCAGTGCAGACTGTCTGACGGCTCTCCCGGGCTGCCCTGCCCTGCCCGCACGGCTCTTACCTGCAGTCTCTCGCTCGCTGGCTGCCACATGCTGATGGTGATGTGCTGCCGGAGGGGCGCTGGTGACAGTGGGTGGCTGGGCTGGTGGGCTGGTGCGCTGGGCTGACCTGCTCGCTTCTCCTGCTTGCTGCCGACTGCGTCCCCTCCGGCTCTGTCTGTGTGTGTCTGTCTGTGTGTGTGTGTGTGGGGGGGGGGAGGTTGGACTGATGAGGCCGGCGTCTCCCTTCCCTCCCTCCCTCTCTCTCTCTCTCTCCCTCCCACACTCACTCACGTCCACTCACTCACGTCCACTCACTCCCACCTCCTCTGGCCACTCTGCTCTGCTGCAGGCGGGGACCCAGAGGCGGAAAAGCACAGTCTGATCCTCAATCCCATTTGTAGTTCGCAGCGCTGGGGGAAAGGGGGAGGTCTCTGTCTGTCTGTCTGTCTGTCTCTCTCTCTCTCTCTCTCTCTCTCTCTCTCCCTCTCCCCCTCTTTCTCTCCCTCCCTCCCCCTCTCTCTCTCCCTCCCTCTCTCTCCCTCCCTTTCTCTCCCTCCCTCCCTTTCTCTCCCTCCCTCTCTCTCCCTCTCTTTCCCTCTCTCCCTCTCTCTCTCTCTCTCTCCCTCTCTCTCTCTCTCTCTCTCTCACCCTCTTTCTCTCTCTCACCCTCTTTCTCTCTCTCTCACCCTCCCTCTCCCCCTCTTTCTCTCCCTCCCTCTCCCCCTCTTTCTCTCCCTCCCTCCCCCTCCCTCTCTCTCCCTCCCTCTCTCTCCCTCCCTCTCTCTCCCTCCCTCTCTCTCCCTCCCTTTCTCTCCCTCCCTCTCTCTCCCTCTCTTTCTCCCTCTCCCTCTCTCCCGTCGCCGCGGGTAGGCGCACACACAAACACATTAACTGCACGGTCGGTGTAATCAGCTTGCAGCCTCCTTCATGTTAATCCCACTTAAATGCCCATAAATAATGCACCGGGATTTTGTATCAAGCAGATCCCCCCAGAGAGTACGTTGAAGGTGTGACTGGGCCAGCGGGCAGTGGCCACATTCAGTGTCATCCCATCCCAAGAGAGAGAGAAGCGACTCCTGGAGTTGGGACCTTCCCAATTTGGCTACAGTTCGGACGGGCTGAGATGTGGCGGTCAGTCGCCCCCCTTACCCCGGTGTGGCAGGGATCAAATCCCAAAGCAGGCGAGAGAGGGAATAGAGATTCCAGGATATCTGTTGGGGTCATTGAGGAAGCATTAGTTATTTTTTCTCCATTTATCCGCGTTTCACGATAAACTGCAGCGACGCTCTGGCCTGGGTGCACTGAATGACCCCAGTACGTTGTCAGGCAGCTGGGTGGATCTAAGGGAAAGTAGACAGTGATGATTTTTGGTAGTAGCTTTTCACTAATTACATCCCCCCCCCCTGAGCCCGATTGAGAGCGAGACACGTCAGGAAACGGAGTAATCCACATGCCAGTGACACTCAGAACCAGAGAAAATTCACAAGGGCATTCGTTCCCCACCCCCCTCCCTTCCCCTTCTATTTCAATTCGGAGAAATACTATTGTTGCAACACAACAGCGGCTGGGGCAAACACACTAATATGTTATATCACGTCTCAACAGTGAATGTCGAACCCTGGTCTTGACACCTCGAGTTAGACTTCATTCTTAGCTCTCAGGGCTAAAGGAATCAAGGGATATGGGGAAAAAGCAGGAACGGGGTACTGATTTTAGATGATCAGTCATGATCATATTGAATGGCGGTGCTGGCTTGAAGGGCTGTCTTGATAGGCTTACTCTTGCTCCTATTTGTCCATGTTTCTATGACACCAAAACTGCTTATACAGTCGGCAAAAAAGACCCTGAAACATTTAGTTCGCTGGAGCTAATTGACTGGACTATTAAGATAAAGTATGAATCAGTTTCAAACTTTTCCATTCGCCGGTCCAGCACGAAAATGGGAAGCCTCCAAATCAAGCTTCAGGAATATTTTAATTCCAGCCATCACAGAGTCAACGTTTTCAAACTGTTTATTTGCTCTTTTACCTCTTCACTCACTTCCAGAATATACAAGGAAGTCAGTCTGTAGCATGAATGCACTTCTTAACAAAACACACAGAGGTAATTGGCATGTAAAGTGGCCTGCTTAATGTTTGCTCCTGTCAGGCTGGAGAGGGGGAATGGAGTCACAGAATCATAGAGTTATACAGCATGGAAAGAGACCTTTCGGACCAACCTGTCCATGCCAACCTAGTTGGCTTTCTGGGTTAGTCTCATTTTCCTGCATTTGGCCCTTATCTATATAAAAGGACACAAAGTGCTGGAATAATTCAGTGGATCAGGCAGCATCTCTGGAGAACACGGATAGAGGATGTTTCAGGTCAGGACACTTCTTCAGTCCTGAAACATCCTCTCTCAGGTGACATTGAGGCACACACAGTTGTTGCCTTTCAGCGCCAGAGACCTGGGTTCGATCCTGACTGCTGGTGCTGTCTGTATGGTGTTTGCACGTTCTTCCGATGGCCGTGTGGGTTTTCTCCGGGTGCTCTGGTTTCCTGCTGCATTCCAAAGACGTGCAGGTTTGTAGATTGTGTAAATTGTCCCTAGTATGTAGGATAGAACTACTGAATGGGCAATCGCTGGTCAGGGTGGACTTGGTGGGCCGAAGGGCCTGTTTCCACGCTGTGTCTCTAAACTAAACTAAACTCAACTCAACTCTCAGGCGGGGGTTCTGTGAGATCATCTCTCACTACTCCCCCTCTGCAATGTTTGCTTCAGTCCTGCTCTCTGTCCATATGTCTGTCAAACGTCTTTTGGGGACCTGTGGCTTGAATTCAACTACAAAAGCAGAGTTGGAAATGTGGTTAATTTCTCACTTATTGTGTCTGGGGAATGCTTACTTCCCGGATGTCAATTCAACTGAAATGAGGCAAAGTTCGTCACCACCAGGGCAAAATGCACAAAGAACAAGCAGCCATGGGTCCAAATTTGCCCAGGGTATTCCATAGGTGACAATTTACAAGCTTCTGAAGAGTTCTTCACACCTCAAGTTTCAGACCTCAAGACCGACAATTGGCATAAAGACCATGCATGAATGGAAGAAATTATTAGTCTGCTGTTTTCACTAATTGGCAGGACCGTTTCGATAAAATAAGAATTAGTTTCAAACTTTTCTGTTTGCTGTTTGAGCGGGAGCTTACATTTCATAGCGAGTCACGTCAGGCCAGGTTTATTGACTTGTGCACAAGTATGGTGAGGTACATGTACAATGAAAATCGTGTTGCAGCACCACAAGCACATAGGCTCAGACAACACCCAACGAGATAAATGATACATAAATTCTTCAAGTTTGTGCAAGGTATTCACAAAAGCAAGATATTAGTGCAATGATGCACAATTAAAAAACAAGTCTTTGCTGGTGCAAGAGGTGATCTAAAGTGTTCTGTTGCCAAAGTAGAATTACAGTTGTGCAGGTTCGTTTAAGAATCTGATAGTTGTAAGAAAGCACCTGTTCTTGAAGCTGGTGGTGTGGGACTTCTGTACCTCCTTCCCATTGATAAAAGTGAGAAGAGGGCATGGACTGGATGGTGTGATCCTTGAAGATAGATGTCACCAACTTGAGGTAGCGCCTCATTCAGATGCTTTCTATGGTGGGCAGGGCTGTGCCCATGAAGGACTGGATTAGGCCCACCACTCTTTGCAGATTCGTGTGTTCCTGTGCGTTGGAATTGCCACACCAGGCCATGATGTAACCATTCTTTCCACAGTGCAGCTTTAGAAGATCGTTGGAGTATTCAGTGACATGCCAAATCTCTTTAAACTTCTAAGAAAAAAGAGGGGCTGGTGCACCTTTTCATTGCCTACATCTATGTGCTGGGTCCAGCACAAGTCATCCCAGGTGTTAACACCAAGGATTTTGAAGCCGCTAACCTTTCACTGACCCACCAATGAAAACTATCATGTGGCCTTCAAACTTCGCCTTCCTGAAGTAAATGATCGTGGACCCTTGGTTTTGTTGTCATTAAGCAAGAGGTTGTTGTTGTGGCACCATTCAACCAACAGTTCCATCTCCTATACGCTGACTTATTACCACCCGTGAGTCAACCAGCAACTATGGTGTTGTTGGGAATTTATAGATGGCGTTGGAGCTTTGTCAAGTCACCCAGACTCGAGCTTTGTCGAGTCACCACATGGGAGTAAAGAGAAGATCAGGGGTTAATCGTACAGCTTTGAGGTGCACCTGTGTTGATGATAAGTGAGGAGATATTGTTACCAGCCAACACTGATTGAGGTCTGCTGATGAGGAAATCAAGGATCCAATGGCAAAGGGAGGCACAGAGGCCTAAGTTTAGTTTAGAGATACAGCACAGAAACAGGCCCCTCGGCCCACCGAATCCACACTGACCAGCGATCCGCGCACACTTACACTACCCTACATGCACTAGGGACAATTTAGAATTATTCCAAGCCAATTAACCTCCAAACCTGTACACCTTTGGTCTGAGGGAGGACACCAGAGATCCCGGAGAAAATCCACGCAGGTCACGTTGAGAACGTACCAACTCCATACAGAAAGCACCCATAGTCAAGATTGAACCTGGGTCTCTGATGCTGTAAGGCAGCAATTCTACCAGTGAGCCACTGTGCTGTCCACCGTGTTAGAGCTTGATGATGAGTTTGGAGGGAATGATAGTGTTGAACGCCAAGGTCTAGTCAATGAACAGCAGCCTGGCTTATGTGTTCCAGTTATCCAGATAGTGGTGGAGCAGCCTTATTCTCCGTTCAAATCTAGGCCTTAACTTATTGCAGTCTGCTTCCTAGCATCGGTTGCCATTTGACTAAAGCATGCTCAATATCAGCTAAATGCAGGGTTGCTTCTTTAGGTTTGTGCCTTGGTGCAACTACATGTACATCTACAATTCTGTAGAGAAAACCTACATTTATTCGTACAATCATGGTGTTCAACTGCACTATTTCATTAAATCCCTCCAAAAGATCGCAGGGTTACTTTGAACACCATATTGAATGAAGATCAATCTATCCTTGAAATCTGCACCCATGACAGCTTCAGAGTACAACAATGGTCCTCACGGTTTTATGCTTCAATGGTACTTTATTGTCACATGTACCAAGGTACAGCAAAATTCATTTTTGTTTACAGTTCAGTACGTATCACTATACATAAGCAGTTAGATACATCGTATGTAAGCATGTCAGATACAATGTACTACAAGTGTATAGTAGTAGTACATTGAGACAGTATACAGAGTTGCCAAATTTGGCGCCATTTTCAAGTCCAAGGGTGGTGGATGTATGGAACAAGCTGCCAGAGGAGATAGTTGACACAGGGACTATCCCAACATTTATGAAGCAATTAGACAGGTACATGGATAGGACAGGTTTGGAGGGATACGGACCAAATGCTGGTAGGTGGGACTAGTGTAGCTGGGACATGTTGGCCAGTGTGGGCAAGTTGGGCCAAAGGGCCTGTTTCCACACTATCATTCTATGGCTCTTTGACTCCTAGTTGTTATAGAGTGTAGAGTTCTTAACCTGACCATGAAGGCCCGTTGTCCTGGCAGTTCTGCATAGTCATTGGTGCCCTTCACTGCTGTGCCATTGCAGGTCGCTTACCATTCCGACTGACCCCCTCTTCACCGGTCCATGGGGAGAGCAGGGGCCGGGCTCGCTAAAGCTGGATCAGACAGTACCCTAGCTGTTGCTGTGGCCTTGGGTTGGCAAGCCCAAGGCGTTCCATCAGAACTGTCACTATCAAGCACTTAGAAATGCCAGAATTTCTGTAAAAAGAGCTCAACCAGTACTATATTCAGAAAATCCAGAAAACGTACAAAGACAAAGCCTCGGCCTTTTGGAATGTACAATGGGAGGAAGCTTAATCGCTTGCAATTGCAGGGGAGAGAATTGGAGATTTGATTTAATGCATCTTCTCTCTTCAACAGATTTAAACTATGAGCTCTGGAACTAAAGATGCTGCTGAGGCATTGAATATAGAACAGATCTCCATGTAACATATCATTTTATGTGATGATCCAAGCAAAGCATGACTGCAATTTATGCTTTGCTGACCCAGCCCACCTTCTTGATTCAGGGGTCAAGCAAATCTTTGCAGAGATGATTACTTTGTGGCGATGAGTACATTTGCTTGAAGAGCTGTAATGCAGTGAGAATATCAGCATTGTGCCTTATTTTCTGTGACAGTTTCAATAACTGGGAGCAATCCAAGCTAGAGTCCCAAACTCACTACACAGGCTGTGGTCCATTGTGGCAAGGTTCGCATGCCATAGACTTTACTTTGGACTTCAGAGACACAGCATGAAAACAAATACATTGGCGCATTGAGTTCGCGTCGACCAGCCCACATACACTACCACTATCCTACCCAAGTTACAATTATTACCAAAGGCAATTAACCTACAAACCTGTACATCTTTGGAGTGTGTGAAGAGACTGGAGCACCCGGAGGAAACCCACTCACGGGGAGAACGTACAAACTCCATACAGACAGCACCCGTAGTCAGGATCGAACCCAGGTCTCTGGCGCTGTAAGGCAGCGACTCTACTACTGAGCCAATGTGTCACCCTATAATGGGCTACAAATGATAATTAAACACTATTCACTGAAAATGAAATCGGCCTCAATTAGTGGCAATATTGCATGCCTCTCTGACGAACTCAATGCATCCCATGCTCTTTTTAAACAAAGGTCAATGAATGACAACATTAAAATATTAGGATGAATTGGAGACAGTGAAGATGGTGATCAACAATTACAGCAGGATTATAATCAGCTGGACAAGTGAGCCAAGTCCTGGTCCAGCCACATTAATTCTACGGCCAAAAAAAGCACCAATACCTCTACTTCCTCAGAAGACTAAGGAAATTCAGCATGTCTCCCATTCTCTTACTTATTTCTACCGATGTACCATAGAAAGGATTCAGTTGGCATGTATGCAGCCTGGTATGGCAACAGCTTTGCCTAAGACCAGAAGAAATTGAGAGAGTTGTGAACGCAGACCGGTCTATCACACAAACTAGTCTTCTCCTCACACCCCATCAACTCCATCTATACTTCACACTGCTTCAGGAAAGCAGCCAACATAATCAAGAACCACTCACAGCCCCAGTCATTCTCTCTTCTCAAGTTGGAATCTCCTGTAAAAGGCTTCCTCTTACCTGGGGCTCCTGTCATGAAGCCCTTGATAACTTGGGACATCAGTCCTCTTCAGCCTTCTCCCTCATCCAAACACTAGGCAGTGACCTGTGGCACCTAATTTGAATGGGCTTCCTGTTGTCTTTTTAGGTGTTTAATTTGGGGAATTAACAAGCAGCATGATCTAAAGAGCACTTTTATAACAACTAGTGGGAAGGTGTATATTCCCCAAGAAATAAACCACAGATGGATAGCTTTTGTTTAATCAGCTTCAATTGTGAGATAGCTTATTGCAATCTATATAATATTCCCCAATGATTTTGCAAATCCAGAATATATGCACGGTTTATTACATTTAGTAAAGAGTGTTATTTTCAACTTTCATCTACTGAATACAATTGCTTTCACAGGCTCTCGACGCTCCTGCATAAAGCATCACTTACATGCCAATATTTCTCTTCTCACTACAGCCTGTCACTAAGAGGTATTGCTGCCACTAACTGTCTTATTGACTCCTTTTCCCTTCTTTCCCCAGACCAAACGCATATCTACAAGCAGCAGGTATGTCTATTCCACAAGGACACTGGATCAATAAAAGTTCATGAACAAAACACGTTGATCCTGATGAATACTTGGTGAAGATTTCTTTTGGCAAACTGCGATCATAAGATAAATCCTGAGGCAAAGATATTTCTGTTCATCCTCACTCAGCCACCTAGAAAGGATTTACACTCTTTCTGTCACTGCATCCACTTGTTCCCTGGCTGCTCCCACAATTTCCATTTATTGTTCTCACTTGAACCCCCTGGTTTGCAACTAATTCTTAACGTCAATAGAGTGCTAGATCTTTATTACCTCTTTTAAAACATCGGATCATCTCTCAGTCACTTCTTCAGGTTATGAAGCCAAACCCGACAACTTATAACTCAGCTTCACTTGGGTAGGGAGAAGTCTGGTGTTTGTTTTTCTTTAAGTTTGTATGGTTATAATTTTAGGCACTGACAGACGTTTCCAATTAAAATAGTTGACATGTGTTTTGTATAACAACTTTTCCCTCAACCATGCAGTCTTAGCTCACATCCTCTTTAAGTCTTTCCCAACTCATTCTTTTAAAGGCACGAATGCCTTTCTGGAATCTACAGTAAGACCCAGCTCTGTTGAAGTGACAAATCACACAAAGTCTTCAACAAACTCAGATCAGACCATATGTTCATCAAAGTGTCCAGTCCTAACCATTGGATGGAAACCAAAGTTACTACTTGAATGAAGTTCATCGAACGGGTCTTTAGGAAAGGAGACAAGTGATGAATGATTACGTGGATTATATAAAATGCTAAATAGCATGGAAAGTTGGTCCTGAAAATATATTTCAATCAATTATTTCATATGAAGACCGGGAACTTGGGTCAGTTAATGGAGATGTCTTGAGGACAGTTCGCATTATGGTTGAGGAGGTGCTGGATGTCCTCTGGTGTAATAAGGTAGATAAATCTCCAGGGCCTGATCAGATATCTCAGAGAACACAGTAGGAAGCTAACGAAGAAATTACAGGAGCCCTGATGGAGATATATGAATCATTGGTAGATACATGTGAGATGCTGGAAGACTGGAGGGTGGTTATTGTTATGTCACTATTTAATAAACGTTGCAAGGAAAAGCCTGGGGACTGTAAACCAGTGAGCATAACATCTGTGGTAGATAAGTCACCGGAGTGGATTCTGAGGAATAAGATATATATGCATTTGGATAGGCAGTGGCGGATTTAGGATAGTCAACATAGTTTTGTACGTAGGAGATCGTGTCTCACAGATTGGAGTTTTTGAAGAAGTAACCAAAAAGTTTGACAATGGTAAGTCCAAAGACATTGTCTTTATGGACTTCAGCAAGGCCTTCTATAAGGTTCTGCATGGTAGGCTGTTCTGGAAGATTAGATCACATGGCACTCAGGGAGAGCTAGCTACCCAGATACAGAATTGGCTTCATAGAAGGAAGCAGAGGGTGATGATGGAAGATTGTTTTTTTATTCTGGAGGCCTGTGACCTGTGGTGTGCTTCAGGGATAGGTGGTGGGCCCATTGCTGTTTGTCATTTATATTAACAATTTAGATGAGCATGTGCAAGGCATGATAAGTAGGTTTGCAGATGACACTAAAGTAGGGGTATTGTAGACAGTGAAGAGGGTTATCAAAAATTACAGCAAGGTCTTGATCAGTTGGGCAAGTGGACTGATGAATGGCCAATGGAGTTCAAAGCAGTGCCGCTGCCTCGACGTGGAGGTTTGAAGGGATTCGGCATGTCCCCGAATACTTCAACAGAGTCACTGTGGAAAGTGTCTTGACTGGTTGCATCATGGCCTGCAATGGACATTCCAATGCACAGGCTGCAGAGGCAAGGCAAGGCAAGGCAAGGCAAGGCAAGGCAAGGCAAGGCAAGGCAAGGCAAGGCAAGGCAAGGCAAGGCAAGTTTATTTATGTAGCACATTTCAGCAACAAGGCAATTCAAAGTGCTTTACATAAAATATTAAAGTGCAATTAAAAGCAATTAAAAACAGTAATTAAAGAGAATAGAAAGTAAAAACAAGCTAAAATAGAATAAGACAGGTGTAAAATACAAGAATAAAAGTTACAGTGCAGTGTAAAAAATGAATAATTATTTGATTTAATAAAAGGCAGCGTCAAACAGAAAAGTCTTCAGCCTCGATTTAAAAGAACTGAGAGTTGCAGTGGACCTGCAGTTTTCTGGGAGTTTGTTTCATATATGTGGTGCATAAAAACTAAACGCTGCTTCTCCATGTTTAGTTCTGACTCTGGGGACAGAAACCTGACCTGTCCCAGACGACCTGAGAGGTCTGGATGGTTCATAATGTAGCAGAAGATCAGAAATGTATTTTGGCCCTAAACCATAACAGAGTGTTCACGAGCACAACACAGCCACCCCCTCCATCAAAGGTATCTACATGAGGTGTTGCCTCAAGAAGGCAACATCTATCATTAAGGATCTCCACCATCTGGGCCATGCCTTCTTCTCACTGCCGCCATCAGGCGGGAGATACAGAA
The DNA here is from genome assembly GCF_053455715.1 of Rhinoraja longicauda. Taxonomy (NCBI): domain Eukaryota; kingdom Metazoa; phylum Chordata; class Chondrichthyes; order Rajiformes; family Arhynchobatidae; genus Rhinoraja; species Rhinoraja longicauda. The sequence continues at coordinate 13,419,183 of NC_135965.1, read as the reverse complement.
GCCTGAACTCCCACACCACCAAGTTCAGGAACAGCTACTTTTCTACAACCATCTTGAATTGAGCTGCACAATACTAAGCATCTACCAATAATGGAACACCACAGACCACCTACGATACGATACGATACAAGAGAACTTTATTTGTTCTTTGGCTCTTTCTCTGGATGTCTCTGGGTCTCCTGCACTGTCATGGGCTTGATTTCTAATTGTGTTTTTGAACTGATCTTTTGTTTGCACACGTTTTTTACTATCTTGTATAATTTATGTAAAACTTATGATTTGTGCGTTGCCTGAGTCTGATGCTGCTGCAAGCAAGATTTTCATTGTACCTATCCATCACTGTACTTGTGCATATGACAATAAACTTGATGTGGCTTGATATCTTGAATAGCAATGATGGCACGCACGTAGGGTGCCTTGAAGGAATTATTGGGCTGGAATGTGGAAAGCTGAATCAAATGCATTTCAGCTCAGATATGGATTTTATAATGATTACGGACATTTCTCAAATAGTCATTTTGTCAATTTGGACAATTTACTGTCAACAACTTAAGCTATACTTATGAGTTTAGGTTATATTGACTTACCAATATAAATAATCATGACTTTTTAATGAATGTAGTCGAAAATAAAAATAGATTTTCCTCAACCTCATTTCAGACATTGAACATTGTCTCTAGAACTGTTGTGCTATATTGCTGAGAATTATATTTTGCACTCCGTATCTTTCCCTTTGCTCTACCTATTATATACTTGAATTTGACTTCATTGGATGTCTTTGGGTTGTAGACTTTGTGTTTAATTGAGATATTAACAAATTTAGGCTCTGAAATTTGCCTTGGATGGTGTTAACTACCTATTGTACTTGAGTTTAACTTGATTGCATCTATGTATAGTATTATCTGATTTGTTTGCATAGATTGCAAGACAAAGCTTTTCAACGTTACATGGTACACATGAACCAAAACCTAAACCTATATCTAAAAAGTTATTGGACGGAGATTTGCTTTGGGTTGCTGAACAATTGCTGTGAGGAAAAGTTGGCCAAACTTGTATTATTTACTCTGGAGCACAAGTGTTGAGGGGGTGACCTGATAGAAGCATGTAACATTATGAGAGGCACAGATGGAGTTTTTGCCGGGGTGGAATTGCCAAATACGAGAGGGCGTACAAGGGGAAAGGAGAGCATTTAAATGAGTTTTTAATACTTGGTGAAGTGGTGGAAGAAGAAATGATAGCAATGTTTAAGAGGCACTTAGACAGACACGTGACCAAGCACAACTGGAGGAATATAGATCATGGCAGGCAGACATGCACTTTAATATGGTATTATGGTCAGCACAGTTATCGTGGGCCAAAGGGTCCGTTAGTGTGCTGTGCTGTTCTATATTCTATGCTCTATGCAGTGCTGCATTATTTTGCCCTTGTCGGGTTCATCTCAATTAGAATCTAGCTTAATGATATGAGTCATCTTTATTGGCTTAGGGTTTAGGTTTAGGGTTAGATTTATTATTGTCACGTGTACCAAGGTACAGTGAAAAGTTTTGTTTTGTATGCTATCAAATCAAATCAGATAAAACTATGCCTAAATAGTATCAAGCCAAACTACAATAGGCAATTCACACCATCCAAGACGAATTTCAGGCCCTAAATAAGTTAATATCTCAATTAAATACAACGTCTACAACCCAAAGACAAGAGCATGGAACTCTCCAATTTCGGGTAACCTACATTCCCTCTGCCCCTTTCTCTCTCATCCTATCTACCCTGGCTCCCTCTCAATCTTTCTTCTTCCTCCAACCCCCAATCATACAATTTCTTCCCCCCCACCCATGAGATCCCCTTCACCCCCAGCTGTTCACTCTTCCCTTCCCCATCTGCTACCATCCCTCATTCCGTTTAATTCTTAGATTTTAAAAAAAAAAATTAGATTTAGAGATACAGCGCAGAAACAGGCCCTTCGGCCCACCGAGTCCGCGCCGCCCAGCAATCCCCGCACATTAACACTATCCTACACACACTAGGGACAATTTTTACATTTACCCAGTCAATTAACCTACATACCTGTACGTCTTTGGAGTGTGGGAGGAAACCAAAGATCTCGGAGAAAACCCACGCAGGTCACGGGGAGAACGTACAAACTCCGTACAGACAGCGCCCATAGTCAGGATCGAACCTGAGTCTCCGGCGCTGCATTCGCTGTAAGGCAGCAACACTACCGCTGCGCCACCGTGCCGCCGTTCTTCACCTTCTTTTCCTATCAGTTTCCAGCTTCTCATTCTCCACTGATCACCGCCCAGCCTCTGTCGCTGTCTCCACCCTTCCCTCTCCCACCTGATGTTATTTGCCAATCAATCCCACCTCACCTGATCCACCCATTGTTTGCCAACTCTTGCCTCAGCTGTCCCCTCACCTCATTGCACTGGCTACTTCACCTTTACTCTTTCAGTCTAAATGAAGGGTCTCCGACCCAAAATATTAACTGTCCACTTCCCTGCTGCCTGACCCGTTGAGTTCCTCCAGCTGCTCTCCTTTAGTTGTGAGATTCCAGCATTTGCTGTCTCTGATGCCACCCTAAACATAAAATGTGATGGAAAAACATCTTCTGCCTCTAATGTCAAACAGGCAATGTCAATTGGCAAGATAGACACAAAATGCTGGAGTAACTCAACAGGACAGGCAGCATCTCTGGAGAAAATAAATAGGTAACGTTCCGGGTCTTTTCAGATCTGAAGAAGGATTCTGACCCGAAATGTCACCTCTTCACAAGTAATGTTGGATTGAGCTGACAACGGCTGCAGTGTGCCATTTTAGTAATGGGATTAGGTGTTCATTCTCAGATGTGTCTTGGTTCATGCAAGTGGAGCTGTGAAAGCCAGCGTACGTGACTGTTATACTGTATGTCATCTGAGCTCTCTCAGGTGATTACATCTGAACTATGTTGGTGTCAAGGACGGGACCGTGAGATGGAGATGGTCACTCTCTGCCTGCATTATAATTTCACCTGGCTTCTCATAAGAAACTTTGCTCTATCATCGGGTCCCCATTACCCACTCAGTCACTGCTTCACTCTGCATGAGAAATGAGAACACAGGCATTGTGCAGCAACTCTGGCAGTATCATTTCTCATCCTCTTGTTCCTGCCCCCTTTTATCCTGTGCCCTACATCCATCATACCCAGGGCCTGCACACTGCTCATCCTCCAGCATCAGCTGCTGCCTTTACCCACCCAGTTATGAAGCCCCCATGCCTACTGGGTGTCTACAGCAAGGCATCTCTGGTCTGATGCTAGCACTAGAATCTCATTTTCAGATCATTTCCACAATGGGTTTGATGCTCCGTGCTGCTTTTTAGTTTTTTTTAAGTTTTAGAGATACAGTGCGGAAACAGGCCCTTCAGCCCACCGAGTCCTCACCGACCAGCGATCCCCACACATTAACACCACCCTACACACACTCGGGACAATATACAGAAGCCAGTTAACCTACAAACCTGTATGACTTTGGAGTGTGGGAGGAAACAGAAGATCTTGGAGAAAACCCACGCGGTCATGGGGAGAACGTACAAACTCCATACAGACAGCACCCACAATCAGGGTTGAACCCGGGTCTCCGACGCTGCAAGTGCTGTAAGGCAGCAACTCTATCACTGCACCACCGTGCATCAGCATTCAGCCTATTAGATACTGGTGACAGACAATAGACAATAGACAATAGACAATAGGTGCAGGAGTAGGCCATTCAGCCCTTCGAGCCAGCACTGCCATTCAATGCGATCATGGCTGATCACTCTCAATCAGTACCCCGTTCCTGCCTTCTCCCCATACCCCCTCACTCCGCTATCCTTAAGAGCTCTATCCAGCTCTCTCTTGAAAGCATCCAACGAACTGGCCTCCAATGCCTTCTGAGGCAGAGAATTCCACACCTTCACCACCCTCTGACTGAAAAAGTTCTTCCTCAGGAGCCAGAGGATTGTGTTTGTCCCCCAGGATCCACCCATCAGATACTGGAAACTGTGGAAAAGGTCGAGCTGTTCGATCTTGTTGAGGATAAATGAGTCATATGTAGCCACCAGGGATGTGGGGTTCACCATTAGGAACGCCTTCTACTGGATTTTCTAACCACCTGCAGATTGAAGGGTTGGGGAAAAAGTCTGGATTATTAAATTGAACCCCCATGGGCATTGAATGCAGTCAACGGGAAATCTCACTTTGTGGTAGTTAACTATGGTTCACTAAAATCAAAGAAGATAAAACCAACTCAGATTGAGTAGGAAGGGCTTTCGATCTGAAAAAATGAACTCTTTTTCCACAGATGCTGCATGACCTGCTGAGTGTTTTCTGCTTTTTGATTTTATTTACATTTTTCAGTAACTGCAGTTTTTAATTTCAATTTTCATCCACCTAGGCACAATGTGTGAATGATTAGGGTCATCGAAGGAATGAGGGAAACCCACAATTAAAGATATTACTCCTGGTGAACCTGTGGAATTTATTGCCACAGACGGCAGTGGAGGCCGTCATTGGGTATTTTTAAAGCGGAGAGTAATAGGTTCTTGATTAGTATGGGTGTCAAAGGTTATGGTGAGAAGGTAGGAGAATGGGATTGATTGTGAAAAGTAGATCAGCCATGATCGAATGGTGGAGTAGGCTTGATGGGCCAAATGGCCTAAGTCTGCTGCTGAGTCTTATGATCTTATTTTTTAACACTAGAATACAAGTGTGGAATACAAAACAATCAAGATCATTTACAAGAAGAAATATATGTTTAAACAGCTATACTATGTGGTTCGGGGCCCCATGCTCTACTCCCTATTCACACACAACTGTGTTCCTGCATTCGACACCAACACCATTGTCAAGTTTGCTGACGACACAACGGTGATTGGGCTGATCACCAACGGTGATGAAACAAACTACAGAGCGGAGGTGCAGAACCTGGCGGACTGGTGCTCTGATAACAACCTGTCCCTAAATACCACCAAGACCAAGGAGCTGATCATCAACTTCCGCAGGTCACGCAACGAGGAATACGCCCCGATCCTTATCAATGGGGTCAGTGTGGAGAGAGTGTCCAGCTTCAAGTTTCTGGGCACTCACATTTCGGAGGACCTCACATGGTCCACTAACACTGCTGCGCTGGTCAAGAAGGCACAGCAACGACTGTTCTACCTAAGAACACTAAAAAGGTCTGGTCTATCCCAACAGCTGCTGATGACCTTCTACCGCTGCACCATAGAGAGCATCTTAACACATGGCATCCCTGTGTGGTACCTCAGCTGCATGGAGGCAGAGAGGAAAGCTCTTCAGCGGGTAGTCCATGGAGCTCAGAAAATTATCGGAACACAGCTACCAGCCTTGGAGGGCATCTACAACACACGAAGCCTCAGAAAAGCCACCAGCAACCACAAAGACTCTTCACACCCCTGCAACAGTCTGTTCGAACTTTTACCATCGGGCAGACGATACAAAGCCTTCTAAGCCCGCACCTCCAGACTCAGAAACAGCTTCATCCCCAGGGCCATAGCTGCTATGAACCGGTCCTGCTGAGCCGGATGGTCACATCACACAGTGAACCAGCACAGATCTACTTGCACTTTATTCTGTTTTAAAACTGTTCTAATTTGTTTCATTGGGTTGTTTAAATTAATACTGACTAGCTAATTGATTTATTGCATCGTATGGGAGGCGCATTCCCAATCTTGTTGTACCCCTGTACAATGACAATAAAGATATATTGTATTGTATTGTGTTAAGTTGAAGATATCTGGCAGCCTTTAGTTTTTGAACTGCAAAATAACAATCATGGGATATAAAACATTGAACAGTTAACATCAATGTAAATCATTTGGTGGTCTTAAAGCCAAATCAAATTTAACTTGAATTAAGCTTATTTATCTTCACAAACACATCCTGTTTATTAAAATCAGATTTAGCTTTTAAACAAACTCACATAAAAAAAACAATAGGTAACAAGCAACTAAAGAATCTGTGACCAATTAAGGAAGAACTTTGGAAAATGTGTCGACTGCCTCCAAAGAGAAAGCAAGCATAAGAATGCAGAGGGAGCTTCTGGGATTTATTCTTCTCGGAAACTTCCCTTTGTTGGTAAGCGAGACTGTCCGTTTCCCACAGATCTGCCTTGCCAATATAGGCAATGATTGAAACTTCCATTAGATTGACTTATTAGTTTGAGATTGATTTAGACTTTAGAGATACAGTGCAGAAACAGGCCCTTCGGCCCATCGTGTCCACACCGACCAGCGATCACCCCGTACACTAACATTATCCGACACACTAGGGCGAATTTTTACAATTTTACCGTAGCCAATTAATCTGCAAACCTGTACGTCTTTGGAGTGTGGGAGGAAATCGGAGCACCTGAAGAAAACCTATGCGGTCATACGGAGAATGTACAAATTCTGTACAAACAGCACCCGTAGTAAGGATCAAAGCCGGGTCCCTGGCGCTGTAAGGCAGCAACTCTACCACTGTGCCACTGTACTGACCCTGATGGCAAGGGGGCACTTAAGTGTAGCATTAACTATGGCAAATGGTATCACCAATCACATTCTTAAGGGTAGGGGAATCAAGGACTGGAGGATATAGGTTTAAGGTGACAGGGGCAAGGTTTAATACGAACCTGAGGGGTAATGGTTTCACTCAGAGGGTGGTGGGTATATGGAACAAGCTGACAGAGAAGGTAGTTGAGGCAGATACTATAAAGCATTTAAAAGATACTCGGACAGGTTCCTATCATGGATAGGAAAGGCTCAGGGGAATATGGGCCAAATACTGGGGAATGGGACTTGCTTAGATGGGGCATCTTGATCAGCATTGATGAGTTTGGCCAAAGGACCTGTTTCCATGCTGTACGACTCTATGACATAGAAAATTCAGCCTTATTGATCTTAACAGCTCCCTCAAACAATTTTGAGTGATTAACATCACTTCACACGGTTCAAAATAATAACTGTGAACATAAAGTGTTTATTGAAAAAATAAGATTAAAATGATAAAAGCTGGATTGTATTGCTTACAACCATTACATTTCAGAGAAAGGAATACAATGCTAAATACACTTTCAATCAAAAGTTTATGGTTGCAGGGAAAATATAGACAGAGAAAATGATTTAACAATTAGCATTCGTACCCTTTGGATTTGGTCTTTCCATTTCTATCGACGTTTTAGATTTAAATTAAACAAGCAGTGGTAACAGCGGAAATCCTGAAAAAATAACCATTGTGCTTGATGAGATCCTGGATGTAAATGATCACACACAGTTGATGTGCTTCAATAGAAAGTTAATCAGCAAAATTATCAGATGACCATTTAACAGAGTCCAATTAAATGTCTTCTCCTTTATTTTGGTGGAAATGCTAAACCATTAAAAAAAAGAAATTGAAATAGGTGATTTAATACCTTCAGTAAAAGTGTTTGTCGGATAGGACTCTTGACAGCCACTTCCTAGCCTCTTCTAATGATAAAGCAATTTGCTAGCTGGAGATTTTAGTAATCCATTCAATTTAGTGTTTAGCTTTAGACTTTAGAGATACAGTGCGGAAACATGCCATTTGGCCCACTGAGTCCGCACCGACCAGCGATCAGCGTACACTACGCACTAGGGATAATTTACAATTTTTACTGAAGCCAACTATCCTACAAACTTGTACGTCTTTGGGATGTGGGAGGAAGCCAGAGCACCTGGAGAAAACCCATGTGGACACACAGGGAGAATGTACAAACTCCATACAGACAGCACCGTAGTCAGGATCGAACCGTGTCCCTGACACCGTAAGGCAGCTATTCTACTGCTGTACCACTGTGCCGCCCTAACAGCTATTGTGTTGCCAGGATTCATTACTGAAACAATTAGCAAAATAGAAATGGAGAGAAATCGGTGACAATGTTTTTGGTAAGTCATTATTCTTGTTTGTTCATGGTGTAAAAAAATCCAAAAGGGTGAACGAAGCAATAAACACACACACATTACCTCTCCCAATCAGAGTAGAACACATAAGTATGTTGGACAATCAATGAATATAGAAATAACTGGTATAGATCAGTGGCAGGTACCTCATGGACTATCTCGAATCTATAGTTGTATGTTCAGTGATATAAACCTCACCTCATACTCCAATGCAAAATAACTAAAGTTTAGGTGTCACGTTTTGGAAACATATTTAAGCATATGGACCCTGCAGAAATCACATCAATAATAGTTTAGTGCCGCTTTGTAGCATAGAAGCTAGAATTGATCCCCAACCTATCCTACATTGCTTGACTAGCAATAAGGATGTTTAATTAGCCTCGATGCCCTTAAACTAGTGATGTAAACTCATCCAGTGTTCCTTCTCTACAATGATGGGCAATGCAAAGACTGGGTTGAGATCAGTTGCAGAATATAATCCAGAAATTATATGAAGCGATTAACGCAAAAGGTTGAAGGCACCAAACTACATTTTTTTGATAAATCCAGGAACCAGTCTTTCATTTAAAAAAATTCCAAACCAAGTTAATTCAGTGTTTGACATGCTTGTTACATGTAAAGCTGATGGGAGAATCCAACTCCCTTTGGAGAAGCAGCTCTGCTACTTTGAAGACAATCAGTCTGAAGAAGGGTCCCAACCCAAAATGTCGCTTATCCATTCTCTCCACAGATGTTGCCTGATCCGCTGAGTTACTCCACCACTTTGTGTTTTGATCAAGATTTCAGCATCTGCAGTTCCTTGTGTCTCCATTTTATAGCTCTGTTTTACATAGACATAATGATCAGGCATGATCAAGCAAAAGGAAAACTGCAGGAGGAAGTCACAGGGTCAGGCAGGCATCTGTGGAGGTAGAGGGATCTGTCCTAAAGACTGGGTCTTGATCTGAAATGTCAAATGTCCACGTTTCTCCACAGATGTTGTCAGATCCATTGAGTTCCTCCAGTGGTTTGCTTTCTTTGCTCCAGATTACAGCATCTGCAGTCTCTTGTGACTCCAAAATTAGATATCACGTCTGTTTTACTCCTGATCACCAAGATGAAAATCCACCACCGGAAACAGAGTTTGATCTTGGCTAATTTTAACATGTATAGTCTTTTCTTTGACTGGATAGCAAACAAACAAAGGCTTTTTACTGTACCCAAGTACATGTGACAATAATAGACTACACTATATATAGGTGGTTTGATTTGCAGGTTATCATAAGATGTCTAATTCAGAGGGGAAGAGATAAATTAAATGCATCAAGATGAATTGCAAGTGGAACATTTGCATATGTGCACTTAATAAGGAATTCCTAAGCTGCTTTAAGATTAATGTTTTAATCTGCAAATGTAAAGTTGATTTCAGGTCATTTTAAAATCATTTTTAGTCTTTGTTTTCTGTGCAGAGTTTAAATGTACCTAAGCAAATGAACGTTAAAGTTTATAAGCTTCTTAAATAACTCGGGGAAACTTCACCATCAGTCTTCCTTTTAATGGAGTATTGATTTGATCTATTCATCAATGTAAATAACAGCTCACTTATTTTCAGGACATTCCTGAAATGTTTTGGTTGCTATTTTTCTTTCCGGTTAAGGGTTAATAACTACATCAGTTTCACGGAAAGGATTTTAATGGCATTGAATACATCACAAAATAACAGCAAGGCTCAAGAAATTGATTCTGGTCCAGCACAAATTTATCATTATAAATGAAATTAGTACCGATTATCATGCACCAGTGATTAGATGCACTGAAGAAATCACTTATGAAAGTCAATAACTTACCAGATATGACAAATAGAAGCAGGGCATTATTCGACGAGAATTGCAGCCGTGAGTTTGTTTTTTAGGTTGAAAGCAGCATCTGGGATCTTCTGGATTTATTTGCGTGAATGAAATGTTCCATTTTGAAGATATTTTGTCCAAATATCTTCAAAATATCTATAAAACCAAACTAGAGAACAAATGTGGAGACACACTTTTGCTAGTGAAATATGGTGAAATATTTGATATGGATTTCATTATCTAATCTCCAGCCTCCCTAAGAAAGACTGTCTCAGACAGGCCACTCTCAGACTGTTACCTCTATTGTACTAAAGACTTTTCTCAAGCATGGCCATTGAAGAGAGAGCCACCTTTCATTCTCTGAATAATAATCCTTTGTTACCTCAGCATAAATTTCTGAATCAGTTTACTGAGTAAATAGTACAAGATTTTTGATTTGGGCAGCACAGTTGGCACAGCGGTAGAGTTGCTGCCTTACAGCGCCAAGACCCGGGGGGGGAACTTTTCTCTTCCTCACGGCGCGGGGTGCGGCTCGGCTGCGGGGCCTAACATCGCCCGCTGCGGCTCGGCCGCTGGACTTTACATCCCGGTGCGGCTTGGCCGCTGAACTTTACATCCCGGTGCAGCTCGGCTGCGGGGCTTAACATCGCCCGGTGCAGCTCGGCTGCGGGGCTTAACATCGCCCGGTGCAGCTCGACTGCGGGGCTTTTCATCGCTGGTGCGGCTCGACTGTGGACTTGACATCGCCCGGTGCGGCTCGACCACGGGACTTAGCTGCGCAAGGCTTGGTCGCGGGCCTTTCATCGCCCGGTTCGGCCGCGGGACGTTTCAGCGCCCGGTGCGGGGACTGTGCGGGTCGGTCGGGGACGAGCTGTCTGTCCGTGGGCGTGGGGAAGAGAGTGGAAGTTTTGTTGCCTCCATCATAGTGAGGGGGTGTTTGGAGTCACTGTGATGGACGTTTGTGTTGGGGTTATGTGTCTTGTGTTCTTTTTTTTTCTATGACTGCTATGTAGTTTCGTTCGGTACTTCGGTACCGAACGACAAATAAAGCTCTGTTATACCTGTTATACCTGTTATACCAAGTACAGGCAAGCAAGACTAGCTTGGTTAAGCAACTTAGTCAGCATGGACAAAGCTGTATAGCTCGATTACTCCATGCTGTATAGCTAGGACTCTATAATTCTATGAATCCAGGTCAAAGATCTAGCCCCATTTCAGAGGTATTCAAAATATGCAGAGCAAAACCATTGGTACAGCTCAGAGACGAGGGGCACCTTTCTGTGACTCTTGCCCCCAGGAAGCACTGACTCATAGAGAGCAAAGGACAGAGAAACACACCCATAAAGTATAGACACAAGGAACTGTAGATGCTTGTTTACAAAAAAACGACACAAAGTGCTGGAGTAACTCAGCGTCTGCTCTGACCCTTTCTGTATAGCGCATCGGTGTTTTCAATCCAGTCCAGTTTATTGTTGAGGTAGACACCCAGGTACTTATAAGAATCCGCCCTCTCGATGAAGGGCCTGTTTCCATGCTTTATGACTCTATGCAACTCTTACAGAAGCTTTTGTTACAATTGGAAGTTGAAGATCATAGTGACCAAAAGCTGACCTGCAGTACAGACCATAGACCTGCAACAAGCCCTAATTTGTCAGTTATAGGCTTGTCATGAGTGGGCCTGGATAGGACATGCCACAATGTCGGGAAATCTATGAAATTCCTGGTCTGAACCCCTGTCAATTCTGGTCACAGGGCAGGAACATGAAAGTCTACAATTGAAAGTTTCATTAATGGATGGTAGGCAAAGTTAAAGCCTGCTTGTGATGCAAGTCAAGAGACAAGAATGTTTGTTTGTCATATCTTTTGGCAACGAAAGAATGAATTTCTTACTTGCTGTCACTTTATAGGCCCATTGATGCAATAACACACAAATAAATATACAATAATCAGGAAAGGAATAAATTAATAATCAGTATTAATAATCAGTAACACTAGGTAATCAGACCATAATAGTGCAAAGCTGAAGTATGTAGTGCAACCAAACCAAACCAAACCAAACCCCATAGTAGATCACAGTCACTGAGGTAAGGTTGTGTTTAGTGTTGCGCAGTGTTCCAGAGGCTGATGTTACTGGGAAGAAACTGTTATTGAACCTGGAGATCACAGTTTTCAGGCTCCTGTACCTCCCTTCCAATAGTAGTAGCATGATGAGAACATGGCCAGGTTGGTGTGGGTCTTTGATGATATTGGCTGTCTTTTGGAGGCATATCCTCCTGTACATCCCTTTGATGGCGGGGGAGGTCAGTGTGTAGCACTTTCTGCAGCCTACTTCATTCCTAGGCATTTGAGTTACCAAACCAGGCCATGATGCAACCAGTCAATATGCTCTCTACCGTACACCTGTAGAGGTTCAATCGAATATTTGCCGACATACCAATCTTCGAAGGAAGGAGGGACAATGATGAACTCACTTTGTGACTGTGTTAATGTGTTGAGCAATGTTGTTGAGTAATGTCTTCTATTGAGGCAGGGAAGGGATGGAATACAGACACTCTCTGGGGCTACCTGCAGGTGACAATGACAGGAATTTTGAGGGAAGGTTTTCATTAGCTGCCAACATTTACCACTAGTGTCACTCCCATGATCTTACCAGGTTGACTTAAGAAGCGTCCTCAAAACCTAAGAAGTTATCATTACAGCTACAGTTCTCGCCTTCTTCTCTCTTCCCAACCTCTCACACTGCCTGCACCTTTCTTCTCTCAACACTCACCTTCCCACTCACACATGCTACCTGCTTCTGGCTCCAGTAGATCTGGATTCTGTCTGCTTCACTCTCCCCCCCTTCTTCCTCTCTGATGTTCCATCTGCTTCTCTACCTCTCCATTTCCCCTCCGTCCTAGTCCGTCCCCCTGCTGCTTCTGATCTGTTGCCCGCTGGTCTCCCCAATGCCTGAACAAGACAGCTCATGGTGGAGCTCATGTGATGCTCAAACATTGCAGTGCAGAGCAGTGCAGTCTGAAGCTTTTGAATACTACAGAGCACCGCTGGAGCGATGCAGACAACAAAATCTCATGTTTTTTAATCTACTGGTAATGGTGGCCATGATTGAGTAATAATTGTCCCAGATTCAGAATTTTCAGCAAAATCAAATACTGCAGAACTTTAGTGTTAGAATGAGGATTCCATTTAGACCCAAGCAACATGATCAATGGATGATCAAGGCTTAGTTTCCAGGTTTAGCGATACAGCATGGAAACAGACCCTTCCCCTCACTGAGTCCATGTGGACTATTGATCATCTGTTCACACTGGTTCTACGTTATCCCACTTTCCTATCCACTCCCTGCACACTAGCGGCAATTTACAGAGGCCAATCAACCTACCAAACTGTGCATCTTTGGGATGTGGGAGAAAGATGTAACACCTAGAGGAAACACACATGGTCACAGGGAGAATCCGCAAACTCCACACAGACAGCACCCTAGGTCAGGTCCCCTGGTGTGTGAGGCAGCAGCTCCAGCAGCTGTGCCACTGTGTCCATGTGGAGCACCATGTCAACTGGTGTACCAGCAGAGACACACAAAGAAAATAATTCTAGCTGCTGATAACATTTGCATACCTTGGTAAAGAACAAACAGGGCTAGAATGGTGAGATAATTCTGAGCATAGAGCGCAGGGCTATTATATGAGTGGAGGGCTTGGCATTCAGAGGGGGTGATATTAGAGTCGGTAAGTGGAGTAGAGAAGTCAAGACGATTGTCATCTCACCGGCAGTTAGAGATAGAGATAAATAGAGATAGAGATAAACAGGGTCCAGACCTGAAATGTCCCCAAGCTTTTTCTCCAGAATTCGTTGCTACAGTAGGCTGTGGAGGCCAAGTCAATGGAGGTTGATTGGTTGTTGATTAGTAAGGGTGTCGGGTTATGGGGAGAAGGCAAGAGAATGGGGTTGAGAGGGAAAGATAGTTCGGCCATGATTGTATGACGGAGTAGACTCAATGGGCCGAATGGCCTGATTCTCCTCCTATAACGTATGAACATGAACCTATAAGATGATGCCTGACCACTGGGTTACTCCTGCACTTGGTGTCTATCAGAAGGGATATGAATTTCTATTCTTGATAATGGGATCGACACTACCAATTAATCAGCCCGTTTCACATTTCTACTCGGATTACGCAATAGGTTTTGTAAACAGGCCAAAGAAACAACAGCATCAATTGTGAGCTGAATATTAATGTTACATGTACACAACAGATGTCAGACACAGTTTTTACTCGCTGCACAAATTTCTATTCAGTGTAATCTTGAGTGCTGCCAATGGATAGTGAAAGGGTAGTTTGCACAAAGCAGCAGCGTCTCACACCAGAAGACAATCTGCTGTCAGCTGAGCCAGCTTAGGTTTAGTTTACTTTAGAGATACAGCCAGGAGACAGGCCCTTCAGCCCTCCAAGCCCAGGCTGACCTGCAATCCCCATTCACCAGCACTGTCCTACACACTAGGGACGACTTACAATTTCTACCAAAGCAAATTAACATACAAACATGTACGACTTTGGAGTGTGGAAGGAAACCGGAGCATCTGGAGGAAACCCACATGGTCACAGGGAGAACGTACAAACTGTGTGCAGGCAGCACCCGTAGTCAGGATTGAACCTGGGTTTCTAGCGCTGTAAGGTATCGCTTTGCCACCGGGCCGCCCTTCTCAACCTGTTATTCTTTCCAAGCACAACCCTCACTGGTGTTAGCAGCAGCACATCTTGAAATGGCACCTCAAGTCCCGCAGCCATATGTGTGATCATCAGAGTAAGTGGCTGTCAAAGGTCTCACCTGCAACCTGCATTTTTCATATTTTTTAAGATGAGAAGCAAACTCTGCATTAGAGCATTAGAGCCGTCAAGAGATCTGAACTGTAGGGTCCCCATTGGGACACCCATGTTGTGCCCATTGACCCTGCCAAAGATGTACAGGTTGCATAGGAAGACATTGAAGATGGTGGTTTACACAGAAGATAGATACAAAATGCTGGAGTAACTCAGTGGGTCAGGAAGCATCTCTGGAGAAAAGGAGTAGGTGACATTTCAGGTCGAGACCCTTTGTAGGTTTATTGGTAAATTGTCACGAGTGTTGGGGAGTGGATACGAAAGTGGGGTAACATAGATCTAGTGTGAACGGGTGGATAGTTCTTGTGTGTTCCAATTTTGTCCACAAGCTTCACAGACAACGATCACTGTATCTCTAGCACTTTTCATTGTACAAGTAATAGAAACAACCAACAGTTGCACGAATCGACAGAAAGTGCTCAACAGGTTCGCTGGAGCAGTTTTAGTTTTTTTTAGGGATACAACGCTGAAACAAGCTCCATGGCCCATCTGGTCCACGCTGACCAACGATCCCCGTATACTAGCACTGTCCTAAACACTAGGGACAATTTACAACCTTACCAAGCCAAGTAACCTACAAATCTGTACGTCTTTGGAGTGTAGGAGGAAACCGGAGCACCCAGAACAAATCCATGCAGGTCATGGGGAGAATGTACAATCTCCATACAGACAGCATCTGTAGACAGGATCCAACCTGTGTCTAAAAAGGCAGCAACTCTACTGCTGCGCCAGCATGCCTCCCTTCTTTAAACTCACACAGGATGGCAACCAGTACCTCTGGAAAGCATTCACCTTGGACTGTGAACAGAAAGGAATTTCTAAACCTCCTGGAGAAATTTCAAATGAAACCATTTTCTTAGCATAATTTGGAAAATTATGGTTAAGAATATAACCACACTAATTGTTTCACAGTTAAACTGCACTATGTGGGTTACATGGTTAGTTTTGAATAAGGTTTAGTTTTTTATAACTTTGATGCCTGTGTTTCTATTCTACAACACAGTGGCGCAGCGGTAGAGTTGCTGCCTTGCAGCACCAGAGACCGGGGTTCGATCCTGACTATGGGTGCTCTCAGTACGGAGTTTGTACGTTCTCCCTGTGGGAAAGATAGAGAAGGCCAGAACAAAACAGGGCCGGCAACAAATGAAAGGTGGAGTCCATAATGGCCCATTGTTGGCTGGGGAAGATGTGCTATCTTGTGGAACCTGTGGAGAAGTCATATCTACTTTCTATCAATTGCTGTGATTTGCAGGATTGAGTAAAGGGCAAGGCTGGAGACCTGAGAGGGAAGATAGATATTCTGGCAGTGGGTGCAAGGGAGGGTGGAAACCATTGAAGAGGGAGTGCTTTTGAGATTGCTAATGGAGGGGAGAAGGTCAGGAACTTGGACAATCTGGCCCATCATTTTAAGGGCCCGATGTTGATGATCTGCAGTTTCTGCTGTACTTGTTCCGCAATTTTATTTCCAGGGATTAGAAGTGCCTGCTAGAATCAAGTTGGGTTTGCTCCTGGCTACGGGTGCTGTCTGTGCGGGATTTGTACGGTAAGGTTTGCTGACAATTAAGTTGGGCACTGCACATTAATTTGTACCTGTTTAATTGCTTCTTTTTTTAATTTCCAGCTGACTGTTTCTCAGTTTAACCTAAAAAAACCTCTACGGATAAAAAGTATTTTTGTGGGTTTAAGGGGGACAATAATTCTCCCCAAGACTCCAGGGAGGTAACCCAGGTTTCTATTGCCTCCATTGTGGCAACTCCCCCCATCCCAACACCCAAGTTGTGCCTCAGCTGCTATTTTCGTGGCCACAGAGGCTTCACGACCACATGATATTGTACCAATCCAGAGATGCTAAACACCCACGGTATTGACTTTTGCATTAATGATATCCATGTGTTAAAACAGACTGGTGAATTGGTGGTTAAAATTATTCCAAATATAAATCTCCCCTCCTGTGATTGTAAATATCAGAAATTCACAAATATTACCGTACAAAGTTTGGTGCAGTCAGCCTGATTGATAAACAGTGGATATTAAAGTAAGAACTAGGTAAAATAAAAGACCAGCTGAAACCTTTCTAAAAGATAAAAGCTTCAAGGAATATTAACCACAAAATTCTAAAAGAAAGGCTTGTACTTGAGAAAATTAATTGATCTAAGTTACTGATGGGAGTGTTGGTCTTTATATCAAAAGGACTGCCATAAAATAATTTCTAAAAATGGGTCCCAACCTGAAACATCATCTGTTCATTCCCTTCCACAGATGCTGCCTGACTCGCTGAGTTCCTGGATTCAGATTCCGGCACCTGCAGTCTCTTGTGTCTCCATAAAATAACTTTCATGCTATTGTACCTGTGACATGGTAGAAATGGCCATAGTGCCAAGGAGAATGTAACACCAAGCGACACATTGATCACAGAGACAGGTTTTATGGAGCACCTTAAAG
This sequence comes from Rhinoraja longicauda, assembly GCF_053455715.1. Classification (NCBI taxonomy): domain Eukaryota; kingdom Metazoa; phylum Chordata; class Chondrichthyes; order Rajiformes; family Arhynchobatidae; genus Rhinoraja; species Rhinoraja longicauda. The sequence goes on along the minus strand of NC_135965.1, from coordinate 13,402,104 downwards.
ATGGAGAAAGAAGTGGAGAGGCAAAAAGAGAATGTGAGGACCTGAGAGCATGGACACCCGAGTGGGCGGCGATTAAAAGTAAGAACCACAGGAGATCAAAACAGGAAGAGTGTGGAGATCTCAGAGGGATGGGAGGTTGGAGGAAGCATAAGATCAGGGAGTCTCAAGGCTGTGGAGGGAATTTGAAAGCAAGGTTGAGAATTATAAGGCCAATACTTGAGCGGGAATTAGTGTGTCAGCAAGCTGTGGCTGTTGGACCTGGTCAGAGGATACGGAGAACACATTTTGGTTGAGATCACATTTATGGAGGATGGACGTTGGGAATCGGGCCAAGAGAACACTGGAGTGGTCAAGGTTAGCGGTGAGAACGACATCGACGAGGACACTAATGGCAGAGGAATTCATTGAAGGTCAAACTTGCGAACAGTAATTTAATTATCTTTGACTTTGTGATTTAATTCATAACCAAGTGATGCAATCTCAGCTGTGTGAAAGGAACGGTCTGCCAATGGAATTTGTAAGTGTTCAGGGTGGTGATAGAATTATTCATGGGTCAGGGACTTTTCCAGCATTCAACACGCACAAAGCCTCCTGCTCAGAGTGAGGAATCGTGAACCAGAGGGCACAGTTTTAATGTGAAGGGGAAAAGATTTTACAGGAATCTGAGAGGTAACTTTTTCACGCAAAGTGTTGTGGGTCTATGGAGCGAGCTGTCGGAGGAAGTATTTGAGGCGGGAACAATCACAACATATAAAAAACATTTGGACAAGTTGATGGGTAGGACAAGTTTAAAGGGATATGGGCAGAATGCAGGCAAGTGGGATTAGTGTAGATGGGACATGTTGGTAGGTGTGGGCAAATTGGGCCGAGGGGCCTGTTTCCACACTGTATCACTCTATGACCCTGTAACTGAAGCTGCCTGGTCTCACCAATGTACAACTGGAGGGAGCTAAGACATTAGCAGCAGGAGCATTGTGTCTGGATCGTGCTGATAGTGCAGAAGTGGTTCAATGATCTAACCAGGCCATGACAGGAAATACATTTGCTGGATCAATTGCATCATATCCTTTATATCCATTCTTACTGCATTCTGTGGCTGGGCAAACTAGATCACATCACTCGCCATGCCCACTCAACTCTCAGCAGCTCTCAGGCTTCACTTGCTAAGCATTTCACCATAATTCAATTTCCCCTTTGCCACTCACCCGATCCTTTGTGCAGTGTGTCATCCCCACTGAATCCTTCTCACCCAATAGAACTTAGAACTGTACAGCACAGGAACATGCCCTTTGTCGAGCATGATGCCGATACACTAAATCGCATCTACTGCACATGATCCAATCCCTGCATATTCAGTTGCCAATCTAAAGTCTATTAAATACCACTATTGTATCTGCCTCTGCCACCACCCCCTGGCAGCACGTTCCAGACACTCACCATCTTCTGTAATTAAAAAACTTGTCCAGCACATCTCTTTTAAACATTGCCTTTCTCGTCTTAAAGCTCTGTCCTATCGTCCATGGCATTTCCATTCATGCCATCAAATGTTCTGACTGTCTACCCTATTTATGCCACTCATAATTTTCTATCAGGTCTCCCTTCAACCTCCACCATTACAGGGAAAACAATCTAAGTATGTACAACTTCTCCTTGTAGATAATACCCCCTAATCCAAACAGCACCTGGTAGACCTCTTCTGCATCCCCTCCAACAGATGAAAATCGGAACATTGTTTACATACAGGCTTGTTCTAATCATCCTTGAAGAGAGGGACAAGCAAGAGCAAGGGACTGTCGCAGAGAGTCCTGCTACATGATGCAGAGGCCCTGAATCAAAGGCCTCTCAGTCTTGCTCCTTAATGCATTGCAGATAGTGATGATGGACTTACGAATACCACTGCCTTTCCTTTATCAAGAGCAACCTCTAAGAAGACCAGAAATATTACTTTGTGGCATCTAAATTGTTGTCTGCAGGACCTTTAACAATACAGCAAGTGTGACTTGACCCCATTCTTCTCTCTCCCTCACCCTTTGCCTCAGAAGATGCAACGTCACAGCATGTACCAGTTGCACTTTCTGGGGTCTACTTACAGAGTTAGTTCATTGACACTCAACACATGGGTATGAACACATGTGGCAGGGACAACCAAAAGTCTCATTGTCAAAGAACACATTCTTCTCTAAAGTTAGAGAGAACACATTCCTCTCTAAAGTTAGAGAGAAAAGCTGAACTCTGCCGAAGAAGAATGATGGAGGTGCATTGAATGCACTCCAGATTAGTGAAAGGCAGGTGGATTCTGACTCACTTGTCAACAGATCAACATTGCATGGGACTTGACTCGCTAATGGACCAATATTGCATGGGGTTGGACAAATGCTCACCATGGATAGAATAGCTTCAAAACTCTCCACACGGCCATACGGACTTCGAGCCCAACTTCCTTGCCACATTAAACAAGATCATAAGATATAGGAGCAGAATTAGGCCATTCAACCCATCGAGTCTGCTCTGTCATATAACCGTGGCTGAAGTATGTTTCCCTCTCAACCCCATTATCCTGCCTTCTCCCCATAAGCTTTGACACCCATACTAATTAATAACCTATCAATCTCCGCTTTAAAAATACCCAATGGTTTGGCCTCCTCAACCAACGGTACGAATGAATTCCACAGATTCACCACCCTCTGGCTAAAGAAATTACGCCTCATCTTCATTCTAAAGATAATTATATTATTGTGAGGCTGTGCCCTCTAGTAGATTCTCTCACTACTGGAAACATCCTCTCCACATCCACTCCATCTAGGCCTTTCATTATTTGATGGGTTTCAATGAGATCCCGCCTCGTCCTTCTAAAGTCCAGTGAGTACAGGCCCAGGACAATAGATGTTTTACAAGTTACTCTTCACTATGCCCCTGATTTCTACCGGTCAGCCATAGGAGTGAATTGGGACTGACCGAAGAGAGGAATGTTGACAAGAGAGACTATGTCAACAGTGTGCAAGATCTAACCAGCAAATGGTAATAATGAAAAATAATGAACTGAGACCACAGGGATCTTTGCATTGCTGTTAAGATGTTATTTTGTGTAAGAGCTTTATTGTTTCATTAAACATACAGCTTTGATGCATGGATTTACTGGAGCAAATCAAATACCAGTCTACTTCAGTCAGAGAACAGGCTAAGTTCAGCATGAGCAGTTTGGAAATTCAAGACACACATTACAGGTCAACACACCGATGAACAACCCGGCTTCCGCCCACCACAAAAAAATACAAGCTACAAAAGAGCACAAAAAGAGCAGTTTGTACAACAGCAGGAAAAAACGGAAGCTCATACTAAAGTGTGCAACTTGCATTAAACAACATTACTTCTTAAACCTCTTGCGGCTTTACTAGAGATGCACAGCAGTTTTCACGGTCCATGGACTGCTTCTGGTTTCATTACAATATGCAGTACTAAACTCTAGGCACCTAAAGAGAGAGTCTGTCAACATCCTCGGCTCTTGTTTTAAAAACAGTTAAGTTACTATTAATGTTAAAGAGTTGAATTCTTTTGCAGACTTTTGCTGTTTGGTTATAAGGAAATAGAAAGTGTAAATTGAACACCATTAGGTTAACATAAAAATAATCAGGCGCATTACATATTGCAAAGGTTCAGAGACAGTAACATTGTTCTTTCCTGGATAGCAATGTCAGAGTGCAACTATCTGAGCAGGTCTTCATGAGTTTATTAGAGCAAGCACCAGCTTCACAGTAATATGAAACTGCCCAGTTACTATCCTTTGTTTAATCTAATTCACATATGTTGATTGCTGGGTTTTTTTTTGTCAGTCCACTGTATGTTGTTTTGTTAGTGGGAGTATAGTTGGACTTAATTAATATGATTGGAGCTTCATTAACATCACTCAACCTTTTGCAACTTGCTTCACTCATAAGTTCTTAAATCATATGAGCAGAATTAGGCCATTCGGCCCATCGAGTCTACTCCGCAACTCAATCATGGCTGATCTAGCTTTCCCTCTCAACCCCATTCTCCTGCCTTCTCCCCATAACCCCTGACACATTTACTAAACAAGAATCCGTCAATCTCTGCCTTAAAAATACCCGATGAGCATCGAGCTCACTAGCTCGTCTCAGCCTGTTCCATTGTTAATGAGCCATTTTAACAGAGTTTTTAATTGATTGAAAATCTCAACAGAAGCAAATAGTTAATAACTAATAATTGTACGGTAATTGAATTTTCAAGAAGATTCCGATGATGAGACTTGCTCTTTAAGGTCAATTTACTAAAAGAAAGGGACCACAGTATGTAAAAACTAAGCATTCAGCAAAACACAATCAAGCTGGTTCTGATAATTATGAATTAAAGGAGTACTTCACCCTATCTAACTGTCAAATGCTTTCAAAGAAATTAGCATGAATTTGAATGATTTTTTCTGCATTCTAGTTTAAATAACTTGAGACAAAAATGTTGATTAGGAAATCTGCAAAGGAAGTGATACTAACAGAGTGCTAAATAAATGAGTATCACAAAGTTTCCTTTTTAAAAAAATGTTCACATGAATCAATTCTTGGGTCCACTCTGGTTTCAATCTAGTTAAGGTAACCTCAGAGAACATTACACAATTGTCCCACCTTCATTTCCTCATTGGCTCCTCTTCTGGTTACTTAATTTTATGACCGTTTCCAGTCATTGCATTTTGGACACTGGCTGGTCCACTTTAGACCATCTCAGTATCCACGCGGACCACTAATGTTGTGGACACACCCCATTATCAAGTTTTACAGTTCACAAGTTAGTGTTGCTTGCAAGCCTCCACATGCTCTACTCTCCCAATAAAATGAGTTCAAGAAATGAACTGTCAAAAACAAATCTAAATTCCTACAAACTTTGGTTCACAGAGACAGAAAAACACAAAATATACCAACAACCAATTTTTCAGCTTGGAGCTCTTATCATTTCTGAATAATTCACAATCTAATAAGATAAATATTTTTAAGATCAGTAGCCACATTGAAAACATATTTCATTAACATAGCGATTAGTTTAATAAACACAAACAATTCCAATTCAAGTATTCGGCATAAAACTATTTAAAATGATAAAACTACCAGAAAATGACCATTTAGCCCACAAAGCATATCTCTTAAATATTTCAGCTGTTTCCTGTCTTAAAAATATTTAGCCGGTGTGTGTGTTCTTGTGTATTTGCTTGTGTGTCAGTCTGTGTTTGCATTTTTTCTTCCTTTTATATGCCCATAAACGAGGAGCTGTGCTTTACAAATCTTTTGTTTTAATTAAAGTGACAAGTGGTTTATCATCAGGGCTGTAATCTTCATAGGCCACGGTGGTCGCATCGTACATCGCTGGTCTGGACTTCTTACCAAACCTAAAGTGAATATAGATGGAGAGAAGAATGAGAGACTGAGGATTTGTACTATAACATAGAGAACTTTCTAAATTTCTGTGGTAGCTGGGGAAACAGAGGATCACTATAATACTCCCTGTCAAAAATTTTAAAATCATTACAATCATTTACTTGACCATGTTGGGATTAATAATACGCCTTGACTAGAACATCATTGTGCTTTTCCAGATCTGTGGCTGGCAGTTATCAGTACCACTTTCTGGAATATGTGACTAGTGGTTATAATGGATTTTAAAATTGAAAAGGAAGTTTTGAGTTTAAATACCAGGAACGATGGACAAGTTTGTGCTATTGTGCAGGGCTGCGCTTGTTTCAGTATCCAACTGTTGTTCAAAACAAAACTGCCAAAAAGGCAGAAAATGGGCAGTTAGTTTAACAGCTATCATCGACAAAATGCTGGAGCCAATAATCAGAAAGGAAGTAGCAAATCATTTGGGAATGCTGAATTTAATTAAACCTAATCAATGTTATTTAATAAAAGGTAAATCATGTTTGGAAAATTTGCTTGAATTCTTTGAGGATGTAACAAAATGGGTTGGTAGATGGGAAGATGTAGATGGAGCGTATTTAGATCTCCCAAGGACATTTAGCAAGGCCCCACATATGAGACTTAAATGAAAAGCCCACGGTATCTGAGGAAGTGTGTTGGAATGGATTGAAAGCTGGTTGTCTCATAGGAAGCAGAGCATTGGAAGAAATTGTTCCTTTAGACTTGAAGGAAGTGATTAGTGTTGTACCCACAGGAATCACGTCCAGGACTGCAATTGTTCAATTTACATTAATGACCTGGAGGAACGAGCAGCATGTAAGGTTTCTAAATCTGCCGATGACAGGAAAATAGTGGTAGGGCATGTTGTCGTAGGGAGACTGCGATTCTGTAAGGGGATACAAATAGATTGTGTGAACGGTCAAAGGACTGGTAAATGGATTTTAACATAGGGGTGTGTGAGGTCAAGCACTTTGGTAGGACCAATCAAAAGGCAGATTAGGATCTAAATGGAGAGAGACTTCAAATGAGGGAAATGTAGAGGGGGTTAGATGTTCTTGTGCATGAATCATAAAAGATAAGCAGGAAGGTTCAACAAGTAGTTAAAAAGGCAAACAGCATTTTGACCCCTTCATTTGCAAAGGGGTTTGAGTTTAAGAGTAGGGAGTATTCACCGGAAATGCTATGTACAATTTTAGTCGTCTTGCCTAAAAAGAAATGTAACGTTGGGGGCAGTGGAAAGGAGATTCACATGGCTAATTCCTGTGACCTGGGTGTTATTCTATCACACTAAATAGTTTGCACCTGCATTCCTTGAAGTTTAGAAGAATGAAGGGTGACCTTATTCAAATGTAAATGGTCCCCAGCAAGCTTGACAGACTAGACCTACGGACGTCTTCATTAGTGAGAGTCTTGAACAAGGAGACTTAATTACAAAATAAGGAGCCAGTCATTTAAAGCTGAAGTATGTAGACGTTTCTCTACACAAGAGGGTGGCGAGTCCTTGGAATTCTCTACCCCAGTTTGTGGTGGAAGCCAGTCATCAGAAGTACAGACACTCCCCGACTTGCGTAAGGGTTATGATCTGTGGACTCTTGCTTAAGTCAGATGGTACGTAAGTCAGAAACAGAGGAGCTACGTGCGGGTTTACGTGAGTCGCCTATTACGTAAGTCGGGAAGAGCCTGTACTTAAAGTAGAGGTGGATAAATATATGATAGATTGAAGAATAGAGGGATATGGAGCAATGGCACAGAAGAGGAGTTGAGGCCAGCTTTTACATCAGCCATTAAATGTTGGGGAAGTTTTGAAGCACTTAATGCACTAATTTTCTTGTGTTCTTGATTCAAAATTTAAAGTTCTCTTGTTTGGGGTAAGTGAAGGTTTGGGCTGAACGAACATATTGCTGAAGTTGCTGTCATTGAGAGTCACATTACCTGGCGTGTCGGATTGAAGCTATTGCACTGCTGAATTCACTGTCGATGCTCCGGCAGTTGTAGAACTCTTCATAAGATGGCCTGGAGGAGCCCTGGTATTCAATGCGGCTGATGCGACAGATTCCCACAATCAGAATAATCAGCATCAGAACAAAGGCCACGCAGAGGGCCCCGATGATAATGTAGAGGGAGTGACGAGGCATGTTATTCAGACTCTCCGCCACCTGATCAGATTTCCATTCCAGGTCTGCATATAATCAGAGAGAGATATTCAAGGTAAAAACGTTATAGCGTCCCTTAAACGCTGGTAACCAGAGCAAGGGATACTGCAAATAGCACAACATTATACAACATTGCAAACGATGTTCTTTTTTAAGTGAGGAGAATTTAATTATGTTAAAATTCGGGATTTTACAAAGTATTTTGTTTTGTTAACTTACCAAATATGATGCAAAGATCATTACTATAGAATGCAAGTCGCTGCTGGAATTGGGGATTACAAGAGAACGAAGGATCATCTGGTGCAAGTTGGGGAAAAATCCAAGACAAGCAAATTCTCAAATCATTATTCTTAAACACTCTAACCACTCTAACCAGCGATTTGATTCTTTCCAGTAGAATGAATAATAAAGACATCTCCATCTTTCCTGAATTGTACCAGGCAAGGATTTAAATGTGGATAGTTTACAGTTCTTTTTGTTGACACATTAGCTACAGCCAGAAATTTTGCTCTTCCACAAAATTATAAAATAATTGTTATAATAAAATAATCAAAGAATTGGGCGGCACATTGGCGCAAAGGGGTGGCACAGCGGTAGAGTTGCTGCTGTCAGCGCCAGAGACCCGGGTTTGACCCTGACAATAGGTACTTGTCCTCATAGAGTTTGTACATTCCCCCAGTGACCGCATGGATTTTCCACGTGTGCTTGAGTTTCCTCCCACATTCCAAAGGCACACAGGCTTGTCGGTTAATTGGCTTCTGTGAATCGTCCCTAGCATGTGTAGGATTGTGCTAGTGTAGGGGGTTATCGCTGATCGGCGTGGACTAGGAATGCCAGAGGACCTGATTCCACACTAAGTCTCTAAAGTAAAGTAAAGTAAAGAAAACAATTTTATCTTCAGGAAAACAAAATGCTGGAGAATTCAGCAGCGGCTGGGGAGGGAATGGACGTTTCAGGTTGGAATCCTTTTTCGAACTTTACCTTTAGGATGAACCTGTCTGGGCAATTTCCGATGAGGGCTAAACAGATCAACATTTTAAGATACCAAAAGAGGATGTACTTACGGACATCGCAGTTAATTCCAACCCAGCCGTGTGGGCAGTGACAACTGTAGCCATTCACTTGGTCCACGCACGTTCCTTCATTATGGCATGGGCTGCTCTCACACTCATTTACATCGACCTCACATTCTTCACCTGCACAAGCAGAAGAACAGCAAGAATGTTGGTTAGATTTGGCATGGGGTTTCAGTACGTCAAACCTTCCCCTTGTCTGCTCAGTCATAGCGATTGGAGGTAACCACATTGACTGTAGAACCGCATTCTTTGGAATGAGGTTCGGATGAACCAAAGAGAAAAATCTGGTCAACATATAGTTCTGAATTATTCACCATGGTCTCTGAGAAAGGACTAAATCTCAAACTCCAGGGACGAATGTGTTGGTGATGCATTGTGCAGTCTGAGACATTTGATTTCCATTGAAGATAGACACAAAAAGCTGGAGTAACTCAGCGAGACAGGCAGCATCTCTGGAGAGAAGGAATGGGTGACGTTTCGGGTCGAGACCCTTCTTCAGACTGGTTAGGGATAAGGGAAACGAGAGATATAGACGGTGATGTGGAGAGATAAAGAACAATGAATGAAAGATATGCAAAAAAGTAGTGATGATAAAGGGAACAGGCCATTGTAAGCTGCTTGTAGGGTGAAAATGAGAAGCTAGTGAGACTTGGGTGAGGGAGGGATAGAAACAGAGAGGGAATGCCGGGGCTAGCTGAAGTGAGAGAAATCAATATTCATACCACTGGGCTGTAAGCTGCCCAAGCGAAATATAAGATGCTGTTCCTCCAATTTGCGTTTAGCCTCACTCTGACAATGGAGGAGACTGAGGACAGAAAGGTCTGTGTAGGAATGGAAAGGAGAATTAAAATGTCCAACAACCGGGAGATCAGGTTGGTTCAGGTGGGCTGAGCGAAGGTGTCAGCGAAACGATCGCCCAGTCTGCATTTGGTCTCGCCATTGTATAAGAGTCAACATCTTGAACAATGGACACAGAAGATGAGGTTGGAGGAGGTGCAAGTGAACCCCTGCCTAACCTGAAAGGACCGTCGGGGTCCCTGGACAGAGTCAAGGGAGGAGGTATAGCGACAGGTGTTGCATCTTCTGCGGTTGCAGAGGAAGGTACCTGGGGAGGGGGTGGTTTGGGTGGGAAGGGATGAGATAACCAGGGAGTTGCCAGGGAGGGAATGGTTTCTGTGGAAGGCGGAAAGGGATGGAGATGGGAAAAAGTGGCCAGTGGTGGGATCCCGTTGGAGGTGGCATAAATTTCTGAGGATTATGTGTTGTATATGATGGCTGATGGCATGGAAGGTAAGGACTAGGGGGACTCTGTCTCAGTTGCGACTAGGGGGAGGGGGAGCAAGGGCAGAGCTGTGGGGTACCGAGGAGACACGAGTGAGGGCCTCGTCTATGATGGGAGAGGGGAACCCCCATTCCCTAAAGAATGAGGACATCTCGGATGTTCTAGTATGGAACAACTCATCTTGGGCGCAGATGCGGCGTAGACGGAGGAATTAGGAGTAGGGGATAGAGTCTTTGCAGGAAGTAGGGTGGGAAGAAGTGTAGTCGAGATAGTTGTGGGAATCAATGGGTTTGTAATAGATGTCAGTCAATAGTCTAAGTTGGACCTCTTGGGAATGTCAGTATTTTCTTGATGGCAGAAGTAAACTGGTCAGAAATCAAAGAACGGAAAATTACTGCTACAACAACAGGAACTAAAAGGCACAGTTGTGCAAATAACTAGAAAAGTCGGGGTGGTACAGAGCACAGCAGTAGTGTTGCTGTCTTACAGCGCCAGAGACCTGGTTTGATCCTGATTAGGGGTGCTGTCTGTACAGAGTTTGTACTTTCTCCTGTGACCACATTGGCCTTCTCCGGGTGCACTGGTTTCCAGCGACATTCCAAAAATATACAGGTTTGCAGGTTAATTGGCTTCTGTAAAGTCTAAATTGTCCCTCGTGTGTAGGGTGGCACTAGTGTACAGAGTAATCATGGGTTAGTGCGGACTTGGTGGGCTGAAGGGCCTATTTCCGCACCGTATCTCTAAAGTCTTAAATCTAAAAGTCTAAAAGACACATTTGGATCTTAAAAGGGAATAACAAGATAGAATTGTATGAAGAAGCAAGGAACTGCAGATGCTAGTTTACAAAGAAAAACAAAGTGGTGGAGTAACTCAGGCTGCATCTCTGGAGAACATGGATAGGTGACGCTTTGGATCGGGACCCTTCTTCTGACCCGCTGGGCAGGGGTACAGTGCACCTCTGCTAAAAAAGCCAAAATAAACAGCTGGGAATTTTAACTGGCGGGAAATTTAACAGCAGCCGCTCCGGCACCTAAAACATTAGCACTGCAACACTGCCGTTGGATTATTCCAGCACTTTGTCTTATTTTTTATTGTATGAATATTGATTTCTGAAATAAAATCACAGTGGCAATCCTATCAGAATATCAAAATTCTGATTTGAATTCATTTCTGACCTCTGTTTCTCTTGCCTGAGCATCACCCAGACCGTGATTTGATCAGCAGTATTTCCTACTAAGTGCTGCTTCACAACAGTATTTCCTCTTGTACTAAGGCCGAATATACAAGAAGCAGCTGTTACTGTTAGTGCTGGAAAACTACTCACTGAAAGTTGTACACAATGTTACCACTGAGCCACAGGATAAAAACATAATGGAAGAACATAAAGATAGTAATGGGATTAGGTCATTGGACCCCTTGAGACGCCTGAGTCTGCAAGATCATGGCTGATTTTCTATCTCAGTACCATCTTCATGTCCTATCTTCACAGCTGCCTGGGATAGAAAATTTCAAAGATTCACCACTATCTGATGGGAAAAAACTTTTCCTCATTTCAATTCTAAATGACCCGACCCTTATTTTGAGATTGTGATCATGTGTTCCAGGCTGCTCAGCAGAACAAAACAGCCTTTCATCTCGACTCTGCTGATACTGCTTAAGGTGAGTGGGGAGAGATTTAAAAGGGACTTCAGGGGCAACCATTTTACAGAGGGTGATGTCTACATTGAACGAGCTGCTAGAGAAAGTATAAGAAAATAACTGCAGATGCTGGTACAAATCGAAGGTATTTATTCACAAAATGCTGGAGTAACTCAGCAGGTCAGGCAGCATCTCAGGAGAGAAGGAATGGGTGACTTTTCGGGTCGAGACCCTTCTTCAGACTGATGTCAGGGGGGCGGGACAAAGGAAGGATATAAGTGGAGACAGGAAGATAGAGGGAGATCTGGGAAGAGGGAGGGGAAGAGAGGGACAGAGGAACTATCTAAAGTTGGAGAAGTCGACGTTCATACCACTGGGCTGCAAGCTGCCCAGGCGAAATATGAGGTGCTGTTCCTCCAATTTCCGGTGGGCCTCACTATGGCACTGGAGGAGGCCCATGACAGAAAGGTCAGACTGGGAATGGGAAGAGGAGTTGAAGTGCTCGGCCACCGGGAGATCAGATTGGCCAACGCGGACCGAGCGCAGGTGTTGAGCGAAGCGATCGCCGAGCCTGCGTTTGGTTTCGCCGATGTAAATAAGTTGACATCTGGAGCAGCGGATGCAATAGATGAGGTTGGAGGAGGTGCAGAGAAAGTGATTGGGGTGGGTATAATTACTACATTTGGACAGACTATTTGGACAGATAGATGAATAGGAAAGGTTTAGCGGGATATGGGGCAGGTGCAGGCAAGTGGAGCTAGCTCAGTTAAGCAACTTGGCTGGCATGGCGGGTGAGTTGGGCCGAAGTGCCTGTTTCTGTCCTGTGCATCTCCATAACCCTAACCCAGTCACCCCTCATTCTCTCCTGTTAGGACAGATACAAAACCCAAGAACCAGACTGGTGAATCTTCGTTGCACTCCTGTTTTGCAAGTATATCCTTGTTTAAATGGGAAGACCAAAGCACATTAACCCAGGAGTGAATATTTGGGGCCCAAGCACCAATCCTGGGACACTCCAGTTGTCATGGGAACCTGAGGAGGACCTGTTTATTCCTACTCTTTGTTTTCTGTCTCTTTCTTTCTTTCTTGCTTTCTTACCAAACTCTCAATCCATGCTAGTATCATGGACTTGTTTTCTAATTGCATCTTGCATTAATGTCTTGTTTTTTTAACACTCCTTTCCTTTTCACTGTCTTTCAGAAACCCTGTAATTTATGTGTATATGAAGTTTTAGTGTGTTGTCCGCGTCAATGTGCCTGTGATGCTGGCACAGTGGCACAACAGTGGCAAAGCTAGTAGAGCCTCTGCCTCGCAGTGCCAGAGACCTTGGTTCGATCCTGACCTCAGATGCTGCCTGTGTGGAGTTTGCACATTCTCCCTGTTACCGCACGGGTTTCCTCCGGGTGCTCCAGTTTCCTCCCACATCTCAAAGACGTGCGGGTTAGTAGATTATTTTTTTTAGATTTAGAGATACAGTGCAGAAACAGGCCTTTCGGCCCACCAGGTCCGCGCCGCCCAGCGATCCCCGCACATTAACACTATCCTACACCCACTAGGGGCAATTTTTACATTTGCCCAGCCAATTAACCTACAAACCTGTACGTCTTTGGAGTGTGGGAGGAAACCGAAGATCTCGGAGAAAACCCAGGCAGGTCACGGGGAGAACGTACAAACTCCGTACAGACGGCGCCCGTAGTCAGGATCGAACCTGAGTCCCCAGCGCTGCATTCGCTGTAAGGCAGCAACTCTACCGCTGCGCCACCGTGCCGGAGGCGCAGCGGTAAAATTGACCTCGGTAAAATTGCTCCGAATGTGTAAGGAGTGGATGAGAAAGAGGGATAACATAGAATGAGTATGAACACTAGGCAGCAGCGACTCAGTGGGCCAAAGGGCCCAATTCCATGTTGTATCTCTAAACTAAACTCATCCTACTGGTGTATATGCTAATAAACTCAACTTGACTTCTATATTACCCCTAATTCCATATGCCCTAACATTTTTCATTGAGCATATTTATGGGATTTCATCAGAGGTTTTCTGAAAATCCAAATACACCATACTTTCTGGTTCCCTCTCATCTACTCTACTGGATACAATTTTTAAAGAATTGCAATGGATTAGTCAAATATGATTTCCCTTCAATAAATCTACACCAATGATGCTTTAATTTTGCTGCTTTCTAAATATCGATAAAATAGTGTCATACAGCAGGGAAATAGGCCAATCGGCCCACCATGTTCACATTGAACAGTGGGCACTGATCTGTATTAATTTATCATCCAGTAGTGGGCCTGTAGCCTTCAGTGTCTGGGCGATTCGAGCGTCGTCTCAACACTTCTTAAATACTGCTAGCAACTCTTCTTCCACCATGTTCCCTGCCAATGCATTCCAGGTGGTGAAACATTTCATCCTTGGACCCCCCTTGGATCCATTTCTCCTTGGATCCCCTTGAAACCTCCAAACCCTTACCTTAAATCTGTGTCCAGTAGTTTGTTTCACCTCTGATAAGTTTAGTTTAATGTAGAGATACAGCGCTGAAACAGGCCCTTCGGCTCACCGAGGCCACTCCGACCAGTGGCCCCCGTACACTAACACTTTCCTGCACACGAGGGACAATTTACAATTTTACCAAAGCCGATTAACCTACAAACCCATCTGTCTCTGGAGTGTGGGAGGGGACCGGATTGCACCCAGAGAAAACCCACACGTCACAGGGAGAACGTACAAACTCTGTACAGACAGCACCTTTAGTCAGGATTGAACCCGGGTCTCTGGTGCTGTAAGGCAGCAACTCTTCCGCTGCGACTCCCTGTTCTCCTCACCGTGGTGTTCATAATTATATTCATCTCATTCATGTCTCCTCTTAACTTCACTCTTGGGAAAACAGACCTAACCTTTCCAGTCTCTCCTCATAACTGAAATGCTCTAACCAAGACAAGGTCTCAGTGAATCCCGTCTTTTGCCTCTCCCGCGCCGTCAGATCGTCATATCACATCCAGTGTTCATAGGTTCATAAGTTCTAGGAGCAGAATTAGGCCATACGGCCCATCAAGTCTACCCCGCCATTCAAACACAACTGATCTGTCTTTCCCTCTCAACCCCATTCTCCTGCCCTCCCCATAACCCCTGACACTTGTACTAATCAAGAATCTATCAATCTCTGCCTTAGAAATTTCCATTGAAGGCCTCCACAGCCGTTTGTGAGAATAAAATCCACAACTGTACCACCTCTGACTACGGAAATTCCTCCTCATCTTTCTGAAGGTACATCCTTCAATTCTGTGGCTACGACCCCTGGTCCTAAACTTTCCCACTGGTGGAAACATCCTCTCCACATCCTCTTGGTCCAGGCTTTTAACTATTCGGTAGGTTTCAATGAGGTGGCCCCTCATCCTTCTAAACTCCAGCGAGTACAGGCCCAGTGCAGTCAAACACTCATCATATGTTAACCCAGTCATTCCTGGGATTATTCTCGTAAACCTATTCTGGATCCGCTCCAGTGCCAGTACATCCTCCCTCTGATATGGGGCCCAAAATTGCTCACGATACTCCAAATGCGGTGTGACCTGTGCCTTAGACATTACAACCCTGTTTTCATATTCTAGTCCTCTCAAAATAAATGCATTATGGATTCCAACTTTTTCCCCACAAGTTTCAAATTCCCCTTTCACCAAATGTGAATTCAAAAGCACGTTGATGATGCTCTGAGCATCTGGAAAGGGAATGGGAGGAATCTGACTGCGTTCAATTTGTTAATGATAGTGCT
The DNA here is from genome assembly GCF_053455715.1 of Rhinoraja longicauda. Taxonomy (NCBI): domain Eukaryota; kingdom Metazoa; phylum Chordata; class Chondrichthyes; order Rajiformes; family Arhynchobatidae; genus Rhinoraja; species Rhinoraja longicauda. The sequence goes on along the minus strand of NC_135965.1, from coordinate 13,386,772 downwards.
GCCACTACATTGGCACAACAAAGCAAGGATTCTTGTCGCTGGCAATTACACACTGCAGCCAAACACAAATCTTCTCCAGAAACTATCAATTAATTGGCTAACTATAATATATCGTTCTTTCTGTGCCCGTACTTCCTGGCACCTGAAGCACTACCAAGCCATCTGGTTGCTACTCTGTACTAAAAACATTTTTAGCGTTTACATCATTGGAGTCAAAAGATGCATGTTATGTAGAGGGCATGTTATTAAGTCTGATCTGTATTGTAAGTTATACAAATACCATGGCTGAGAGTGTCCACTTTGGTCATGAGTGGCCCTGCAGTGCACATATTGCGCAGAGAAATTATGCTCGTTGTCAGAAGTGAGTTTCCTCCCTTAAGTAAGAACTAAGTGTAAAAGGATATGATCCTGGGTTGATGGACGATGGGTGGAAGGAGGCTCCTTTGGGGCAATAAATACCAGCATTTTATCGTTTAGTTCACTTTAGTTTAGTTTAGAGATACAGCGCGGAAACAGGCCCTTCTGCCCACCGAGTCCGTGCCGACCAGTGATCCCTGTACACTAGCACTATCCTACAAGGGATGATTTATAATTGTACCGAAGCCAATTAACCTTCAAACCCGTACGTCTTTGGAGTGTGGGAGGAAACTGGAGTACACGTAGAAAGTCCACACGTACAAACTCCATATAGACAGCATCCACAGTCAGGATTGAACCTGGGTCTCTGGCGCTGTAAGGCAGCAACTCTACTGCTGCACCACTGTGCCGCCCTTGATCCTGGGTCGATAGAAGATGGGAGGATACTCCTTTGGGGCAATAAATACCAGCATATTATAGTTATAAAAGCTGCTATTGACAGGCACACTTGGTCAGCAATTTATAAAATAATTCTTTTAATTTTGCATTTAAAATAATTTCTGGGACTAAGAAGTGATAATCTATTTCAAAATTGTTGAAAATTACTTTATCATATAAAACATTTTTATTCAGTCTGGTACAGAAAAGGTGAGAAACTTAATTTTAAACAATTCAAATTACTTTGAAAATATAATGTAATAACATTTGCCGGTTGTACAGTAGCCGGTTTATGAGCACATTATATTTTTGACAGCTTTCTGAATGGACCTATCAGTATCCCTTGATACAAAAATGACATAACTTTATAACTCTATAAAGTACATAAATGGGCATCCTTATTGGAAACATGCAATTTGGCCCGGCAATGTGGTTAAAAATGCTTGTGGCCTGTTTCTGTGTACTTCTCAACGTCTATAAAAGACTGCTAAAAATGCATTTCCACTTAGCTAATTTACTCTTGAAATTCCTTCTTTCCTTTCCAGGGTCCATCCTTCCCCGGGTGAATTAGGCTGAACAACACAACCAGCTGGAAGCTAAATTGTCTCTTGATTCAGTCACAGCCTTTCCTCCCCAGTGCGTTCACCTCGTCTGGCTTCTGTACTAGCTAGGCCCAGGTGGATTTCACAACCTTATTGTGAATAAACCACAAGGTGCTGGAGTAACTCAGCAGGTCCTGCAGCATCTCTGAGGACACGGATAGGCGTAATTTTGGGTCGAGACCTTTCTTCAGCCTGACGAAGGGTCCCAGCATGAAACATCACCTACCCATGTCCTCCAGAGATGACCTGCTGAGTTACTCAAGCACTTTATCTTTTATTCACAACTCCAGCATCTGCAACTCCTTGAGTCTCCATCCCTTAGGGTTAGGGTTAGGACTAGGAGTATACAATGAGTTACATTCCAATCAGAGAAGCACAACACATGACTTGCTGCTATGATGACACTGAGAATCGATTGTTCAGTTTTTGATAAGCATTGTGTTAAAATGTCTCACAATATTGGGGTCGTGTAATATCGCAGATGAATACTTATTTTCTACTCTTTACACTGAGCAATGTATTGCAGATCCTACATAGGAATATCAACTTTTCTCAAATACTAGAGGATGTAGTTTTAAGGTGAGAGAGGGGATATTTAGAGAAGATGCGTGGGGCAGTCTTTTTCATGCAGTGGAATGATCCGTCAGGCGGTGGAAGCAGATACGATAGCGGCATTTAAGAGGCTATTAGAGAGGTAGATGAATGTACAGGGAATAGAGGGATGTGGATTACATGCAGAGAGAGGAAATTAGTTTTATTTGGCATCATATTGGACACAGACATTGTGGGCCAAAGGGCCTGTTACTGTGCTGCACAGTTTTATGTTCTCAATAACCACGACAATATGAGATAAATTCTGGCCAGTCTTAGATTCTTATTCCTTTAGAATTGGACCATTACCCAAAGATAATGGTTTGCTTGAGGGAGTTGTTAATAATAAGCATGAAGTTGTAAAAGTGAATTATGCTCTGCCTGTAATAGTCAATGTGCACGTGCTAGGGATATAATTCTAGGCAATATCCAATAAATCTGAATAGATATTAGATTTACAAGAATGTTGCCAGGACTGGAGGGCCTGAGCAATAGGGAGAGGTTGAGTAGACCAGGACTCTATTCCTTGGAGTCAGGAGGATGAGAGGTGATCTAATAGAGGAATAGATTGGGTAAACGCACCGAGTCTCTTGCCCAGAGTAGGGGAAATCGAGAACCAGAGGACGTAGGTTTAAGGTGAGGGGAGAAAGATTTAATAGGAATCTAAAGGGGTTACTTTTTTACACAAAGGGTGGTGGGTGTATGGAATGAGCTGCTGGAGGAGGTTGTTAAAGCAGGTACTATCGCAATATTTAAGAAACATTTAGACAGGTTTTGAGAGATATGGGCCAAACGCAGGCAGATGGGACTAGTATAGGTGGAACGTTGGTCAGTGTGGGCAAGTTGAGCCAAAGGGCCAGTTTCCACACTGTGTGACCCTATTGCTCTATATTGGTCTGTTATTAAGAGATGAGATCAGTACAGTTGTTAAAAATAATTTTCGGTCAGAAAATCAAAACTTCTAATTAGTTTGAATAATTAATAACAAGAGAAGAATGCCACTAGTAATAATCCAAAGGCCACTGAAAGCAGTAATACTAGAGAACAAAATATACGTCAGGAAACAATGGTACTGCGATAATCATGGACAACCTTAACTGTCATATAGATTGAACAATTGAAATCAACAAAGATGACCTTGAGGACACTTTCATAATGTGTATTTGGGACATTTTGTATCTGGTCACTTGAAATGAGGAATGTTTAATTAATAATCCCAGAGTAAAGGAACCTCTTGGGATGAGTGTCACCACATGATAGAATTTCATATTCAGCTTGACATTGGGATGTAATAAAAACGAACAGCAGATGCTGGTTTATGCCAAAGGTAGACACAAAGTGCTGGAGCAATAGCATGTCAGACAGCATCTCTGGAGAAGATGGATAGGTGACATTTTGGATAGGGACCCTTCTTCAGACAGTCGTCACCTATCCATTTTCTCTAGAGATACTGCCTGACCTGCTGAGTTACTCCAGCATTTTGTGTCTATCTTTGACATTGAACCTTAAACGTATTTTAAACAGAAATAAAGGAAATTCCATTGGTATGGAGGCAGAGTTGGCTGGGAATATAGATGAAAAGAAAGTGACTGAATAAGAAGGCATTAAATAAGGAGCTGCTTCATAATTATCAAGAGATTATATCCCGTTGGTGTGCAAAGACTCACAAAGAAGAATTATCTACCTGTGGCTAATCATGGAAGTTAAGAATAATAATAATAATAATAATAATAATACATTTTATTTATATAGCGCTTTTCATATACTCAAAGACGCTTTACAGAGATTTTGAGAACATAGGGAAATGAATAAATAGATAAATAAGTAAATAAATAAATGAACAGAGAAAGGAGACAGAAGGTGAGGTGACCTTCAGTGGTTGAAGGCAGTACTGAACAGGTGAGACTTCAGCGATGTTTTGAATGTGGTGAGTGTGGGGGAGTCTCTAACGGTTTGGGGTAGTGAGTTCCATAGGGTGGAATGACTTTCAATTGACAGTAAAGATGTTGTGAAGTTTAGTGGCAGGTTCAAAGAATGGAAAAATTAAAGAAACACTTAAGGATGACTGTAAAACAAGAAAAAAGAATTAATGAAAATAAGCCAGCAGGAAATATATAAAATCTGACAAGAAGAGCATCTACAAGCAAATAAAAAGAGATGAGGTAAGGTAAGCATTGGTTTATTTGGAGACTGACAATGGGGAATTAAGAATGGGAAATAAAGAATTGTCAGAGATTCTGAACAAATATTGTGTACTTGTCTTTAGAGTGCAAGAAACTGAAAGCATTGCAATAATAATAGAATATCTGTGGGTTAAATAGAAAGTGAAATACAAAAACTATTACAATCAAGAGGGAAAAGCTATTAGATAAATGAATGGGACTAAAGGCACACAGTTCCCTTGGGCTAAATGCCCTGTTTACTGAGGTCCAGCGGAATGGCTGCAGAGACAATGGATGTCCTGGCTGTGAGCCTTCTAAATTCCTTAGATCCTGGAAAAGGTCCCAACTGATTGGAAAAATCCAAGTGTAACATGCTTATTCAAGAAAGGAATGAGACAGAAAGGAGGAAGTTGCCGGCCAGTTAACACAACGTCTACCATTGGGATAAATGCTGGGATCCATTACTCAGGTAGTAAGAATAAACAGTTAGTAAATCATAGTTCAGTCAAGCAGTGTCGACAGAGTGTAAGGAAAGGGAATAGGTGTTGGACAAATTTATTGGAGTTCTTTAAGGATGTAGCAACTAGGTGTGGAGAGAGATCAGGGTGTCCTGGTCCATGAAACATAAAATTGGCATGTAGGCAATGCACGTGATTAGGAAGGCAATTGGAACACTGGTCCTTGTTGCAAAGATGATGAAGTATAAAAGCAGAGAGGTCTCGTTACAACAGCAGAGGGCATTGATAAAGCCCACCCTGTAGTATTGCATACCTTCTGTTCTTATTTAAGGAGAACTATATTTACATTGAAGACAGTTCAAAGAAGGTTCACTACTTTGATTCCCGAGATGAAAGGGTTGGCTTACGCTGAGCTGGTTGGGCAATATTGAGTTTGGAAGAACAAAGTGATCCTCTTGGAGAGTTAGGTTAAGAGAAGGCTTGATAGAGTGAATGTTGAGAAGATGAATTCCCTTGTCGGGGAATCTAGAACTAGGGGGATATGTAAGAGTCCAGGCAAAGTGAAGGCAATAAGGAATTTCTTCTGAGTGGGGCTTGAATTTGGGGAACTCTCTATCTTTGGAGTTTGAATCATTAAATAAATGCATTGCTAAGAGGGGCAGATATTTTGTCTACAGCAGAGTTAAATTCTTGGGGGAATAAGCAGGAAATTGGAGCCGAGGCCAAGGCTTGAGGAATGGTGTTACCTACTCCTGCTTCTCTGTCTATATTCTTGTACAAAGCATTGGTGTTACACAGTGAGGAGTTGTTCCTGCTTGTACTGAATTCCAGTTTCCATGAAAATAATAGAATTGAAAATCAAGTTAGTTCTATTTCAACCCGCTCCCTAGTTCATTGCCCAAACAATAAAGGGAAAAATTATCCTTCCTGAAATACTGACTTCACAAACATTGATCAGAAATGGGCCCTTTGGCCTACAATGTCTGTGCCAAACATGATGCCAAGATAAACTAAATTCATCTGTCTGCGCATGACCCATATCCCTCTATTCCTTGCGTATCCATATGCCTATCTAAAAGCTTCTTAAATGCCACTATCGTATCTGCCTCCACCATCATCCCTGGTGGCGTATTTCATTCGCCCACCACCACTGTGTAAAAAATACTCATCTCCCACATCTCCTTTCAACTTTGCCCTTCTCACCTTAAAGCTTTGCTCTCTCGTCTTTGACATTTCCACCCTGGGACTCTCTGCCATATTTCTGAATCTCATCATATTATATACTGATATCAGGCCTCCCCTCAACCTCTGGCATTCCAGAGAAAATAATTAATATAATTAATCAGCAATAGAATTGACACAAGACAAGCAAAATGTTTTAGTCATATGAGTTTAAGTGAACAAATTGATTTCTTCACCATTGAACCACCACCCTAGGACCAGAGGCCACAGCCTCAAAATAAAAGGACTTACCTTTACAAAGGAGATGAAAAGGAATTTAGTCTGAGGGTGGTGAATCTGTGGAGTTCATTGCCACAGACATATTCTCATTGATGAGATTGACAAATTCTTGATTAGTATGGGTGTCAGGGGTGATGGGGAGAAGCAGGAGAATGGGTTGAGAGTGAAAGATAGATCAGCCATGATTGAATAGCGGAATAGACTTAAAGGGCCGAATGGCCTACTTCCACTCCTATAACTTACGAACTTATGAACCATTGCTCAGAAGAACAAAATCAGTTTGGAAGTTATTTTGAAAATATTCTTGGAACGTCCTCAGTTCTTCAGACCTACTTCTTTGACATCTTTAACCAACTGTTAAACTTACTACATCTAAAGCTCATTCTGAAAAGGACTGGGATTCTGGGCAAGCCTATTTACTTCCTCTACTGCAATGAGGGGGGACATCATTGAAACATATCGAATAGTGAAAGGCTTGGATAGAGTGGATATGGAGAGGATGTTTCCACTTGTGGGGGAGTCTAGGACTAGAGGTGACAGCCTCACAATTAAGGGACATTCCTTTAGGAAGGAGATGAGAAGGAATTTCTTTAGTCAGAGGGTGGTGAATTCCAGTAGGCTGTGGAGGCCAAGTCAACGTATACTTTTAAAGCATAGATAGATAGATTCTTGATACGTACGGGTGTCAGGGGTTATGGGGAGAAGGCAGGAGAATGGGGTTAGGGGGGAGAGATAGATCAGCCATGATTGAATGGTAGAGTAGACTTGATGGGCCGATTGGCCTAATTCTGCTCCTATCACTTATGGCCTCCCTCCATTAAGCTGTTGCAGTGAGGCCTTGCACTCCTTTTAAGAATTAGGTAGCTGACCATTTATTGGTTTCTATGAAACACTTCACATTCCTCTCCCCTGACTCTTCTGCCTATCTTTCACTCAGTGCTTAATGCTGCAGAGTATTTTGCATGTAAGAAGATAGGATTGATGTAGATAGGCTGGTAAACCAGGGAAAGCCACAGGCAACGTGGCAGATTCACTTTAGAGAGAATGTTGGTTCATACACTTACCTATTGACTGAATCTGCTGAGCACTTGTAGGCAAACTTCAGTGCTGTTTAATCTCATGCAAGTCATGTATCTGGCTTGCTTGATAGTTAATTATCACAGACACAGTTACTTACCTCATCTATCACCCAGCGTGTGATGTAAATTGGGATGAACTACTTGGCAAAGTTTAAAGCAGGTTTTAGTGAGATGGATTTTCTTCACAAGATGAGATGTGGCCTTACTGCTAGTATTTCTACTGTTTTACATCACTTGCCTGAAAATCCAGATGCACAAACGCAGGTAGTATTTAGTTCCTTGCTGTTGCAGATGCCTCCATTCTGACAGCTGACATTAGCACATGGATCCTTGTATAGGGCACAATGTATACCTGGAAACAAACAACAACTTTATAAAACCAACTATCATTTATAAAAATGTCTTCAACACAGCAAACAGTCCCAAAACTGCTTCGGACAAAGCTATCAAGCAAAATTTAATGCTGATAGACACAAAATAAAGAAGGGTCTCGACCCAAAACATCACCTATTCCTTCTCTCCAGAGATGCTGCCTCCAGCATAACTCCAGTAACTGAGTTACTCCAGCATTTTGTGCCTAACTTCAGTGTAAACAAACCTCTGGCTTTCCTTCCTATACAAAATATAATGCTGGGCTGTTCTCAGTTTTACGTATATCTGTGCTGAGAGACGGTACCACCGGTGAGAGCGTGGACAAATATGTAGATGTTTAAGGGTATCGCAGAGGAGGTGAGGTTTAAAGGTTTAAAGAGCGAATTCGAGATATTGGCAGCTGAAGGCGCTGCAACTGTGGCACAGTGACGCAGCGGTAGAGTTACTGCTTTACAGCGGCAGAGGCCCGGGTTTGATCCTTTGCCAGAACCAAAGCAATGGTGGACGGTAGTTTGAGTGAATTAGGAAAAGGTTGGCCACATTTAATTTGACCAGGAAAATGGTTTCCAAGCAATGGTTGCTGCTCCTGTGATTACAGAAACTGTACAAGTGAAAATCCACATATTATAATCCCGCTTCACATCTAAAATAAAAGCAGAAGGTGCTGGAGCCACACAAAGAGAAACAGAGATACAATTGCAAGGCTCAGACCCTTTGTCAGAACTGGGAAATAGAGTGAATAAGTTGGTATGCACATTTACTAATTTGTCTCACCTTTTCAGAGATATTCCCATGTTTTTACACAACCCTCCCTCCCTCGTCTGCAACTAAAATTAACTTTACTCTCTTTACAAGTTCCGATGAAGGGCCTGAGCCCTGAAATATTGAGCCCTGAAATATTAGCTCTGTTTCTGTATCCACAGGTGCTGCCCTGTGCTCCTGAGTGCCCCCAGCATTTTCTGTTGTTGTTTCGGATTTCACAGTGCCTGCATTTTGTTTGTGATTTCCATCCACTGCTTCACCTCTGGTTCCCGCTAGAATATAACCGCAGGAAGCCGAGTCGAGTCGAGTCAAGTCAAATGGGGTTTATTTGCACATGTATGTTGCCGTACAGGTACAATGAAAATCACGCAGCAACATCATAGCCACAAAGCATAAATTCTATAAAAGTATGCAAAATAGTGAAAAGAAAAAGACTGTGCATAAACACAATTAGAAAACACGTCCATGGTTAGGCAAGAGGTAGTCCATAGTGCTCCATTGCTGAGATGGGATCTGGGTTGTGCAGTAGGTCTGAAGAAGGGTCCCAACCCAAAATGTCATTCATCCTTTTTCTCCGGAGATGCTGCCTGGCCCGCTGAGTTACTCTAGCACTGTGCATAGAAACATAGTCTGCTGATAGGGGAATGAATGTCTCAATGATTAAGGATAATCTTCAGGGTTGTGCAGGTTGGTTCAAGAACCTCATGGTTGTTGGAAAGTTCCTGAACCTGGTGATGTGGGACTGCAGGCTTCTGTACCTCCTGGCCGATGGTGGTTGTGAGAAGAGCTCACAGCCCGGAAAGTGGGGCTCGTTGACAATAGATGTCACTTGCTTGAGGGAGCACGCTTTATACTGATGTTTTCGGGAGGCTGTGCCCATGATGTACTAGGCTGAGTCTCTACTCTGGCTCCAACATTTTGGCTTGACCTGCATTAAAAGGATTTGGCAGAAATTCTGATCTTGATTTGGCTGTTTGGCAAGTGCTAGAATTGGTAATGATCCAGTGCAGCAAGATCATGGGCTCATCTTTGGTGAGTTTTTGCAGTATATTGCCATTAATCCAATGGGTATCTAACAGAATCCATAAGATATTTCCATTGCAATGGATTTCAATGTGTATTTTTAGGTTTCAAGAATGTTTACGAAAGAGGGAAGAACTATGTTCTTAGACAGAAATGAATTATGAGAAGAAACCAGCTGAGGTAAGGAAAAGACAAAACATGAGAAGTGTTGCAATTGAGTTCAGAAGTTCCTGTATGACAATTCAAGAACGAATGAAATATGGCAGCAAAATAATATTGACATTTTTCCCTTATAGGAGAATGTGTGAACTATCAATGGCTTCCGTTCAATTTTTGCCCCATTTTTCAACCTAACCGAGGCTGGATAAAGGTTACAATTGTTCCCACCAACCATGCAATGATGATGCAGGATGCAATATTGGTCCAAACTAACTTTCAGGAGGCTATTATGATGCAGAGAAACATAGTCTGCTGATAGGGGAATGAATGTCTCAATGATTAAAGGATAATCAGGATGTTGATAAAAAAACCTTATCAATGTTGACCCACTGAGTCCACGCTAACCATTGACTACACGTTCCCACTAGCTCAACGTTATCCCACTTTCATATATACTCCACCAGCTGCACTACTGTGCTGTCCTATTATGATTATGAGAGGCAGAGGATAGGGTTGATTTGGAAAGGGTGCCAGTTGTGGCAGGCCTTCAAATACAGGGAAAGCAGTAGTTAATTTAGTGGGAATGTTGTACATAATACTTGCTTACTGAGTTTGCTTCAGCCAACACATTACCTCAGGAGGTTATGTAAAGCAAGAGTCTGATAGCATAAGAAAAAATGCATTTTGCAATGCAATGATTCCCAAAGAAAGTATTGAAAAATTGGTTTCCAACTGCAATTTGACTTCAGTGGTTTAATTGAGCCTATTTATTCAAGGGCCCCACAGTGGGGAACTGAGCTATGTTGTTAGGCAACATTGCAGATTTGATCTCTGGTTTGCGTGGAGCCAGCTGGCTTCTGCTGGGCAATGAACCCTGCACTTGGCTTCAGAAAAAAAGGAAAAATTGGCCAACAGACTTGAATCGTGAATGCTCTAATTGTTCATGTTAGGACAGAACGTAAAATGAACTCAGAAATATCACATTGATCTGTGCAATATTTGTATTTATTTTGCCTTATTTTTGGACTCAATTTGTTGAATATTTTCTTTCTGTTCTCCCCTGCACTACTTATGGTATCCTGGGTGATTCTGGGCAGGATGTTACTGAGGTCAACACTCTTTTGTGGTGCATGGTTGATTTGCAAGTGCGACCTTGAAGTTAGTAACTCTTCCTTTACTTCTCCGTCGTCCTGGGGAAATGTTTGGCCTCCCCTTAACACAGTGTAGCCAGAGATCTGTAGTGCAGCGGTCACATCGCCAGACACCCAGGTTTGATCCTGACCACGGGTGCTATCTGTGGGGAGTTTATACGTTCTCCCTGGGACCAATGGGTTTTCTCTGGGTGCACCGATTTCCTCCCACAGGTTAATCGGCTTCTGTAAATTGCCCCATGTATGTGGAATGACCGAAGGTCGGCGTGGACTCGATGGGCTTGTTTCCAAACTCTAAACTAATCTTTCTAAGCAGATTGCTTCTCCCGTACAAATCTAACGCAAATTCAGAACATTCAGTACCTCAAAACAACTTCAAATCTATACTGCAGCTCTGACCCGAGTCTAAAGGCAAATCTGTTTTGAAAGCATGCACCTTCAATAGTAAATCACATTCAGACTTGTGACTGAACACAAGTCCCTTAAAAACACTGACCTACCTTCATATTCAGCAGGACACAGGCATTCGTAACCATTTACCAAATCTTTGCAGGTGCCCAAGTTCTGACAAGGTGCCGAAAGACATTCATTATATTCCTCCTCACAATACAGACCGTGGTAACCTGTGGAGAACAAAATCTTTGTGCTTAAATCATGCTGTAGAAATGATCATTACAGACTACAAATGAAGGATAACCCAGGTGATAATAGATAGTATCCAACCCACCTTAACATGAAAGGATCATTTGGACATAATATTAATACTTGTGGGCAAACGTGGACTGTGGAAACACACTATTTAAGAGGTGAACTAAATTTGCTCAGACTAATTTATTTTTTATCTATCTTTCATGGAATCATTTGAAATGGTGGCATATATCCTCCTGAACTGAGGAAGCTGTTGAGAATAAACCACATGCTGGTAGGTTTGGAGTTACGCACAGGATATAGATCATAGAAAGGTACAGCACAGGAACAGGCCCTTCGACCCACAATGTTTGTGCTGAACATAATACCAAGATAAACTAATCACTTCTGCCTGGACATGATCCATACACCTCCATTTCTGGCATATCCATGTGCTTATATAAAAGCCTCTTAAATGCCATCATCCACTCTCTGTGCAAAAAAACTTGCCTTGCACATCTTCTTTCAAGTTTCCCCTCTCTGCCTAAAGCTGTGCCCTCTAGTCTCAGACATTTCCACCCTGGAAAAGGTCAGACTAAGGATGGCAGATATCCTTCCTTAAAAGACATTAGTGGATCCGATGAAGTTTTAACAAACAATCTGGTAACTTCATGTTTGCTTAAATTAGTTTTTAAATACTAGAATTTAAATTTCTCAGCTACCCAGGTGAGATTTGAACTCCTGTCTTTGGATCAAAGGTGCAATGGTATTTAGTCCATTTATTGTAAGAAAATAATGGAATTCTGCCAATGTTTAATTCACTAAATTATTTCATTGAAATTTTCTCTGTTAATATTTAGATGGATATTCAATTAGAAAAACAGATAACCAACTATTGTTAGCAAATACATTGTCAAATAACTCATGCTTTAATCGAGTTATTTAATTTGGATGCTGTTCTTGGATGCTGTTCTTGGAGCTATTTATTCACAAAATGTTGGAGTAACTCAGCAGGTCAGGCAGCATCTCGGGAGAGAAGGAATGGGTGACGTTTCGGGTCGAGACCCTTCTTCAGACTGATGGAGCTGATGCCCCATTGTTGCTGTGTTCTCACTTCTGAATATTCTGCGCCCTGGTGCAGTTTGTAATTTGTAATTTCAACAGATATCTATGTCAGAAACCTGACAGGATCTTCATTCATGGTGTAAGCTTAGAATTACCTGCTGAGTAATCCTTAACACATCAAATTTAGAGTTTTAGTAATGCAGCATGGAAACAGGCCCTTCGGCCGATCGAGTCCACACCGACCATCAATCACCCTTTCACACGACTTCTATGTTGTGACACTTTCTCATCCACTCCCTACACACTAGGAGCAATTTAAAGAGGCCAATCAACCCACAAACCAGGAAACCAGAGCACCCGGAGGAAACCCACACAGTCACAGGGAGAACGTGCAAACTCCAAACAGACAGCACTTGAGAGCAGGATCGAATTGACAGGATCGATCTGGCACTGTGAGGCAGCAGCTCTCCCAAAATGCTGCACCATTTGGAATTTGAGTTTTTAAAACTATAATTTAGTCAACTACTATGATAATTGGTTACCATAATATAGTTTTATGACAGTCGCAAAAATAAAAAATAAAACATATTGAAAATTTTAGCAAAAACAAAGCAAAACACTTTGCTTGTCACTGCAGCTTGGCCAATAGATGGCAGTGTTAAATTACAATATGTTTATGTGATGGGGGGGAAACAGTGACGTTAAAACTATGATTTTATAGTGTCTGCACATTGAACTCTCATCCTGACATTTGGCTCTGCTGAAATCAACCGGACTGAATCGCAGAAGGGGAGTTTAATGAATATACCCAGCTGTGTTTATGTTTCCTGCAGATGACCCTGGGCAAAAGCACACCACAAAATATCAGAAAAAGTCAAGAAGTTGGATTTTCAGATGAGAGCCCTTCATGAAATGTCCTTCAGGGGAAAGGTGTACAGTATAAACTACTGGAAAAATTACCAATGCCTCTCCCTCTCAAATCCTCACAATATATGTCCGTGATGACCTTTGCCATGATTTATTCCTGTCACTTAAAAAAAATTATGACTAATCTATTATTTCCCCTATCTTAATTGTGTGACATTAGCTACAGATTAATGATATGAATAAATGAACAGTATGACATTCTGAGTTAATGATTCTGCCAAAGTAATAAACAATGGAAAGTCATATTAACATGTTAAGCATCACTTTGTTGGCAGTAGTTTCTCCCATCCCAATATTTAATCAATGAATGGTATAACATTATTGGGCACTATTTCATCTGAATGTATCTCTTCCCAAATAATCACACACTTAGATTTTTGTGGGATGTTATGCGTTCGGGTTGGGTTACAGTTAGGGACTGGGATAAAGTCTGGGTAATTGACATATTATGCACTTCAGAACTGGATTGATGATGAAGAAAGCAGAGAAAAATGCAGGGTCCATAAGAGCTGGGGATTGGGATCTGCTGGAATAATCCAGCAGGGAACCAACTTGATAAACCAAATGGGTTCTTTCCCTCCAGTTTCCATGATCCAGGAAGATATTGGGTTAAAAAAATAATTTTCTATGCAACATGTAGGATGGAGTTTTCATACAATCTTAATTTTTTGATGCACAGGGTTTAAGGTCATCAGGTAATTAGGAGTAGAATTAGGCCATTCGGCCCATCAAGTCTACTCTGCCCTTCAGTCATGGCTGATCTATCTCTCCCTCCTAACCCCATTCTCTTGCCTTCTCCCCATAACCTCTGACACCTGTACTAATCAAGAATCTATCTATCTCTACCTTAAAAATATCCACTGACGGCCTCCACAGCTTTCTGTGGCAAAGAATTCCACAGATTCACCACCTCCTGACTAAATAAATTTCTCCTCATCTCCCTAAAAGAACGTCCTTTTATTCTGAGGCCATGACCTATAGTCCTAGACTCTCCCATTAGTGGAAACATCCTCTCCACATCCACTCTATCCAAGCCTTTCACTATTCTTGCCAATTACTTTGTGCCATGAACTAATAATTCGCTATTACCCTGTTTCCACTCCATCACTCCAGCAATGCACTGATCACCAGGATGTGCTCAGGTCTAAGTGTCCTCTCCACTGGTTCTGTCTCTGGAAAACTGGAGATGTAAAACCACCCAAATATAATTAACTTGCTAAGGTGCTTGGACATCGAAAAGTTACATTGTCAAGCTACACATGAACGACTGAGCAATAAGGGCAATTCTAACCAGCCCTTAGCTCAAAAATAGTCCGAAGAAAGGTTCCGACCCAAAACATCACCTATCCATGTTCTCTGGAGATCCAGCAGTTTGGGGGTTTTTTCCTCAAAAATGGATAATTAAGCTGAAACAGATATGAACTGAAAATTGAGGGAGGTGCCAAACTTGATGAAAGTTCGTTCACACCAATTTTACATTATTGCACAATGCCAAAATTACCTTTAATTAGAGATCACAAAATGAGAGAAACAAACGTATTTCAATGTTAAATGTAGGCCCTTTGTTTGAAATTAGAGTTGAGACACCTTACTGGAACAATAGAGAGGATTCTGTATCAATTAACTGAGTTGCCAAATTATATCATGGCCTTGTACTTTATTTTCAATCAATAAAGACTGGTAAAGCCAATAAAATAAACACCGTTAGTTTGCCAAGCTGAAGCAATGGATATTTTAAAGGTGGAAATTGACAGACTCTCGATTAGTATGGGTGTCAGGGTTATGGGGAGAAGGCAGGAGAATGGGGTTGATGGGAAAAGATAGATCTGCCATGATTGAATGGCAGAGTAGACTTGATGGGCCGAATGGCCTAATTCTGCTCTGAAATGTATGAACTTATGAAAGCTAGCTTTTTCAATTACCTGTCCATCAATGTGGATGGGATGCAGTTAATTCACCTGCAGGGACAGAATCTTATTTAGGTTAATGTCCCAGTTCTAGTTTCATGACCTGTTTTAGTTAGAATTCTTGTTCAGGATAAAATCCTTGGTGGTGTGTTTCTGAAACCCATACAGCATGTGGCCACGTTACACAGTCTTGGACAGTGGTGGATTACTGAAGTAGATCGGCAGCCTGGGCATAAGGCTAACATTGTTCATTTGCTACACATTACAAACAGCCTCATTTCAAAGATTTATGTGTTAGTAAAGAATAATTTAAAAAAATTGCTGGAGGAACTCAGCATTCAGGCAGCATCTGTGGAGAGAAATGGACAGCGATGTTTGAGGTCAGGAACCTTGTTCAGGGTCTGCTCACTAGATGCTGCCTGACCTACTGAGTTCCTCCAACAGTTTGTTTCTTTACTCAGGATTCCAGCATCTACAGTTTCTTGTGACTCTATGTAATACTTTTGATTTTCATGGGAAATGGCATAGGATGTTTTAAGCTTAAGGCTACTGGGTTGAAGGAAGATCAGTTACACATTCCAATAGTCATTAGAAAGCACCGTAAAAACATATTATAAAATTCATTTATAGGATAGAAGCACGAGTTAAATGACACCAGAGGTGGATTATTGGGGATATGCCTCTCCCTTTGATCTCCAGTATTCATTTAATTATCTATGTCTAGGGTAGAATTTTTTCTCCCAATGAACTGACCCTGAGAAACAATCTCCAGAGGTCATGGAGAGTTGACATTTTGAGCCAGACTGTTTCAGGTTGGGACCTGAAATGCCACCTATCCATGTTTTCCGAAGATGCTGTCTGACCCGCTGAGTTACCTCAGCACTTTGTGTCCTTTTGTGTAAACCAGCAACTGTGAAAACGGGGAGGATGAGACGGAGTTTCTTCCCACAGGCCATCAGGACTGTCAACTTTTATAACTCCAGAGACTAAATTTTTGTCTACACTATAGTAACTTATTAACTTTATTTATATGCTGTAACTGTAATTCTTTTTCGTGCACAATCCGCAGGCATTGCCACTTTCATTTCACTGCACATCGTGTATGTGTATGTGACAAATAAACTAAACTTGAAACTTGAACTGCAGTTCCTTGTTTCTAAACACCAGAGGTGGTCAGATGAAGCTGATGCTGTGCATCATTGGTACTCTGACCTAATGCTTGGTTGACTAGCCAGCTTTACAATTCACCTTTCTTGTATGATCAAAGGGCCTAGTGGTCAAAAAGGCTTTCGGCACATTGGCCTTTATCAGCCAGACTATTGGAATATAGGAGTTGGGAGGGCATGTTGCAGTTATATAAGACGTTGGTGAGGCCAAATTTAGGGTATTGTGTTCAGTATTGGGCACCGAGTTATGGGAAATATGTTGTCAAGCTGGAAAGGGTACAGAGAAGATTTACAAGGATGTTGCCAGGACTCGAGGGTCTGACCTATAAGGAGAGGTTGAGCAGGCTGGGACTCTATTCCTTGGAGCGCAAGAGGAGGAGGGTTGATCTTATAGAGGAGTACAAAATCATGACAGGAATAGATTGGGGAAACGCACAGAGTCTCGTCCAGAGTAAAGGAATCAAGAGGCAATGCAGGTTTAAAGTGAGGGGGGAAAGATTTAATAGGATCCCGAGAGTTAGCTTTTTTACACAAAGGGTGGTGGGTGTATGGAATGAGCTGCTGGAGGAGGTCATTGAGGCAGATATCGCAATATTTCAGCAACATTTCGACAGGTACATAGGAAGGATAGGTTTAGAGGGATATGGATCAAATGCAGGCAGGTACTTCTAGTGTAGATGAGACATGTTGGTCGGTGTGGGCAAGTTGGGCCTATTTCATCTCTGAATAACTCTATGACTCTACGATTCTATGGCCACAATCTGTATTTGCACCTTGTTAATACACATCTCTATGGCAGTGGATGCAGATTTTATATTGGTTGCCACATTATGTTATACTGACACATCTAGAGTGAGACCATGTCTGCTGCCTTTTAATCAGTGTTCTGGAATCCATAAAGCCTGTCCTGTAGGAAATCGCTCCCAAACACAAGGTCAGTTCTTTCCTTGAACAGAAATATTCACTGCACCGGTGCTTACCATTTTAACTTTCCTTCCCATTCCCATACTGACCTTTCTGTCCTGGACCTCCTCCATAGTCAGATTGAGATCACACGCAAACTGGATTTACAGCACCTCATATTCGGCTTGGGTAGTTTACAATCCAGTGGTATGAACAGTGAATTCTCCAAGTTTAGATAACTAACACCCCTTCTCTATATTTCCCCCTCTCTTCCTTGGTCCCCACCTTGATGTCTCCCCATTTCTCCCACAATCCCACCCCTTCCCCCCCCCCCCCCACCCCCCAATCCCCTCCCACTTATATCCCTTTCTCTGACTTCTGATTTTATGTCACTTCTCTTCTTATCTCAGTCTTCCGTCTTTTCCTCTCTGGTCTTTGTCTAACCATCCTTTGCTCAACCCTTTGTTAATCAAACTCCTAAACATCCCCCCACACACTTATCCACCTATCAATTGCAAAGTTTTATCCTGCCCCCACCTCTCTTCCAGCTTTCTCTCCTCCACTGCAATCAGCCTGAAGAAGGGTCCCGAACTGAAACGTCGCCTATCCATGCTCTCCGCGGACACTGCCAGGCCCATTGAGTTACTCTGGGACTTTGTGTCCTTCATTGTACCGGCGTGGCATTCTTACTGAAGCCAGGGCAAAGAAGCAAAGACATTCACGGAGCCATGCAACGTACCTGGGGCACAGAGGCATTTGTAGCTGGTGTCAACACTGCGGCAGACACCGTGGGAGCAGGGATTCAGGGCACAGAAGTCGATCAGCTGAGCACAGGCTGGCCCAGTGTAGGCTGGGCTGCAGTTACAACTATACGATGTGCCATCTGCAAAGCAGGTGCCATTGTTCTGGCAAGGTGACAAAGCACACGGGTCTATCTTCTGATCACACGTGGGGCCTGTAAAACCTGTGGTGTAATTCACAAGCAAGTCCGTTAGTGTCACACGGAGAGAAAAGAAACATGATTTGTGAATTTAAAGCTGAGGCTCGGTATCTAGAGACACAGTGAGGGGGAGTTTCCTTGGGGATTCTCCCTGTATATCAGGTAATTGTAACAAAAATACAACGTACTGAATAAATAGATATTGCTGAATTTTCACCACAGATAAAACAATTGACAAAGAAGGTGCAGAAGCCCCCTGTGATGAGTGAACCTGTGAATTCATCACAGAAGAAAACTGTCAAAGCAGAGGTTTAAAGGACATCTGACTGTGAGCTGCCGTCCCTACGACCTGCCGAGGGAATTCACCTCAGCTATCCTGACAGAAGTTTACACTCCCATGCAGAAGTCAAGCTTGCTCTGCAAGAACTGTATTCCATTATCAATAACCTTGAGACAAAACGCCTTGCTCGGTGTAGCCAGAGACGTCAATCAAGCCAACCTCAAGGTCGCACTACCAAAGTACTACCAGCATGTCTCTTGCTCCACCACGAGCCACAATGGTCGAAAACTTCACATTCCTTGGAGTCAATATCACTACCAACTTTTCCTGGACCACCCATATTGGACCACCCAACGCCTCTACTTCCTTAGAAGGCTTAGGAAGTTTGGCATGTCCCCTACAACTCTCACCAACGTCTACAAATGCATCATAGAAAGCATTTTATCAGGATGCATCACAGCTTGATTGGGAACAGCTCCATCCAGGACCGTCAGTAATTGCAGCGAATTGTGGACGCAGGCCAGGTCATCACCCAAACCAACCCTCCCTTCGATTGATTCCATTTATACACCACGCTGCCTCAGCAAAGCCAGCAGCATAATCAAGGACGAGTCGCACCCTGGCCACTCCCTCTTCTCCCCTCTCCCATCAGGCAAAAGGTATAGAAGAGTGGAAATGCACACCACCAGATTCAGGGACAGTTTCTGCCCAGCTGTTATCAGGGAACTGAATCATCCTGCCACAACCAGAGAGCAGTGCTGAACTACTACCCACCTCTGATGTCCCTCAGACTATCCTTGACCGGACTTTGCTGGCTTTACCTTGCACTAAACGTTACTCCCTTATCATGTATCTATACACTCACTGTAAATGGATTGATTGGAATCATGTATTGTCTTTCTGCTGAGTGGCTAGCATGCAACAAAAAGCGTTTCACTTTTCACACATGACAATAAACTGAACTGAAATCTATGTAAAGGAAGGAATTGCAGATGCTGGTTTACATCGAAGATGTATGAATATTCACGGAAGCATTTGCTCTCTCTCCGTCCCTCCCCCACTCTAGTCATCCTACCAGTTTCACTGTGTCCTGCTTAGTTTCACTGTTCATATCCCCTCTACCTTTCTTTGATCATTGGTGCTGGCTTTGATTTGTTCTTTTCATGCCTTTCATTCATTTGTTCTCTGTACCTTTCATACCTCTAGTTTCCCTCTCCCCTGACTCAGTCTGAAAAAAGGGTCTCGTCCTGAAACATGACCTATTCCTTTTCTCCAGAGATGCTGCCTGACCTGCTGAGTTACTCCAGCATTTTGACTCTAAATACAATCTAGTTTTGTCTTTTTAGTGTTTATTTTTTTCACAATAAAGCTGGACTGTAGGCTTCATCGCTGGTTTTAATATTTAGGATGCAACTCACTGTAACTGGAGTGTGAATCTGCTGCAAATTGTAATGCAACACACACTTTCAGCTTTAATCTGACACCACAGGGAGTAATTCCCCATTGTTTGCAGGGACTAAACTTGTGCAGAGTTTCAGCTGCCAGTCGTACAAAATGTCTCACATTTGGTTTATTAGGTCACTCCCATGAATCACAGAATAAGGCTGTGTTCTGCCTCCTACCTCAATCAAACAATACCCAATCTCATAAGAATGCTTCCAATTAAATAGTTTTAGACAGTTATTTCTGGAAATTTCACCTCGTTAATCAGTCTTTGCAGGTAGTACCATTAGTTCGGGCTGTTTTTTAAAATTTTCTTGTCAGAAGAGCGTTGTATTTTTACAACTACATTTACCCAAATTGTCAGATTTTGGATCGAATGAAGAGAAAACTTATCTAGGAGTACACTTCACTGCCGTTCCCTTCCACTCCCAATGCAGACCCTGCAGCAACCTGCTACAAGTAATCGGTGTTGGATGAACCAAGCCAATTATGTTGTCGGTGGAGGAGTGCGGGATGAAGAGATAAAAACGTTAATCGTAACACCCTTCCCACCATGGGTACAGAAAGTGGCGGCACAGTGGCGCAGTGGTAACATTACTGCCTTACAGCGCCAGAGACCCGGGTTCGATCCTGACTAAGGGTGCTGCCTGTACGGAGTTTGTACGTTCTCCACGTGACTGCGTGGGTTTTCCCCGGGTTTTCCTCGTTTCACCCTACACTCCAAAGATGTACAGGTTTGGAGGTTAATTGGCTTTGGTAAACATTGTAATTTGTCCCTAGTATTTAGGTTAGTGCTCGTGTAAGGGAAAGGCTGCTCGGCACAGACACGGTGGGCCGAATAGCCTGATTTTGCAGTGTATCGCTAAACTAAACCTAAAATAATCTACATAAAAGATAGAAAAATAAAATAAAATACTTATTTAGAAATCGCACCTTATTTAGAAATCGCATACTTTCAGACCGTTCCAAAGAGCGTCACAACCAATTAAGCAGCAATGAAGACAGCGCAATTCTTGCTGTGTGACACTGTCACCTCTACACTTGAGATCTCACCACCTGGCTCCAAGTATCCAGGCCAATGAACTGTCAAATAAACTACTGAAGTTTTGAAATGTTATATTAAAAGTTACCATTTGGTCCATTAACCTTGCCGCTGTACTTTGTTATCGTCAATTTTCACTCTCTCCTCATGAAGAGTTTTGAATCTGTAGAATTCTCTGCCTCAGAAGGCAGTGGAGGCCAATTCTCTGAATGCAGGGGGAGTCCAGAACCAGGGGCCACAGTTTAAGAATAAGGGGTAGGCCATTTAGAACGGAGATTAGGAAAAACCTTTTCACTCAGAGAGTTGTAAATCTGTGGAATTCTCTGCCTCAGAAGGCAGTGGGGGCCAATTCTCTGAATGCATTCAAGAGAGAGCTAGATAGAGCTCTTAAGGATAGCGGAGTCAGGGGGTATGGGGAGAAGGCAGGAACGGGGTACTGATTGAGAATGATCAGCCATGATCACATTGAATGGCGGTGCTGGCGGCTCGAGGGGTCGAATGGCCTACTCCTGCACCTATTGTCTATTGTCTATTAAGATATTGCTTCCTCACAGGGACATGGGAATACTTAGTGCAACCTGAAGACAATTTCTAAGATCCTATGTTTAGCTGGAGGAAGTTGAACCTCTTTGCTGACTGGTTGGTAAACAAGCATCTTATAATGCAGAGGCAGCGGACGGGTTGAGGAAGGTGGTGAAGAAATCAAATTCAAAATCATAAAACAAGTTGAGTTTATTGTCATAAGCATAAGTATGGTGAGGTACAGGCACAAAGAAAAATCTTGTTAGCAGCAGCATCATAGTCACATGGACCTGTCTAGATTTGTCACTGTACTCCCTTCCAAAGCGTGCTTGAAAGGCATGCAAAGAAGTGTGCATCAAGAAACAGATGTGATGTGAGCCAAAGCCTGATGATTTTGGTGCCAGATGACAATATGAGGATATGATTCATAGATAATTTTGATATCAAAATTAACTCCTCACCCTTTCCATATCACCTCAGTGGGATTTCTGATTTAAGTTTTCCAATTCATTTAGAAAAGTCTTATACAGGTGTAAAGTATTGCCCTTTTATTTAAGTTGCAATAATCAAAGCATATAAAATCTCTCCACTCCTAAATATTACCTTTGAAACAACAGCATCGTTTACAATGAATCATTCAGTTATTTTGATTTTGTCGTAATTATCTTTTGTTTTGATTCAATTGCTGAGTGAATATCTAAACGTGTTATAAAAAAATCAAATGAGTTAATTATGTTGTGTAACTCACACAGAATTTGACATGGCTCCATATTGGATTATGAATTATATATCCATGCAGATATTTGTGAATTAATCGAAAAGCGATTCACTCCCAAAAACCGTGTTCCTCCTAATTGATCTATTGTGCATTTCTCAGTCCATCGGTAAGTGATTACACATTCACTTGCCAGGAAATCACTGTCTGGGACAGCTTCTCAAACCTTCTCAACTTCTATCTCCTCCTTTAAGACCATCCTACTTGAAGAGCGTTTTGGCTGTTTTTCCTCACATGCCCGTTATTTACTGCCGGTTGAGATACGTCACAAAATTACAGCTGCGAAATAAATGCAAATCCTCACACTGGCTTTTAATCTCCCACGTTTCTTTGTGTCTGAGTCTCGTGGAGCTGGCAGGTTAATCCCTGATTCAGCTTTTGCAGTTCTGCATCTTATAGAGACGTCCAATTACCAAGGCATCTTGATAACTGAGAGAAACAATTATGTTAACTGAAAAAAAAAAAGTTTAATCTGCTTGAACACTGCACAAGCCTATTAAAGGATCAGTGCAGTAACAACGCACTCCAGAAGCAGGGGCAGCAAGTTGATTTATTTTAGGGCTGCTAAAACACTATGCTATCATATGAAAACACAGGCATGGAGTCAGGTCTGAGTTTCAAAACAGTTTGTCTCTATTGTGATTACAGAATTATTTGAACAGTTTTTGGCACTTGGATTTTTAAATTACCATAGCTGTAATCATCCTAGCGATGCATGAAGTAATAAAGAGCACTTGCTTTGTGTAGAATTAATGGCTGCTTCGTTAGACAAGGACCTTTCTCAAACTCATTATATTACATCTCTGGAAGTGAGTTTATGCCACCACATTTATAAAACCATTTCTAAAATGTAATAGCACATGAAGATTGAAGAACTAAACAGACTGAAGAAGGCTCTCTGCCCGAAAAGCTAACTATTCCTTTTCTTCAGAGATGCTGTCTGACCCGCTGTTACTCCAGCTATTTGTGTCTATCTTCGGTTTGAACCAGCATCTGCAGTTCCTTCCTAAACATGTAATATAACATCCTCCATATCTCCTTGCATTTCATTACCTCAATGTTCGTGAGCATCCTTGGCACTCGTTTTTTCAGTTTCCAAATTGCTGATTAGAGTTCTCCAGTTACCCGGCTGTCTTACTGTAGCAGAATTCACCGATAGACCATGGGGGTGGCACAGTGGAGCCGCGATGGAGTTGCTGCCTCACAGTGCCAGAGACCCAGGTACGAGCAAATATGGGCCCCATATCTGAGGATGTGCTGGCTCTGGAGAGGGTCCAGAGAAGGTTTACAAGAATGATTCCAGGAATGAGTGGGTTAGCATATGATGAGCGTTTGACAGCACTGGGCCTCGACTCGCTGGAGTTTAGAAGGTTGAGGGGGGGGACCTCATAGAAACTTACAGAATAAAGAAAGGCATAGATAGAGTCGATGTGAAAAAGGATGTTTCCACTGGTGGGAGAGGACCAAAGGCCATAGCCTCAGAATTAAAGGGCGCTCTTTTAGAAAGGGAGGAACTTCTTTGATCAGGCGGTATCTGTGGAACTCATTGCCACAGAGGGCTGTGGAGGCCAAGTCAGTGGATATTTTCAAGGCAGAGATAGACAAATTCTTGATTAGAACAGGTGTCAAGGGTTAGGGGAAAAGGCAGGAAAATGGGATTAGGAGGAGAGATCAGCCACGATTGAATGGAGGAGTAGACTCGATAGGCCGAAGACTCCTTTAACTTGTGAACGTGACTACGCGTGCTGCCTGTCGGAGTTTGTATGTTCTCCCCGTGATCGTGTGGGTTTTCTCCGGGAATAGACAATAGACAATAGGTGCAGGAGTAGGCCGTTCGGCCCTTCGAGCCAGCACCGCCATTCAATGTGATCATGGCTGATCATTCTCAATCAGTACCCCGTTCCTGCCTTCTCCCCATACCCCCTGACTCCGCTATCCTTAAGGGTTCTATCTAGCTCTCTCTTGAATGCATTCAGAGAATTGGTCTGCACTGCCTTCTGAGGCAGAGAATTCCACAGATTCACAACTCTCTGACTGAAAAGGTTTTTCCTCATCTCCGTTCTAAATGGCCTACCCCTTATTCTTAAACTGTGGCCCCTTGTTCTGGACTCCCTCAACATTGGGAACATGTTTCCTGCCTCTAACGTATCCAACCCCTTAATAATCTTATACGTTTCGATAAGATCCCCTCTCATCCTTCTAAATTCCAGTGTATACAAGCCTAGTCGCTCCAGTCTTTCAACATATGACAGTCCCGCCATTCCGGGAATTAACCTAGTAAACCAAAACTGCACACAGTACTCCAAGTGCGGTCTCACTAGGGCCCTGTACAAATGCAGAAGGACCTCTTTGTACCTATACTCAACTCCTCTTGTTATGAAGGCCAACATTCCATTGACTTTCTTCACTGCCTGCTGTACCAGCATGCTTCCTTTCAGTGACTGATGCACTAGGACACCCAGCTCGCGTTGTACGTCCCCTTTTCCTAACTTGACACCATTCAGATAATAATCTGCCTTCCTATTCTTACCACCAAAGTGGATAACCTCACACTTATCCACCTTAAACTGCATCTGCCATGCATCCGCCCACTCACACAACCTGTCCAAGTCACCCTGCAACCTCATAGCATCTTCCTCACAGTTCACACTACCACCCAACTTTGTATCATCTGCAAATTTGCTAATGTTACTTTTAAACTCCGTTTTTTTCCCCACATTCCAAAGACGAGCAGGTTTTTAGCTTAATTAGCTTCTGTAAACTGCCCCTAGTGTGTCGGATACGAAAGTGGGATAACATAGAACTAGTGTATGGGTGATCGATGGTCAGTGTGGACTCGGGTGGGCCGAAGGGCATGTTTACATGCTGTTTCGCTAAACTAAACTAAAGAATAACAACGTTTTATGAAAATGTGGCTATCCAGTGAGGTTTGTTCAAGAGAAACGAGCAAATGTCAGTGACGATTTTGGAATTCAGTTCCTTACTGAAAGAGTTATTTCAAAAGAAATTATTAAAATAAAAGCAACTGGAATTGGACATTGCTTCATAAAGTTGTGCCATATTCAAAGACATCAATAGCACGAACAGTCACACTCAAATGCCCAGTGCATTATTCACAGTTCAACATTTATCACTCAGTTTATATCAAATAAAAAATCATTCTGGCTATTCTAATCACATCTATTTGTGAGACCACGCCTCTCACACATTCCTTATATTCCAATGAAGACTTAATTCCAAAAGTAGCTTATTGGCTCTGAAGTAATTGGGATCAACCTGCCATCCCAGAAGGTGCTATATAAATTCAAGTCCTTACTTAAGGTAGTAATTCCAAACTGTAATTTAGTTGCAAATAGCTAACTATTCTAATTTTGCTTTCTTAAATCAAAATCAAGTGAGAGGAAGTAAGTTCTGATTACTCACTAATGCTTATTTTATTATTCTTCATTTCAAACATTTTCATGTTGTGATATGGAACAAATTGCCCTTCTGTGGTGAGTGAGTTAAAATGTATTTTATCTAAATCATTAAAAATGGGCCCCAGATGTTACAATGTCCAGGGGGATCGATTATATATGTTGCATTTGTCTGTCCTTACTGATGCATGAAATTTATTTAGATATTCTAGCTGCCTTTCACGGCAGATGTAGCTATTAGATTCTGGGGTTGCTTCGAGTGAATAGCAGGGGAAAATGAACTCAAAAATTATTTACAGCCAGTATTTTATTTGTTGGTAACAATTTTGTCTTAGGGAATGTAATGAAAATTGTAAATTCAAAATGCTTTATAAACTAAAAACAAATGTTACCAACCCAAATAATGTAAATTTGTGCAGTTGCATACTTTTGCTGCACAGCTTCAGTAAATGAGCATAAAAAAGGAATTCACCCATTCCTTCTCTTCTGAGATGCTGTCTGACCTGCTGAATTACTCCAGCATTTTGTGAATACCTTCGATTTGTACCAGCATCTGCAGTTATTTTCTTACACAAAGTGCTGGAGTAACTCAGCGGGCCAGGCAGCATTTCTGGAGAAAAAGGATGTGTGATGTTTCGGGTCGGGACCCTTCTTTGGACTGAAAATAGAGTGGAGGGAACTGGAGGTAAAAAAAAAGGCCAGAACAAAGCAGGGCTGGCAACAGATCACCAATGAAGGGTGGAGCCCACAATGGCCCATTGTTGGCTGGGGAAGAGGTGATAAGGAAGGGATACAAGGATGTGAACAGGGGAACAAGGGTGGCGGAGGGGGAAGGAGGGAATGCAAGGGTTATTTGAAATTAGAGAAATCAATGTTCATACTGCTGGATTGTAAGCTGCCCAAGAGAAATACGAGGTGCTGTTCCTCCAATTTGCCTGTGGCCTCACTCTGACACTGGAGGCCCAGGACAGAAAGGTCAGTATGGGAATAGGAAGGGGAGTTAAAATGTTTGGTGATCGACTGAGTTGCAAAAATTCTGGATTTCTTTCTGGCTTCCCAGAGAGTCTGACAAGCCAATACATGGTGGTGTCCTGATACCAGTGTTGCTCAGTGTTTTCTCCATTAACGGCTTGAACCACATTTTCTGGCTGTTTCCTCCACATCAGTGTGGCCAGCATTGACCATGGGTCATTGCTGCGGAGAATTTGCGCTCACATAGAGTGATACAGTGTGGAAGCAGGTCGTTTAGCCCACTTGCCCACAACGACCAACATGTCCCATCTACACTAGTCCCACTTGGATGATATCTTTCTAAAATTGTCACATCCATGTACCTGTATAATTGTTTCTTAAATGTTGCGATAGTTCCAGCCTCAACTACCTCCTCCGGCAGCTTGTTCCATCACCCTTTGTGTGAAAAGCACACCCATCAGATTCCAATAAAAACTTTCCCCCTTCTCCTTAAACCTATACCCTCTGGTTCTCGATTCCCCCACTCTGGGCAAGAGACTCCTTTGCGGTAGAAGACTGACCCCAATAGCTTTGCACCTTAGAAGCTGAGGTCAGTGCTGGGGCTGCTACTCTTCACGTTGTATATTAATGATTTGGATGAGGGGATTGAAGGCTTTGTGGCCAAGTTTGCGGATGATATGAAAATAGGTGGAGGGGCAGGTAATGTAGAGAAAGCAGGGACTCTGCAGAGGACGTGGGCAGGTTGGGAGAGTGGGCAGGGAAGTGGCAGATGGAATAGAGTGCAACAAAGTGTGGAGTCATGTAGACTATTTTCTAAATGATGAGAGAATCCTGAAATCCAGCAAAGGGACTTGGGAGATTCCCAAAACGTTAATTTGCAAGTTGAATCGGTAGTAAAGAAGGCAATCGCAATGCTAGCATTTATTTCAAGAGGGCTAGAATACAAAAACAGGGATGTAATGTTGAGGTTCAGTAAGGTATTGGTCAGGCCGCATTTAGAGTTTTGTGAGCAATTCTGGGCACCATAATCTGAGGAAGGATGTGCTGGCTCTGGAGAGGGTCCAGAGGAGGTTTACAAGAATGATCCCAGGAATGAGTGGGTTAACCAATGATGAGCATTTGACAGCACTGGGCCTGTACTCGCTGGAGTTTGGAAGAATGGGGGGGACCTCATTGAAACTTACCGAATAGTGAAGGGCTTGGATAGAGTGGATGTGGAGAGGGTGTTTCCACAGTGGGAGAGTCTAGGACTAGAGGTCATTGCCTCAGAATTAAAGGAGGTTCCTCTAGGAAAGAGCTGAGGAGGAATTTCTTTAGTCAGAGGGTGGTGAGTCTGTGGAATTCTTTACCACAGAATGCTGTGGAAGCCAAGTCATTGGATATTTTTAAGGCAGAAATAGATAGATTCGTGAATAGAATGGGTGTCAGGGCTTATGGGGAGAAGGCACGAGAATGGGGTTAGGAGGGAGAGATAGATCAGCCATGATTGAATGGCGGAGTAGACTTGATGGGCCAAATAGCCTAATTCTACTCCTATCACTTATGACCTATGACCTTATGACCTAAGCTACCTTAATGTAGTCATCATTGTAACGAAATAAAGCAGTACATGGCAAGATGCCAGAAATAAGTTAAATGGCCAGATCATTTTTTTCTGCATGTTAGTCGTTTCTCTCTGAAATACTGCAATGATCTTGCACTGGCAACATTACACTCAGAGTTGACAGCAGAGATTAGATAAAGTTATGGGACCCTGTTGTTTAACAATTAAGTGTTTGGCCATGATGTTTCAAGAGTTGCTTTCTATTTGTTTAGATAAAGCCAGGACACAGCTCTGACAATGTAGTATTTATTTACCACTGCACTGGAATGTCATTCTAGATTATAAAGCACTGCTCAAAATTGCAGACGTCTGATTTCAACAAAGAAACCCTGACACGTTACAGAGGCAAAATTGATCCATTTCCTAGAGCAGAGTAGCTAGTTAAGCAGAATTCCTATAGAATTCCTAAAGTTTTCTCCCTTCCTTAGATAGACGCAAAATGCTGGAGTAACTCAGCGGGTCAGGAAGCATCTCTGGAGAAAAGGAATGGGTGACGTTTCAGGTCGAGACCCTCCTTCAGACTATGAAGTATAGTTCTTCATCGTCTTCAAGTTCTTCAAGTATACTTCTTCATTCATACAAGCGCAAATTGGAGGAACAGCACCTCATATTTCGCTTGGGCAGCTTGCACCCCAGCGGTATGAAGATTGACTTCTCTAACTTTGCTTTCCCTCTCTCTCCATCCTCCCCTTCCCACTTCTCCGACCAGTCTTACTGTCTCTGATTACATTTTTATCTCTGTTTGCTTTGTTGTTACCTTCTCCCAGCTAGCAATGATATATTCTACATTTTCCTTGATCTCCATTCCCTTTGCCCAGTTTTCACTCCTTCACACTTCCTCATCTATCTATCTCCCTCCCCCTGATGTCAGTCTGAAGGTCTCAACCCGAAACGTCACCAATTCCTTCTCTCCAGAGATGCTGCCTGTCCCGCTGAGTTACTCCAGCATTTTGTGTCTATCTTTTGTTCATTTTACTCAATTGTTTTCCCAGATTTGTCAACTTGTTTGTTTGCTGTCTGACTTGGTATGATGGTCACTTCTCCTTTTGAAAGGAGGTGTTGGTTTTCCCGATCTTACATCATTCAATTGAGTGCAAGCAATTATCAAGGATTTAAAATTGCTGAGTACAGTATCAGACCAACGAAGCCCAGCTGCTTCTTGTCAATGGAGCCAGATGTTGAATTGTTGCAAATTAAAGCCAAAACATTGTAGCCCCATACAAGATGTATAAGGTCATGAAGCAGATCTGAAACATCTGCATGATTATAGATTAAAATCTGTGGATTTCCTGAAGGATGTTCTTGAGGAGCTCAAAAGAAAAAAATAAAAATAAAGCTGTTTTAGCATTCTTAAAAATCAATGAAATCAAGGCCAGAGGTATGCACCAAACAGTATTTCATTACACTCTCAGTAAAGATATTAAATAAATCTGTGGAAAAATCAGTTTATTTATCAGGGTGCAAAAGTCATTGTGTGCGTGTGTTAATATCTCATCCCATTGCATGCAATATACAACCCATCTAAAGAAGGGTCAAAATCCAAAACGTCATCTATCCATTTCCTCTTCGGATGCCTGACCCATTGAGTTCCTCCAGCACTGTGTTTTGCTCAAGATTCCAGCATCTGCAGTCTCTTGCATCTCCAACACAGAACCTCTCTTGCCTCTGCTATATTTTCAAATTATTCCTGATCTTTTCTCTTTGCTTTGTTATTATTATTATTATTATCTCAATCTCCTTTTCCTTTGGGTTGGATATGAGAAAGATGTTACCAAACTACGTTAGACATGGGAGCTTGGAGAAAATGGATCCAAATCACTCATGTGGACTAGATTCTGTGCCATACAGTATTCCTGGTCAAAGGGGTTGGTAGGAATGCCTGAAAGATGTCCCAACCAAAGTGGTTCAGGGTATTTTTCATGTATCCCTGGTAATCATCGAAAAGAGGTGCTGACTTCCTTATATATATATATATAGAGAGACTGAATTACTTAATACATTCACTAACACCCAAACCTTTCTACAGCCACTATTCCCTTCACTGCCCTTTCTCTTTCCCCTTGAATCACATTCTCATTCAGTGCATCCATCCATTCTACTTGCTCTCTCTTTAGTTTAGTTTAGTTTAGTTTAGTTTAGTTTAGTTTAGTTTAGTTTAGTGATACGGCATGGAAACAGGCCCTTTGCCTCACTGAGTCCATGCTGACCAATGATCAACTGTATATTAGTTCAATGTTACCCCACTTTCGTAGCCTATGCACTCGGGGCAATTTATAGAAACTAATTAACCTACAAACATCAATGTAAAATCATTTCCCCTGCCCTTCGGTGTGAATCCCTGTTCTCCTGAAATACGCTTTCAAACGCCAGCTCATTTATCTTTAAGAGTATAAAGTCATAACAGCCAGGATGACTTTCCTCATCTCCTGGCCAGCATTTATCCTTCGTCCAAATCAGCTGGGGTATTTGACCATTATTACTTGATATTTGTTAGATCTTCCTGCACATTTATCTTTAAACGATTTTCGAAGTACTTAATGTTTTACCAAGAAAGCTCAAACAACTGACCGGCTCAATATTCCAAATCAAGCCGTTCATACTGCCCTGCGACCTTTCACTGTTCCAGTTTAAGATACTCTGTGTCCTGTTTCCTTTATTGTCTCCTTCTCCAATCTCCTTCAACAGCAGTACTTTGCACTTCAATAACCCTTTGCATAATGGAACATTGCAAACAATGCTTAATGTTCATGCACGATGTGCCCAAACTGCCCATTGCTTTATCCAACTCCACACATTCTGAGGTAAATGCTTATCCACGTGCCACCCTATACAATTCCCCCATCACAACACATTCCATCAACAGAAACTCCACCCACTCAGCTTTGTCCACCTATCACGCCTCCTGCGAAACAAAGCAAAACCAGCTCAAACCCTCTCATAGAATCATGGAGCCAAACAGCGTGGAAATAGGCCCTTCGGCCCAACATGCCCATGTCGACCAAGATGCCTCACCTACCTGCATTTGGCCTATATACTTATAAACCTCTCCAATCCATATACCTGTCCAAATGTCTTTTAAATGTTGTGATAGTACCTGCCTCAGCTACCTCCTCTGGCATAGACCCACCACCCTTTGTGTGGAAAAAGTTGCCCCTCAGGTTCGTATTAAATTTTTCCCTCTCACCTTAAACCTATGTCCTCTGGTTCACGACTTCTGTGGCAGAGAATTCCACAGATTCACAACTCTCTGGGTGAATTTTTTTTTCCTCATCTTAGTCCTAAAAGGCCTACCCCTTATTCTTAAAACCGTGACCCCTGGTTCTGGACTCCCCCAACATGGGGAACGTTTTTCCTGCATCTCGCCTGTCCAATCCCTTAAGAATTTTATATGTTTCTCTAAGATCCCCTCTCATTCTTCTAAATTCCAGTGAATACAAGCCCAGTCGATCCATTCGTTCATCAAATGTCAGTCCTGCCATCCTGGGAATGAACCTGGTGAACCTACGCTGCGCTCCCTCAATAGCAAGTACAATGTTTGGAAGACATGTGGATAAGAAAAGCTTTGAGGGTTGTGGGCCAAATGCAGGCAAATGAGACTAGCTCCGGAAGGCATTTTGGTTGGCATGGACAAGATGAACGAAAGGGCCTGTTTCAGTGCCGGATGATCACTGAAGGGGATGGGCAAAAGGGAAAGAGAGAGGATAAGGTGCTAGACTACAGGCAAAGTCAAAGTATGTGGAATTATGTAAGACTTTCCCAGTGGAACATTTGCTGCCAGATTTGCAGCAATAATTGATGCCAGCTGTGCATGGCACATTACTTGCACGAGCAGCACCACAAAGATGCTTATTTTGGGATGAATGATGATTCTCAATGCCAATTGTAGGAGCATTGTCCGCTGCCAATGATATATTAATGAGGGTTATTCAAGGTGGAAGTTGGAGGTGAGGGCTCAGTGCAGCTAGATACACACCTTTGGCTCCACTTCAACTTTTGACAGCCTTCAAAGGGAGCGGTGTAAAACTGGAAAATTAATTAGGCACAAACATTTTGGAGCAGGAATTCATGTCCGGCAGGTCAGACTAAGCATGGCTACCACTCCCAGAGAATAGAAAAAAAGGAAAAATAATCAGTGTCGCTGCAATTTAACAAGCCCCTTTTCTCTCCTTCCCTGTTCTGATGAAGTCTTCAACCTGAAACTTAGTTTAGTTTAGTTTAGTTTAGTTAAGTTTAGTTAAGTTTAGTTTAGTTTAGTTTAGTTTAGAGATATAGTGTTGAAACAGGCCCTTCACCCCACCGATCCCATGCTGATCATCGATCTCCCGTACACTAGTTCTATGTTATCCCACTAACTCTGTGACTCTATGACGTTAGGGTGGCACAGTGGCACAGTGGTAGAGTTGCTGCCTTACAGCACCAGAGACCCAGGTTTGATCCTGACTACAGGTGCTGTCTGAACAGAGTTTGTACGTTTTCCATGTGACCGCGTGCATTTTCTCCGGGTGCTCCGGTTTCCTCCCACACTCCAAGGACATTCCAAGGTTAATTGGCTTCTGT
Source organism: Rhinoraja longicauda (assembly GCF_053455715.1). Classification (NCBI taxonomy): domain Eukaryota; kingdom Metazoa; phylum Chordata; class Chondrichthyes; order Rajiformes; family Arhynchobatidae; genus Rhinoraja; species Rhinoraja longicauda. The sequence goes on along the minus strand of NC_135965.1, from coordinate 13,354,012 downwards.
AAAAATTGGCCCTAGTGCATAGGATGGTGTTAGTGTACAGGGTGATCGCCGGTCGGCACAGACTCGATGGCCAAAGGGCCATCCACGTTGTATCTCGAAAGTCTAAAGACCTAGAAGTGGAGAGGGTTACTCTATGGAATCATAGAAACATAGAAAATAGGTGCAGGAGGAGGCCATTCGAGCCAGCATCGCCATTCACTGTGATTATGGCTGATCATCCACAATCAGTAACCTGTGCCCAACTTCTCCCCATATCCCTTGGTTCCACTAGCCCCCAGAACTCTATCTAACTCTCTCTTAAATTCATCCAGTGATTTGGCCTCCACTGCCTTCTGTGTCAGAGAATTCCACAAATTCACAACTCTCTGAGTGAAAAAGTTTCTTCTCACCTCAGTTTTAAATGGCCTCCCCTTTATTCTAAGACTGTGGCCCCTGGTTCTGGACTCACCCAACATTGGGAAATTTTTTCCTACATCTAGCTTGTCCAGTCCTTTTATAATTGTATATGTCTCTATAGGATCCCCCCTCATCCTTCTAAACTCCAGTGAATACAAGCCCAGTCTTTTCAATCTTTCCTCATATGACAGCCCCGCCATCCCAGGGATCAATCTCGTGAACCTACGCTGCACTGCCTCAATTACAAGGATGTCCTTCCTCAAATTAGGAGACCAAAACTGTACACAATACTCCAGATGTGGTCTTACCAGGGCCCTATACAACTGCAGCAGAACCTCTTCACTCCTATACTGAAATCCTCTCCTTATGAAGGCCAACATGCCATTAGCTTTCTTCACTGCCTGCTGTACCTGCACGCCAGCTTTCAGTGACTGGTGTACAAGAACACCCAGGTCTCGTTGCACTTCCCCCTTAACTAACCTGACACCATTGATAATAATCTGCCTCCTTGTTTTTGCCACCAAAGTGGATAACCTCACATTTATCTATATTATACTGTATCTGCCACGCATCTGCCCACTCACTCAACCTGTCCAGGTCACCCTGCAACCTCCTAACATCCTCTTCACAGTTCACACTGCCACCCAGCTTTGTGCCATCTGCAAACTTGCTAGTGTTACTTCTAATTCCTTCATCCAAATCATTATATATATGGTAAACAGTTGCGGCCCCAACACCGAGCCTTGCGGCACTCCACTCGCCACTGCCTGCCATTCTGAAAAGGACCCGTTTACTCCTACTCTTTGCTTCCTGTCTGCCAACCAATTTTCTATCCATGTCAACACCCTACCCCCAATAGCATGTGCTCTAATTTTGCTCACCAATCTCCCGTGTGGGACCTTATCAAAGGCTTTCTGAAAGTCTAGATACACTACATCCACTGGCTTTTGGAGATCAAGGGAATCAACTCCCTTTTGACACCAAAACACATCACTGAGGAATATTTTATGTGCCGCTCGTGTTGAAATCTTACCTTCTGGACAGAGGCAGCTGAATCCTGTTCCTCTGGTCATGCAGGTAGCTCCATTTTCACAGGGCTTGGAGAGACAGTGATCAATCTGAGTCTGGCACAGTTCTCCCGTGTAACCTGGCAACGTAAAGAGGATCCATAGAATATAATGTGTAGGAAAGAACTGCAGGTGCTGGTTTAAATCGAAGATAGACACAAAATGTTGGAGGAACTCAGCTGGACAGGCAGCATCTCTGGAGAGAAGGAATGGGTGATGTTTCGGGTCAAGACCCTTCTTCAGTCTGAAGAAGGGTCTTGACACGAAACGTCACCCATTCCTTCTCTCACTGAGTTACTCCAACATTTTGTGTCTACTTTCCATAGAACATAACTATTTCTCCCAATCGGAAGAAAACCTTTATCAGTTATTCAATATTTCCACTTCTGGAAATTAGCAGAGTACATGGCCAACAGTTATACCTCAGGCAAAACCACTAAACCAATTATCTTTCTACTTATCAGGCAACGGAACCATCCTACCAACAAACTAGAGAGCAGTCCTGAGCTACTATCTACCTCATTGGAGACGCTTGGACTATTTTTGATTGGACTTTACTGGACTTTATCTTGCAGTAAACATTATTCACATCATTCCGTTATCATGTATCTGTACACTGTGGATGGCGATTGTAATCATGTATGGACTTTCCGCTGACTGGTTAGCACACAGCAAAAGCTTTTCACTGTACCTCGGTGCAAGTGACAATAATCTAAACTAAACTAAACTAACACTAACCTGGCTGACCCTAACCTTATCAGATAAATTATCAATTTACCTCTGTACATTTTTAAATTTTATGAGGCATTAGCTTGGTGATAGTTCCACGCTGATACTGATGCTGTGCTGATACTAAGCAAAGGAAGGAAATTATATGTTGGTATATAGTAGAGGTAAGCAAGGGGGGCAAGTCAAGTCAAGTCAATTTTATTTGTAGAGCACATTTAAAAACAACCCACGTTGACCAAAGTGCTGTACATCAGTTCAGGTACTAAAAACGAACATACAATGGCACACAAACATAACAGCACATACATAAACAGTTCACAGCGCCCCCTCAGAGGGCCTCAAACGCTAGGGAGTAGAAATAGGTTTTGAGCCTGGACTTAAAGGAGTCGATGGAGGGGGCAGTTCTGATGGGGAGAGGGATGCTGTTCCACAGTCTAGGAGCTGCAACCGCAAAAGCACGGTCACCCCTGAGCTTAAGCCTAGACCGCGGGATAGTCAGTAGCCCCAAGTCGGCCGACCTGAGGGACCTGGAGATAGAGTGGTGGGTTAGAAGATTTTTGATATGGGGGAGGGGGGACAAGCCCGTTTAGGGCTTTGTATGTGAAGGAGGAGGGGGAGAGGAGGGGGAGGGTAGATGGACTGCTCATATAGAACCAGTGTGGACTCAATGGACCAAATGACTACCTCCTCTGCTGTAAGCATGCTATGGTCTTTTGAATTTTAACTGAACATAAATCTACTCCTTTGCTAATCCCCTCAACTACAATATAAATTGATCTAACAATTTTACTAATTAAATAATTAAATTATTTATCTGATTGGCTTGCCATGTAATAAATCACACATGTGCCAAAGTGAACAGAAAGTCAGCAGGTCAGGCAGCATCTGGAGAGAGAGAGATATCTGAGGATTCAGATTAATAACCTTTCATCAGGACCAACAAATTGAGATCCACATGTAATTCATGTTCTTAATTTCTCTCCGAACAAGCACCGACTCCTTCTGACTCAACGTTACCCGGTACAAGTCATCCTTTGCCACTTACAGTCTTTCTACAAAGACACAATTTTTTCTTCCATTCAGATTTCTTAAATTGCCATCTTAAACAGCTCAGAAACTCCTCAGAAAATGTCTTCCAGGTCCTTCTGACTCCGCACTTCAGACCATAGACCATAAGACGTAGATGCAGAATTAGGTCATTTGGCCCATTGAATTTGCTCTGCCATTCAATTGTGGCTGATCTATTTTTCCCTCAACCCCATTCTCCTGGCTTCTCTCCATAACCTTTGATGCCCTTACTAATCAATCCGCGCTTTAAAAATAGCCAATTAATTGGCCTCCATCGCCGTCTGTGGCAATTAATTCCACAGATTCACCACCCTCTGGCTAAACAAATGTCTCCTCATCTCCATTCTAAAGGTACATCATTTCATTCTGAGGCTGTGCCCTCTGGTCCTAGACTCTCCCACTTCTGGAAACATCCTCACTTCCCCAGGCACTTCCTCAGAACCACCCCATGCAATGTTTTTGCTATCCCTCCTAATATTTCCCTCTCTGATTCTGAATGATCAATTCTCAGCGGAGATGTGAGCTTGACCCCTCTACATCTGCGTATGTAATGAATTCAGAACATGGCAGGATGTTCAGGTCTTCTTCCACCATCTCAGCCTCTGGGCTAATTTACTTGGCCAGGAGTCCTCACTGCAGCCAGATCTTCCACCGTTTCTGGATCCTAATTTTTATTGATGCTCCACTAGTCGCTGTATCATCAGCTGCCTTGGACCTGAGATCGGGAGTTCCCTCCACAAACAAAATCATCTTTATCTTTCACACATTCTAGAAGATGTTCTTGATATCCACTTTCTACACAAACATTCAGTCCGCCATAGGTGGCAGTGCGCCAGATTCCCATTATATATTTTGGAGAATTTACGATACTGACATATTTTAGGTGAAAGCCTTTGTTGTAGTGAAGAAGACATTTGCCCGGATTTGTTTGTGTTTGGAAAAACACAAATGTAATTCCTTCCAGAGGAAAAGGAAATATTAGTCAACATAAAGACCAGTATGATTCAACATTCTGCCTCTTAAGCCGTAAGTTTTAGTTTAGTTTTGTTTCTTATTTCCACCTGTACCGAGGTACAGTGAAAAGCTCTTGTTTGCATGCTATCTAGTTAGAAAAAGACTATATATGATTACAATCCTGTCCACAATTACAGATAAAGGATACAAGATTTAGTGCGAGATAAAGTCCAATAAAGTCCGATTAAAGATAGTTCAAAAGTTTCCAATGAGGTAGGTGGTTCAGCCCTAAAGCAATTTCTGCTTTTCTGTCAGCATTTTCTGTAAAGTTTTATTTAGTTTCAAATCAGTCACACTGTCTCCACTTTGAATAAAATAAAATATTAAACCTACTGAAGAAATATCATGGTTACATGTAGTATTAAACTTTTTATAAGAACAAATCTGGTTTACATATTTGTAATGTAAGTGGAATAAACTACAAGTACTCTACACACACCCACTCTTTATCCTTATCGCGATGACAGCCACTTTCTCTCACAAGTAAAACATAATTAATTTGTTACAGCTTTGCTGTCAAATGTTTGCTGTAAATGCATCAAAAAATAATTTCCAAATTGATGTGAAAGTCCTGAAGAAAAACAAGTAAATGCTGGAGATTTCATAAAATAAGGAGGCGCATAATCAGATATGTACGTAATTCTTTGAAAGTAAAAATAATGGGGTAAATCACAACTTTAGGTGTAAATGTAAAAAGCTTTTGATAGAAGTATAGAATGTGTAGGGAGAACAAGGGAGGACTTCAGTGGGTGAAGAGAGGGCATTAAATACACTGGTGGGCAAGACCAAAGATAATCCCAGAGTTTTTAAGTGATAATCGGAGTAGAGTGGAGCCCATTATTTAGAAGGATGAGAGGGAATCTTATAGAAATATATAAAATTCTTAACGGATTGGACAGCCTAGATGCAAGAAAAATGTTCCCGATGTTGGGGGAGTCCATAACCAGGGGGGTCACAATTTAAGAATAAGGGGTAGACCATTTAGGACTGAGATGAGGAAAAACTTTTTCACCCAGAGAGTTGTGAATCTCTGCCACAGGAGGCCAATTCACTGGATGTGTTCAAGAGAGAGTTAGATATAGCTCTTCGGACTAATGGAATCAAGGGATATTGGGGGAAAGCAGGAACAGGGTACTGATTTTGAATGATCAGCCATGATCATATTGAATTGCGGTGCTGGTTCAAAGGGCCGAATGGCCTACTCCTGCACCTATTTTCTGTGCTTCTATGTATCAGAGAGGCAATCTGTGTGTGGAATTGGAAGATATAGGTGAAGTCTGAAATGAATATTTCTCATCTCTGTCCGTTATGGGGAAAGGTAGTGTAGTTGCACCTATCACAGGACAGTAAGAGGGATAGCAATACATTTCAGAACAAAGAACGCACTGCTTGTGCGGGTGGTGGAGGCTGGTACTTTCACAGCATTTAGCTAAAACCTAGATAAAGGTCTTGCATTGCCCATGCAGAGAAGGCTTTGGACCAAGTGCTGATAAATGGATTAGTGATGCTAGTACTGGATAGTTGACATGGAGAAGATGGGTCGAATGGCTTGTTTCTGTACTGCTCGTGAAACTAGTGAAGTATTTATAGAAAACAAAAAAAGTCACATCAGGTGTCTGTAAATATATGTATAATAAACTAACCACAGGACTAGTTTAGTTTAGTTTCGTTTAGAGATACAGCATTGAAACAGGCCCTTCAGCCCCACTGAGTCCATGCTGACTGGCGATCACCTGTACACTAGCACTATCCTTATTCAGGATCAAACCCGCATCTCTGGTGTTGTTAGGCAGCAACTCTGCCACTGCACCACCATGTCACCCGGTAACTAATTATCTAATTTATTTTACAATATGAGAGATTTCTTGCAATGATGGAATTCATTAGAATGTGTTCATGGAAGAAGTCGTGCCTGTTATTATTTGTGACCACTTCTCCTTCATATGATGTATCTTCTCATCACAATAATAGGCTGTTTAATTGACACTCTTCCGATATTTCAACATCATCTATTTTTAGTCTCGGAACAGCCAGTGGCTTTGCCTGATGCATCGACCAGCTAACCCTATGAAGATCCTATGCAATATAGCACTGTAGTGACAGTAATGGATATTTTCAGAAAAATGGTGCGATTATTAACGATGCTTTATTGATCTAAGTCGCTCACAAGGTGGCTGTTTTTCAAGTATAAAACTAAAAGGCTGAGCAACCAAAAAATATATCAACTGAAAACAATTTATAATATTTAAAACTGCACTCGTAGCTGTCATTTTCATTTACAAATGTTTCTCTGCTTATTTCATATTGAACCACAAACTACAGAAAGAAGTTGTCAGCAGGATTTTAGATTGGAACAAATTTGCTGACATAAGTTAAAAGAACACAGTTCTTACAAGCACGTATCAGACTTAATGAAAATAAAAGGCCTCTTTTAGAGGCTCACAGTGAAGAATTAATCATTGCAGTTGCAATATTATAAATTATGTTAAGAGTCAAATGTCTCATGACTGTACAAGGCAACTGAAAGATTCTCTAGACTATTCTTGAATGGATTTCAGCATCTGGTGGAGATATTAATGCTAGTGAGAGAGGAGGTGAAGGGATGGATGTCACGCCTCCATGGTTGCTGGGGCAAGTGTCAGGGAACAGGAGGCGGTGGGCAGGGAGGGATGAACGGACCAGAGAGTCATGCAGAGAGCGGTCCCCGCAGAAAGGGGTGAGAAGGTAAGACATGACTGGTGGTGGAACTATGTTGTGGCATGCGTAGAATGATATGTTGGATGTGGAGATGTAGGGTGAAAGGTGAGGACCAAGAGAACTCTACTGCCGTTCACTTTTGAGAGAGGTGTGAGAGCAGATGTACAGGAAATGGATGAAATGTGTGTGAGGCTTCATGAACTGTGACAGAGGGGAAGCCATGTTTCCTGGAGAAGGAGGACATTTCAGAAACCATTGAGCAAAAAGCCTCATCATGAGACATTGCCCTTTATGTGGAACCTGTGGGCAAATGCTTCAGTGCTGAGCGTATCGGCAAGGGTTGTAACAAAGCACTTTGTGAAGAAACAAGATATATCTGACAGCAAGTTTCTTGTTTAACCAATCACACCAAAAATTATTATCTAATTTTCCCTATCATAATGGGGAGTGCTATTGACCTCTTTATCTTCTTCAGAGATATTGAGAAGTTAGGCAGAGGTACAGAACTGTGTTAGGTGATCTGACGGATTAAGGGTAGATGGAAGACACATTTTCCAGGGAACGTAATCCAGTGCTTTGGTACTTTGAAAGCATTGCTGTATATGGTAGCTCTAACAATGGTTGAAAGTTTGAACTAAGGTCCCCTGCAATGCCCCAATGGAGTTAGAATAACAATATCTGGGAAGTGACATCAGTCATAGTGTCAGAGTTAAACAGCATCGAAACAGGCCCTTTTATCCAACTTGCCCACGCCGACCATGATGTCCCATCTACGCTAGTCCCACTTGCCCGCGTTTAATCCATATCCCTCTAAACCTTTCCTCCCGTGTACCAGTCCAAATGTCTTTTAAATGCTGTTATAGACAATAGACAATAGACAATAGGTGCAGGAGGAGGCCATTCGGCCCTTCGAGCCAGCACCGCCATTCAATGTGATCATGGCTGATCATTCTCAATCAGTACCCCGTTCCTGCCTTCTCCCCAAACCCCCTGACTCCGCTATCCTTAAGAGCTCTATCCAGCTCTCTCTTGAATGCATTCAGAGAATTGGCCTCCACTGCTTTCTGAGGCAGAGAATTCCACAGATTCACAACTCTCTGACTGAAAAAGTTTTTCCTCATCTCAGTTCTAAATGGCCTACCCCTTATTCTTAAACTGTGCCCCTTGTTCTGGACTCCCCCAACATTGGGAACATGTTTCCTGCCTCTAACGTGTCCAACCTCTTAATAATCTTATACATTTCGATAAGATCTCCTCTCATCCTTCTAAATTCCAGTGTATACAAGCCTAGTCGCTCCAGTCTTTCAACATATGATAGTCCCGCCATTCCGGGAATTAACCTAGTAAACCTACGCTGCACGCCCTCAATAGCAAGAATATCCTTCCTCAAATTTGGAGACCAAAACTGCACACAGTACTCCAGGTGCGGTCTCACTAGGGCCCTGTACAACTGCAGAAGGACCTCTTTGCTCCTATACTCAACTCCTCTTCATATCATATCATATCATATCATATCTATACAGCCGGAAACAGGCCTATTCGGCCCTCCAAGTCCGTGCCGCCCAGCGATCCCCGTACATTAACACTATCCTACACCCACTAGGGCCAATTTTTACATTTACCCAGCCAATTAACCTACATACCTGTACGTCTTTGGAGTGTGGGAGGAAACCGAAGATCTCGGAGAAAACCCACGCAGGTCACGGGGAGAACGTACAAACTCCTTACAGTGCAGCACCCGTAGTCAGGATCGAACCTGAGTCTCCGGCGCTGCATTCGCTGTAAAGCAGCAACTCTACCGCTGCGCTACTGTGCCGCCCTTGTTATGAAGGCCAACATTCAATTGGCTTTCTTCACTCCCTGCTGTACCTGCATGCTTCCTTTCAGTGACTGATGCACTAGGACACCCAGATCTCGTTGTACGTCCCCTGTTCCTAACTTGACACCATTCAGATAATACTCTGCCTTCCTATTCTTACCACCAAAGTGGATAACCTCACAATTATCCACATTAAACTGCATCTGCCATGCATCCGCCCACTCACACAACCTGTCCAAGTCACCCTGCAACCTCATAGCATCTTCCTCACAGTTCACACTACCACCCAGCTTTGTATCATCTGCAAATTTGCTAATGGTACTGTTATAGTATCTGCCTCAACTACCTCCAATGGCAGCTCATTCCATAAACCCACCACCCTCAGAGTGAAAAAGTTTCCCCTCAGGTCCGATTAAATCTTTCCCCTCTCACCTTAAACCCATGTCCTTTGGATCGTCATTCCCCTACTCTGGGTAAAAAAGACTGTGCATTGAGCCTGACTATTCCCCTCATGATCTTATACACCACTATAAGATCACCCCTTAGCCTCCTGCACTCCAAGGAATCAAATCCTAGCCTACCTAACCTCTCCCTATAGCTTAGGCCCTCAAATCCTGGCAATGTAAATTTTCTCTGCACTCTTTCCAACATCCTTCCACACCTAGCAGGGTGACCAAAATCGAACTCAATATTCCAACTGTATCCTCACCAACATCTTGTACAACATTGCAACTTCTACACTCAATACCTTGACTAATGAAGGCCAATGTACTGAAAGGCTCTTGATCACCCTATCGACCTGTGATGCCACTTTCTACAAACTATATACCTGCACTCCTAAATCCCTCTGCTCTAGAACACTCTCCAGGCTCTGCTATTCACTGTGAAGGTCCGGCCCTGGTTTGACTTCGCAAAATGCAACATCTTGCAACATCTGCATTAAACTCCAACAAATCTATATGGATTTAAGATGGAAATTTTAATCAATTAAAGGGCGATGTAAAAATGTAGAGCATGGAAACACGCCCTTCGGACTACTGAATCCACGTCGATCACTGATCACCCGTTCACACCAGTTCTATGTTATCTCATCTTTCTCATCCACTCCCTACACACGAGGGGCAATTTACAGAGGCTGATTAAAGTAATAAAGCTTCATGTCTTTGGTATGTAACTGAGAATCGGAGGCAGCAGAGTCTGAACTCAGAAGTTAAAGGAGGAGATTTCAAACATGACCAGAGTGGGAGGCAAAACCCAGATTAACAAGAAAGAAATGAAAGAAAAGGCAAATTTAAAAAAAAAAAAACTCCAATACTAGTTTTCTTATGAGGAGATATCTCCATTTGTATAAATTTAAAATGTGAGAAAACAGCAGTTGTTTAGCAGTAATTTGTGTGATTCCATCAGTAAACACATCCCAAAGACGTGTGCATTTGTATGTTAATTGGTCTCTGTAATCTGCCTCTAGTGCTCAGTGAGTGAATGAGAAGGTGGGATAACAGAACTAGTGTAAACAGGTGATAGATGGTTGATGTGGATTCATGGATTCGTTGGGCCGAAGGGCCTGTTTCTATGCTGTATCTCTAAACTCTAAATTATCACATCACTTACAAGCTCAGTTATTTCTTGATGCATCATCATTAGCAGAACCTGTGGGTAACTACTTCAAATTCCCTTCAGTGGTGAGTTTATTGAAATGGGCTCCCCTTCTGAAGGAACAAGCTATCTCTGACAGCAAAGTCTTGACTTTCTTACTTAACTGCTCATGCTAGAAATTATCTAATTTTCCCCATTATAATGGAGTGTGTTGTTAATCTTGTTTCAAAATCTATCCTCATAACATGGATGAGGATATTATTTTATGATAGAAAACACCAAAATTGACCTGTTTATTATTTACTCGCAGGTCATGAAAGGAATGACGTGTATTTTGTGAGCTTTTTGCTTTATTTGCCTTCATCAATGAAGACAGAGTTTGGTCCTTCAGTAGAAAGCCAAGGTATATGTCTCTGAAAATGACCTTTGGGAACGATAGGCCAAATAGTCTTACACTATGGGATTTTTTCTTTAAAGAAAGCAGTTTCTACTTTGCTTTCCATATCAAAATTTTATTTCCATTTCCGATTGTCACCTTTTGTGCACTTTCTTTCTATTTTTCTGTAATTATTTCTGTAAAAAGTAATTTTTTAAAACTGCTTTTTCTTGTTTAAATTAGTTTAGTTTAGTTTAGAGATACAGCGTGGAAATAGGCCCTTCGGCCCACCGAGTCCACGCCGATCAGTGATCCCAGTACACTCGTTCTATCCTACACACTAGGGTCGATTTACAGAAGCCAATTAACCTACAAACCTGTACGTCTTTGAACTGTGGAAGGAAACCGGAGCACCCCCACATGGTCACAGGGAGAAAGTACAGACCCCGTACAGACAAGTAGCCACAGTCAAGATCGAACCCGGGTCTCTGGCACTGTAAGGCAGCAACTCTACCACAGCCCTTGTCTCTGAAAAGTTGCTTTACAATGACGGTGGTCAGGGGTCAGGACTGTGACACTATGTCACCCAATCCCTTGCCGCCAGACTTCAGGGTGAATAGGTCCAGTGAGTACAGGCCATTGCAGCTGGAGCAGCTGAATGTGGGCAGGTGGGACCACAGGCAGCGTCTTTCCAGCTCAATGTTTTGATAAGCGTGCAACTAGCTCTCTAGGGATTGCCACTCTTAGGTTATAAATAAATGAACGGCCAGTAAATAATGGCCCTTTTCCGCTGTGCCCAGATTCCACGCAATAAATAAGGAAAAAGCCATTAGTAACAGTTTAAAGGAGATGCGCACGACAACCTTTTTTTTACACGGAGGGTGGTGAGTGCCTGGAACGCACTGCCAGGCTTGGTGTTGGAGGCAGATATGATAGCAGCATTTAAGAGGCTTTTGGATAGCCATACGGATATGCAGAGAATGAAGGGATATGTATTGTGCCCAGGTAGATGAGAGATGGTATTGGCATCATGATTAACCCAGATATTGTGGGCCACAGAGCTTGTTCTTGTGCTATACTGTTCTTTGTTCTATATGATACAGAGAGCTTCATAAATGGAATCTGCATTTGGCTTTGGCATTCGATGGTGTTTAATTTGACATCTTGATGATCATAACACGACCAAACAAATCATGCATACCTGGTGGGCAGACACAGGTGAAGTTCCTAAGGTTGTTCCCCTCTTTAATGTCCAAACAAGTTCCATTACGCAGGCACTGGATGTTATGGCAGGCATCAAATTCTTCACAGAACAGCCCAACGTGTCCCTCCTCACAGTCACAAAAGAAGGTGACCTATAAAAACATGTGCGTAGTGATAATCTTAAATACAGTAGTCAAGTAAAATAATATATATATGAAGGTGAGCAGGCTGAAAACATTTACTGGTATGAGGGTGGTACATAATGGCTGGTAACATATCCATACTTGCTCCTTAGATGCCAGACATTGCCTGATACAGTTCAAAGTGCTGTACAGGTTATACTATTCAAAAACCAAACTGAACAAAGTTTCCCCCAGTGCTTCTCCTCTTTGCGATAAGTGTCAATTCCAAGAAGCCACTTTAATCCATAGTTTCGTACTACGGACAGAAATAGAAAGTTTTTGGACGGAAATATTCAACGTTTTCTCCAATATACTGAAAATCCCATTAGACCCATTAGATAATACTGGGAATATCAGAAGCATGTAGTACATTGACTGTTTTTCAGCGACGCTTTGTCGGCTATGGACTAATATTAGCAAAAAAACTCGTACTTAAATTCTGGAAAAGTGTTGAAGTTCCCCCAGTGAAGATGTGGATTACAGAAATGACGGACACATTACATTTAGAGAGAATTCGGTTTATCTCGAATGACAAACTGAAGCAATTTTTAAAAATATGGTCACCTTTTATTGATTTTCTCGAACAATACAATATTTAAACGCAATTCAAAATCACTCGTAGGGCTGGGTGAGCGGGCACATGGGTGGGTTGTTGGGTCTATCTCCCCTTTTTTCTTTTTTCTTTTTTCTTTTTTCTTTTTTCTTTCTCTTTTCCTTCTTTCTCTCTCTCTTTTTAATTAAATGCCCTTTTAGAAAAGTGTTAAAATTGAAGCTGTTCATAAAGCTACAAAATTGTCATATTTTTTTCACACAAATGCTTCCAATAAAACAAAATAATAAATCTGTTTTTTTAAAAAAAAAAATTTTTTGTTGCTGTACTTGTACAAGATGGTGGTTACAAGGTAGAAGTTGAACTATATTGATGGTAGACACAAAATGCTGGAGTAACAGTGGGACAGGCAGCATCTCTGGAGAGAAGGAAAGGGTGATGCTTCGGGTCAATACCCTTCTTCAGAATATATTTAACTATATTTCTTGCTGAATGTTGCAAGGAAATATTGGACTTGCAAGAAGTTTTGGGCAAAATCGCAAGGCTCTGAGGGTTAGATGTAATGAATGAATGAATGCTTTATTGACGCATGTGACAAGTCACAGTGAAATTCTTTGTTTTGCATACCCAAGGTATGTAAAGAGTCGCCACATAAAGGGCGCCGACAACGTGTAAATGTTTATAATGGCCAGGTCTGTACTTTGACACTAAGATTATTTTTTAATCACTTAATTCCTTTTTATTTGGAGGATTGCGATATATTTATTTAACTCTGCCTTCCATATTCAAAACTGCTTCCACTTCCGTACCAAAGATTCTATATTCTTAGATTTATTTTTTAACCTAATTGCTGCATTGTGGGCAGCTTGATTGTCATCCTATATAATCGTTCTGTGAACTGGATAGCACGCAGCAAAAAAGCTTTTCATGTACCTCTGTACACGTGACAATAAACCACGCTAAACTAAAAATGGGCAACCACTAATTTTTAAACAGTAAGTTTCTGGAAGGAGTGGAAAAACCCATAGATGTAGCCTTGGTGCTTATAGCTCTGTTATTGCACTGAAGTTAGATTTGCTTTTAAAAACATTCAGCATTTTCCAAGCCTGTATTGAAGAAAGGGGAGTGATAGGCCATCAGTAGGGAATGGATGGGGCACAAAACTAATCCAGGAGCAAGTGCAAACAATCCTCTCCTATCCACTAATGATAAAAATAAAAGACTTTGTTATTTAGCATGGTCTCATGACAACACAAGGCATTTACAGCCAATACAATACTTTCAAATTAAAGTGGCTGTTGTCATTAGGAACTGCAGCAGATACGTCACACAACAGCAATAAAATGATATCCGCGGTATGCATATTCATCAGGCCATCATGGATAACTGTGTAGGAAGGAACTGCAGATGCTGGTTTATACCAAAGATAGACACAAAATGCTGGAGTAACTAAGTGGTTCAGGCAACATCTCATTGCTATTCTAAGTTTACTTTAGTTTAGAGATACAGCGGGAAACAGGCCATTCGGCCCATTGAGTCCATGCCGATCCCCATACACTACCACTATTCAATACACTTGGGAAAATCTACAATTCTTACCAAAGCCAATTAAACTGCTAACCTGTACGTCCTTGGAATATGGGTAGAAACCGGAGCACCTGGAGAAAACCCACGCGGCCACGAGGAGAACATCCAAACTCCCTACAGACAGCACCCATAGTCAGGTTCAAACCCGGGTCTCCGGTGCTGTAAGCCTACAACTCTACCGCTGCCCGCAATAGTAGCATGTTATTTTTATCAACATCCACATCAGAAAGTATGCAGAGACATGGATTAGACAATAGACAATAGACAATAGGTGCAGGAGTAGGCCATTCAGCCCTTCGAGCCAGCACCGCCATTCAATGCGATCATGGCTGATCACTCTCAATCAGTACCCCGTTCCTGCCTTCTCCCCATACCCCCTCACTCCGCTATCCTTAAGAGCTCTATCCAGCTCTCTCTTGAAAGCATCCAACGAACTGGCCTCCACTGCCTTCTGAGGCAGAGAATTCCACACCTTCACCACCCTCTGACTGAAAAAGTTCTTCCTCATCTCCGTTCTAAATGGCCTACCCCTTATTCTTAAACTGTGGCCCCTTGTTCTGGACTCCCCCAACATTGGGAACATGTTATCTGCCTCTAATGTGTCCAATCCCCTAATTATCTTATATGTTTCAATAAGATCCCCCCTCATCCTTCTAAATTCCAGTGTATACAAGCCCAATCGCTCCAGCCTTTCAACATACGACAGTCCCGCCATTCCGGGAATTAACCTAGTGAACCTATGCTGCACGCCCTCCATAGCAAGAATATCCTTCCTCAAATTTGGAGACCAAAACTGCACACAGTACTCCAGGTGCGGTCTCACCAGGGCCCGGTACAACTGTAGAAGGACCTCTTTGCTCCTATACTCAACTCCTCTTGTTACGAAGGCCAACATTCCATTGGCTTTCTTCACTGCCTGCTGTACCTGCATGCTTCCTTTCATTGACTGATGCACTAGGACACCCAGCTCTCGTTGAACTCCCCCTCCTCCTAACTTGACACCATTCAGATAATAATCTGCCTTTCTATTCTTACTTCCAAAGTGAATAACCTCACACTTATCTACTATAAACTGCATCTGCCATGTATCCGCCCACTCACACAACCTGTCCAAGTCACCCTGCAGCCTTATTGCATCTTCCTCACAATTCACACTACCCCCCAACTTAGTATCATCTGCAAATTTGCTAATGGTACTTTTAATCCCTTCGTCTAAGTCATTAATGTATATCGTAAATAGCTGGGGTCCCAGCACCGAACCTTGCGGTACCCCACTGGTCATTGCCTGCCATTCCGACAGGGACCCATTTATCCCCACTCTTTGCTTTCTGTCTGTCAACCAATTTTCTATCCATGTCAGTACCCTACCCCCAATACCATGTGCCCTAATTTTGCCCACTAATCTCCTATGTGGGACCTTGTCGAAGGCTTTCTGAAAGTCGAGGTACACCACATCCACTGACTCTCCCTTGTCAATTTTCCTAGTTACATCCTCAAAAAATTCCAGTAGATTTGTCAAGCATGATTTCCCCTTCGTAAATCCATGCTGACTCGGAATGATCCCGTTACTGCTATCCAAATGCTCAGCAATTTCGTCTTTTATAATTGACTCCAGCATCTTCCCCACCACTGATGTCAGACTAACTGGTCTATAATTACCCGTTTTCTCTCTCCCTCCTTTCTTAAAAAGTGGGATAACATTTGCTATCCTCCAATCCACAGGAACTGATCCTGAATCTATAGAACATTGAAAAATGATCTCCAATGCTTCCACTATTTCTAGAGCCACCTCCTTAAGTACTCTGGGATGCAGACCATCAGGCCCTGGGGATTTATCAGCCTTCAGTCCCATCAGTCTACCCAAAACCATTTCCTGCCTAATGTGGATTTCCTTCAGTTCCTCCATCACCCTAGATTCTCCGGCCCCTTGAACATTTGGGAGATTGTGTGTATCTTCCTCAGTGAAGACAGATCCAAAGTAACGGTTTAACTCGTCTGCCATTTCTTTGTTCCCCATAATAAATTCCCCTGCTTCTGTCTTCAAGGGACCCACATTTGCCTTGACTATTTTTTTCCTCTTCACGTACCTAAAAAAACTTTTGCTATCCTCCTTTATATTATTGGCTAGTTTACCCTCGTACCTCATCTTTTCTCCCCGTGAAGTACACAACCATGCACTTCATTACATCTCATCTTAAAGTTATGTCTGTTCAACAGTGCGATACTCCCTCAGTATTGCACTGAAATGCCATCATAGACTTTTCTGAATCACAGGTCTGAGTTAATTTTATCCAGAGTTATAGTTGCCTGAGGACGAAGTGGATGTGATGGGACGCTGAGTGCACTCAGTTTGAACGTGGCCACTGAATGTGTCTGATTTACCTGTTCTTTGTTCATTGCTGGGGCCTGCCAATCTTGTACACAACCATGCAGTTCATTCATTGCACTTCATGCAAAGTTACTTTAGCAGTAGATGCTTGAAAATGCAATTTGACAATGATTCCATGCTTGAGTTTGCAAAGAGCTTTACTCACCAAACAATGATAACATAATGGAGTGAAATGTCAAACCGGAGGGAGGGATATTAGTGGAAGAGGACAGGGTGGAGGGGGAAAAAGGGAGGGTAAAAGGGAAATGGGGGACAGGGATGGGAAGGGTATGAGATGAGTGTATGTAGGAGCGGAAAGGAGAAGGGTAGGAGATGGTGGGAGAAGTGGCGGGAACCATCCAATCACCAACTGGAAAGCGGTCCTGAGCTACCATCTACCTCATTGGAGACCCTCGGACTATCTTTAATCAGACTTTATATTGCACTAAACGTTATTCCCTTTATCCTGTATCTGTGCACTGTGGATGGCTAGATTGTAATCTTGTATAATCTTTCCGCTGACTGGATAGCACACACTGTACCTCGGTACACGTGACAATAAACTAAACTAAACTAGATGTGTGCGCACCATGGAGAAAACAAAGGGGGCAGGGGAGTACTAATTGAAATTGGAGAATTCAATGTTCATACTGTGGGGTGTGGACTCCCCAAGCGGAACATGAGGAGCTGTTCCTTCAGTTTTTCTCCAGTGGTCTTACTCTGGCAATGGAGACAGAATGGGAAGGGGAGTTAAAATGGTTCCCAACTGGGAGATCCAGCAGGCATTGGTGAACAGAGTGCAAGTGTTGGGTGAAACGGTCGCTTGTCTACGCTTGGTCTCACCGATGTAGAGGAGCCCACATTACAGCGCTGAATACAATAGAGTAAACTGGAAGAAGTGCAAGTGAGCTTTTGTCTCACGTGGAAGGGCTGCTGGGGTCCCTGGATGGAAGTGAGAGAAGAGATGTAGAGACCGGCATAACATCTCCTGAGGTTGCAGGAGAAAGTGCTTGGGGAGGGGACGGCTTGGGTGGGAAGGAATGTACAAAGCAAGGAGTTGCGGAGAGAGTGGTCTCTGTGGAAAGAGGTAAAGGGTGGGGCGGGAAGATGTGATGACGCATTCTCAATTACTTTGTACCATGATTGGTAGTCAGTGCAGTCAGTGCAGTCAACGTTTTGAGTATAGAAGTTGGGAGGTCATGTTGCAGTTATATAAGACGTCAGTGTGACTGCATTTAGAATATTGTGTTCAGTTCTGGGCACCATGTTATAGGAAAGATATTGCCAAGCTTGAAAGGGTCAAGAGAAGATTTACAAGGATGTTGCCAGGACTAGAGGGTCTGAGCTATAGGGAGAGGTTGAGTAGGCTGGGTCTCTATTCATTGGAGCGCAGGAGGATGAGGGGTGATCTTATTGAGATGTATAAAATCATGAGAGGAATAGAATCTCTTGCTCAGAGTAGGGGAATCAAGGACCAGAGGACATAGGTTCAAGGTGAAGGGAAAAGATTTAATAGGAATCTGAGGGGTAACTTTTTCACACAAAAGGTGGTGGGTGTATGGAACAAGCTGCCGGAGGAGGTAGTTGAGGCTGGGACTATCCCAATGTTTATGAAACAGTTAGGCAGGTACATGGATAGGACAAGTTTGGAGGGATATGGACCAAGTGCAGGCAGGTGGGACTAGTGTAGCTGGGAAATCCTTGGCTGGTGTGGGCCAAGTTGGGCCAAAGGGCCTGTTTCCATGCTGTATCACTCTATGACTACACCTGCCTATCCCTCAAGCAGTGGAATTCACTCACTAAAACCTCTTTGCCTCTCAACATATCTCTCCACCTTTGAGAAAAGTTAGTGTGTTTGCTAAAGGAAACAAAGCAGCTGGTTTCCTGCTGAACTGAAATGACCTGTGACCAGTGGAAGACACTAGTCCTGTGGTCTGCAGGTACAGCTTGTGCTTGTTGACATTCCTGATAAATCTCCTTTCACTTTATATATCAAATACAAATTCAACTTCATTATTAAAGAGATATTCTGGCCTAAAAAAAATCAGAACCAGTACGGATATGGCAAATTGAGTCCATTGAAAAATATGGTTGTGACAATAAATTATTATATGGTATTTTGTGGGCTTTTTTTAAACTGATAATATTCTTTACAGTACTTTGTTACTATTAAACAATATTATTTTTGTTTAATGATAATAAAATACTGCATTACAGAATGAATAATGAATTCCATTCATTATTCATGATGCTGTTCAGAACTTTATTATTATTAAACAATTGTTTAACAATAAGCTCTTAGGGCGGCATGGTTGCACAGGGGTAGAGCTGTTACCTCACAGCGCAAGAGACCCGGGCTTGATCTTAACCTCTGGTGCTGTCTGAATAGAGTTTGTATGTTCTGGTTTCCTCCCACGTTCCAAAGACATGCAGGTTTGTAGGTTAATTGGCTTCTGTAATTAGTCCCTAGCATGCAGGATAGAACTAGTGTACAGGTGATCGCTGGTCGGTATGGACTTGGTGGATTTAAAGGCCTGTTTCCATGCTGTATCTCTTAACTAAAAAAAAGTAGTATGTCCCCAATGTTTACTGCACATGATAGAGTTATACAACATAAAAACAAGTCTTATAATCCTGACAAAAGTCCTTGTGAATCTGTTCTGCACCCTTTCAAACTTAATGACATTCTTCCTGTAGCTGGGTGACACGACCACACTCCATATTCCAAGGGGTCTTTCACCAATGTCTGGGACAGCTGTAACATGGTGTCCCTGCTTTTCTATTTAATGCCTCATTCAATGAAGGCAAGCGTGCAAGGCAACTTCTTCACCACCATATTTATCGGCATCTCATGGGCATCTTTACTCAACTAACAGACTATCATCCCCTCAATCATACTTCCAAGTAAATGTAAGACATATTTCACAGATCAATTACTATTGTTCATTGACTCAAATCTGCTCAAATCTGAGTTAGGATCAGCTATAAAACAGGCACAAATATTTCCACATCCATAACTCAGCAGACAGACAGGTAACTTGCAAGTTCTATTGCAATGTTTAAATAACATTTAGACAGGTAGTTGGATAGGACAGGTTTAGAGGGATAGGGGCCAAACGAGGGCAGGTGGGACTACTGTAGATGGGATATGTTGGTTGGTGTGGGCGAGTTGGGCCGAAGGGCCTGTTTCCACACTATATGACTCTATGACTCTATAACAAAAACTTTCAGGAGGGAAATGGAGGTATCGAGATCTCTCAGTTCGAACTTTCCAACGAACATGTTTTATTATAAGAAGATAACTGCAGATGCTGGTACAAATCGAAGGTATTTATTCACAAAATGCTGGAGTAACTCAGCAGGTCAGGCAGCATCTCAGGAGAGAAGGAATGGGTGACGTTTCGGGTCGAGACCCTTCTTCAGACTGAGGAAGGGTCTCGACCCGAAACATCACCCATTCCTTCTCTCCCGAGATGCTGCCTGACCTGCTGAGATACTCCATCATTTTGTGAATAAATATCTTCGAGCATGTTTTATTGGTAGGTTTCCAAACTCGGCATTGCCTCACCATCAATGGTACCAGTGTGGGGAAATTAATGGAGTTTCTGGTGATAACAAAATGCACGTTGTCTCATCGTTGTTGGTTAGGTGACAAATCGTTGCCACTTGTTTCAATGAAAAATAAAGGTAAAAATTATTGGGAAATAGCAGGTTGACGCAGCCATTGCAGAAGCAAAACACTCTGCGGCAGAATACATGCACCTGCTGCAATGTCACGGACAGAATGTGTTCAGCAGCCACACTGCTCTCAGCAAAGGCAAGCGAACGTCCTTGGAGATAACCTTGCAGCAGTTTCTGCCAAGGGAATGATTCAGTAAATGTCAAAACACACAAAGACTATTAGGGAGGGAATGCAAGGCTGTGATTTCAATAAAAAAGTACGATAGACGTTTGAAAACTATTCAGGTTGAGTATTCACATTTCCTGGCATTACCAGAGCCCATTGACAGAGTCCCTGAGCTGCAATGTACCTTTCAGCTAGTCATAAAATGATGGGGGGTTGGGGGAGAAGGGAAGCTTACATAATTGTTAATCGCAGATCAGATTATGACTCTTGTGAGAAAAAGTGTATTTAATCGTGCTCAAGTACGTCCTGTCACCGTGGAGGGAAGGGATTGCCCAATTAGTTATTATTTGTGATTGATGATAGACAATAATGAAGCAGAAATGGGCAAAGATGAATGCTGTTATCTTTGAAAGGAAGTCATTAATTTTCTCAGTGGCTTGTGCAAATTGACTGGAAGGCTTGCTGTGGACCCGCCTGACACATGACTCCCAGTTTTTTTCTCTGTGCCATTGAATCGACAACGATCCTGCTTTAGAAATGGCTCTCCTGACAGGACTGAGAACAAATTAACCACCTTAAAGGTCAATGCCAGCCTCTCCCAGCTTCCAAGAGGATGGAAGACGCGTCCCGATATTTCTCACCGCATCATTATAAAGTCTGCAGAAATGTTAATTGACCTTTTTCAGCAGAGACATTGAACATGATTATTTGCTAATGGCTGCAGAATTACTTGAGAATGGCGAATAAAAATAAGACAAAGGTAAAAGTAAAAGGATCTTGCTTCCTGAGCTGCATCTTTGGAAGTGGCACATGATCACCAGGTTACAATAGACAATAGACAATAGGTGCAGGAGGAGGCCATTCGGCCCTTCGAGCCAGCACCACCATTCAATGCGATCATGGCTGATCATTCTCAATCAGTACCCCGTTCCTGCCTTCTCCCCATACCCCATTCAAGAATAGCAGAGTCGCAGAGAGTCTCCATACAGCATGGAAACAGGCCCTTCACCCACCGACTAACATGTCTCATCTATTCTCAGTCCATCTTGGCCTACGTGATCTCCCGGTTGCCAAACACTTTAACTCCCTTTCCCATTCCCATACTGACCTTTCTGTCCTGGGCCTCCTCCATTGTCAGCGTAAGGCCAAATGCAAAGTGGAGGAACAGCATCTCATATTTCGCTTGGGCAGCTTACAACCCAACGGTATGAATATTGATTTATCTAACTTCAAGTAACCCTTTCGTCCCCTCTCTCGCCATCTCCACCCCCCCCACCCTCCACCCTAATTGTCGTACTGGTTTCATTATCATCCTTTTGTGTTTCATCGTGTGTATAACTCGTTATCACCTAGCCCACGGCCAACAATGGATGTTAGTGGGCCCCACCTTTCCTTGGTAATCGTTACTTTTTTGCATATATTTCATTCATTTGTTCTAAGTCTCTCTGTATCACTATCTATATCTCTCGTTTCCCTTTCCCCTTACTCTCAGTCTGAAGAAGGGTCTCGAGCCGAAACGACAATATTCCTTTTCTCCAGAGATGCGTCCTAACCCACTGAGTTACTCCAACTTTTTGTGAATATCTTCCATTTACACTAGTCCCACTGCCTGCATTTGACCCATATCTCTCCAAACCTGTCCTATCTGTATCCATGTACCTGCAATAGTACCTGCCTCAACTACATCCTCTGGCAGATCATTCCATACATCCACTACCCTTTGTGTGAAAAAATGACCCCTCAGGTTCCTATTAAATCATTCCCCCTTCACCTTAAACCTATGTCCTCTGGTTCTTGATTCCCCTACTCTGGGCAAGAGATTCTGTGCGTCTACCTGATCTATTCCCCTCATGATTTTGTACACCTCTTGTCCCCAACAACCATCAGGCTCTTGAAGACTACACTGCAATAACCTATGAACTAGGGACTGTGGTGCATTAAGGATGCATGGCTTTTTTTTGGCACTAGTATTGGGGTTATTAACTCATTGTATTTTGGTTTATTATATAGTATCAATGTGCATTGTGTTACTGGCCTGTTCAGCTGCTGTAAGAATTGTTATTTAATGATAATTAGACACTTGACTCTTAAGGATCCAAACTATATATTCAATAATATATCCAATTTTATTACCCAATAAAACGATGTGTGCATGTCATTGCCAAACTCCAAGGAAGTGGGCAGGAAGAACTTAGAACATTGCAACACAGGAATGGGCCCTTCGGCCCACAATGTTTGTGCCAAACATTGTGCCAAGTTGAACTGATCTCATTTGTCTACACATTTGACTGTATTTAATATGGTATTCCGTATTTAACATTCCAAGGTAATAGAAACTGGGCTAAAATTGACGCAAGTCTATAGGAGATGGTAGGAGACGAGATTGACAGAATGTAAAGGACCCTTCTTCAGACTGATTGTGGGGGCCGTGGGAGAAGAACCCCTTCAAAGTAGGCAAAACTTGAGGAGATTTCCTAGTGGAGCAGTTGACCAGATTGACAATTAGCTGACTAAATGCCATGGCAATCTCTAAGTCCGTGTCCTATTTATGCCTTCAGAAGAAAAATGCCTCATATATAATAATAATAATAATATATTTATTTTATATAGCGCCTTATCACATGCTCAAAGCGCTTTACAAATACAATTAACATAGAAACAAACAGACAAACTATCCTGACGGAAAAGCGGCGAATACTCAACGCCAGCGTCCTCTCACGTCAGGGTCCGGCAGCAGACATCAAAAAGCACAAGACACACAGATACAATTTTTTACACAAAACAGCCATCACAGTGATTGCTCTAGGCATACCCTCACTGTGATGGAAGGCAACGTCTTATCTCCTCCTCATTACTATATTAATTAGTAAATGCCTTCATTTCAAATGTGGTGCTCATCAGGGACAGGCTTAGTGAGTAAAAATCAGAGCAGCCAACAGGAACAAATATCTTAAATCAGTTAAGGCCAGTCAGTACCGGGCCCCAGTAAATGCCTCTAATGCCTCTTCCTTCACTTCATTACACATGAATTAGTTTTGCAAGTGTTTTCAAGGCACCCGCTCGACTCTGCTTTGATTTTAATACCAACATATTTTGTTGGCTATATTTATGTACCAAAATGTTTCCTGGCAGGTATGCCTAGTGTGCCAAAGTCAACAGCAATGGCGTTAGCAAAAAATAAATGACTTAAAATAAATATAGCACATTTCTGTCTACTCCTGTTCAACTAGGACACTCAGTAAAAACAAACGGAAGCTATAAACCCAAACTTAAAGAGAAAGTAAAGGCAAAAGTATTCAAAAAATGTTGCAAAGAATGTTGCAAATGAAAATCAAAGAGAGCAGTCCTAAAAGGTGCAAACAAAATGTAAACAACACCAGGGGTGACAATATAAACTCGCAGTTACCTCAGCTTAGTTTTCACATTACGCTGTGTTAATGTTGCACACTGCATTTACACCAAAACATCACAAGTAAGACATCCTGTTAAAACTTTCTGAAAATATGAAAGTGCCCCATCTCTCAAGTTATAGTTAATAAATGTTTAGACTGGAAAAAATAAGTAACAGATGTTTCATTTAAGCTTCTGAATGCCTATGTCAAAATTGGTTGAAATTTAAAGCTGCCGATTGATAATTCATGAAGCTCAGAGATGATGTTTACAATCAGTCTTTGGCCTCAGAGTCTGGGCAGCCATTGTGTTGGCTTCTGGGCCTAGTGTTTCCTGTCAGCTACTGGAGCCTGGGCAGTATGAGTGTTCTAAACAAAGCTTTCTGGACTGCTAACTGCCTCGCACCTCATGAAAGTCATTTGCGAGGAGCTCAGTGCAGTTATCTTTCTTTCAGTGCGGACAGTATCGTAAGATTTTGTATAAAAAAACTCTGCTGCTCACCACATTTGAGAAGTGCTGATAAAGCTGGCAGGTGGGCAACTGTAATAACGATTTTACACTTTGCTAGTTTCGAAGTCAACTCAATCAACACTTGATTTTTTTTTTAAAAGACATTTTAAATGTCAAATGTCTGCACTTTTATGCAGATTTATTCCAAAGAAAGATACAAATTTGTGACAGGATGCCCATAATTGTTTCAATAATTGTCCTCACATGCAAAAAGAACATAAGAAAATAGGAGCAGGCATTTGCCATCAGACCGAAAAAGCCTGCACCACCATTTAATACGATCATGGCTGATTTAAGCTGGCCTCAACTCCTCTTCTCTGCCATTTCTCTATAACCATATATTCCTTGATTCATCAAATTTTTATCCATGTCCACTTTAAGTATTGAATAAATAAAGATCCCACCAGCCACAGGGGCAGAGAATTCTGGAGATTCATCACCCAATTTGAGGAGGTACCTTTAAAACGAAGTTGAGGAAACAGAGAAAATAAGTGCAGGAGAAGCCGTTTGGCCCTTCGAGCCAGCACTGCCATTCATTGCTGATCATCCATCATCAGTAGCCTGTGCCTGCCTTCTCCCCATATCCCTTGATTCCACTAGCCCCTAGAGCTCTATCTAACTCTCTTTTAAATTCATTCAGTGAATTGGCCTCCACTACCTTCTGTGGCAGAGAATTCCACAATTTCACAACTCTCTGGGTGAAAAAGATTTTCTTCACCTCAGTTTTAAATGGCCTCCCCTTTATTCTTAGACTGTGGCCCCTGGTTCTGGATTCCCCCAACATTGGGAACATTTTTCCTGCATCTAGCTTGTCCAGTCCTTTCATAATTTTATACGTCTCTATAAGATCCCCTCTCATCCTTCTAAACTTCAGTGAATACAAGCCCAGTCTTTCCAATCTTTCTTCATATGACAATCCCGCCATCCCGGGGATTAACCTCGTGAACCTACACTGCACTGCATCAAAAGCAAGGACGTCCTTCCTCAAATTAGGAGACCAAAACTGCACACAATACTCCAGATGTGGTCTCACCAGGGCCCTATACAACTGCAGAAGGACCTCTTTACACCTCTACTCAAATCTTGTTATGAAAGCCAACATGCCATTAGCTTTCTTCACTGCCTGCTACACTACATCCAGGTCTCGTTGCACTTCCCCTTTACCTAATCTGATGCAATTGAGATAATAATCTGACTGCTTGTTTTTGCCGTCAAAGTAGATAACCTCACATTTATCTACGTTATACTTCATCTGCCATGGTGAATCTATGGAATTCATTGCCACCGATGGCTATGGAGGCTAGGTCATTGGGTATCTTTAAAGCGGAGATTGATGGATTCTTTGATTAGTAAGGGTGTCAAATGCTATGGGACAAGCGCAGAGGAATGGGGTTGAGAGGGAAAGATAGATCGGCTATGATTGAATGGTGGAGTTAACTCAATGGGATGAATAGGCTAATTCTGCTCCTATAACTAATGAGAAATTTTTATGTGCCTCAGTTTTAAATGACTGGCTCTATATCTTGTTGTTAAGTCTCCTTGTTCAAGACTCTCCCATAAGTTAAAACCATCCCAATACCTACCTGTCAAGCCCCCTTAGGATCTTATATGAGAGGCATATAGGGTGGACAGTCGGAACCTTTTCACCAGGGTAGAAATGTTCACCACAAGAGTCTAAGGTGAGAGGGGAAAGAGGAATGGAAATGTGTGGGGCGCGTTTTTACAGAGAACGGTGGGGGTCTGGAACGCAATGCCAGGGTTGGTGGTGGAAGCAGACATGACAGTGACATCTACGAGGCTTTTAGATAGGTGCATGGAAGTGCAAGGAATAGAGGGATATGGATCATGTACAGGCAGATGTGATCAGTTTATCTTGGCGTCCATGTTCGGCGGAAATACTGTGGGCCGAAGGGCCCGTTCCTGTGCTGTACTGTTCTAGGTTATGTTTATGTGTTGGAATAAGGTCACCCTTCATTCTTCTAAAGTATCTACCTGAATGATACCCTACAACATTCACAGTGTGAAGAATATGACACGTTGCTGTAACAGAACAAGAGCAGACAAGGATGATCCTCCCTTTGCCCAGAGTCTGATCTAACTGATGTGAGATTTACTCACAAATAGTACAGGATATGTCTGGTAATTGCTGACATATTAGGACTCTGACTTTTGATATGATGACTCAAATGTTTCGTAAAGGGGTGGCACAGTGGCGCAATAGTAAATTGGTGCCTTACAGCACCAGAAACACAAGTTCGATCCTGACTACGGGTGATGTCTGTACTGAGTTTGTACGTTCGCCCCATGACCGCATGAGTTTTCTCTGAGTACATTCGTTTCCTCTCATGCTCCAAAGACATACAGTTTTGTCGGTTAATTGGCTTTAGTAATGATTGTAAATTGCCCCATGTGTGTAGGATAGAACTAGTGTATGGGGATCGCTGGTTGGCATGGACATTGTGGGCCGACAGGCCTGTTTCCGCGCTGTATCTCTACAACTAAACGAAATACTTATGGTCACTGAAGTATTGTGAAGAACAACCTTGGCACATTCTCAGAATTGCATTCAATACCTAGAAGCTTGACTCATTCATGTTACAAAGCACACAGTTCTCCATCCTGTGGGAGAAATTAAAGTGGAGCCAGGAATGTAGATAGTTACATAAACTGACATGACAAAACTAAATGAGTAAATGAGAGACCAATCATCCTGTTCTGGTTAAGGATGAGGGCTGAGAGAAAGATTATCGAAGGTTTAGGGTGCTAGGGCTTGGCAGGCGGCATTATCTCCTTGACCAACTCATGAAGATGATCCCGGGTAACCCCTTCAGACAGAGATGGTCAGAAATTCTGTTCCACTGCATTTTTGTCAGTGGAACCCAATGTCTTTAACAGATTATAACACCAATCTGCATAGAAACGATTGGAAAGCAAGCAGTACAGTATGTCCCACTTATTGTTAGCTCGAGGTAATTTCCAAATGCAATGAGGCCGCAGCGTAAAACTTGGACTCCGCTCTCTCATTTACAGGGATGAAAAGAATGGCAAATGTGTGAGAAATGACAAAGGGGAGGGGAGATGTTATTCTAACATTGAACTGCAAGAATTGCACTACTTTGAGAAATCATTCAGGGAATTATAGAGGGGGGGGGGGGATCTGCAGATTACAGTGTTGCTGCTTGACCAAACAAATATAAAAATATGAAAATATCCATTATTGAGAAGAGTAACTGTCAAGTCAATATATCAGGTCGTACAATTATGCCAGGTAATACCAACCAGCTCGTGATGGTGCCCAACTCACAGAAATGCATGAGATGTGGAAAGGTTGTAGATCGTGAGGAAGGTAGCCTTTAGGTTCAGAATGATATTGATCAGCTGGCGTGTCAGGGAGGGCAATGGCAGATACAATTCCAGTGTGATAAATGTGAAGTGGTGCACTTGGGGGTTCAAGTAAGGGTAGGTTATAGACAATAGATAATAGGTGCAGGAGTAGGCCATTCGGCCCTTCGAGCCAGCACCACCATTCAATATGATCATGGCTGATCATTCTCAATCAGTACCCCGTTCCTGCCTTCTCCCCATACCCCCTGACTCCGCTATCCTTAAGAGCTCTATCTAGCTCTCTCTTGAATGCATTCAGAGAATTGGCCTCCACTGCCTTCTGAGGCAGAGAATTGCACAGATTTACAACTCTCTGACTGAAAATGTTTTTCCTCGTATACCATACATACACATATACACACATGCATACATACACACACATAAAACAATCAAATAACCAATAATGGTGCAAACAGACAACAATAATGCCCCCAAATCTTTGAAGTTCAGAGTTTATTTGGAGGTTGTAGTGTTTAATGGCCTGATCGCTGTAGGGACTCAGTTGTAACAATCACCTGCTTTGGCTGCTTCCTAAAGCTCTCCATCTCTGTGCCTTTTCTTTCACACTTCCAAGCATCCTAACTCCCTCAGATCCTTTTTCTGCTTTAACCATTCAAGCTACAAAATCACCTCTTTTGACCTCCCCTTTCCAGATCTCTTCAACGACTTTCATGGCTGACGTGACTGTTTTCAGTCTGATCCTTCACACTCCAACTCTGCTGCATAGTGTCAAGTTCATGCCTACTGTATCATCCTTCAGTGGACACTCAGGGCTTTACATCTGCCTTTGTATTGCAATGCAGTCTTTTCTCAAAGCATTCAACTCAATCAGCACTTAATTTGGTTCATTCAGCTGTTCTGTAAATAACAAGAGGCTGCGAATTCTGAACTCTTCTCCAGTGTTCACATATAGCTGAAACTTCTTAGTATTGACTTTTCTGGATCCAATCAATATGACCTCCATGCAGCACCTCACGCTGAGCCTGTTGATTTCATCATGTTGTGGATACAGATGTTTTTCTGAAGCAACTTTGAACTGCTTCTTTTATGCTGTTCAAACAGATTATATACTCTCCGAGTGAACTGACTGCCTCCAAATGTTGCCAACAGTTCCATTCTTCCCAAACAGTCAAATCAATATTTGAAGTGATTGTTTCTATGAAGCCTTTAACCATTGTTTCTCTCAGACACCCCCATCCTTTCCAATTCTCGAAATAACATCACTTAGTGCTGTTATTGGTCTGCTTCTCAACTTCATAACTGGCTTCTTAGCTGGGTTGTTGATTGATGCTTCCTGTCTTAAAGGAATGCTGTCATCTTAATGCAATAGTTGCTTCATTTGTGGATGAGTGGTGAAATACATACATGCTTAGCTATCATTCAATCGCTCAACATTGTGAATCCCTGACAGGCTAAGCACGTCTTCAGTAAGTTCTTTGAGTCTCTGATGGTAAATTATTTATAAATATTGCCCACTATTTGCAGCCCTACTTCTATGAATATCACTTTCTCGTTCACCGCCTTGTCCCTTGATCATGGTGCTAACTGCATCCCTCTTCGGATCGTTCACCTTGTCGTGGTGAAGAGGCTTGCGTGCCCCCATGATTCCGAGAGCGATGCCGTCGGAAGCACTAGCTTCTGGAAGGGCCACCCATGGTGGTAAGGTCGAGGATGAGGGTCCAGACTGAGAACGATCCAACGTACAAGACCTCAACGGCGGAGCAGGCGGACGAAGTTATCTTGAACTCAACGGCTGTGAAGGCGGATGAAGGCTGCAACAGATCTACCAGCTCCAATCGTCTTGGTTCCCTTGCCATTGGAATTAGTTGATTGATTTGTGAAGGATCGTGTGCTCCTTGGAGTGCAACATCAAGTACACATTAAACAAACACCTGCACAGGCGTCTTCGTTCTGTGAGCCGCACAAAACTTCACTCAAGGCTTTCAAGGCGATTGGGCAAGGGCGACGGGAGCAGGCTACATGATGGCTGGAAGCTCCTAGTCAAGAACTGGCATGGAAGTGGTGAATACTTGATTCAATCGCTCAACTTTGGACTCATAAGTCACCTGAGAGTTCATAAAAACAACGGAACGTAGACCATCATCCTCGACCTCGAGGGACAGCCACCACGATGACACTGCACCATTGTTTTGCTCATCTTCATACTCTACACAGGCATCTTCAGCCAAAGCACTGTCCAAAACCTTCCCAGGAGGGTTTCATACTTGCTTAGCTTTTTGTTCGGTCCAAGCTTCACATTCTCAATTGTACAGACAGTTATCGAATTCCACATGCATCACTGCCTACACATCATTGCATGCACTTGCATTGCCACACTCACTCTGATGGATAGAGGTGGCTGCATCCACTGCCTTCTCCTGTTGTACTTTCTGTACTCACTGTTCCACATAGCCATTCAGCTACAGCCATTTTCTGTAGCTGTCTCATTTTGAGCCGCAGCCTGGCAACTCTAAATGGTTGGGGTCACTAGTTGGACACTTCCTCCGTAAGCCAGAGAGCTCTTTCCATATATATGGCCCACAATGTATGTGCTGCAAACAGACTGACTTGCTGCACAATCAATAGTTTCTTCCTCAATTAACAAACACATCGTAAAATGTATTGTCCTCATCATTATCCTCAGGTGTACAATAGATGGGGTTAACCAATCCCAATCCTATCTCCACATTATCTAATTATATTCTGGGTACTGTTTCCCAGATGTATTGTTTACTAAAATGTCTTCCTTATGTCTGGGCCATATTTTTGTTGATAATTATCTCACTCAGGCATTGCCCCTCTTGTAATATCCTGTCCTGTGACACTTGTAGCACCAGACCAATGGCTAGTCTAAGGGCAGATGTTTTTTGGAAGGTCTATGGTAACAGGTTTCTGTTGGATCCACTTGCAGCATTTATACCACCATTCCCATTTCTGTGGACTGTTCCCTGTTCACATCTGGGAATCATCTCTTGAGTAGAACCGCCTCATATTTTAATCAACACCTCAGTATGAAATGTCATTTGTCGTCGATGGTGCAAGTGGACTCGCCAACATCTCATGTCTCTGGCTGACCGCCTGCAGCAACATTGGCTTCCTCTTGGTATTTTGCCATATTTCTCTGTTCTGTGTCTCCCCCCTCAAGGCCATCTCAACTTGTTCCATACAAAGCCATATGCCTCTTCACCTATGCCTCTTGACCTTCCCTGCACATTTTCATTGCTCCTTACCTGCCATCCCTACTCTGCCCAGCAAATGAATCGAGGTAAAGCTTCACATCGAACATCCTGAGTTGAAGATGATAACTCTCAACTGAACTGCAGTGTATAGCTACAATACTCTATCAAGAATCATAAGGTCATAAGTGCTAGGTGCAGAATTCTGCCATTTGGCCCAATCAAATCTGCTCCGCCATTCAATCACGGCTGATCTATCTCTCCCTCCGAACCCCATTCTCCTGCCTTCTCCCCATAACCCCTGACACCGATACTAATCAAGAATCTATCTATCTCTGCCTTAAAAGTATCATACAACATGACACAAACCGTCTTTTAAAGGGAGCATTTCTGCATTTACATACTTCAGATGCGTGGTTATCACGAGCTAGTTTTCACCGTTATGTTATTGATCAGGCAGCATCAAGTTGGCCTGCTGTGTTTTTTTACATTAATATGTGTGGTTGATCATACACCCACATTCACTGTTCCCACTTTTAGAGATGAGTAAATTTAGCTCCCTTTATCCCATATAGTACAATCCAAATATTACGGTGAGACATCCATATTTGTGAATGGGGCGAATGACAAGTGTTTGACATCATGTCACCTAGATTACTTCCTTAGGGGAGTAAATTGAGTCTCACCTCCAGATTCACCTCCAGATTCAGGGATAGTTTCTTCCCAGCTGTTATCGGGGAACTGAACCTTCCTACCACAACTAGGGAGCAGTCCTGAACTACTATCGACCTCATTGGTAACCCTCAGACTATCCTTGATTAGACTTTACTGGCTTTACCTTGCAATAAACGTTATTCCCTTATCATGTATACTCTGTAAATGGCTCAATTGTAACCATGTATTGTCTTTGCACTGACTAGTTAGCACGCAACAAAAGCTTTTCACTGCACCTCGGTACATGTGACAACAATCTAAACTGATCTGAAATGGACCCGTCAATTTTTCAGGTCGAGACTCTTCTTCTGGACTCCATGACATTTACAATCTCAGCATCATGTCAACCTGGCAATAGTACAACAACGTAATCTCACGGTATACGCAGTTGTTGCCTTGTGATGCTTTTATCGGGAAGGACAGGACAATCCAATAGCATTATCCTTGTAATGCCACTGGGCTGGATTTACTGACTGCTGCCAGCAGTTTTGAGTTGTTAGCTGCTTGAGTACCACACTATTACATTCAGTAACAACTTTCACAGATGGGAAAGATCTTCATTCAGCTTTAGCAGCTGTCAAAGAATGGTCTCGACACGAAACATCGCCCATTCCTTCTCTCCAGAGATGCTGCCTGACCCGCTGAGTTACTCCAGCATGTTGTGTCTACCAAAGACCTGACAGAGATGTTTCAGGAGCAGAGATAATGCCAAAGGTTCAGTTGCTGACGAGGCCACATTTCTTGACTCGAGACTGCAGAATTCGAGCGAATTAGACCTTCCATCTTCACATCTGATGAGCGTTTGACGGCACTGGGCCTGTATTCGCTGGAGTTTAGAAGGATGAGGGGGGACCTCATTGAAACTTTCCGAACAGAATAAGGCCTGGATAGAGTGGACGTGGAGAGGATGTTTTTCACCAGTGGGAGAGTCTAGGACTAGAGGTCATAGCCTCAGAATTAAAGGACGTTCCTTTAGAAAGATGAGGAGCAATTTCTTTGGTCAGAGGGTGGTGAATGTGTGGAATTCCTTGGAACAGAAGGCTGTGGAGGCCAAGTCAATGGATATTTTTTAGGCGGAGGTAGATAGATTCCTGATTAGTATGGGCGTCAGGGGTTATGGGGAGAAGGTAGGAGAATGGAGTTAAGAGGAAGAGATAGATCAGCCATGATTGAATGGCAGAGTAGACTTGATGGGCCGAAAGACATAATTCTGCTCCTATCACATTTGACCTTATGACCCACATTAGTGCACAGATTGCAGGTAGTGATGGGTGCATGGGGACAGGCCAGACAAGATCTAGTCCATTTCGAATCACTCATTGGACCCCACTCCAAGATCTCCTTTGCAAAAGTCTTTGCTGCAGAAGGTCGACCAGACCTGCTGTGGCAACCAACATAATATAGCACCAGGATTTTGAGAGTCATTTATTCTGGACTGCGTACCTCCAAGGAGCCTCTAACAGCAGGAATAGAAAAAGAAAATCTTTCCTTTGTCCTACTTTTTGCAGCCAAAAACAGAGTACAAAATGATGATCAAATGTTTATGAGCCATAATTCCAAATTGCTTGTCTCAGCAATAAATCGGAAAAATTGACTGCACAGATCTTCTAGCAACGCATTATAAATAGCAGCACCAGTAAAGCTAAATGGATTGCAGTATGTTTCTTCCAGTTTCTGCAATGGCTTATCACAGACGATTTAGCAGAGCCTTTTCTTGGTTCAACGGATGCTGCAGTAGGACATCGACACTGCACCAAACTTCTCATTGTTAAAAAGGCCAAAAGATATGTTGCTTTCCCCAAGTTACCCAATTAACTAAGTAAAAGGGCACAACTGGATGGGTTTGTAAACAGAACAGCACGCTCTGACAATACCAATGATGTGATGAATCATTGTCATCAGCTGCATTTGCTGCCAGAAAGTGGAACAGTCAGTGCGGAGTGACAGAGCAGGTGGTTTGGGATTTGTGATAAGGAAAGGCAGGCTCACATCGTGAATGCAAAATACAAAGTGGTGGAGAAACTCAGTGGGTCAGGCAGCATCTGTGGAAGGAATGTTCAGGTGACTTTTCGGGTCAGGATCCTTCTTCAGTTTGGAGTCTGCAGAAGAGCCCTAATCCAAAACATTGCCCGTCCATTCCCCCCTCCGCTGATGCTGCTTTCAAGAGAGAGCTAGATAGAGCTCTTAAAGATTGCAGAGTCAGGCGGTATGGGGAGAAGGCAGGAACGGGGTACTGATTGTGAATGATCAGCCATGATCACATTGAATGGTGGTGCTGGCTCAAAGGGACAAATGGCCTACTCCTGCACATATTGCCTATTGTCTATTGCCTGATCCACTGAGTTACTCCAGCACTTGCTCAAGATTCCAACATCTGCAGTTCCATGTGCCTCACATTGTGGATGCATGATCTTCTTGCTACAGGGAAAGGAACAAAAATACAAGCACCCTCACTGGTTGTAGGTCAAAACAATTGAGAGGGGAAATAGGGAGAATAAATATTTTGGTCTCCATATATTGGAGAAACAGAGAGAGTTTTTTCCAAACAATCTTATTCTCCGCTATGCCATAAGGAGAGCAGTTGCTGGAGATTGAAGGGTGGATCCGAGAAGGCTGGAGAATGGGAAAGAGGGGGGAGGGAAGAAATAGATCAGCCATGATCGAATGGCGGAGAAGACTCAATGGGCCAAGTGGCTTAACTCTGCTCCTCTGTCTTATCAGTGAGTCACAGAATGAAAGGGCCCATTACAATGATGAAAAGGGAGGAGAATGGAAGACATGTCTGTCTGGTGGTGGTATCAAGCTGAAAGTGATAAAAATCTGTAGCAACTTATCGGATAAGGTTTCTAACAATCTGCGGAAGGTAACAGCTGCTCGACTGGCTGAGTTCAACCCACAGACAGATTGTTGACAACATCTGCAATCTCTTGTGTCTCCAGGGTAATATTTTTGAATGATGCACCAAAATTCAATTTGCAGGCAGGGATTGGTAGCTAAACTAGATTCTTTCAATGTGGGCATTTGTCAATTATCCATCTTTTTTATTTTGCCAATGAAAGCAGAAATAGCTCATGAGGCTGTCATCTATTTTGCATTATAATGCCTGTACATAGTTTGAATTAAGTGCAGTAAATCGGAGCTAGAATAAATATCCACTATTTCAATGCTTTTCAAAATAATGTTTCTACAATTATAATTTAACAGCATTCTGAATTGATTTCAAGGGAGGAATGATTGAATTTATGTAAACACAATTTTGTTGGTTTGCTGCTATGTCAAAACGTGTGTTTACATTTGACATGAAAAGGGAAGTGAAGGTAATTCAAGTTATGTATAGGGAAAATTCAGTGGTATGCTTGTCAAATGGAACATTAGTGAAAGAATGAACTGGTGATAAAATGGGAGAATATGAAAGTGCGACTGAAGCAATGCGAGGGAAAGATATGGATAGAGAGAGGGAAGGGCATATCGTGGGCAGGGCAAGTCGTGCGAAGGGTATGTTGTAGCAAGGGCACGGTGTTGGTAAGGCATGTTGTAGCAAGGGCATGTCGTAGGTAGGGCATGTCATGGGTAGGGCAAGTCATGGGTAGGGCAAGTCATGGGTAGGGCAAGTTATGGGTAGGGCAAGTCATGGGTAGGGCAAGTCATGGGTAGGGCAAGTCATGGGCAGGGCAAGTCATGGGCAGGGCAAGTCATGGGTTGGGCAAGTCATAGGCAGGGCAAGTCATGGGCAGGGCAAGTCATGGGCAGGACAAGTCATGGGCAGGGCAAGTCATGGGTAGGGCAAGTCATGGGCAGGACTTCGTGGGCAGGGCGTCGTGGGCAGGACAAGTCATGGGCAGGACAAGTCATGGGTTGGGCAAGTCATGGGTAGGGCAAGTTGTGGGCAGGACAAGTCGTGAGTATGGTTTGCGGTAGCATGGCCACGTCGTGGGTATGGCATGTCGTAGTTAGGGCATGTCATGGGCAGGGCAAGTCATGGGCAGGGTATGCGGTAGCACGGGCATGTCGTGGGTATGGCATGTCATAGCAAGAACAAGTTGTGGGTAGGATATGTCATGGGTAGGGCAAGTCATGGGCAGGACAAGTCATGGGTAGGGCAAGTCATGGGTAGGGCAAGTCATGGGTAGGGCAAGTCATGGGTAGGGTAAGTCATGGGTAGGGCAAGTCATGGGTAGGCAAGTCATGGGCAGGACAGGTTGTGGGCAGGGCAAGTCGTGGGTAGGGTTTACGGTAGCATGGCCATGTCGTGGGTATGGCATGTTGTAGGTAGGGCATGTCATGGGTTGGGCAAGTCATGGGTAGGGCATGACATGGGTATGGCATGTCGTAGGTAGGGCATGTCATGGGTTGGGCAAGTCATGGGCAGGGCAAGTCGTGGGTAGAGTATGTGGTAGCATTGGCATGTCGTGAGTATGGCATGTCATAGCAAGAACAAGTTGTGGGTAGGATATGTCGTGGGTATGGCATGCCATGGGTAGGGCCCGTCATAGCAGGGACATGGCTCCCTCTGGCTTACCTCCCAGTAATCTTCAACCAATTTAAGAAGAGTGATGAAATTTAAATTCCGGCATTTAACTCGCAAGATTGAGGAGGATAATAATGATAATAATTAATGAGCTAAGCGGGAGACCATTGAAAGTGTGCAGTGGGGAATGCTGGGTGGGAAGAGAAATCAAGTGAGCCACAGTGAAGTGTGCATGCATAGGATCAGCACACATGGCTCGTCCAAGACCTCGTCTTCCTTTGTCATAGAGTGATACAGTGTGGAAACAGGCCCTTCAGCCCAACTTGCCCACACCAGCCAATATGTCCCGGCCACACTAGTCCCACCTGCCCACGTTTGGTCCACATCCCTCCAAACCTGTCCTATACATGTAACCGTCTAACTGTTTCTTAAACGTTGGGATAGTCCCTGCCTCAACTACTTCCTCTGGCAGCTTGTTCCATACACCCACCACCCTTTGTGTGAAAAAGTTACCCCTCACATTCCTATTACATCTTTTCCCCTTCACCTTAAATCTCTTGTCCTCGATTCACCTACACAGGGCAAGAGACTCTGTGCATCTACGCAATCTATTCCTCTCATGATTTTGCACCCAAGGTACTGCAGCAATCCAATTGCAGTGACTTGGTGTGGCACAAAGGAATTCCAACTCACCTCAGAAGGTTTGGTGACACACTGTCCTCTTCCAGAGCACTGGAAATCACCCTGGTTGTCCTTTTGGTCTGTGCAGATACTGGCTTTAACTTTCATGTTCAATCTCAAGGCTGTCAGTGCTTTAGTAGCTGAGTCATTCACCAGGACTTGAGGAAACAAAATAGAGAAAAAAATCTTAAATAACATGCTTCTATAATGTCAAACTATATTTAAGCACCTGTGACGTAAAAGGCACTATTTTATCCTAGATTTTACACCCAGATTAATCATTAGCACAATAAATCACTTAAGGTGATTTTGCCTTTGATTATTTTTTATCAGAATTTCTGCAAAATTATAATGCTTCCAAGTCAACAGCCAAGTTAACAATTCTGAAATAACGCCCACCTGATCTGACATGTTTACTAAGATAATATTCTTTGCAACATGCTACTCGTTTATTGGCATAAGTTCTTTATGGTACAGGAGCTGTTACGGTTACTCTTGAAAGGCTTCTGATACATGCAACTTCAGACATGCTGATCCATAACAGAATTCAACATTGCACGTTAAACAACTCTCTCTCAACAATATATTTTGGGCAGTGGGGAAAGAGGTTGAGCATCGTAGTATGACTCGGGTTCAATCCTGACCTCCGGTGTTGGTTGTGTGAACTTTGCATGTGGATTCCCTTCACATTCCAGAGATGTGCTGATGGATAAGTCACATTGCTAATGCACATTATCCCTAATGTAGGCAGATGGCAACAAATGATCACTACTCAGTAAACATTAAACCCATCCTTGGGCTCCATTGTTCCGTGTTGTGATCTTGCTCAAAGAGGCTGTTTCTGACATTGAGCATGGCAAGATTTCATCGATTGTTGGGGCATACAGGAAGGATTTGACATGTGATTAAGCTGTATCCCAAAGCTGAACCAACTGTGTTAGCTGGAAGACAGCTTAAATGTTTATAGAATATAGAATAATACAGTACTGGATCCGGCCCACAATACTTGTTCTGAACATGATGCCGTTAAACTGATCTTATTTGCCTGTACATGATCCATATCCCTCTATTACCTGCACTTCCATTTGCCTATCTAAAAACCTAAATGCCACTATTTTATCTGCCTCCACCACCACTCCTGGCAATGCATTCCAGGCCCCCGCTACTCTCTGTGTAAAGAAAATATCCCACACATTAGTTTTTAGTTTAGAGATACAGCATGGAAACAGGCCCTTCGGCCCACCGAATCCATGCTGACCAGCAATCACCCATACCCTGGTTCTATCCAACACACCAGGGACATTTCATAAAAGCCAATTAACCTACAAACCTGCACGTCTTCTGAATGTGAG
The DNA here is from genome assembly GCF_053455715.1 of Rhinoraja longicauda. NCBI lineage: Eukaryota > Metazoa > Chordata > Chondrichthyes > Rajiformes > Arhynchobatidae > Rhinoraja > Rhinoraja longicauda. The sequence continues at coordinate 13,315,838 of NC_135965.1, read as the reverse complement.
AGGAAGCCAAAGCACCTGGAGAAAACCCATGCGGTCACAGGGAGATTGTACTAACTCCTTACAGACAGCACCCGTAGTCAGGATGGAATCTGAGTCTCCGCACAGTAAGGCAGAAACTCTACCACTGCACCACATTTCTAATAACATTTCCCCCTCACACCTAATAGTTTAAGAACGCCTCTAAAAACTGAAACAAAACTGTTCACAATATTTTGGACTAACATTTAGTACTTCATGAAAAATACAAGTTTTATTTTATTGGTCAAACAAGAACATGCACATGGATATAATCCATGAAGGCTGTGGAGACCATCAATTAATATTCTTAAGGCAGAGATTGATAGATTCTTGATTAGTACGGGTGTCAGGGGTTTGGGGTAGAAGGTAGGAGAATGGGGGTTGAAGGGGAGAGTTCGATCAGCCGTGATTGAATGGCGGTGTAGACTTGATGGGCTGAATGGCTTAATTCTACTTCTATCACTTATGAACTAATATAAGGTAAGAGAACAGATAAAATTCTTAAATCTGGCTTTCTGAGAAAGCAGCTTTGGGAGGACCTTGGACTGCAATGAGGCTGCAAGATAATTAAAACCCCTGTCGCACTTAGGCGATGTTTTAGGCGACTACAGGCGACTAGGCGCAGGCCTGGTTCCAGTGGCTTCCTCATGAAGGTCTCCTTTTTGTCCAGGAGAGGGCCCACCCTTGTCTTCAGCTTGTGAAACAGCTCAGGGGGGAGCCTAGTGAAGTTTATGAAGGCAGCCTCATCTTTTTGCTGGAGCTCAGTCATCAGGTTGTCATACTGGCCCAATCTAGGTCTCCTCAGGGACAAGGGCCTCAGCCGCACATACCTCTTCTTGGGCTTCTTCTTCCCCATTCTTCTTGTCCTGCTGTCTTGCTGATCTTTAAGAATGAGGGCCGCTGCAAGCAGCAGGGCTTCTTCGTCTTGTGAGAGCAATGCCTGCTGATGTTGCTCCGTGGTAGTCATGATGCAGAATAATTGAAAACCCTACCCTTTTATAGGGAAACTGGATGATTCCATTGTTTTGGAGGCCAAAATGACGTGAATTGTCTTCAATTGTCTCCGACAGGGTCGTAGCTTATTGTAGCTTGTCGCGGGTGGACGAAGGTTGACTTCGGTTGTCGCCTGTGTGGTCGTAGGTTGTCGTAGGTGCGGTCGTAAGTGGACCTCCTAGTCACGACAATTGGGTCGCTGGTTGTCGGTACCTTGCCGTAGCTTGACATAGACTAGGTGGTAGGTTGTTGTAGCTTGCATAGACATTGTCGTAGGGGAGTCCAGTCGCTGGTTTTACGATGACCTGCGACGACTATGACAGTCGCCTAAACAAATCGCCTAAGTGGGACAGGCCCTTCAGCCCCTGTTTGCCCTTGACATGCTTTACTCTGGTCTGATTAATTAGCATTTATGAGATGGATGGAAACAGTACAATGGCAACAGAACTTCAAAGACGTGGGTCAGGTCTCTACTAACCTTCTCTGCGCTCTCTGAATTTTCTGGTAGGTGATGAATAGGAAAAGATAACTATCATACGTGAGCAAAGGTCACCACAATCTGTGGGTTCTGCTCCCCCAACAGATAGCTACACGTTGCAATGCGAAGAAAAGTCTGTGAAAGCGTAAAGTTTCGTACAAACTATGGTGTTTTAAAGCTCATTTGGTATCAAATCTCGTGCTAATTTGCCCCATATGCCAATAAAAAATGGTGCTCTGTATGTTATGTGTTACTTCCCCCTCATGGTTAAAAAGCTTTTCAGGCATTTCTATTGAAGGGGCTTTTTTCCCACTCGTCCATCGACTGACAATCACAACTCACTCCGAAGACGTACAGGTTTGTAGGTTAATTGGCTGGGCAAATGTAAAAAATTGTCCCTAGTGGGTGTAGGATAGTGTTAGTGTGCGGGGATCGCTTGGCGACGCGGACCCGGTGGGCCGAAGGGCCTGTTTCTGCGCTGTATCTCTAAATCTAAAATCTAAATCACTGACTAAAAATCACTTGTGATGTATGATCGGACAGCAGATGAAGCAAAGCTCACGACTTAGTTTTTTGTAAGATGCTTTCATCTATTATCTTCTCCGTATCCATCTTGACCCAGAATATATATAAGTTGAAACTCTGGATGTAAGCAAATTTATCTAGGCCAAGTACATTTCCTACACGGCTATTAAAGGACCACATTGATAAATTGGCTCCCTCATGAAGTAGCTCGGCTTTGGACCACGCATGCTCAAAATTCCTCAGTGACTCCTCCATGGCCACCATCCAAAGATAAGTTCTTGATTTAGACAAAAAGCCTTCACTGTGGAACCAGGAGGAACAAGTGAATGAGGTCAATGGGAGTAGGAATCAGTTAAGATGTAAAATAGCCTGCCAGTTCTTTAGGACAGATTTCACACTGCTGCGCAAGGAATAGTGTTCCTCATTAAATTAACAAATCTGCTGATATAAGGGATACGAGGCATTCCATTTAATCTAAAGATGAATTAAATCCTACGGTAATTGTAAGTAAATCTGGAAAATAAACAATACCAGTTATGATGACCATTAAAATACTAATTGTTGTGAAAACCCGACTGGTTCTTTGAGGGAAGGAAATCTATCTTTACTTGATCTGTCCCATCAGTGAGTCCACACACATTGTAGTGCGGCTGGCTTCTGAAATAGCTGAAGAATCAATTCAGTTCAGACAAATTAATTAGTGGTGTGCAATAAATGGCTTTGCCAGCCATGCCCACATATGTCGCATGAATAAATAAATGGCTCTCAAGTACACGATGGCACAATTCATTTTGAGATAAATTACAGATGGGCAATGAGCGACTTTGCCAGTGGTTACCACATCTGCTGAAGAATAAATAAAAGATTAGAGGCATAGAGTGATGCAGTGTGGAAACAAGCCCTTCAGCCCAACTTGCCCGCACCGGCCAACATGTTCCAGCTACCCCAGTGTGTCCCAGCTACACTAGCCAGGCTAGTCAGTCCCAACTACACCTCTCGAGTGCTTGATGGTGGTGAGGAATCCTGCCTGGATCAGGACATGTTGGCAAATCTCAGGCTTGGTAGCCTCCGTTATCTAATCAGCACCAATGGCTGGCATGGATGCATGCCAATGGCACGTCCTCAGAAAACAATTACCTAAAACGTGCAGTATTAATGTTACATGGCACATTGTAAGCAATAGCAATTCTGCATGTTGTTCTGGTGAATAGCCTGGAAGAAGAGTGAAAGGCCTGGATAGACTGAATGTGGAGATTATGTTTGCACTCGTGGGAGAGTCTAGGACCAGAGGCCACAGCCTCAGAATAAAGGACGTATCTTTAGAACGGAGATGAGGAGAAATTTCTTTAGTCAGAGGGTGATGAATCTGTGGAATTGCAGGTGAAGTCAATGGATATTTTTAAGGCAGAGATTGACAGAATCTTGATTAGTAAGGGTGTCAGGGGTTCTGGGGACAAGGCAGGAGAATGAGGCTGAGAGGGAAAGATAGATCAGTCATGATATATCAGCTAAAAGTGACAAATTCCATTCACAGGTATCAATGTTGCATATTCTTTCGATTAGCAAAGTATGGATTTTCTACCGTTAACTAAAAAAGAAAATAGTCTCTGGGCCCGGGGTCTTAGTTTTGGCCAAAACCATCACTGAACCCTTGCTAATTATCTTCAAACATAGATGGAGGTTGAAGCAGTCCTATCTACAAATGTGAAATCTGATTAACAATCATCAATCAATCACAAAGATATTACTGGCAAAAACTGAACACATTACTTAAAAAGTGGCCTCACCAACATCTCGTACAACTTTAACATAACATCCCAACTTCTATACTTAATACCCTGACTGGTGAAGGCCAATGTACCAAAACATTTTTTGTAACCACCCTACCTACCTTTGTCCCACAGGGAACTATTTACCTGTATTTATAGATCCCTCCACTCTACAACACTCCCCTTGGCCCTGCCATTCACTGTGAAGGTCCTGCCTTGGTTTTACCACTCAAAATGCAACACCTCGTAATTATCTGTATTAAATTCCATTAACCATTCCTCAGCCCACATGCCCAGCTGATCAAGGTCCTGTTGTAATTTTTGATAACCATCTTCACTGTCTACAATACCATCTACTTTAGTGTTATCAGCAAACTTTTATATTCTCATCCAAATCATTGATATAAACTACAAACAACAATGGGCCCAGCACCGATCCATGAGGCAATCCACTCGTCACAGGTGTCCAGTCCAAAAAGCAGCCTTCGACTGTTAATATTGGCTAAATTAAAGACATTATAAAATGGAGAATCCCTGCATTTGTCAGTATTGCACAGGTTTCACTGTTTGTCCTTGTTAGCTTCCGTCGAGAGCTTTCCATGCAATACAATGCATTGAGCTGTTGTATTATTGGGTTAGGGAGATGCCTGTTATGTATGGAGTTAATCGATATCTGTTATTGGGTAAGAGTAAGACGACCCCCTGTGTGGTTCGGCCCTCAGGTTTGCGGGGCATATAAAAGACGGTGATCACAAGGTTCATGGTCGATCCTCAGGAGAACTGCTGGAGTGTTTCTGTCTACACGAGGCCTAGAGGGCTTGACTAGATAGAAGCAGGGATCAAACCCGCGGTGGGGATAGTAGGTACAGGGTATGATCTGTGACACGCTTATAATTTCGCTAGAATAAACTTTAATCTTTGCATACTCAGTGTTTTTTACTGAAACTAGACTGGTGGGGAAGCTCAGAAACGAGCAATTATTACTACTATAGCTAAGGTAGACACAAAATGCTGGAGTAACTCAGCGGGACAGGCAGCATATCTGGAGAGAAGGAATGGGTGACGTTATGGGTTGAGACCCTTCTTCAGACTGATGTCAGGGGAGTCGGTGGGACAGAGATAGCCTTCCATTATGGCTGGGTGATCAGAACTGCAAACAGTACTCCAAGTGTGGTTTCACCAGCAACTTGTACAGCTGCATCATGATGTGCTAACCTTTGTACTCAATACCCTTCCCAATGAAGTCAAGCATGCCAAAAACCTTCACTACCCTGTCAATCTCAGTCCCCAATTTCAGGAAACTATGCACCTGCACTCCTAGATCTCTCTGCTCTGAAACACTCTCCAGGGCTCTATCATTTGCTTTGAACGTCCTGCCCTGGTCTGACATTCCAAAGTGCAACATCTCACACTTGTCAGAGTTAAATTTCATTTGCCATTCCTTAGGCCACCTTCCCAACTGATCTAGATCCTGTTATGTAAACTTAGATAACCTTTCTCACTGTCCACTCTAACACCTATTTTGTGTCAACTGCAAATTAACTACATAGCCATTCAAATATTTAAGGCGGAGATTAACAGATACTTGATTAGTAAGAGTGTCAGGGGTTATGGGCAGAAGGCAGGAGCATGGAGCTGAGAGGGAAAGATAGATCAGTCATGATTGAATGGCAGAGTAGACCTGATGGGCCCATTGGCCTAATTCTGCTCATAACTTATGAACTTACGAACTATAAAATTGTTAAGGTTTATAACAAACTACATTGACTGCTGTGGCATTTTACATGCCTCGAATCAGAGAATCAATCGTCCACAATTATCCTTTGGCTCCTTCCTCCAAGCCACTTTTGGATCCAACTATAGACACAAAGTGCTGGAGTAAATCAGCGGGTCAGGCAGCATCTCCGGAGAGAAATAATGGGTCGGAACCCTTCTTAAGAGAATCTAACTAGATTGCTCATTTTGAATTCCATGCAATCTTATCTTCCAGACTTGCCCAACATGCAAGGATCTTGTCAAAGACCTTACTAAAGTCCATATAGACTCAGAGAGAGTAGCTGCAAAGTATACCCGACCCTCCATCTCAGCACATTGAAGATCCTTATGCTTCCATGGGATCTTTAGACATGCCACTGAATGTTACAGTATGTTAATTAATACACGATTTATCAACACAACATGCCAATTGACAATCTAATGGCAGGCATCACAGATATCACTCATGCTAGTGAGTCTTCATAACATCAAAAAGTACATTTAAAGGTTGTATTTGTTAACGGCAAAATTGTGCATGGATTTGCAGTATTTTCATGATAAACGGAATAACATTGGAGTAACAAGAGATGATGAATGTGTGTTGGTCGTGGCTTGGTTGATAGCAGTCATGCTTCTGACTTGCTCCCACTGCACAGATTTAAGCAGAGGATTCTACGCTGACACATCAGCAGTACACCACTGAGAGTCATTTTATAGATTACACATTAAATCAAGGCCCTCTCCATTCTCACATTGACTGTGAAACATCTCATTACAATATTTCAAAGAACAGCAGTAAAGTTACTGTAGCCAACATTCATCCTTCAATTAACATCATTAATATCTTATTATCTATTTATAACATTCCCGACCATGCGAATTTCCAACACACAAATTAGTGCTGTGTTTTCTTTCAACACTTCAAAAATGCATAGATATTCGTAATACCGAATTGCCTCAGATTGAGAACACAGAAACAGTCCATTGAGTCTATGGCCACCGTTAAGCACCTACTTACTTAATCTTATTCTAAAGTCACTTTGTTCCCCCCCGATAAACTCCCATCAGATTCTACTGCTCAAAAATTGCACACGAGAAACAATTTACTTACAAGCATATCTCAGGGACACGGGAGGGAACCCACCTACTCAAAGGAAGAACATGCAACCTCCACAATGAGAGCTGGCAATCAGAATTAAACGTAAATCGATGGAGTTCTGAGGTAACAACTTTACTGCTGCGTCTCTGTGCTAACTCTATGTAAATGCATGCCTTTTCTTGTTCTCAGTCAAAACATTTACCAATCTGTGCGATGTGACCTGAGCAATATGGCTGTTTTCTTTTAATACAGGAGTGTTTCTTCAGTAATACAGTACAGGGGTTTTCCCCATAATTGTAAATTTATCTTATCGTGCGGAAAATTTGTTTGGCATTTATAGCAGTCGATGATTAATACCATAGAATTGGGAAGAGATCAATCCTTGCCTTCTGTTGCATTAGCTCTGTGCTACTTTGGATTGCAAGTGAGTTTATCACATCAATCTAAGGGATTATTGATAGTAATAAAACTGTGATTCCAGCAATGACTATTGACTTAAATCACTGGAAAAGCTTTGCATAATTGAGAACAAATCAAAAATGAAATGGGCAGCTGGGCACTTTGCCCAGTACTTGCAAGTAACAATTTTCTAATGGCTTGGAAGGACTTCATCCACAAAAAACTCCAGGACATGTTCAAATAAATACTGTGGGCTACCTTTCTTCATGCAGCTCCCTGCGGTAATCTTCGCCTACGCTAATGGAATGTGGCAAGTTGCCGTTTGTACTGAATTGGCAGGTCTTATCACTGCCACCAGACGGCCATGTTGCTCCCAGCCCGATACCTTCACACTTGGACCAGGACCTATCTGTATTTGCCAGCATCCAATGCTGGGTCCAGGCCAAGGCTGGTGGCAGTGGCATTTACTGGTCCATCAACTAGATATGGAGTCCGAAGGACAGTGCAGGTTTTTGCAGCAGTCCCATCTCCTCTCTGGCTGGGAAGACAAGCTGGTGAACTTGGATCACGTTTAACAGGTGAATGTATGACAGCCCCGTTCAAATGAAAGGCAGAATTCAGAAGCTAATTAGTCTAAATGTGTGATTTATATATGTGTATACGTATACATGCACGTGCACACACACACACACACATATATATATATAGAAGGTATACTATATATAGAAGGAGTAACTCAGTGGGACAGGCAGCATCTCTAGAGAGAAGGAATTATATATATATATATGTGGGTATTTGTGTGTGTGTGTGTGTGTGTGTGTGTGTGTGTGTGTGTGTGTGTGTGTGTGTGTGTGTGTGTGTATACAAATATACATACACACACATATAATTTATGGTAGTATTGTGTGCAGATTTAGTCTCCTAATTTGAGGAAGGACGTCCTTGCTATTGAGGCTGTGCAGCGTAGGTTCACGAGGTTAATCTCTGGGATGGAGGGACTGTCATATGAGGAAAGATTGGAAAGACCAGGCTTGTATTCGCTGGAGTTTAGAAGGATGAGAGGGGATCTTATAGAGACGTATAAAATTATAAAAGGACTAGACAAGCTAGAGGCAGGAAAAATGTTCCCGATGTTGGGGGAGTCCAGAACCAGGAGACACAGTCTAAGAATGAAGGGGATGCTGTTTAAAACTGAGGTGAGAAGAAACTTTTTCACCCAGAGAGTTGTGAATTTGTGGAATACTCTGCCACAGAAGATAGTGGAGGCCAATTCACTGGATGAATTTAAAAGAGTTAGATAGAGCTCGAGGGGCTAGTGGAATCAAGGGATATGGGGAGAAGGCAGGCACAGGTTACTGATTGTAGATGATCAGCCATGATCACAATGAATGGCGGTACTGGCTCGAAGGGCCTAATGGCCTACTCTTGCACCTAGTTTCTATGTTTCTATGTGTATACATGAGCTTTTAATTGGAATAATGCTTTTAACCAGTTAAATTTTAATACTTTATTTTTGAGCAGACCCAAGTGATTTTGAGCATTTGTGAAAGTCAGAGGGTAGCGAGCCTGTTAGTCAGCCTAAGATTTACCACCACAAGTTGAACAGTAATGTGTTCAGACCAGTGGCCTAATATGAGCATTTTATTTTATCCTTGTGAAGATTACTTTCATGTGAGTCTTAGCCCATCCATAGGAGTAAAGCTCCTTCCTGCTCTGATTCATCACCAATGATCCTGGAGTGCGGACATTGATTTTTTTTAATGAGCAGCTTTGATGCAGGTTACCTGAAAACAGTGGCATTAAACTATTTGATGTTAACTCTCGGGATTATTGGATTCTGTTTAGTTGGCAATGCACTGTTTAATAGAACAGGTTTGCAATAATACTGCCTTTAAATAATAATACCCTCATAAAAACATTCAAACTACTCAGGCACTTAAGAGTGAACTCAGCACTTGGCGAGTGAAAAGCCCAAGGGGAAGCAGATAATTAAACGCAATTTGAAATTAAAATAGAAAATGCTGGAAGTGTTCATCAAAGCAGTATTTATAGAAAGGGTAACAGTTAAGAGTTTCAGTCTGTGACCTTTTTGTCAGTTCTGATAAAAAAATCCTTGACCTGAATTGTTTCTCTTTCTACAGATTCTGCCCGACCTGCTGACTGTTGCCAGCATGTTCTGTCTTCATTTCAGATTTGCAGTACCTACCCTTTGTGTTTTTCATTCATAATTTGGGGCCTGGTAGGACTAGTTAATTGAGGTAGATAACGGCTTTGCTTGGAAAGACTCCCACCCAAGTGCATGCGCAAGGCCCGATGTAAAGAGTCCTTCCATACTGCACGAGGGAAGCTTTGCATTTGTAAGAGAATAACAAAGGGTGAAGGTAGAGTGTCCATTTGCACATGCATGACAGGAAATATATTATGGGTTTCCATACAATATATTTTCTAGAGCACTCGGTGGGCCGAAAGGCCTATTCAATGCTGCATCTCTAAACTAAACATTATCTACATCACTTCAGGCTGGACTCAGAAACTGTCTAGATCAGGTAAGGACAGAATATCTCCTTCCTGAGATAACCTCAGTGAATCAGATAACTTAGTTTAGTTTAGAGATATAGTGCGGAAACAGGCCCTTCGGCCCACTAAGTCCATGCCGACCAGTGATCCCCGCACATTAACACGATCCTACACACACTGCAGACAGTTTACAGTTTTCACCGAAGCCAATTAGCCTACAACCTGTGTAGGAAAGAACTGCAGATGCTGATTTCAATCGAAGGTAGGCACAAAATGCTGGAGTAACTCAGCAGGTCAGGCAGCATCAATGGATGACGTTTTGGGTCGAGACCCTTCTTCAGACTGATGTCAGGGGAGGGGGCGGGACAAAGATAGAATGTAGTCGGAGACAGTAAGGCTAGTGGGAGAACTGGGAAGGGGGAGGGGATAGAGAGGGAAAGCAAGGGCTATCTGAAGTTAGGGAAGCCAATGTTCATACTACTGGGGTGTAAACTGCCAGTAATATGTAAACTTTTGTAAGCGTTCCCTCCAAAACGTTCCCTCCACAACTCCCTGGTCAACTCATCCCTTCCCACCCATACCACCCCCTCCCCAGGTACTTTCCCCTGCAACCACAAGAGATGCAACACCTGTCCCTTTACCTCCACCCTCGACTTCATCCAAGGACCCAAAGAGTCTTTCCAGATGAGGCAGAGGTTCACTTGCACCTCCTCCAACCTCATCTACTGTATCCGCTGTCCCAGGTGTCAACTTCACTACATCGACGAGGCCAAGCGCAGGCTCGGCGATCGTTTCGCTGAACACCTCTGCTCAGTCTGTCTTAACTCACCTGATCTCCTAGTGGCTCAGCACTTCAACTCCCCCTCCCATTCGCAGTCTGACCTTTCTGTCCTGGGCCTCCTCCATTGTCAGTGAGGCCCAGCACAAATTGGAGGAACAGCACCTCATATTTCGCCTCGGTAGCTTATACCCCAATGGTATGAACATTGAGCTTTCTAATTTCAGAAAGCCTTTGCTATCCCTCTCTATCCCCTCCCCCTTCCCAGTTCTCCCACTAGTCTTACTGTCTCCGACTACATTCTATCTTTGTCCCGCCCCCTCCCCTGACATCAGTCTGAAGAAGGGTCTCGACCCAAAACATCACCCATTCCTTCTCTCCAGCGATGCTGCCAGACCTGCTGAGTTACTCCAGCATTTTGTGTCTTGCCTACAAACCTGTACTTCTTTGGAGTATGGGAGAAAACCGGAGCACCCGGAGAAAACCCACGCGGTCACGGGAAGAAAGTACAAACTCCGTACAGACAGCTCCCATCGTCAGGATCGAACCCGGGTCTCTGGTGCTGTAAGGCAGTAGCTCTACCGCTGCACCACCGTGCCACACTTGTGACGATGATTCACTTAATTCATAATCAGATTATTGATACGAGGTTTTCATTTCAGATTTACTTAACAGCACAGATTTTAATTCCTTAGCTGTGATGGGATGTGAAGTCAATAGACAATAGACAAATGACAATAGGTGCCGGAGTAGGCCATTTGGCCCTTCGAGCCAGCACCACCATTCAATGTGATCATGGCTGATCATTCTCAATCAGTACCCCATTCCTGCCTTCTCCCCATACCCCCTGACTCCGCTATCCTTAAGAGCTCTATCTAGCTTTCTCTTGAATGCATTCAGAGAATTGGCCTCCACTGCCTTCTGAGGCAGAGAATTCCACAGATTTACAACTCTCTGAGTGAAAATGTTTTTCCTCATCTCCGTTCTAAATGGCCTACCCCTTATTCTTAAACTGTGGCCCCTGGTTCTGGACTCCCCCAACATTGGGAACATGTTTCCTGCCTCTAACGTGTCCAACCCCTTAATAATCTTATAAGTCATGTAAGTTAGAATAGTATTCTGCTAAAGTAGCTGCTTTCTTACCATTTCCATAATATATACCATACAGCTGACTAATTTTTGATCCATTATTAGATCACTCTTGTGAAAATCCATCTTCTAGCAAGATGATAACGGTGAGCAAGGCCTGTTCCAACCCAGGATAAAGGCACTTTCTGTCTGGTTGCCAGATACTGGATCGGAAATATACCCTGCTGACATGTATTTTGATGTTGCCTCCCTCTGGGCATAACTCCGTTGACTTTATTGTTCATTTTTTTATATCAAAGATATCTCACTGTTGTTATGGACCTGGGGTTACTTCATTGGTCGCAGGGAGCCACACAGTATAATCATCAGTGACTGGAATGTGCAGCATATTGCTGAGGAAATTGTAACCTAGCAAATGTCACCAAGGAAACAAATCTGAAAGATAGGCCACTGGATGATTTTTTAAAAACTTTTTTTTGACTGATTGAAACATACAGCATGGAAGCAGCCCCTTCGACCTGCCGAGTCCATGTCGACCGTAGATCACCTGTTCACACTAGTTATACTTTTGCATCCACTCGGGGCAATTTTACAGAAGCCATTTAACTTCAAAATTCACATGTCTTTGGGATGTGGAAGGAGCATTGGTTAGGTCACATCTGGAATATTACGTGTTGTTCTGGTCACACTGTTACAAGAAGGATGTGGAGGCTTTAGAAGAATGAATATTGCCTGGATTAGGGGTATTAGCTGCAGGGAGAGGTTACACAGTCTTGGATTGTTTTCTTTGGAACGCCAGAGGTTACGGGGAGAAAATTATATATAAAATTATGAGAGGCATAACTAGGGTAGAGAGTTAGAACCTTTCACCCAAGATGGAAAAAATAAATACGAGAGGGCATAACTTTAAGGTGAGAGGGGCAAAATTTAAAGGAGATGTGTGGGACAGCTTTTTATTACACAGAGGGTGGTAAGTGCCTAGAATACGTTGCCAGGATTGGTGGTTGAGGCCGACACGATAGTGGCATTTAAAAGGCTTTTGGATAGGCATATGATATGCAGGAAATGGAGGGATATGGACAATGCACAGGTAGACAAGAGATGGTTTCGGCATTATGTTGGGCACAGACATGGTGGGTCAAAGGGCCCATCCTTGTGCTGTAATGTTCCTATCTTCTATGTCAACTGGTCCACCTGCAGGAAGCCTAGGCAGTCACAGGGAGAACGTGCAAACTCCACACCAATTGCATCTGAGATCGGGATCGTGAGGGGATAGCCCTACCAGCTGTGCCATGGTGCTATCCCAAACATTTCTTATAGGATCTGGGGTGGCTTAGTGGCGCAGCAGTAGAGTTGCTGCCTTACAGCGCCAAAGACCCGGGTTATATCCTGATTAAGGGTGCTGTCTGTGCAGCGTTTGTACGTTCTCCCTGTGACCACATAGGTTTTCCCCGGGTTCTCTGGTTTCCTCCCACACCCCAAAGACACAGTGGTTAATTGGCTTCTGGAATTTGTGAATCGTCCCTAGTGTTTAGGATGCTGCTAGTGTATGGCGTGCTCGCTGGATGGGGGGTCAAAGGGTCTGTTGGTAATACTATCTCTTAATGTTCATGCTTCCACCAGTATCACTAAATAGATTATCAAGTCAATGCCTAATGAAAATTGATGGACATGTTTTCTTACAGAAATGACCATACTGTAGAAGTGTTTAATTGGCTGGGAAGAGCTAAGCGACATTCTGAGGTTTTGAGTTCTGCATAAATGCAAGCTTTTTTTGTTTTTGATTGGATTAGTTGGGAAATAGTCCAATTAATTGAATGACCTACAGCCAGCGAAATTGCCAGGTCATTCTGTAATCTGGTTTTTGACCAAATAAACATGTCACTGACAGAATTTTTGATTGTATTTATATACATATCCATATGCCACGGATTTCATGATGAATGAAAATTTTGATTCTGTCGGAAACAGTTGGTAAAATCCAATTGCCGCTTGGTCTCTTAGTACTTCTCATAGGGTGGGAGTAATACTAGACATATCTGCAATTATCTGTTATATATTCTTATTGCATTCGTAGTACTGCAGTTTTCATTTAACAATGTCTTGGAGTGATCATAATTTTTCACATGTAATTCCTCTAAATGATGCAGGATAGCGTGGTTATTTAGACATTTTACACAAGGACGCAGATATGAGCTTTCTCCAGTGTCCATTTTGATCTGTACCATTGGCTTCTGCGTTGGGCTTTCATATAACTCAAATCAGAGTACGTGTCAGATTGATCAGCATGGTTGCAAATAAAAGTTTATTTTTAATCACATTTATTGCCTCAATTTATCTATGTATCTGTGCTATCTGACTGAGTCTTATACTTTATTAATGTTTAGTTTAGAGATACAGTGCGGTCACAGATTCTTTGCCCCACTGAGTCCGCGCCTACCAGCGATCCCCGCACACTAACACTATCCAACACCCACTAGGGACAATTTACAATTTTACCAAGCCAATTAACCTACAAACCTGTATGTCTTTGGAGTGTGGGAGGAAACCAGAGATCCCAGAGAAACCCACGCAGGTCATGGGGAGAATGTACAAACTCCGTACAGACAAGCACCTGTAGTCAGAATCGAACACGGGTCTCTGGCGCTGTGTAAGGCAGCAGCTCTACTGCTGTGCCACTGTGCTGCCCCTGAACTATCCTATCTCTAAACTAATGCATCCATCTTAAGGGGTCCTGGACCAGCGATTCTCCCTATCGTCCCTATCTCTAAACTAATGCATCCTCTCAAAGGAATATAAGACAGGCACATGAGCAGACCACAACATGTCCCTGCAAGCCTGGTTCACAGTTCAGAAAGACCATGGCTTTTCCGAACTGGGCCTCAAATCCACGTTCTTGCCAATTCTTCATAAACAACTCATCCTTGGGCAAATAATCTGTCTATCTCTGATGTGGAGCATTCCAAAGATTCAAAACACAAAAAGAAAACAAAATCTTGCTCTTCTCCAACTTAAATGGATGATTCCTGTTGGATAAGGCAAATAAAAAATGGAAAGCTGATCGGAAAATGGAAAAATGGAAAGGTTAGAAAATAGCCGGATATCTGGATATCTTTCGAAAGTGTGGGAGTGAAATTTAAAAGGGAGATTGGGTAACCAAAGAGAGGGTATGAAAAAATATTGGCAAGTGTAATCAAAGAAAGTCCAAATATGTTTTATTAGTACCGCCTTTGCAAATGAGGAGGATGTTTTAGTAAAGATGAAAGAGTGTGAAATAATAGATTGGATAAAGATAGTACCGAGGGGTTTAGCATCTTTGAAAATTGATGAAATGCCAGCCCCAGATGAAATATATTCAAGCTTGTTCTAAAATGAGGAGACACTAATTATAATTTTGTTATCCTCCTTGGGGCAGGGTTACCAGAGATTTGGAGGACATTTCAGCAAGAGCTATCTTCCACTGGGAAGGGTGAATGATACAGAAATAGCCCACGGAATTCAAGAGGGAAAAGCTGCTTGAATGCAAAATTGGTTCAGTGACATTAAGCCAGGCATAATTGGTTCTTTGTGATTGGAAGAGTGTTGCTAGTAAGGTTTCAAAAGGTCCTGTACTCAGAACCTTGGTTTCGGTAATATACATTTATGATATGAACTTAAGTGTGGGAGGCAGGATAAAAGTTTGCAGATGCTACCAAAATTTCATGTGAGAAGGAACACTCGAGCTGGGGTAGTTGGTTTGTTAGTTGGGCAGTAAAGTGGCAAATGGAATTTAGACCAGAGAAGTGTATGGTTATGCATTTGGAGAGGTGCAACAAGGCAAGAAAATGCACAATAAATGTGAAGGTGTCCAGTGTTGCAGAGCAACAAGGGGCTTGGAGTGCATGTCCATGCATGTGTAGGTAACAGAACAGGTCAATAAGGATCTGATGGGCTTTTATGTTTTTGACCAATCTGCCATACAGGACCTTCCCAAAAGCCTAGCTAAAATCCATCTGGAGAAAATCAAATGCTGTGTTTTCTTTTCTCCTCAAATGATTCAATCAAGGAAGGCAAACATTATCTTATAAATAAATCCACGCTAACTGTTCCTGATTAGACTGCGTCTTTTTAAAAGGGGTTTACATTATCCCTTAGAATGGATCCGAATAATATGACCACTTCAAAATTAAACCAACTAGCTTACATACAAATATATTTGTAGATGGCTGTAAAAATAATAGGAATGTAATAGTTCCTAAAATTGTCTGGGACTGCAGTCGTGTTGAGGTCTTGGATGAGTGGAATTTGTTAAGGAAAGTTCCCTCAAGGAATATATAAATAGCCGTATAAGAACCAGGGCAAGAGAATGAAGTGTCAGTGGTAGTACACAGTGCATTCGGTTTAATGGGAACATGAGGGGCAACTTAGTTTATTTTAGTTTTGTTTTCCACACAGAGGGTGGTGGGTGTGTGGAATGAGCTGCCAGAGAAAGTGGTCGAGATGGGTACAATGACATCATTTATAAGACTTTAAAAAATATATATATATCAAAAAATACGTTATTCAAGGAATAAATATATACAAAACATGTTCCTTCCAAGACATTTGGACAGATACATGGACAGAAAACGTTGAAAGGATTATGGAGCAAATGCAGACAAATGAGAGTAGCTCAGGTAGGCAACCTTTTCGGCAAGAATGAGTTGGGTTGACCAACCCTCATTCATCTAAACTTCAATGAGATTTGACTTAACCTCTTCATAATATTCTCCTTCATATACCAAACATAAGCTCTGAATTTAACAGTATTCTTACTGGGCAAAGACAGTTTTCATTGGATTCTAAGTTGTGGACCATATACACTGTAACGTTCAAAATGTACAATGTCTTTAAGAAGAACACTTTGAAGATTATCTTAGAACAATTATCTTTCACAAGATGATTACAGTTAGCTAACACAGGATCACTGGCAGAGGATTCTTGATTGGAATTAATTATCTTGATGTAGTATCACAGTGTGTGCATGCTCTCTCGTTTAATGTCATTTATATGCATCAAATTTCAATTCTTTGAAACTGGATGACTAACTTTTCCACAAGCAATAACGTTAATAAAATCAACAATATGAAAATGAATGCCGCAGTTCAGAATATTCAGCAGATCTGAATATCTATTTTAAAGATTAAAAAACTGAGGGTATTAGCCCTGCTTTTAATAAAGCTTTTGCTGCAATTTAGTGGAACAAAAATAGCTGCTCCTTTTTAAATGCCAATCAGAGTCCAGGGAAGATAATCCCTGGGCAATGGCCTAATTACAGTATTGTGGTGGGGACGGGAACATTACATTTCTAAAACTAATTAATGTGGTTATTTAAAAAAAATGTTTAAAACATGGCCTTGCAGCAGAATACAATTATTCCACACTCTGTGCAAACTGGAAAGAACTATATCTGGGGGTAGCCCAGACCTCGACGTTGACATTGCTTGCTTCCATCTCTGAGATGAAAGATTGTGTGCTTAAATACCGCTCTGAAGATTTGAGCACAATATCTAGATTGATGATTCAAAGTCGTTCAGCAGTATTTGCTCTCTTGTCAGAGATGCTGCGGTTTCAGATTATAGAATCATGAAATTAGTTTAGTTGGGTAGCGGTAAAGTTGCTGCCTTACAGCGCCAGAGGCATGGGTTCGATTCTGACTATGGGCGCTGTCTGTATGGAGTTTGTACGTTCTCCCCGTGACCACGTGGGTTTCTCCGGGAGCTCCGGTTTCCTCCCACTCTCCAAAGATGTACAGGTTTGTAGGTTAATTGGCTTTGGTAAAATTGTAAATTGTTCCTAGTGTGTAGGACAGTGCTAGTGTATGGGGATCACTGATTGGCGCAGACTCGGTGGGCCGATGGGCCGATGGGCCTGTTTTCGCGCTGAATCTCTAAAGTAACATAAAGTCTAAAATAAAATGTGCATTTTCAACTTCTTTAAGTCTTGTCTGCTGGGAGAGGGGAGAGGGGATCTTGCTACACAAATTGGCTGCTGTGTCTCCTGTACTACATCAGTGACTATGTTTCAAAGATGCTTTAATTGGTGTCAGGCGTGTTAAGTTATACAGGGTCAGGAAAAACACTGCAAAGATGAAAATCTCATTTATACGTACTCCTGGTTTCAAAGTTTGCCATATGCACCATGGTCTGAACCTGAGACAAAATGCTGGAGTAACTCAACGGGTCAGGCAACACCTCTGGAGATAAGGAATAGGTAACGTTTTCGGGTCAAAACCCTTCTTGAGGCTGAGAGTCAGGGGAGAGGGTAGCCAAAGGTATGAAAAGGTACAGGACAAATAGGGCCAGCACTGATAGCCAAAGAGCCTACAATGGACCATTTTTGGCAGTGGAGGAAGTGATAACAAAGAGATACGAACAGTGAAACTAGCAGGAGGACTAGGATGGGGGAGGGACGGGGAGAGAGGGAATGCAAGGGTTACTTGATATTAGAGAAATCAATATTCATACTGCTGGGTAGTAAGCTGCCCAAACAAATATGAGGTGCTGTTCCTCCAATTTGTGTATGGCCTCACTCTGACAGTGGAGGAGGCCCAGGGCAGAAAGGTCAGTTTTGGAATAGGAAGTGGAGTCTGACCCTTGGTGTGAGAGTACTATCACTGGACACAGAACATCTCTTGTCCACTGGTCTGGTTCACATACTCTCCCTCTCCCTCTCCCAGAATGCCCACTATCCAGGTATTCCCATTGGGAAACCTATCACGGACTCAAAATGTTATATTTTTTAGAAATACAGCGTGGAAACAAGCCCTTCGGCCCATGCTGAACCATCCTTGGGATGTGGGAGGAAACTGGAGCACCCGAAGGAAACCCACATGGTCACAGGGAGAATGTGCAAACTCCACACAGACAGCACCCAGGGTCTCTGGCGCTGTGAGGTAGCAGCTCCACCAGCTGCATCACTGTGTGGCAAGAAAATAGCAGAGGAGTAATTACTATCGAGGGTCATTAAAAACGAAGGAACATCAAAGAATTAATCTTAGTCAACTTTAGTTCTTCTTCATTAAATGAACCAGAGTACAAAATGAATCTTTCACCAGACTTGGACACCTATTAGCTTGTGCGTTTTACATTGTAGGCTTAATAAAGCTTAAATTACAATCTCCTATTGAGACACTTGCACGTAACCACTCACAGTTAACAAAAGAAAGAGAAGGAACGCAGACCAGGATCAAAACATCTTACCAATAAAGTAGTTGCTGCCCATTGATGCCATCTCCTCCAGGAGAACAAATCCATCCACAGTGTGCAACAGCGAGATACGCTTCCCATTTGAGACAAAGCACTGTTGGAATTCAGCTTCTGCAACCTCCCAAAATCCAACAGAAGCATCTATCCCATTCAGTTTAAATCTGGAAGAAAAAAAACTTGGATTGTAAACGGGTTCAGACATTTACAAATGCTTGATCGAAGAATTGATTTCAATGGCTCTTACTTTGAGCTTTATAAAGAAATGCAGCTCCCATTTCGCAGAGCGTTCTGCTTCACCGTCGAAAGGATTGTGAAAACTTAAGCCACTTGAAAACTAACTTGGGGTACCATGTACTGGATCCCTCCGCCAGGCCTCATGGGAATTGATGCTACCCACAAAATCATGAGTTAAGTTTGATTGTAGGAGAGCTTGGGTAGGAAGGAAGTGATGATATACTGGTTTCATTCTACAGTAGCCTGAGCAGATAGCATCTGAAATGTGGCCTCCAAGTCTCCTTTCCCACCTAAAGCAACACTAAAGGACTTCAACAAAAGTTCACTAGGTTGACCCTGGGATGCAGGTTTGTCGTACCAGGAGAGAATTAGGCAGATGACATTTAATGGCTTGATGTTTGAAGAATGATAGTTGATCACACTGAAATATTCAAAATTCTTCATGGGATTTGGTGGATTGAGGTGTGATTGTTTTCCCTGGCTGCTGTTTCTACAACTCAGGGTCAGTGTCTCAAAATATGGATTTGGCCATTCGGGACAGAGATGAGCAGAAATTTCTTCACCTAGGAAGTAGTGAACTTTGGGGCTCATTAAAGGTCGATGGAGATAGTGTTGCCAAGTTTATTCAAGACGGTGATACATAGATCATAAAAAGATACTAAGGGAAATAAGGGACATAGGGTTAATGCAGATTGGTAGCGTAGACGGAAGGAGCTGAATAGCCTACTTTGCTTCAACTTCATACTGTATCTTCTTATCTGGCCATCCTTGAAATAGCAAGAATGCTCCTCAATGAAGTAGAATGCTACTATACCGCTGGGCGCTGACAAATGCGTTGCTTCCAATGTGGCTTAGTGGCCATTCAGATGGCTTGACCTACATAAGAAATCCCCCACACATTTGCCTACTGATGGTAGATGCATAAACATTATAGAAGAAACTACTTGGGAGTAGGGGTGTTGAAATTCAATTTTAGTGCGAGTTAAGAAGTAAAACAAGAGATAAAATAAAAACATGAGTAAAATCATACAAAATGGCAAAATCCACTGCAGATTCTGACACCTCGGAAAGAAATAAAGAGCCAAAAGAAAAGACAAAACAGAAAATAAACACAAAGGAACCTGAGAAAAATCTTGCTTCATGGAATTTTTACAATTACAATATAAAAAAGAGGTAGACACAAAATGCTGGAGAAACTCAGTGGGACAGGCAGCATCTCTGGAGAGAAGGAATGGGTGACGTTTCAGGTCGAGGCCCTTCTTCAGCTGACTAGGGTCTTGACCTGAAACGTCACCCATTCCTTCTCTCCAGAGAAGCTGCCTGTCCCGCTGTTGCTCCAGCATTTTGTGTCCATCTTCAGTTTAAACCAGCATTTGCAGTTCCTTCCTACATAAAAAAGAGATAGTCAGACTAATGTGTGGCTCTTAGATATGGATAGCTGTGATGATATAAATGGAAATTAGGCAATGGCAGAATTGATGAATGATTATGTTGTGTCAATATTTACATTAGAGGAGGAGGAGAGAACCATAGTTATAAGAAAGACATCCAAGGAAACTGATATTGAACCAGAGGCAAGACTTGCCAAAATCAAAATAAATTAAGTGAAAGTAATGAAGAAAATATTGGCACTGAAAACTGACAAATCCCTGAGGCCAAATGATTTGTATCCCAGTTATTCAAAGAACATTGATGAGAACATTGCAGATACCGTATATATTATAAACTTTTAAAGTGTGCTTGATTCAATAATTCTACTTTCACATGGGAGGACAGTTTATGTCACTTTAGGAAGAAGTATAAGGGAAGAATGAAGGAATTATAGAACATTTAGCCTGCATTTGTTGGCAAGAAATGATTGAGATCCATAAGTAAGACTGCAAGCTGGCTTTGACAATTGTCAATGGCTCAGGGGTTAAATAGGTTTGTGTTCTCCAACCTTGCTCTAGTCTTATGCTTCTGCTGGCACATCGTACCTGTGGTTATTTATGGAGTAAGACAGCAAGTTTCTTTGTCGGTGGCTATAAAGTAGTTGAACAATGATACGGAAGAATAACTGTACTTGTGCAATTGGAAATGCCAAATCCATTCAATAAGAACTGAACAGAAGTATCTTTACCTTAGTGCAGTCTTTTCAGGTACTTCAAGAATAGGTGGCTGGCTATAAATTGATTCATTGGAGCTTTTGTTTCCACAGAGAAAATTTGAAGCATTGATCTGATTGATAAAGAAAAGTTAAAATTGTTAGCAGTCTTTGAGGATGTTTTGAGAGTTATACTAATTAAAAAAACTTATACATTAATTGTATAGCCAGGCTAATCCGGTTATTTCATCAGTGATTCACATGACGTAGTCATACAGCATACAGCAGACCCTTTGGCCCATTGAGTCCACAGCAGCCATTGGCACCCATTTATGCCAATCTTATGCACATCCCATTTTATTCACTCTACATTCCCATCAACTCCTCCCAAATTCTATCACTCACCTATACACAAAGAGCAGTTTACAGATGCCGATTAACTTACCAACTGGTACATCTTTGGGTTGTGGGCCTAAACCAGAATGCCTGAAAAAAATCCATGCAGATACAGGAAGAGCTTGCAAACTCCACAGAGTAAGTCATCAGGATTGAGCCTGGGTGACCGGAGCCGTGCGGCAGCAACTTTACTAACTGTGTTACCCAGTCTATAGAAATATTCAAATAACTCTGATACCCGACTGCTATTTAGACCTTTCAAAAGTAAAGTGTCTGACTTTGGAAATTATGCAAGTATAAATTTCCTCTAGTTAAATGCAGGGGAGGATAATGTGATTGGCCAAGATTGCAATGATGTTCGGAAGAGAACTGTGAATGAACAGCAGAGTTTGTGTTAGTGTGATCCAGACCTCTGAGCCCAGGGGTTTGGAATGGGCTGGAGAGCAGATGAAGGTGCATCAAATCCCTTGCTCCACCCTTGGACTTACCATCAAATCAAGGGCATTCTGTAACCTATTGTGCGAAGGGAATTGGTACACTTGTATCTAATCCTTCAGCTTTTTTACATCTACAGATGGCACATGTGGAAGGCCATATTTATATGAACAGCATCACTCACCTTCATGAAATAAGTAGGATTAGCTAAGATTTTGTTTATTTTTCTCTATTTGACTCTTGCCTCTTGAAACACATGACAAGCCCTCTATCCAATTAATGGAGATTGTCATAAGCTTCTCATTTGGGGATGGACACAAAACGCTGGAGTAACTCAGCGGGTCAGGCAGCATCTCAGGAGAGAAGGAATGGGTGACGTTTCGGGTCGAGACCCTTCTTCAGACTGATGTCAGGGGAGGGGGCGGGACAAAGATAGGATGTCGTAGGAGACAGGAAGACAGTGGGAGAACTGGGAAGGGGAGGGGAAAGAGAGGGACAGAGGAACTATCTGAAGTTAGAGAAGTCAATGGGGATGTGCTTCATTGAAACTCCAAGAAGAGCCATTTTTATGACTGGAGCAACTCGTGCAATTCCCACTGGGCAGCCCAGCTGATGTGTTCCTCTATCTCTTTGCATTCATAACTTTATTTGAGGATGCTATCGTCATGGTGGTAATATATTGGAAGTATCAGTTGCGCATGACATACTGGAACAGATGTTTCAATCAAATCTCTCGGTGCATTTCCACAGATAGTTCTCTACTGTTCACTGCAGCATAATAAAATATACCTTTGGGGCAGCACAGTGGCGCAGCGGTAGATTTGCTGCCGTACATCGCCAGAGACCTGGGTTTGATCCTGACTACGGGTGCTGTCTGTGCGGAGTTTGCTCATTCCCCCTGTGACAGCTTGCATTCTCCCTGGGTGCCCCAGTTTCCTCCCACTCTTCAAAGACGTGCAAGCTTGTAGGTTAATTGGCTTGGATTAATTGTCCTTAGTGTGCAGGATAGAACTAGTGCATGGGTGATTGCTGGTGGAAGCGGACTCGGTACGCCAAAGGGTCTGTTTCCACGTTATAGCTCTAAATTTTAAAACAGTATAGACAATAACGGTGACTTATGACTGCGTGGTAAAGATCAAAGTGATTGCATTACAATAGACAATAGACAATAGACAATAGACAATAGGTACAGGAGTAGGCCATTCGGCCCTTCGAGCCAGCACTGCTACTCACTGTGATCATGGCTGATCATCCACAATCAGTACCCCGTTCCTCCCCATATCCATTGACTCCACTATCTTTAAGAGCTCTATCTAATTCTCTCTTGAACGCATCCAGAGAATCTGCCTCCAGTGCCTTCTGAGGCAGAGAATTCCACAGATTCATAACTCACTGGGTGAAAAAGTTTTTCCTCACCTATGTTCTAAATGGCATACCCCTTATAGTGTGGCCCCCGGTTCTGCACTCCCCCAACATTGGGAACATGTTTCCTGCCTCTAGCGTGTCCAATCCCTTAATAATCTTATATGCTTCCATAAGATTCCCTCTCATCCTTCTAAATTCCGGTGTATACAAGCCCAGTCGCTCCATTCTTTCAACATATGATAGTCCAGCCATCCCGGAAATTAATCTCGTGAACCTACACTGCACTCCCTCAATAGCAAGAATGTCCTTCCTCAAATTTGGAGACCAAAACTGCACATAATACTCCAGGTGTGGTCTCACCAGGGCCCTGTACAACTGCAGAAGGACCTTTTTGCTCCTATACTCGACTCCTCTTGTTATGAAGGCCAACATGCCATTAGCTTTCTTCACTGTTTGCTGTACCTGCATGCTTCCTTTCAGTGACTGTTGTACAAGGATACCCAGATCTCGTTGTACTTCCCCTTTTCCTAACTTGCCACCATTCAGATAATAATCTGCCTTCCTGTTCTTGCCACCAAAGTGGATAACCTCACACTTATCCACATTAAACTGCATCTGCCATGCATCTGCCCACACACACAACCTGTCACCCTGCGTCCTCATAGCATCCTCCTCACAGTTCACACTGCCACCCAGCTTTGTGTCATCTGCAAATTTGCAAATGTTACTTTTAATCCCTTCATCTAAATCATTAATGTATATTGTAAATAGCTGCGGTCTCAGCACCGAGCCTTGCGGTACCCAGCTAGTCACTGCCTGCCATTCTGAATTTCAAAGCAATTACTTATGGTACCTGTTCACACAATGTGACCACCACTGGCAAGGCTGGCTTAATTGCTCAACTCCACTTGCCATTTCTGAAACAAACATGTTGCTGTTGTCTGGCACCATATCTGTCAAATCTGGTGAAGACTACAAATTTCTTTCCCCAGAGAAAATTGGTGATTCCTTGTTTTTAAACAAAAATCTTGCAGTTTTAAAATAATGTGTATATCTCGATGTAATCCTGCACACTGCTTGCAAGATATCACCTCTCCCTAGGTGCCATCTTAGTTGTGTCACCATCTTAGTTGAGGTTCTGCTTCCATTTGCCTATCACTCTCACAGCAGATGGCATCTCACTGCCCCTCCACTCTGCTCTGAACCATTTGGAAAACAGGAACACATACACAAGGCTGCTGTTCATCAACTACAGCTTGGCGTTCAACCTTTGCAACTGGATTCTTGTCTTTCTCATCGGCAGGCCTCAATCAGTGTGGATTGGTAATAGTATCTCCTCCTCATAGACCATCAACACAGGTGCAACTCAAGGCAGTGTGTTTAGCCCCTTGCTCTATTCTCTTGACACCCATGACTGTGAGCCGAAGCGCTGCTAAAGTGCCATCTACAAACTCGCCAACAATACCACTGTGGTTGGCTGAATCATCAATGGTGATGAATCATCAATACAAGAGAGATAGAACACCTGGTTGAGAGGTGCCACAACAACAGCTGCTCGCTCAACATCAACAAGACCAAGGAACTGATTGTTGACCAGAAAGGGAAAGTCGGGAAATTGCACATCAGATTCTATAAGTGGGCCAGTGGTGGAGAGAGTGTGCAGATTCAAATTCCTGGCTGTTAGCATTTTGGATGCCTGTCCTTTACCCAATACACAGATGCAATCACATCGAATTTGTGCCAGTGACTCTACTTTCATAAAAGTTAAAAGAAATTCAGTATGTCTTTGAAAACTGTAATAAACTTTAACCGATGCGCTGTGGAAGTTATCCTGACTGGTTGTATCATGGCCTGGCATGACAATTGCGATGCATAGGAACGCAAGAGGCTGCAGAGAGTAGTGGAGTCAGCCCGGTCCATCATGTGCACAGCCCGCTCCACCATCGAAAGCATCTACATGAGGTGCTGCCTCAAGAAGGGTTCCTCACCATCAGGACCATGCTCTCTTCTCACTGTTCCCACTGGGCAGGAGGTACACAAGTACGAATGTCCCATGCCACCAGGTTCATAAACAGCTACTTTCCTACAACTACCTGGCTCTTGAACCAACCTGCACAACCCCAATCCTACCTTGACAATGGAACACTGCAGTACATCTCTTGCACTATAATGGACGTGTTTCTTTTTCCTAACTATGTTTCTGCGCAGTCTTCTTTCTTATAGAATTTCATGTGTAATTTATAGATAATGTATGTATAATTTGTTGTTGTGTGTTTGACCGAGTCTATGTGCCTGTGCTTGGAAACAAGATTTGTCATTGTACCTGTACCTCACTGCTCTCATGCCTATGACAATAAACTTGAACTTAAATTTGTGATGGTAACTTTATTAATTCCGTTTTTGAAAAAATGTTGCTCATTAAATTCCCCATCTGTTCTGGTGGGATTTGAACTCCCACCATGCCATTCAAAGCCAAGGAACCTGACACAAGGAAACAAGAACACCTGGGCCTCAAGGTGTTCAATATGATCATGGCCTGTCTGGCTGCCTGTCCGTGGGTGCGGGGGGAAGAGAGTGGAAGTTTTGTTGCCTTCCATCACAGTGAGGGGGTGTTTGGAGTCACTGTGATGGATGTTTGTGTTGGGGTCGTGTGTCCTGTGTTCTTTTCTTTTTTGCTGTGTCTTGTGACTGCTGAAATTTCGTTCGGTATTTATACCGAATGACAATAAAGTTCTGTTATACTGTTATACTGTTATACTGTGCAGGTCTCGACCTTCTTCTATGCCAGTTCTCCAATTCCAACATCTCCAACACACACTTTCCTCTTGTTTGCTCCCTTTGGGCCTTTCACCCAGTCCTGAATATTTCATTTCCAATTTCTGGTGCGACATACACTGCCTCAACTTATTCATGCCCCTCAATCACTCCAACCTTGTCCCATCCAAAAACACAGCACATCACTCACTTTGCACCAATCCCAATCTCATTATCAGTTCTGATGCAGTATCTCGACCCATTATGTCAACAGATCTTTTCCTCCCACAGAAGCTGCTCAACACCATTGAGTTCCTCCAGCAGTTTGTTTTTTTGCATCCGATTCCAGCATCTTTTGTCACGAGTTGTATCCTTGTCTATGATCTGGCTCCACTAAAGGTAATGGAACTGCATGTGGGGAAATGGGAGGCTGACTAACAAGCAAGTCTTTCACATATCCTCAATACTGGTTGGCAGAGACTACATGTTCAAACAGAAATGCTGCCCATTGAGGTCTGAACATTGCTTGGTATGTCAGTGCTCATAACAAGTTATGATAAACTGTTCATAAATGGTTTAAAATAATATCTACAAGAGCTCACAACTTGCCAGCCAACAGTTCTCTCAGGTGCTGTTCCAAAGAATCCACCTTTTCTTTGACAATACTTAACATGATACCTGCTCATCTTGTTAGATGAGATCGGGAACCACTCCAGAACACCAAGTGGTGCACCGGACTTTGGACCTTTTGTAAATGGCACCAAAACATGGCGACTCGTGCATGTGTGATCTCCGCCAAAGGAATTTCACTGTGCAGCGTGCATGTGACAATAAAACACCAGTGAACCATTGTACTGCCATTACTACCATTACACCAGCCTCATCACCATGCCTTAACTCCAATTTCAGGATAGCCAAAGTGTGTGAGGTTGATATTTATGTTCTTGCCACAGGTGGCCTTACTCTATAAATAATACTGCTAATTTAGCAGCAACCATTTGCTAATTTTGGAGACTTTATACTGCTTACATATCTATTAAGGGCAGTGCACAGAGGGTAGAATTTTGTCCTTGAACTCTTTCAATACACCTATTATTATGAATTATTATGAATATGGGTAATTTCAAATTTCTGTTCCAGTCAAGTCAACTACATTGTCCATTTTGTGCACACAGGAAGAATAAACATCTACATTTGGGGGGGGGGGGTTCAATCTCCAGGTGACTACCATCATTAGGAGAGTCCTCTTTTTAATAATTTAATTAATAACAATAACTGATATAGTTAGACCATGATTCTAATTTCTCTATTTGGTCGCCTTAATTTGCCACTAATGACACAATTTGTGTCTTTTGTTGGCCCGTGCCCTTTGTCCGCCAAAACACATTCAAGAGTCAAGAGTATTATATTGTCGTATATCCCGCAACAGAATAATTAAATCCCACACTGAAGTTGGAAGATTTTGCCTACCATGGCCCATTGGCACCAGCTGTGAAGGCTCTTTGGACTCTGAAGATTGAAGTGGACCTGCTAGCACCCATGGCCACTCTAACCAGCATGACCTTGATGGGTGGAATGGCCGCTTATGTGTAAGAAAGTACGAGACATATGGATACTAGAGATGTGCCTAGCCACGGAGTAGTCGCAAACATAACGCACGATGCATTTCTCTTCTCGTCCTTTCGTTGCAAATACCTATGATAAACATTGCAAGGGCCAGAGGGGATGACAGTCAGTGGAATGGCTGCCAGAACATTTTACACCGAGTTGGCTTGAGTAGAATTCAGTCCCTTATAACTTGAATGGAAAATCTAAACCCTTAGATGCTGCAGGATTAAGTCAGTACTCATTCGAATTGCTGAGCCAGCTTGCTTAAAGGTGCATGAGAAAATAAATAAAAATGCCTCCATTCCCAACAAATTGGAAACTTTACAGTGCTCTATTATTTCAATAATACCTTGACGTCAGTAATCCAAAATAAATTAATTTTTCCGTAAACTTTTTCTGACCTTCTTAACACTTGTAGCAGAGAAGGGCATGCCGAGAGAGTGTAATGCAAAGTTTAATGAGGTGAATATTGTCGCAGTTATTAATGCAATCTAGGGATACAAGGATCTCGTCAGATGGAGATATCCATTTATAGCTGAACTGCTTGAAAATTCTGCCACTGAGCATTTGGGCTCATTGAGTGGAAGACTGGGAGGCATCATGAGACACGACATTTAACTATCCAGCAAAGGCTCAGAAAGATTTCCTCTATCAAATGCTTATCAAAGTTGTGTGTGAAATAAATATGAGCAGCAACTCAGCTCCTAAGGGGCCTCACTAGTAGACTTAAACTAAATCTGAATGTCAAGTTTCATGGAGAGATCCCACAGTATGAATGTGTTTGCACTGGAAAAAGTAGCATTTTGGTCCCATGGATATCATTCTTCTGAGGTCGGGCAGGCATATTCAAAAGATGTAGGACACGTTACAAAATATAAGTATAAGGAAGCCTGTTTCTTGTTTTATCCATAACTCCATTTTTTGGCTGCCTTTCAGTTTGTTCATCTCATGTTTAGTGGTTTATAATTCTTTTTGACAATGCTATGGCAAAGCAAAGTAGAGTTGATTGGGTGTACCAGGTTAGTGGTGCAGTTATTTGTGCACATATAATTTAGTTGCAACGGTCCTTCACTCACTGATTTTTCTATTACATAATAGAATGTAACATCCTGCACAACCTAATCCTACCTTGACAATGGAACACTCCAGTCCATCTCTCACTGTCCCACTTTCACCGAGAGAAATTGCTGTTGTTTTTGACTCCCCCATTCTTTAGCTGACTTTCCAAGTGGGCAGCACAGTGGCGCAGCTGGTTGAGTTGCTGCCTCACAGCACCAGAGACTCGGGTTCAATCCTGACTTCAGGTGCTATCTGCATGGAGTTTGCATGTTCTTCCTGTAACTACGCGGGATTCCTCCGGGTGCTCCGGTTTCCTCCCAGAACCAAAAGGTGTTCAATATGATCATGGCTGATCTGTGCAGGTCTCGACCTTCTTCTATGCCAGTTCCCCAATTCCAACATCTCCAACACACACTTTCCTCTTGTTTTCTCCCTTTGGGCCTTTCACCCAGTCCTGAATATTTCACCTGGTCCTGAATAAGACATGCGGACCTGTAGATCAATTGGCTTCTATAAATTGTCCCTTGTGTATAGGGAGTGTCTAGAAGTAGTGTGGGAATGGGTGATCAATGGTCTGCGTGGATTGAAGAGCCTGTTTCCATGCTGTATCTCTAAACTAAACTACACTTACACCTTTAGCCTCCACAGTTGCTGCTTGACCACTGGTTTCTTCCAGCATTCTGTTTTTTTTAACTGAATATTTTTAACCTCCTTTATTCAGCCTGCTGAAGAAGGGCAGTACGTCCCATTCAATTTTCTTGTAAGTTCTGGGCCAGTCAGTGTGAAAGTGAGGAAATGGGATCGCGTAGAACCAGTGTGAACGGATGATCGATGTTAGGCATGGACTTGGTGGGCCTGTTTCCATGCTGTATCTCTAAGCTAAACTAAACGAATTACCTTAGTTAGGTGTACAGTAGACAATATAACACAAACCTTCTCACATAAGTGAAAAGCAAACTGTGAGAGGAACTCAGTAGTTCAGGCAGCATCCTACATGGCAGCTACCTTCCAACTCATTGGCTGGCATGGTGCTGTCAACAGCTACTCTTTGACATTTCTCCGAATGTTTCAGTTTGAACTATTCCTGTGCCAAGTGGCACAATATTTTACTGTCTGTGCTTTGTGCCACAACTCCTCATATTTTATCTGCCGATCTTTATCTTTATGATGTTAATTTTCTACAGCATAAATTTTAATGTGCAAATTTGGAAAGCACAGTTGTTGCAAGTTGCCAGCTAAATTGTAGATTAATTTAGCGCAATACTTAATCTTGGAACTGACTGGTGAAGTGCTTCTTTCAGCTTCTGTTCCATCAATAAAGATATTCCAGCAGTACTCTTTCTTTACCTTAGACTGGAATGAATCTGTTAGATAAAGGTACATGAAATACTAGAAATGCTCAGCAAGATAGACAGCGACTGTATTGAGAGAGGCAGAGTTAATGACTCAATGTGACAATTCTTGAGAACTAGCACGTATTACGGATGTAGCAGCCTTTCAACAGTCTCTGGCCATGGGGCTGCAAGTTAAGAAAGAGTAAAGAAAGGTAATAGGGTAGAAGGCAGGAATGATTGAAATGGCCAAAGGCAAGACATAAAGAATGGTAATGTTTCTGGTAATGAAACCACAAAGATCTAACAGAATTGCAAAGGAAGAAAACATAAAACAGAAATTGCTGGAAATACCCAGCAGGTCAGGCCACATCGGTGGGAAAAGAAACGATCAACGTTTCAGGTCAGAGCCCAATACAGGTATTGAATTCCACACTTTCAGGTAGCTTGATTTCTCGGTCTGTATCGGTTGTCCATCTGTAATGTTAGCTCAGCCTGTTTTTTTTCCTCCTCTTTTCCCCCGGGAGTGGAGGCTCTGCCATCCTGCTCTGCATTGGGGACTCCCACATTCTTTTGTCGACATACATTTGTCTTCATTCTCATTCTCCAAGTGCTCTCGTTCACTCATTGACCAGATATCATTGTTTGCAGCTTTGTACCGGCTATCTCTGGAGACCCTTTCGGGTCTGTAGAAGCGTCTCGACCCGAAACGTCACCCATTCCTTCTCTCCAGAGATGCTGCCTGACCCACTGAGTTACTCCAGCATTTTGTGTCTGCCTTCGATTTAAACCAGCATCCGCAGTTTTTGTTCCCACCCTTTTCCCTCACCTCTTTCAACCAGCTATCTCTCATCTACTCCAGTCCAGAAGAAGGGTCCCAACCCCTAACACTGTCTGTCCATTTCTGTCCACGTTCCTCCACAGATGGGCAGCGCGGTGGCACAGCGGTAGTTGCTGCCTTACAGCGCCAGAGACCCGGGTTCGATTCTGACTGTGGCGTTGCCTGTACGGAGTTTGTACAATCACCCTGTGATTGTGTGGATTTTCCTAGGGTGCTCCGATTTCCTCTCACACTCCAAAGATGTACATGTTTATAGGTTAATTGGCTTCGGTAAAAATTCTAAATTGTCCCTAATGTGTAGTGTGTGCTAGTGTAACAGGTCGGCAGGAACTCGGAGGGCCGAAGGGCCTGTTTCCCCACTGTATCTCTAAAACTCTAAATTATGTATTGCCTATTCCTAGTTGCCCTCGTGAAGTTTGTGATGAGCCACATTCTGGTGAAGGAATTCCTAAAATTCGATTGAGCAGAAAGTTCTAAGTTTTAGATGCAGAAACAATTAACACACGATGACATATTGCCAAAACAAGGTGATGTGCAAATAGGAGGAGAAGCTGCTGGTTGAGATATTTCGATGTTTCTGCATCCCTTTTCTTTCTTGATCCGACTAGATGGCGCCCAACCCAGGCGACTCTTTGTGTGCTGGTCACAGAAGTGGATTTGCAATCACGCATCACAATTGTGCCACTCTTTTAAATCTCTACTCCAACAGCTGCATTTCTGTACACTGTGGATGGCTCAATTGTAATCATGTATTGTCTTTCCACGGACTGGTTAGCCCGTGTACAAAAGCTTTTCACTGTACACATGACAATAAACTAAACTAAACACTTGGACGTCATAAGCATGCTGCTAGTTTAGCCTAAGTGTGTAGATAGATTGCTCCTTCAGACTACAGCTGCTGAACACAGTGGTGAAGGTATTGAAGATGTGGGAGGTGTTACCAATGAAGTGGGCTCTTTTTTCTTGGATGATGCCAAAGTCCTTTTGGACTTGTACTCATCCAGGCAAGTGGAGAGCATTCCATTATTCTTTGGACGTTTGGCCATTCCTTTTTCTCGCTGCTCACGTCAGGCAGAAGATACTAAAGCTAGAAAGCAAGCACCATCCGATTTTTCTCCTATGTTACTGGACTTCTGTACGGTCCTTTCATGAGCTAGGGAGTTGCCCGATTCACCTGCGCCCCACTGGTGCACTACAACGCTGGGAAGTATATTCTGCACTTTGTGTGTATTCTGGGCAGAACTGTTTTCTCCCCTTTGCTCGACTTAAAGCCCTTGAGTGACGTGATTGTATTTATGTACAGTATTATCTGATCTGATTGGATAGCATGCAAAACAAGTACTCGGTCGGTACACGTGACAATGATAAACCTAAACCTCAAACTAAACCTTGGGATGAAACGGAGGGTTTGGGATGTGAGGAGGTGAGTTACCTGCTGCAGGAGTTACATGGCTGGACCATTTGATCTTCAGGCCCATGATGACTACCAGGTTGTTTATTGCAGGGCCCTTATCAGTGGTGTCAGGAGTTATGGGAGACGGCATGAGAATGGGGTTGAGAGGGAAAGATAGATCAGCCATGATTGAATGGTGGAGTAGACTTGATGGGCCGAATGGACTAATAGTGCTCCTATAACTTATGAGCTTCTGAACATGAGCAGTGCTAATACCATTGAGATAAGGGCAAATAGTTACGCTCTCCTTTGTTGGAGAGAGATATTTCCATGCACTTTGTGGGGGGAAATGTTGATTGGATCTTGCTGCATGCGGGGATGGACTGCCTCATTTGATGAGGAATTGTGAATGGACCTGAACCTTGTGCAATCATCGGTCAATATTCCCTAACCAGTGATGGTTTGGCAAATATACGTGCACTACACCTACTGATAGACCGAGGAGACAGGCACTCTCTCTTGTGAAGGGCACAACTCCCTCTGATTTATAATTGACCTTCATTATAAATTCCCAAAAACGGGTCAGAAAGTAATTACTTGAACATGTGCACTTCTATAGTTTTACTTGTACATCAGATCTGGTCTAATGTTACATTCAAGATCCCCCCTCAGGATAAGTCTGAATTCACTGTCTGGTGAAGGAAACCTGTCTAGAATTTTAAAAGTTTCACAGAATATTTTAAACTTTCAGTAAGTTCAAGGATTAGTTTTTTGAAATATTTTGGCTTCAGAAGTGTCACTTTTTGTCCAATTCTCCAGTGACAAAGAACCTTAAAATCCACCACCAGGCCGAAAAATCATTCTCTATATTCACCAGAAAAATTGCTTGGATCTTCAGAGGAGTTAGTGGGCAATATACAACAGTATCTACTCCGTGATTTTCTCTTGAAAGAAAATGGTGCCTTGGAATGAAATAAAAAAGAATTTCAGGGTCATTCTTTATAAAGGGTCATTCAAGGTATAAAGAGGGAATTCATGGAAGATATGAGAACTTCATGTTAGAGTCTGTGTTCAAAATGGTTCCAAAGAATAACTTTCAGGAAAACATCAAGAAAAGCAGTAGACTGATTTGGCATTAAACCCGAGATCCTGAGGTAGCTTTGATCGGTGGTATTTTTTTAGATTTTTAGATTTAGAGATACAGCGCAGAAACAGGCCCTTCGGCCCACCGGGTCCGCACCGCCCAGCGATCCCCGCACACTAACACTATCCTACACCCACTAGGGACAATTTTTACATTTGCCCAGCCAATTAACCTACATACCTGTACGTCTTTGGAGTGTGGGAGGAAACCGAAGATCTCGGAGAAAACCCACGTAGGTCACGGGGAGAACGTACAAACTCCGTACAGACGGTGCCCGTAGTCAGGAACGAACCCGAGTCTCCGGCACTGCATTCGCTGTAAGGCAGCAACTCTACCGCTGCGCCACCGTGCCGTCCTTTACACCGTGGTATAAAGCCACCACCTTTATAATTTGCAGTTCACAATTTTCAACTGAATGTTCAATGGTAAAGCTTGTTAGTTTGCTCGTTGGTAAACAGGTTGAATGTACAAACTGAAGCTAAACCTCTGGGATGTGGCCTTGCACACTGAGGAATATTTAGTTTTATAACTGCATACAGTCATCGGTCCCATTGGAGAAGAAAGGGCAGTAAGATGTTGCAGCTTACATGAAATATTGTTTAAGTATGAACTATTCCGTAAATATTTATTAAAATTTTGAAGGATTTGAAAGAAACAAAGTTTTGTCTGGGGCGTAAACAGGGAGATAAGGAAATGGCTGAGATCTTAAGCAAGCTATTGGAGAAAAGATAGGTGACGTTTTACGCCTGACCCGCTGAGTTGCTCCAACATTTTGCGTCTATCTTTGGTATAAACCAGCATCTGCAGTTCTTTTTTATTGCAAAAGATACAGATTGGTTAACTGAGTAAACAAGTGATAGATGTAATAAAGGAGGAAAATATAATGTTATTCATTTTGATACAAAGAATATAGAATGGAATGTTTCTCATTGAGAAAGTAATGGAAAGTAAAGTGTTCAACGGCATTTGGGCCTAGTATATAAAACATTTAGGTAAAATAAATAGATAGAATGGCAAACAGTAATAAAAAGGAACTCCAGATGCTGGTATATACCAAAGATAGAAGCAAAAATGCTGGCTAATTCAGCAGGTCAGGCAGCAAATCTACAGAAAATCGATACAGTGCATTCAGAAAGTATTCAGACCCCTTCACATTTTCCACATTTTGTTACGTTACAGCCTTATTTTTAAATGGATTAAATTCATTTTTTTAATCATTAATCTACACACAATACCCCATAATAAAAAAGTGAAAACAGGTGTTAAAATTTTTGCTGAATAATTAGAAATAACTGAAATATCACATTTACATAAGTATTCAGACCTTTTACTTAATACTTTGTTGAGGCACCTTTGGCAGCGATTACAGCCTCAGGTCTTCTTGGGTATGACACTACAAGCTTGGCACACCTGTATTTGGGTAATTTCTCCCATTCTGTAGATCATCTTAAGCTCTGTCAGGTTGGATGGGGAGCGTCGATGCACAGCTATTTTCAGGTCCCTCCAGAGATGTTCAAGTCCGGGCTCTGGCTGGGCCACTCAAGGACATTCACAGACTTGTCACAAAGCCACTCCTGCCTTGTCTTGGCTGTGTGCTTAGGGTCTGTAGTGGCAAGTTTAGTCTCCCTCATAGAGCCCCAAGCTTACCATTTGACGAAGGAATGGTCCTTGATTCAAATAATCAACAACAAAGAGATCTTCACGACGTTGCAGTTAGTTAGTCGTTTATTTGAGGTTGCAATAAAACGTATTGACATATCTCTTGTCATTAATTTGGTTGTTTGCAATAAGAACTTGGTTTCTCTCCAACGCTCCTTCGTATACTGTTACTACTAAGACCTTATTATCTTAGCAGGCTTGAATTATGGCTACCAAACCTTGTGTTCAGCAAGCTGTTCGTTGTCACACTGAAGCATTACGTCAGAGCTGAGCAAGTTATACTCATAATCTGGCCTCGCCCATGGCACCTCCCAGTCCATTACGTAAACTCCAACATTCATATCAGGACAACCTCCTGCTGTCCAAAAATAATACAGCAGGATACAAAGTAATATAATAATATGCAAAAATAACTAATAAAAGCAAAATGGCTCCTACAGGGTCTCAGGGTCTTTGTCCTGTTGGAAGGTGAACCTCTGCCCCAGTCTGAGGTCAAGAACACTCTGGAGCAGGTTTTCATCAAGGGTCTCTCTGTACTTTGCTCCATTCATCTTTCCCTCGATCCTGACTAGTCTCCCAGTTCCTGCCGCTGAAAAACATCCCCACAGCATGATACTGCTACCACCATGCTTCACAGTAGGTATGGTATTGGCCAGGTGATGAGTGGTGACGTTTGGCATTCAGGCCAAAGAGTTCAATCTTGGTTTCATCAGACCAGAGCATCTAGTTTCTCATTGTCTGAAAGTCCTTTAGGTGCCTTTTGACAAACTCCAAGCGGGCTGTCATGTGCCTTTTACTGAGGAGTGGCTTCTGTCTGGCCACTCTACCATAAAGGCCTGATTGGTGGAGTGCAGATCTAGTTGTCCTTCTGGAAGGTTCTCCCATCTTCACAGAGGAACACTGGAGCTTTGTCAGAGTGACCATCGGGTTCTTGGTCACCTCCCTGACCAAGGCCCTTCTCCCCCGATTGCTCAGTTTGGCCGGGCGGCCAGCTCTATGAAGAGTCCTGGTGGTTCCCAAGTTCTTCCATTTAAGAATGACGGAGGACACTGTGCTCTTTGGGACCTGCAATGCTGCAGAAATTGTTTTTTACCTTCCCCAGATCTGTGTCTAGACACAATCCTGTCTCGGAGGTCTATGGACAATTCCTTCGACTTCATGGTTTGGTTTTTGCTCTGACATGCACTGTCAACTGTGGGACCTTATATAGACAGGTGTGTGTCTTTCCAAATCATGTCCAATCAATTTAATTTACCACTGGTGGACTCCAATCAAGTTGTAGAAACATCTCAAGGATAATCAATGGAAACAGGATGGACATAAGCTCAATTTTGAGTGTCATAGCAAAGGGTCTGAACACTTATGTAAATGTGATATTTCAATTATTTCTTTTTAATTACTTTGCAAAAATATCTAAACACCTGTTTTCGCTTCTTCATCCTGAGGTATTGTGTGTAGATTGATGATTAAAAAAAAAAGAATTTAATCAATTTTAAAATAAGGCTACAACTTAACAAAATGTGGAAAAAGTGAAGGGGTCTGAATACTTTCTGAATGCACTGTAGGTGACATTTCGGGTCGGGATCCTTCTTCAATCTGAAGAAGGCAAATAGTTGGCTTGGTTTTACTGAACTGAGGAATAGATGCGTTATCAGTTCTTGCTGCAACTTTGATGAAACAACAGCTTGAGTCCTATGAGTATGTTTTGGTTTCCGCACATAAGGAGCTTACTTTTGCACTTTGCTAAGGCAGGCAATCTTTCACAAGACTGTTTCCTGGGAAGGATTTTCCTGCAGTCATTCGAGTTCTGAATAGAGTGGAGGGGATCTCAATGAAATGTAAAATTCTGAAAGGCCTTGGTGAGCAAGAGTGAAAGGCTGCTTCACCTGACTCAGGGTCATGAACTAGGAAGCATAAACGTGGAGTGTGGACCAAGCTATTTGGGACTCAGCTGGGTCGAATTGTCTTCAGTTAGAGGACTGGGAATCTTTGGAGATCTCTACTCTACAGTACTACGGAGATTTACTCAATGTGTGGGTCCATGATTGGGAAAGATATTTGAATTGCAAATTAATAATATTGGAAATCTGATTTTTTTTAAAATCCGGGATCTGCCATTAACTCACTGATGCGAAAAAAGGCTTTAAACATTACTTTAAACTTCAGAGATACAGCATGGAAAAAGGCCCTTAAACCAACTGAGTCCACGCTGACCAGCAACCCCCCTGTACACTAGCACTATCGTACACACTAGGAACAATTTACAGAAGCCAGTTAACCCACAAACCTGTACGTCTTTGGAGTGTGAGAGGAAACCGGAGCACCCGAATACCCATGTGGTCACAGGGAGAACATACAAACTCCACACAGCCCAGCACCCGTAGTCAGGAACGAACCCAGGTCTCTGGCGCTGTCAGGCAGCAGCTCTACCGCTGCTCCAAAGACCCTTAGCACATAGTATTTTGGCCAATTTCTAAAACAGAAATTATTCTCCACATGGAGAATAAGAGGAATAAAGAGAAACAGCTTCAAGGATGGTTAGTCCAGGTGAGGCTCATCGATGGGAAAATAAACACAAGCAGCTGATGCACAATTATATTAACAAGTGTCGGAAATCAAGAATTTCTGACAATTTATCCAACTTTCTAAAGATTAAAAAGTAACAATAAAACTAAGTCTCAGAGCTAGTTAGTCCAAGTGAGACTCAGAGCTGGAGGAATGAAAATAAACAGCATACGCACATTTATATTAACAAGCATCTGAAACGGAAAAAAAAAGCAATTTATCCAACTTTAGATTTAATGTCAGGTTGGTTCTGAGGATTAAAAAGTTACAATAAAACCCAAGTCTTCAGGTGTTGCGAATGTTCACAGCAACCTAATTAGACTCGGACACAGCAATGCAGCCTGACACATTCACCAAATGGGAATAGAGCTTCACACTTCTGACAGATGTTGGCAAGGAATTGTTTCCTTTTGGCTCAACAGAATACAAAGCAGAGACAGGTCACTGGTGCATGCAGCCATAACAGATGCTGTCAACCTTTGAAGATATTTTGTAAGATTTTCACATTAAATGTTCTGCTAAAATAAACCTGGCCAAAGAAATTCATTCTAAACGTACGTGCGATGTTGCTGCACAAAGCCAATAATTGTTTCCCCAGGGTAATTAGTACTAAATAGGTATTGATATTTTGAGTTTAGTTTAGTTGGGAGATACAGCACAGAAACAGCCCACCGAGTCCGTGCCGACCAGTAATCCACTGTGCTACACACTTAGGACAATTTACAATCTTTATCCTGCACACTTGGGATAATATCCACTATCCTACACACTGGGGACAATTTACAATCTTTACCGAAGCCAATTAACCTACAAACCTGTACGTCTTTGGAATGTGGGAGGAAACCGGAGCACCCGGAGAAAACCTACGCGGTCACGGGGAGAACATACAAACTGAAGGAATGGCATCAATCTGTCCTGGTGCTCATGTATAGATCACATGCGATAGGTTGTTTAAACAGCGACAATCTCTTTTGCGTACGAGCTTAAAACCTAAGAGTCATTTCAGGAATCTTGCACTCCAGCTAAAAAGAAAAGGTGTAGATTGAATTCTCAATAGTATCTCTTAAAGGAGATCAGCAAATGCAGAAACTGCTAAAATTCAATGGTCAGTCTGGGGAGCATTGAGAAGCAGGACAGCGAAATGGATATGGGAGTGGGTGCATTGTTTCTCTGACACGGGCCTGGTCAATTTTACAGAAGGGTTGGATGCCAGCTCCTGGATGCTCAAGGATCATGGAAAACATTCAGGGCAACTATAGAGCGGCAGTAGGTGCAAGAGTTGCCGTAATATTCTCACCTCTTGCTTCTTGTCAAGTTGGACATAGCGAATGCCTCCATCTTGGAATGAAGACACGAGAGAAAAAATAATCTGAAATCCTGACATTTCTTAAAAGTCCAATGAGGTCTATCCCATACAAACTGCGGGTCCTGGAGATCCCTATGATAGTTGTAGGTATTGGCTGTGCAACAAACTCTCAGGTTATCTTTCTTATAGGAGCCCCACACTATGTCCCTTTGCTTAACTACAGCTCATTTTGTATGAAGGAGGGTCTCGACCCAAAATGTCACCTATTCCTTTTCTCCAGAGATGCTGCCTGACCCGCTGAGTTACTCCAGCATATTGTGTCTAATTTTGACTCATCGTAGTTCAAGTGAGTATTATACAGAGTAGAAACCAGAAACTGAAGGTGCTGGTTTACAAAAAGGGCACAGAGTGCTGGAGACACTCAGTGGGTTAGGCAGCATCTCTGGAGAACATGGATAGGTGGCGTTTTGGGTCGGGACCCTTCTTCTTCTTCAGACTTAAACATCAGTCAGTATTGTACGATGTTTAACATCATCTCTGCATGAACTGCAATGTCAATGCATGATTCAATCTGAAAGGTAGCACCAGTAGGTGAGAACTTTGCTGATCATAAATTGAAAACAGAATTTACACACAAATGGGGATGAGTAATGCAATGAAAAAAGACACAAGCTCTGTGATTGAAGCTTGACCTCTGGCACCCAAGTTAAACTGCACAAATAACATGTGTTTGGGTCACTTCCAGGGCTACTTTGCTTATTTGGACGCCTTTCTGCTGACTGGCCCAGTACCAACAAGAACATTGAATGGGACATGTCCTGCCCTCTTCACCAGACTGAATAAAGGCGATGAAAATATATTCAGTAAAAAACAAACAGAATGCTGGAAGAACCCAGCGGGTTAAGCAGCATCTGCGGAGGCAAAGGGTGTAAGTGTAGTTTAGTTCAGAGATACAGCATTGACACAGGCTCTTCAGCCCACCACGTCCACGTCGGCCCGTTCACACACGACATCCACACGCTCCCTACACCCTTGGGACAATTAACCTACAAACCCACATGTATTTGGAATGTGGGAGGAAACCCATGCGGTCACAGGGAGAACATGCAAACTCCACACAGACAGCACCCGAGGTCAGGATCAAACATGGCTCTCTGGCGCTGAGGCGGCAGCACTACTAGCTGTGCCACTGTGCTGCCCTTGAGGCTCTAACTGTAGTAAGTAATGCCAATAGCATGCAACCTTCGTGGAAGTGTAGTAGTCGCATGATACCTGCACAGTGAAAATTAGTCTTCCTTGTGTTTATGGGACCCTAAAGTAATCTGCACATTATGTGCTGACAGCTAACATCTGGTGCAGACTGACGATGCAGAATCAAAGAGAATCTGGGGAGAAATTCCACTTCAATTCTGCACTGAAGGTCATTAATAGAAACAACTGATAATCCACAGGAGACAGAAATGGAAAAGCAGACAAATGAGATTATCAAACGGATGTTTTTACAAGCTCTGTAAACTAAGCGGAATAGTTTAATGATAAAAGCCTATATGCTAATAAATGATGTCCAAATTCCTCATCAAGCTTTTTATGCCACCAGGAGAATTCATAATTCTAACCTACATATTCATTCAACTGACCTTTATTCTTCAGGTCTCCACCATCCAATTTCCAGAGGTTCCTCCTAGTAACCATAGTATAAGAAAATAACTGCAGATGCTGGTACAAATCGAAGGTATTTATTCACAAAATGCTGGAGTAACTCAGCAGGTCAGGCAGCATCTCAGGAGAGAAGGAATGGGTGACGTTTCGGGTCGAGACCCTTCTTCAGACTGATGTCAGGGGGGCGGGACAAAGGAAGGATATAGGTGGAGACAGGAAGATAGAGGGAGATCTGGGAAGGGGGAGCGGAAGAGAGGGACAGAGGAACTATCTAAAGTTGGAGATGTCGATGTTCATACCACGGGGCTGCAAGCTGCCCAGGCGAAATATCAGGTGCTGTTCCTCCAATTTCCGGTGGGCCTCACTATGGCACTGGAGGAGGCCCATGACAGAAAGGTCAGACTGGGAATGGGAGCGGGAGTTGAAGTGCTCGGCCACCGGGAGATCAGTTTGGCCAACGCGGACCGAGCGCAGGTGTTGAGCGAAGCGATCGCCGAGCCTGCGCTTGGTTTCGCTGATGTAAATAAGTTGACATCTAGAGCAGCGGATGCAATAGATGAGGTTGGAGGAGGTGCAGGTGAACCTCTGTCTCACCTGGAAAGACGGTTTGGGTCCTTGGATGGAGTTGAGGGGGGAGGTAAAGGGACAGGTGCTGCATCTCGTGCGGTTGCAGGGGAAAGTGCCCGGGGATGGGGTGGTTTGGGTAGGAAGGGCCGAATGGACCAGGGAGTTACGGAGGGAACGGTCTCTGCGGAACGCAGAGAGGGGAGGGGATGGGAAGATATGGCCAGTGGTGGGGTCCCGTTGTAGGTGATGGAAACTCCTAGTAACCATGGTTACTATTTTTTGAGGATGTAACAAGTACAATGGATAAGGGAGAGCCAGTGGATGTGATGTATCTGAACTTTCAAAACACATTTGACAAGGTCCCACACAAGAGATTAGTGTGCAAAATTAGAGCACTTGGTATTGGGGGGCAGGGTATTGACATGGATAGAGAACTGGTTGGCAGACAGGAAGCAAAGAGTAGGAATTAACGGGTCCTTTTCAGAATGGCAGGCAGTGACTAGGGGGTGCTGCAAGGCTCGGTGCTGGGACCCCAGTTGTTTACACGATTTAGATGAGGGTATTAAATGTAACATCTCTAAGTTTGAGGATGACACAAAGCTGGGTGGCAGTGTGAGCTGCAAGGAGGATGCTATGAGGCTGCAGGGTGACTTGGATAGGTTGGGTGAGTGGGCAGTAGCATGGCAGATGCAGCATAATGTAGATAAATGTGAGGTTATCCACTTTGGTGGCAAGAACAGGAAGGCATATTATTATCTGAACGGTGTAGGAAACAAAACGCAGATGCTGGTTTAAATCGAAGGTAGACACAAAATGCTAGAGTAACTCAGCGGCAGCATCTCGGGAGAGAAGGAATGCGTGACATTCCGGGTCGAGCCCCTTCTTCAGACTGACATCAGTCACCCATTCCTTCTCTCTCTCGAGATGCTGCCAGACCCGCTGAGTTACTCCAGCATATTATGTCTACCATTATCTGAACGATGTCAGATTAGGAGAAGGGGAGGTGCAACGAGACTTGGTGTGCTTGTACATCAGTCACTGAAAGTAAGCATGCAGGTACAACATGCAGTGAAGAAAGCTAATGGTATGTTGGCCTTCATTGCGAGAGGATTTGAGTTTAGGAGCAAGGAGGTCCCACTGCAGTTGTACAGGGTCCTGGTGAGACCACACCTGGAGTATTGTGTGCAATTTTAGTCACTTAATTTGAAGAAGGACATTATTGCTTTTAAGGGAGTGCAGCGTAGGTTCACCAGGTTAATTCCCGGGATGGCAGGACTGACATATGATGAAATAATGGGTCGACTGGGCTTGTATTCACTGGAATTTAGAAAGATGAGAGGGGATCTTATGGAAACATATAAAATTCTTAGAGGATTGGACAGACTAGATGCAGGAAAAATGTTCCCGAAGTTGGGGGAGTCCAGAACCAGGGGTCACAGTTTAAGAATAAGGGGTAGGCCATTTAGGACTGAGATGAGGAATAACTTTTTCACCCTGAGAGTTGTGAATCTGTGGAATTCTCTACCTTAGAAGGCAGTGGAGGCCAATTCACTGGATGTTTTCAAGAGAGAGTTAGATTTAACTCTTAGGGCTAAGGGAATCAAGGGATATGGGAGAAAAGCCAGAACGGGGTACTGATTTTGAATGATCAGCCATGATCATATTGAATGGTGGTGCTGGTCCGAAGGGCCAAATGGCCTACTCCTGCACCAATTTTCTATCTTTCTATGTTTCTACTAGACCAAGTGGACCCGTTGGGCCCAAACCTCTCCTGCATTGGTGCAGCACCCTCTTCTCTCCCCCCTTTTCTTCCCCCTCCTCCTCCTCCTCTCCCTCCTCCCTCCCCCTCCCCTCCCTCCCCCCTACCCTTACCCCCCTCTTCACCTCCCCCATTCCCCTCCCCCCCACTCCATCCCCCTCAACCCCCCCCTCCCCTCCCCCCTCCCTCCCTTAGAGATAGGTTTAAACTTTTTAAATGTGAATAACTTAAAAAATATAACTCCGATTTCAATGAAACTTCTTCCGTTAGCACCAATGGGACGACGGTGAGTAAGGTGGGCGTAAAATTGTCAGGCTTTCATGTACCTTTTTGGCTGTAGTTCAGGAACAAACAAACAAACAAACGAGAGTTTTAGTATATAGATGACGTAAACATTAAATTCAGTTCTCATTGCAAGTAGAGAAAATGGAAATAAATTAAAATCTTCTTGCTTTCCCTTACCCTCCCACACAGTAGTGAGTTTCATTTCCGTGCTATTCTCTGAATAAAAACGCTTTCTCCTTGTTTCCCGATTATATTTATTAGCCACAAAATGCATTTATGGCCTTAAAACCACAGATTATGCCCGACCTGCTGAATATTTTCTGCATTTATTGCTTTAATTTTGTATTTAGAATCCATGCCCATGGTCTCTCCACAACTGGAAACATCCTAATGATTATACTATGGGTGCACTTAATAATTTTAAGACTTTTATTGGTTTAATATCATTAGCTCCTCTTTCCTGTAGAATAAAATGTCAATCTTTATTAGTTGGGGAGGCTGACGAATGCCATCCTGGTCCTATTATAGACAACAGACAATAGGTGCAGGAGTAGGCTATTCAGTCCTTCGAACCAGCACCGCCATTCACAGATCATCCGCAATCAATA
The DNA here is from genome assembly GCF_053455715.1 of Rhinoraja longicauda. Taxonomy (NCBI): domain Eukaryota; kingdom Metazoa; phylum Chordata; class Chondrichthyes; order Rajiformes; family Arhynchobatidae; genus Rhinoraja; species Rhinoraja longicauda. The sequence goes on along the minus strand of NC_135965.1, from coordinate 13,272,141 downwards.
CCCCGTTCCTGCCTTCTCCCCATATCCCTTGACTCCACTATCATTAAGAGCTCTATCTAACTCTTTCTTGAAAGCATCCAGGGAATTAGCCTCCACTGCCTTCTGAGGCAGAGAGTTCCACAGTTTCACAACTCTCTGAGTGAAAAAGTTTTTCCTCATCTCCGTTCTAAATGGCCTACCATTATTCTTAAACTGTGGCCCCTGGTTCTGGACTCCCCCAACATCGGGAACATGCTTCCTGCCTCTAGCGTGTCCAATCCCTTAATAATCTTATATGTTTCAATAAGATCCCCTCTCATCCTTCTAAATTTCAGAGTATTCAAGCCCAGTCGCTCCAGTCTTTCAACATACGACAGTCCCGCCATTCTGGGAATTAACCTCGTGAACCTACGCTGCACTCCCCCAAAAGTAATGTAATTTCTTTATTAATTTCTTTATTGGACTACATCTTAAAACACTATCCAATTGTGAAGTTTGTCAGAGTTTGTTATCGTGCCACAGTTAACATCATAACTTGGTTTCAAGACCAGGATTTTAATGTTATAACTAACTGTTTGTTCGAACAAACCAATTGATAGTGGTACTGAAGATAGACACAAAATGCTGGAGTAACTCAGCGGCTCAGGCAACATCTCTGGAGAAAAGGAATAGGTGACATTTTGTGTCAGTACCTTTCTTTAGACTGAAAGATAGAGAAGGTAGAACAAAACAGGGCTGGCAACAGAAGACCTCAGGGAGAGTGGAGTCCATAATGGCCCATTGTTGGGTGGGGAAGACGTGCTAACAGCAACGATACTAGGATGCGAACAGTGGAACTAGGATGACTAGGGTGGGGAGGGGGGTAGAGGGGGATGAAATGCAGGAGTTACTTGAGTGGTACCCTCCCAGTTCTGCTGCAATCCTCATTACTGTTTGGTACTTTGTTATCTGCCGCTCACATTCTCTTTGTAAAATGCACCAATCCCAAAGTCAATCCCTTGCAAGTAATTTTGTAACCTTGCTGTGGTAATAGTTATGATGGGAGGGAGATGTGGCAACTAATTTCCAACTGGAAGGTCCCATAATCAGCATTAAGTATCCAGATTATGGAGATGTTGGGTGAAGGATATCTATTGGCAAAGACACTGAGACTCTTTTGTCCTTTGAAAAGTCCCACGATCCCAGTGTGCTGAAACAATAAAGGTAAGAATATATATTGACAGGTCTGCCTGTCACTTGTGGCTCTGGTCTACTAAACTATTTGTAGCACATTGCAATATTTTGAGGGATGCAATATCAAGGTGTCAAAAGTAACAGATTCAAGAATTTGCAGTGATTAAAATCCCTAGCTGTTTTCTTCTTCTTATCATTGGCACATTTCAGCTTCACAAATCACATTCCTCTCAGCTCTGGATTAGAATATTTGTTTCCAGTTATTTTAATGCACAAGTTCCGTTTTCCTTATATAAATGTATAAATTTGGTTCCAAAGTCTTACTATAGTTAAATGCAATAACACAATTTAACTCTAACCTCTGATGTTTCTGTGAGTTAGAACTGAGATATGGTAACCAGGATGATTTAGGCTTGCAGTTGGACAATTCCAGGCATTTGAAGACGATACAGACACTCCCCAACTTACGCAATAGAATACTTACGTGAAATACAAAATCATGAGAGGAATAGATCAGGTAAATGCACAGAGTCTCTTGCCCAGAGTAGGAGAATTGGAGAACCAGAGGACATGGGTTTAAGGTGAGGGGGGGGAAAGATTTAATAGGAACCCGAGGGTTAACTTTTGCAAAAGGTGGTGGGTGTATATAGAACGAGTTGCTGGAGGAGGTAGTTGAGGCAGGCACTATCGCAATGTTTAAGAAACATTTAGACAGGCACGTGGCTAGGATAGGTTTGGAGGGATATAGGCCAATCACAGGCAGGTGGGATTAGTGTAGATGGGTCATGTTGGTCAGTGTGGGCAAGGTGGGCCAAGGGACCTGTTCCATGATGTATAACTCTATGATTCTAACTTGTGCTTACATAAACAAATCTGTACTTAGTCCCGAGTGCAATCCAGGCAGATTGTAATTTCAACTTTACATCGGAAGCAGGGCAGCAATGGCAGCCATGCTTACCCAGAAGGCAGTGTGCCACAGAAAGTGCCCTGGACGTTGCCAGATGCCACTGAGAAAATTAATACTCTCAGTATTCCAGCATTTTGTGAAACGTCACCCATTCCTTCTCTCCCGAGATGCTGCCTGACCTGCTGAGTTACTCCAGCATTTTGTGAATAAATACCTTCGATTTGTACCAGCATCTGCAGTTATTTTCTTATAATACTCTCAGTGAGTTATTTCGGGCAGGGTATGGGGATGGTCATAAGATCATTAGGAATAGGAGTAGAATTCGGCCATTCGGCCCATCAAGTCAACTCTGCCATTCAATCGTAGCTGATCTATCGCTCCCTCCTAACCCCATTCTCCTGCCTTCTCCCCATAACCTCTGACACCTGTACCAATCAGGAATCTATCTATCTCTGCCTTAAAAATATCCACTGACTTGGCCTCCGCAGCCTTCTGTGGCAAATAATTCCACAGATTCACCACCCTCTGACTAAAGACGGTGATTCTGACCTGCGTAAAATCAAACTTAGTCAGGGAGTGCCTGTACATGGCAGTCGAGTTCACCTGCTTGCTTTCACTTTGATCAACCAAGCCATGGCCCTCTGCATGTGAGCTGCTGATCCAGCTCAGACAGCTGGATGTCTTTGTTCAGGGTACGGCCACAATATAGATTCCCTCCCCCTCAATCAATTAAAATAAAAATCACAGAGGAATGTATGAGTCATCCTTACATCTGAACAAATAAACAGTCAATTGGAAAACTGCTTTCTTTTCTTTGGTAGGAGAATGTGAAGATTAGAAGTTATTGTAATATACTGAACAGTTTTTACAATGGAGGTCCTGCCATTTTATTAACAGATTTTACCGCAACAGATAGACAGTGGGAAGTGGAGCAATAGGGCATAACAATTCCATTTACCTTTCACTTTAAATTCTTAAGGGCAAATTTCACATAACAACCTCTGAAATAGACGGATCATCTATCAGGATTGGCTCTGGCAATGCACAGTTAAATTACTGGACTAGCTGCCAAAGTTCTGGACCATTGATCCAGAAATACAAGTTTGAATCCCACATAGGTTGTGGAGGGATTTAAATTCAAGTAATTGTATTAACAGGAAGTTTTACAAAACTAGTCACAGCCAAGCATAAAATGACTGTCAAAACCAAGTTGTTCAACAATGCGCTTCAGGAAAGGCAATTAGCCATCTTTACCCTGCCTGACCTGCGTGCAACTCCAGATCCACTGACACCATTTACTTTGAACTGTCCTCTTTGTTCAGGGCAATTAGGAATGAACAAAAAATATCAGTTTAATTTCGTTTAGTTTAGAGATCCAGTTCTGGACTCCCCCATCATTGGGAACATGTTTCCTGCCTCTAACGTGTCCAACCCCTTAATAATCTTATACGTTTCGATAAGATCTCCTCCCATCCTTCTAAATTCCAGTGTATACAAGCCTAGTCGCTCCAGTCTTTTAACATATGATAGTCCCGCCATTCCGGGAATTAACCTAGTAAACCTACGCTGCATGCCCTCAATAGCAAGAATCAGGGGGAGAACGTACAAACTCCATAACCACAGCACCCATAATCAGGATTGAACCTGGGTCTCTGGCGCTGTAAGGCAGCAACTCTACTGCTGCGCCACCGTCCCATCCTAATGCTGCCCATAATAAAAAGCAAATTGGATGCGCGGCCCTCTGGTTTTATGTCTGCTTAAATTAAAATGGGTGAATAATTATTGGTAAGGGTTGCATGTCTGAATGTGTGTTTATGAACCCAATGACAATCCACATGGATTGAGTGGCCAATTGCTGTTCTTAATCTGTACGTTCATACGCGTACGAACTTCTTGTATATATATTTATTTCTCCACCTGAACCTGGAAACTTCCAATTCCCATTGATTATAGAGAGCTGAATGTGCCTCCTCTTGTTCTGCTTTGGCTTGGATTCTCTCAATGGAAATTACTTTAACTTGGATCGGAATTTAATGGAGATCCATTAAGGTTGAATTTCATCCTGTGCTAAAAAAACGGATAAATCCAATGCTGAAATTGAAATTAAAATTGGGCGCTTTTAGTACCTGGCAGTTGATCTGCACTATTGCTGATGTGGCGAGTTACTAACTTGAAAATTAGCATTTTTGTCTCTCACTGTTATCAGGCTTCCAGAACTCAGCTCCTTTACATTAAGGAATACCATAGGCAGAGACCCATGCATCTGTCGTTAGCACTTCCACATTCTGTAACACCACTCCAAGTGACATAGTCATAGAGTCATACAGAATGGAAACCGGCCCTTCTGCCCAACTCGTCCATGCTGTCCAAGATGCCCCACATAACCTTGCCTGCGTTTGGCCCATGTCCTCCGAAACCATTGCAGTCCCATGTACCTGTCCGGGTGTCTTTTAAATGCTGTTATTGGACCTGCTTCAACTACTTCCTCTGGCAGCTCGTTCCATGTACCCACCACCTTCTGAGGGAAATAGTTGCCCATCAGATTCCTATTAGATCTTTCCTCTCTCAACTTAAACCCGTGCCTTCTAGTTCTTGATTCCCCTACTTTTGGAAAAAGACTGTGCATTTACCCTATCTAATCCCCTCATGATCTGAGACACCTCTATAAGATCACCCCTCGTCCTCCTGCGCTCCAAGGAATAAAGTCTTAGCTTGCCCAATCTCTCCCTATAGCTCAGGCCCTTGAATCCTGGAAACATCCTCGTAAATCGTCTCTGCACTCTTTCCAGCTTACAACACAAACATCATTAGGGCTAGAAATGGGCTACCTTTCTGTCCTTATTACCAAAGCATGTAAGGGAGTTTCAAATAGCTTGCCTTTTGCATCAGAAATATCTCATAATATTGGATTCATAGATTAGGATTGTTTTTTTCACACATCTTAATCTATTGGTTTTACTTCAGTAGCACATTAAAATTCCCAATTGTCCATTAAAAATACCTCATGAACACCTGGTTCCTTGAATTTTAATAAACAAACATGATACCCTGGAGAAAACTCTACATTAAAATTCTACTCGTAATTTAAAAACATGCCTCCTGATGGTTGTGGTTGGCATAGATCTTGAAGTTGAAAAGTTGTGGTAATTTGAGGATCGCAGCATATGTCAGTAGAAACCAAACTTAAAGAACTGAGTGTCCTATACAGTTGGACCCTGTTGTATCAGACACTGCTGGTCAGTTGACAATGGGTGCCTTCAATTCATCTGCCTTGTCTGAGATCCAGGACTTGCAGCAATACCATAGGAATACACAGAGACTGAAAGGTGTTGAGGATGGGATTTTTCTGCTTATGGGAAAAAAAGGGATAGATTCACTCGTGAAGCTAAAGAACTCTTTCTCTTTCACTCAGAGCAGGTGTAGTGAGGAAATTATTACATGGGATATGTCAAGAAGATTGAAAATAAACAGTCAGTCATTCACCCTGAATGAGGAACATCTGAAAATGTTCACCAAGGTCATTAAGATCCGAGAGAGAGCAGAGAACAAAGTAGCAGAAGGCGATATTCTTTCTGGTAGTAGGGTCAGGGTTACAAGATACATTGATGAATATGCTGCCAATGTGAATTAGTGCTGAGGTGTCATATGGTAAACTTTGAAGGGACATTTCAATCCAATGTCATTGGAAGCTGTTGAGAGAATCCAAGTGCATCAGGTTAAAATGGTGGACCTAATAGTCAAAGAAGGTGGCAGGATGGTGACCAGCAGGGAGTTTGGGAGAGAGAAAATGAAGGACATGGTTCTGAGAGCAAGCAAGGGGCAGGTCCACAGAATTGGAATAGAGGTGAGGTCGTTTTTAAATACAGACACTCCCCAACTTATGTAAGGTTTACTTCCTGTGGACTCTTCAGTAAGTCAGATGTTACATAAATCAGAAACTGAAGTGCTATTCCACAAGCATAAATTTACTATTTAATATGGAGACCACGTGGAAGCTCCGACGCGGAGATCACGTGGGAGCATCTACAAGAAACAGCTGACTGGCCTGCGGAACAAGACGCATGCGCAGTAGTGCACTGCAACCGAGAAAGTCAACTCAGAAATAAAGCAGTGGGAAAGAATTGCTTATGCACGTGTGAGTTTGTGTGAGTCGCCTATTACGTAAATCAGGGTGTGCCTGTAATCTGATTTACGGAATTATCTGTGTGTTGGTGGGAAACCAGCCATAAGACATTGGCAAAAGATGAGAGGCTATGAGTCACAAGAATGGAAAAGGTCGGACGCGTTGCCATGGGAGGGCCGCAGATTCAATGTCCATTCAAGGTGGTATTAGTGCAGCCATGAGATTGGGTGTAATTCACACAGGTGAAAGTTTGTCAAGATGCTACTGTTACTGTTGGCATAGAAAACAAGAAGGCGAGTATTTGGGATTGACCTATTGAAGTGTTGCACAATAGTACAATAGAAGGTTCTCGTCCTGAAGCGTCACCCATTCCTTCTCTCCAGAGATGCTGCCTGTCCCGCTGAGTTACTCCAGCATTTTGTGTCTACCTTCGAGGTGCTGCACACATGGACTCAAGGATGAACAGATGGAAATGGGAACTTCAACTGTATTTATTGCATAACCGAAGAGAGTGAATAAAGTCCTACATGTATGTCGACCATGTTGATTGAAGAAAGAAATGAAAATATAGAAATTATGGTGAGCCATTCATTAACTTTGGAATGTTTCCATCACCTTCTACTGAGAAGACTGACCATTCTCCAGGTCATCCAGGAATTGGACCACAGGGGAGACACAAGGAACTGCAGATGCTGGAATTGTGAGTAAAACACAAAATACTGGAGTAACTCAATGGGTCAGGCAGCATCTCTGAAGGTCATGGATAGGTGATGTTTCGGGTCAGGACACTTAAGAACACTGAAAAAGTCTGGTCTACCCCAACAGCTGCTGACGACCTTCTACCGCTACACCATAGAGAGCATCCTAACGCATGGCATCCCTGTGTGGTACCTCAGCTGCACGGAGGCAGAAAGGAAAGCTCTACAGCGGGTAGTCCATAGAGCTCAGAGGGCCATCGGAACACAGCTACCAGACTTGGAGGGCATCTACAACACACGATGCCTCAGAAAAGCCACCAGCATCCACAAAGACTCTTCACACCCCTGCAACAGTCTGTTCGAACTCCTTCCATCGGGCAGACGATACAAGGCCTTCTACGCCCGCACCTCCAGACTCAGGAACAGCTTCATCCCTAGGGCCATAGCTGCTATGAACCGGTCCTGCTGAGCCGGATGGCCACAACGCATAGATCAACTTGCACTTTACCCTGTCCAAAACTGTTACAACTGTTTCGTTTCGTTGAGTTGCTGTTGTCTAAATTACCTAAATTATTGCATCGTATGGGAGGCGCATTCCCAATCTCGTTGTACCCCTGGGTACAATGACAATAAAGATATATTGTATTGTATTGTATTGTATTCTTCAGAATGAAGAATTTATTCCAGCACTTTGTGGACCACTAGTTGTCTAGCAGGGATAGTTGGGCACAGATGCCTATCATAATTATGGGCACTGAGTGAGTACCTGGGAATGGACTGAATTGATTCACATCGACTGAGGGATTGTGTTTTTGATGAGATTATTGCTTGGCCAGTGAGGCACATTCAGCCCAAGATGCACAAGATGTGCTCGAACAGAATGCTGGTCAGGTGGGTTCATAAATTCATAAGACATAGGAGTAGAATGAGGCCATTTGGTCCATCAAGTCGACTCTGCCATTCAATCATGGCTGATCTATCTTTCCCTCTCAACCTCATTTTCCTGCCTTTTTCCTGTAACCTTTGACACCCTCACCAATCAAGAACCTGCCAATCTCCTCTTTAAAAAGACCCAAAGACGGCCCCCACAGCTCTCTGTGGCAATTAATTCCACAGATTCATCACCCCATGGCTAAAGAAATTCCACCTTTAGAAAGGTAGGTCCTTTTATTTTGAGGCTGTGCCCTCTGGTCTGAGACTCTCCCAGTAATGTTTGATAGAAAATCTCCAGATAATATATACTTGTAGACAAGAGGTACTGAAGGCAGTCAAGTGAGCTGGTTACACAATACATTGAATTAATGGCTACAATCAAACTACCTGAGAAAGAAATGGGAGATTGAAAATTTGCAAAATAACATCACAAATGGAAGACGTATTTTAGAAACTACATGTAACATTGTTGACAACTTAATATCCTTAGAAAAAAATTACCTTTCGCTCCATGACATGTTTATGCAACTAAATCAACTTATTGGCTGGTTCTGGAAAATTCCCAAAGATACAAAGCTGGAGCTAAACAGCAGAGAAGATTTCAAATAACAGTTTTCAATAATGAGGAGTGGTACAAAAGCAAGACAATGCCTCAGTGTGGGACGTTAACATGACACTGCCCGAGAGGAAGTTTCAACACCCTAATAACCAGGGATAAAATGATGAAGCTTGCAGGCGAGAGGGCTATGCAGGAAATGGTTGCAGTACATTAACTGCTAAGAATCTTTCACACAAGTTAGTTAGTGAGTTAGTTTAGAGATACAGTGCAGAAACAGGCCCTTCAGCCCACTGAGTCCGCACCAACCAGCGATCCCTGCATATTACACTATCCTACACACACCAGGGACAATGTTTACATCTACCAAGCCAGGTTACCCACATACCTGCACGTCTTTGGAGTGTGGGAGGAAACCAAAGATCTCGGAGAAAACCGACGCAGGTCACGGGAGAACGTAAAACTCCGTACAGACAGCGTCCGTATTGCTGCAAGTGCTGTAAGAACTGTAAGGCAGCAACTCTACTGCTGCGACACCGTGCCACCCAGTTGTCGCTGCTTCCTACAAGGCAACCTTCAAGGATTGCCATGGATATCAGAATTCCTTTCTTCTGAACCTCAGGATGTCATATTCATTGGGTATGGGAGTAAAATGGCTGCAGCATCGGCATTGGATCGTAGAGCCGTGGTTTAAAATGGGTTTGAATTTGAGTTTAGTTTAATGTCACATGTGCTGAGATACAGTGAAAAGCTTTTGTTGCCTGTTAACTAACCAGTCAGTGGAAAGGCAATACATGATTGCAATCCACAATGTACAGATACATGATAAAGGGAATAATGTGAATAACGTTTAGTGCAAGATAAAGTCCAGCAGAGTCTGATCAATGATAGTCCGAGGGTCTCCAATGAGGTAGATGGCAACTCAACACCAGTGTTGTAGGGTTAATTTTTCAGCTGCTGGAGCTGTCACTGGTGCCGGAGCGGCTACTGTAAAATACCCCCCTAGTTAAAATTCCCCGCTGTTTATTTTGGCTTTTGTTTTACAGAGGTGCCGGGGCGGCTCTCCGGTGAGCCCCGGCAGCACTGCACCCCTGCTCGGGACTGCTCTCTCGTCAGTGGGAGGATGGTTCAGTTGCCTGATAACAGCTGGAAAGAAACTGTCCCTGAATCTGGAGGTGTGCGTTTTCACACTTTTATACCTTTTGCCCGATGGGAGAGGGGAGAAGAGGGAGTGGCCAGGGTGCGACTCGTCCTTGATTATGCTGCTGGCCTTGCCGAGGCAGCGTGAGGTGCTGAAATCATCAGCAAAACACAAAGTGCTGGAGGAACTTAATGGGTCAGGTTGCACCTGTGGGGGGAATGGACAGTCTGCCCAGTCCCCCACAGATGCTGCCTGACCCCACTGCGTCCCTCCAGCAGTTTGCGTTTTGTATAGAAGGGGAGGACTGGTCCATGGATACCCACGCTGTGGGCAGTACATTCAAAATAGTTGACACAAACATAACAACCCCATTTGAAGATACCTGTTGCACCTGAGGTGGCACAGTAGAGTCAAAGAGTCCTACAGCACAGAAAGAGGCCCTTCGGCCCATCGTGTCCGCGCCGCCCGTTACCAAACACAGTCTAATTTTAATCCCATTTTCCCGCATTTGGACCGTAGCCCTGAATGTTGTAGCATTTCAAGTGCCCATCCAAATGCCTCTTAAACGTTGTGAGTGTTCCCGCCTCCACCACCACCCCAGGCAGTGAGTTCCAGACTCCAACCACCCTCTGGGTGAAAAAGTTCTTTCTCACATCCCCCCGAAACCTCCCTCCCCTTACCCTGTATCTATGTCCCCTCGTTGTTGAACCTTCCACCAGTGGAAGAAGTTCCCTGCCATCTACCTTATCTATGCCCCTCATGATCTTGTACACCTCGATCATGTCCCCTCTCAGCCTTCTCTGCTCCAGGGAAAACAACCCCAGTCTGCTCAGTCTCTCCTCATAGCCGAGGCCCTTCATCCCTGGCAGCATCCTGGTGAATCTCCTCTGCACCCTCTCCAAAGCTATCACATCCTTTCTATAATGTGGTGACCAGAACTGTACACAATACTCCAGCTGCGGCCTCACCAGTGTTCTGTACAATTCCATCATTACCCCCCTACTTTTATATTCGATGCCCCGGCTAATGAAGGCCAGTAACCCATATGCCTTTTTGACCACCCTGTCCACCTGTCCTGCAGCCTTCAAGGACTTGTGTACCTGTACTCCAAGGTCCCTCTGTACCCCTGTCTTCCCTAGGGTCCTTCCATTTATGGTGTACTCCCTCTCCAAGTTATTTCTGCCAAAGTGCATCACCTCGCACTTTTCAGGATTAAATTCCATCTGCCACTGCTCTGCCCATCTGACCTTCTCATCTATACCTTCCTGCAGCTTGCAGATCCCTTCCTCGCTATTCACCACCCCCCCTAACTTTGTGTCATCTGCAAACTTGCTGATCATGCCCTGTACGTTGACATCCAGATCATTAATGTAGATTACAAACAGTAAGGGACCCAACACCGATCCCTGCGGCACCCCACTGGACACCGGCCTCCAGTCACAGGAGCAACCTTCTACCATCACCCCCTGCCTTCTGTCACTAAGCCAGTTTTTTATCCATTTTGCCAAGGTAATACAATGAAGGAAGGGCGTGCACTGGAGCAGTGGAAATGGGAAGAGTTTGAATTGAATTGAATACTTTATTGTCACATGTGACAAGTCGCAGTGAAATTCTTCGCTTGTATACCCAAGGTATGCAATAGTCGCAAAGTATAGGGCGCTGACAAAATCACATAGCATCCCGCGCCAGGTCCACCTTCGTTCTCCACCCCCCGCGGCAGTTCCCCCACGCCGGGTATTTATTCACAAAATGCTGGAGTAACTCAGCGGGTCAGGCAGCATCTCAGGAGAGAAGGAATGGGTGACATTTCGGGTCGAGACCCTTCTTCAGACATCTCGACCTGAAACGTCACCCATTCCTTCTCTCCTGAGATGCTGCCTGACCTGCTGAGTTACTTCAGCATTTTGTGAATAAATACTTTCAATTTGTACCAGAATCTGCAGTTATTTTCTTACACCCCCACGCCGGGTCCTCCATTGTTGCATGGGAGTGGTCCAAAACCAAGCAGAACCACATAAATGGGAACAGCATGGTGGACTCAAGACTGAGATAGGAGGTGAAAGAAATTAATGGCAAAGGCTTATTCAAATTTATGACCAGTACCAAATAACGTGACGTCTCTACCTGAAACGTCACCCATTCCTTTTCTCCAGAGATGCTGCCTGTCCTGCTGAGTTACTCCAGCATTTTGTGACTATCTTTGATTTAAACCAGCAGTTCTTTCCTACACCAAATAACCTTCGTCTGTTTAAAAAGAACATGGACTGTGAATGTCATCAGGCAGATTACCTGTGACATATGGCTAATTAGCGAAGTTCAGGAAATTTCAGATTGAGGGTACCTGGTCCACAAAAGTTGTGACAAGTTAAATTAACTCGCAACATTTTCATTTACAATCTGGAAAATCAAGCCTTTGGCAGCTGTTGTTCCTCCCTGTGCACTACAACCCCAGAAGCAGCATTCGTGGTGGCAAAGGTCAAGATACACGTCTCAGTAGGAAAAGCCAGACATTGTTTTAGCTTGCGTTTTAGAGATACAGCATGGAAACAGGCCCTTCGGCCTACCAAGTCCGTGCCGACCAATGATCACCCCTACACCAGCTCTATATAATCCCAGTTTTGCATCCTTCATACTGGGGACAATTTACTATTGTCCTGCCCTCCTGTCTTTGAGCTTTCTTTCTCTATTTATTGGGGACAATTTATTATTGTCCTGCCCTCCTGTCTTTGAGCTTTCTTGCTCTATTTATTGGGACGATTTACCAAAGCCAATTAACCTACAAACCTGCACGTCTTTGGAATGTGGGAGGAAACCGGAGCACCCGGACAAAACCAATGCGGTCACAGGAAGAATGTACGAACTCCATACAGACAGCACCCGTGGTTATGATCGAACCTGGGTTACTGGTACTGTAAGGCAGCAACTCTACTGCTGCACCAAGGTGCCGGCCATTGGTTCCTTGCAAATGCAAAAAAGGGAAAGAAGGAAAAGGCAAGAACATGAGGGGAATAGATGGGCTGAATGCACAGAGTGTTGTATCCAGGGTGGGGGATTAAAAGCCAGAGGACATAGGTTAAAGGTGAGATGGACAAGTTTTAATAGGAACCTGAGGGGTAACTTTCACTAGAAGGTGCTAGATATGTGAAACGAGCTACCAAAGGTAGTTGAAGCAAGCACGATAATAGCATTTAAAAGACACCTGGACAGATGCACGGACAGAAAATGTTTAGAGGAATGTGGGCCAAATGTGGGCAAATGGGACTAGCTTCGAAGGGGCATTTTGGTTGGCATGGATGAGTTGAGCCGAGCGGTCTGTTTCTGTGCTGCATGACACTATGACTCTAAGAACTGAGTGAAGAAGATGAAAAAGATAAGTAAAATACAAACAGTTACCATTGACATTAGCATGCCGAATATCTGTTCTATTTATTGATTGGAGTTACTAGAGTTTAGTGTTCAGGTTTATGCAAATTGCATACATCATTTAGATTTCATTAAGAAGATGGCGAACCACAGCAAGTACAATCAATGTTATGAAGGCAATTATGTTAATGTCACATTTAAACAACAGGATGCCAGATCCAATGTCTGCAAGACCTGCGTGAAGAAGTAATTACTGAAATCACTAAACTCCAATGAGATACTTCGGAGTTGTTAGGCACGTTCTGAAGCAGAGTTTTGTGGTCACGAGGCATAAGAGACTGAGTGAATTTAAAATTGGTCAAATTCATAATGGTAACTGTAAATAATTAATTCATTGTATTGTTACATAAACGTAAGCAGATAACTGATAAAATCATTTCTGGATTTAATTTAAGGAAAAAGGAACCCGTGTAATCTATATAACTCTAAGAGTGCCATTATGATCTGTGTATCATGTGGCAAGACCTTGAAACTTTGGTGCAGCAGGCACTGTGTTGAAGTGGAGACTCGAGGAACTGCAGATACTGGATTCTTGTGCAAAACACAAAGTGCTGGAGTAACTCAGCGGGTCAGGTAACATCTGTGGAGGGCGGGTATAGGTGATGTTTTGGGTCGGTACCTTTCTCCAGTTGCATTTCCAGTCTGAAGAACAGTCCCGACCTAACACGTCGCCTAACCAGTCCTAACAGATACTGCCTGACTCGCTAAGTTACTACAGCACTTTGTGTTTTACTTTGTTAAAGTGTGGTGAGCTGTTACAAATGTTACTCTGCTTACTGTGCATGGAGGTAAATTAAGTGGTGCACAAGAAACTAAGGCTTGATGCAGAGTCTTGACCCGAAATGTCGACTCTTTGCAGTCCATCCGCAGATGCTGCCAGGCCCATTAAATTCCTCCACAAGTTTGTTTTTTTGCTCAGAAATTAGCTAGGTTTAGAGGGCACCATTGTGACAAATAATTGTCCTGATACATTTACCATCATGGATAAATAACTGGCACAGTCATCCAGAAGTAACTCTGTGGGTCAGGCAGCATCTCTGGAGAAAAGGAATAGATGATGTTTTAGGTCGAAATCCTTCTTCGGACTGGACAACTCTCTGAAGAAGGGTCTGGCCCCGAAAAGTCAACTATTCCTTTTCTCCAGAGATGCTGCCTGACCACTGGGTTACTCCAGCATTTTGTGTCTATCTTTGGTGTAAACTGCATCTGCGGTTCCTTCCTACACGGTAATCAAAACACCTGGTGTGAAAATCCAGAGAATGGACTTCAAATGTCCCTTCTGTAGCTGAAGCATTTCAATTTAGTTCATTAATTATGGTCGGGAAAAGCAACAATGAAAATATCAATGGTTCACCATGAAGTGGCTGTCTCGCCAACAGCCTGTCTGGCCTTTCTTCTTTTTGTTACTTTTAGTATGTGTTAAAAAGTATGTTTTAGTGTTCCTTGGTTTATTTTATGTGGGGGGGGGGGGGGTGGGGGGAGGGGTTGGGGGAGACTTTTTTTCAATTTCTTACCTCACTGGAGATGCGATTTTTTTCCGTATCGTATCTCCGTCCCCTCTGCGGCCTAACATCGTGGAGTTGGTGGCCTTTGCTGGAGTCCGAACCGCCACTCCAAGCCGAGGGAGCCTGCGGGACTTTAACATCGCGGAGCTTGCGATCCCTTTGCCTGGGATCGAAGCTCCAACCTCGGGGCCTGTGGGCCTTAACATCGTGAAGCCTGCGGTCTCGGAAACCACCTCGACGTGGGAGTTTCATTCACCCCGACAGGCGACTGTGGATGGTTTGACTGCCCCGACCACGGGAGAACAAGAGGAAGAAGACTGAACTTTATTGCCTTCCATCACAGTGAGGAATGTGGAATCCACTGTGGTGGATGTTTATGTTAACTTTGATGTGGCTGTGTGTCTTGTTGCTTTTCACTTAGTATGGCTGTATGGTAACTCAAATTTCACTGTACCTTAATTGGTACATGTGACAATAAACTGACCTTGAAATCTTGGCCTTGAAACCTTGCCCTGTAAAGAAGGGTTGGTGGTGTGCTGAGATCTTGGAGGTAGTCCAGTTGCAACTATCACAATTGAAACCAAGAATGAAAATGTAACGAGTCAAAGTATCGCCAACCTTAATGTTCAAAGTTGGTCACATGGACAACACGTGAACAGGACAGTCGAGTTTTAGACGAGTAAGTTTATGTGAGCTGCAAAGTGGAATGCTGACTAGGATGTCTTGCAATGGTGGTATTTAGAGGTGACAAATGCAGGCACAAGGATCTCATGAACAAATCGGCTGAGGCAGGTACATACACAAACATGTAAAAATGGGCTACCTTGGTGAAAGATAGGATTTATTAAGTTCATACAGGGTTATACAATTGTCACATGTACTGGGTGTAGTAAGATTCTTTGTTTCCATACAGTACAGTGGGCATGAATCGCCACATAAAGGGTGCGGACAAAGTTACAAAACTATTCAATATAGTCCCTCTTCCTTCTCTCCCCCCCCCCCCCCCCCATTGGTGAACTTCATCATAGTAAGTGTAAATAATGAATCAATTGTAATGCTACATAAGCTATAATCTTGAACTCTAATCTAGTGATTATCATAGATATTTAATAATGAATGAAAATTTACATCACCAACTGAATTTGTTTTACTTTAGAAACAAGGAACTGCAGATGCTGACTTACATAAGAAGACACCGAGTGCTGGAGTAGGTCGGCAGGTCAGGCAGCGTCTCCGGAGAACATGAATAAGTGATGTTTTGGGTCGGGATCCTTCTTGAGACTGATTGTGGGTGGGGGGAGGGGGAGCAGCTCTAACTGCTTCATCACTGTGCTGCCTTTTACTGATCTGTGGATGATTGGCCCTCTATAAAACACAAACCGCTAAAACAAAAGAATTCCATCTCACTCATCTTCTACCATGCTGGTAGACATTTGACTAAGTGTAATTAATTGCTATTGCGACAGGATTGGACAAGACAAATGGAAAATGTCACCGGAAGTCACCAGAGGTGGCGGTGCTACCCTGCAGCTGCGGCTCGCCGGCAGCCTGTTTGTTTTTCTTCTTTCTTTGTCTATTTGTTAGCATTAGATGTATGTAATGGCCTACCTTTAGCTGTGTATATGTGGGGGGTGGGGGAAACCTTTAAAAAAAATCTCTTCCTCAACGGAGATGCGTCCTTTTCCGTGTCATATCTCCGTTCGCGCTACGGCCTAACATCGTGGAGTTGGCAGCCTCCAGCTGGGATCGACCTTGAAGGCTCTGGTCGCAGGGCCTGGACTTACCATCTCCAAGATGGCCGACCTTCGGAGGCTGTGGTGGCGCTGTGATTGTGGCTATGACTCTACCTTCGGAGGCTCGGCCGCGGGCTCTGTGGACCGCAACTTCGGGAGCTCGCAGGTCTCTGGCTGGTGACCGGCTTTCGGGAGCTCCAGCCGTAGCAGCTTTGACCGCCCCGAATCGCAAGGCTCAATTGATCCGTTCGCAGGACTTTATCGCCCTGCACGGCTCGGCCGCAGGACCTTCCATCGACCGGCGGAGGCCCAGGATCTCCATCGCCCCACGCGGCTCGGCCGCGGGACCTTCCATCGCCCGGCGGAGGCTCAGGACTTTTATCGCCCTGCGCGGCTCAGCCACGGGATTTTCCATTGCCTGGCGGAGGCACGGGATCTCCATCGCCCCGCGCGGCTCGGCCGCGGGACCTTCCATTGCCCGGCGGGGGCTTCTAAAATCGGGAGCCACGATTGCCTCGAAGCAGCAGTCTGACTGACCACGGGAGAAAATACAAACGAGGAGATAAGACTTTTCTGTGCCTTCCATCACAGTGAGGGGGAGCCTGGAGGAGTCATTATGATGCTTGTCTATGTTAAAGTTATGTAATTGTATGTCTCGTGCTCTTTACTGTCATGACTGCATAGTAACGACATTTCATTCAAATTTATTTTTGAATGACATTAAAGGTAATCCAAACCCCAATGATGGAATACTTTGTCCGAGCATGAGGTGAGGTGGGCTCTGACGCGTGTGAACACGAGGAAAGCTGGAGGCCCAGATGGTATATCTGGGCGAGTACTAAAGTCTTGTGCTACTCAGCTTGCTCCAGTGCTCACCACAATATTCAACCTCTCCTTGGCAAAGTCCGTGGTCCCTGCATGCTTCAAAAGATCCATCATTGTACCGGTGCCAAAGAATGCCTCTCCAGCGTGTTTAAATGACTACCGACCGGTGGCCCTCACCTCGGTTGTCATGAAATGCTTGGAGAGGCTAGTCAAGAAGCACATCTGCGCCCTCCTTCCTCGCAACATGGACCCACTACAGTTCGCATACCGTCCGAACAGGTCCACGGATGATGCGGTCTCCCAGGTTCTACACACCGCTCTCTCTCATCTGGACAGCCAGGGGGGCTATGTGAGGATGCTGTTCATTGACTTTAGTTCAGCATTCAACACAATAGTCCCCAGCAGACTGGTTGAGAAGCTGCTGGAACTGGGGCTTAGCACCCCTCTGTGTGCCTGGGTCCTGGACTTTCTCACTGCCAGGCCCCAAGTGGTCAGGATGGGGGAACACACATCTAGCTCCCTCACCCTGAACATAGGATCCCCCCAGGGCTGCGTCCTTAGCCCCCTACTGTACTCCCTGTACACACATGACTGTAGGGCCAGGTTCAGCTCAAACTCCATCATCAAGTTTGCTGATGACACTGTGGTGGTGGGCCGGATCTCCAACAACGATGAGAAGGCCTACCGGGAGGAGGTGGCTGATCTGGCACTCTGGTGTCAGGACAATAGCCTCCTCTTGAATGTCACTAAAACAAAGGAGCTGATTGTGGACTTCAGAAGGGCTAAACATCCAAGGACGTACACGCCACTGGAGATAAATGGGTCTATTGTGGATAGGGTGAGCAATTTCAAATACTTGGGAGTCCGCATCTCAGAGGATCTGACGTGGGCAACGCACATTGCCGCACTGGTGGGTAAGGCTAAGCAGCGCCTTTACCACCTTAGACAACTGAGGAAATTCAGAGTGTCGCTGAGGATCCTCCATTGCTTCTACTCTGGGGCTGTAGAGAGCATCCTGTCCGGCAACATTACAGTCTGGTTTGGGAACAGCTCTGCCCAGGACAGGATGGCCCTGCAGAGAATAGTGCGTTCGGCAGAACGCACCATGGGAACTACACTCGTCCCCCTGCAGGACCTATACATCAGGAGGTGCAGATCCAGAGCAAGCAAGATCATGAGGGACCCCTGCCACCCCAGTAACGGACTGTTCCAGATGCTACGGTCAGGCAAACGCCTCCGCTGTCACGCTGTGAAAACGGAGAGGATGAGACGGAGCTTCTTCCCACAGGCCATCAGGACTGTCAACTTTGATAACCCCAGAGACTAAATTTTTGTCGACACTTTTTGTGCTATGTTTAGTAACTTATTAACTTTATTTATATGCTGTAACTGTAATTATTTTTGTGCACAACCCGCAGGCATTGCCACTTTCATTTTACTGCACATCGAGTATGTGTATGTGACAAATAAATTTGACTTGACTTGACTTGACTTGACTTGATCTTAATTTTGGCGAATACTGGTTCATAAGTATTAGAAGCAGAATTAAGCCATTCGGCCCTTCAAGTCTACTCTGACATTCAATCATGGCTGAGCTATCTTTCTCACTCAACCCCATTCTCCTGCCTTCTCTTGATAACTCCTGACACCCGTACTAATCTGTCAATCTGCGCCTTAAAAATACCCACCAACCTCTTGGTAGAAATCTACTCTATTGATTAAGTATACACTCTCCAGTGTCATTTTCATGGATTTTAAACATCCTTCAAGTGTTGTTGTGTATCCACATCCTTTAAATTATAATTGAAGTAATACCTTTTGGTAAAATATATATAATCTTTGCCCTTGCCTCAGATTATATTGATTATTGATTTCATTACAAAAGTCCAGCATCCCTGATAAGCAGATTCATCTTAATATAGAAACAAAGAACTGCAGACGCTGGTTTACAAAAAAAGACACAAAGTGCTGGAGTGACTCAGCGGGTCAGGCAGCATCCCTGGAGAACATGGGTAGGTGACATTTTGGATTGAGACCCTTCTTCAGACAGTCTCATCAGTCACTCCAGCACTTTGTGTCTTTTCCTCTTAATGTATATTTGTAGATATTTTTCTTGCAGGTGGAGGGAAGAAGGATCTATAAGGATATGCTGACACAGAAATCCAACAGTAAAATCAATGTAACTATCCAGGCAAAATCTGCACCCCAAACACCCTGTTGAAGAATTAGACTTCCAATTCAGACTTTAGAGATACAGCATGGAACAGGCCGTCCTCTGCCCCCACTCCGAGACTGCACCGACCACCGATCACCCCGTACACTAACACTATCCAACACACTAGGGACAATTTACAATTTTACCGGAGCCAATTAACCTACAAACCTGTACGTCTTTCGAGTGTGGGAGGAGACTGGAGCACCCCGAGAAAACACATGTAGTCGCAGGGAGAACGTACAAACTCCGTACAGACAGCATCCATAGTCAGGATCGAACCCAGAGCCCCGGGCACTGTAAGGTAGAACTCTACCACTGCTGTCCCATTAGATGCTAGAATTCCTGCAATTTGCTCGACAGAACTAGAGAAAGCAGAATTATTTTGCAAAAAGACTAACATTTGCCTCAGGAAATAGTCCCGATTACAAATTGCTTACGTAATGAGTTTAATAAGCAGATTCCTTACCTCTCTGAGGTCCCAAGTTAGGTCTACGACATTGTGCCCCGGTGCTGGTTGCCAAGAGGACAAGGTAGTTGTTAGCCATGAGGACGTGGATGAGGTTATGTTCGGAACCATAGACGTTGAGGCCGGCTCAGGTTGCCATGGCAACGTGGACTCTGCCCACAGAGGGGCAGGAGTGCTTTGTGGAGGCTGGTCACAGTTTTCACCTTGATAGCCTTCTTCACAAATACAAGAATAGCCATCGATGTGGCTGCTGCAGTTGCCATAGTGACAGGGATTGCTTGCACACTCATCTGTTCGATCCTGAAAGCAAAAAGAGCACACGATTACTTGTATTTATTTCCCCTGTTGTAATTGAATTGTTTTTCCAACTCAAGAATGTATCTCAAGCCCTAAAATAAAACTTGTATATGTATTAACTTTTCTTCGACAATCAAAATCCATCGTGTGATATGCATGAACATTCCCTGTGGAAAATGTCAGCAAATGTCGCATTTCCAGGAACTTCAGAATCACCGGCATGCAGCATTGGGATAATTCAGCCTTTAGTTTTCCATCTCATCCTGAGCTGAATGCCTCCCATTGACAACACAGCTTGTAAGGCAGAGTCATCACAAAAGGGGTTCTGAGTCATTGCTCTGCATGAGGCAAGGCTTCAGCATGTCAAAACACAGATCCATCATCCCATTCAATGCTGGGATAAGAATTACTCAGTTGAGGTGTTAATGATAGTGCTGAGACTATATCCGCCGCTGAGACATCAGTCATGCAGTGGGCCACGAGATGATTTCTACCGAAGAACAAGGTTAAATAAGATATTATTACACCACCATTCAATGTGTTGAAACATTGAATGAAAACAAAAACAACATTCATGTTTCAGCAATAAAATGAGTGGAGTTCCATCTAAGACTGCATTTTCATGCACTGGGGAGCACTGATATCACCATGACACAGAGATCTCCCAGCCATGCCTATCACAACTAGCTGCCCCACTGTGCAGTCCGACAATATGTCCGGAGCAGTGGCAGGATTCTGGGTGGCCCTGAAGGCTCTACACCCTGTGATTGCCATCCAGAGGAAACTCTAATGAAACGAATCTCATGTAATGAATTATATGCCCTGATGACCAAATGCTTAGTGCGTCATGCTGGACAATGAAAAGTTATCTCCTTCAAAGTGACCTTCATGAACTCTGGTCTTTTAGTTTTATTCTACTTCATTCACTTGGAATACACGATGGCACCTTCTGACTTCACCACCCAAATACACCCAGCCACGACTGCCCATCAGTTATCTGTCCTGTAGTTGTGCATGGTATCATGAAAGTGAAAGTAGAAACATGCATTTTCCGTCCTGGTTCACTTCTTGTCATTCTTCCTGCTTTGCAGTCCACCTTTCACAGTTTGGACTGTCCTTTCTGCCAACCAATTTGAGGGCAGTGAAGAGAAACTGCAAATACAAAACTTGGTTCTATTCTTGCTGAGGAATTCAGCAAATTCAGAACGAGTGAAATGTTTGCACTGTCTCTTACAAGTAGCTCTGCAAGGCCATGTGTACTGATGACTATTCTGTATTGAGATGTGCAAGTATTTGTGGGAGTTTCTTTTATCCACTTTAAATATGCATCTTCTACAACATTTTACAATCTACATCTTTACCACAAATGAATTACTCATGTAGACACTAGGAACTGCAGATGCTGATTTACAAGAAAAAAAGACGCAAAGTGTTGGAGCAACTCAGCAGATCAGGCAACATCTCTGGAGAGCATGGATAGGTGATGTTTTGGGTTGGAACCCTTCAGACTCTCTGAAGAGAGTTCTGACCTGAAACATCTCTTAACCAAATTCTTAAGTATCCTTGATCATGGGTTCTCATGTATCCTTGAGCTTGTTATTGTGAAGCAAAGCCCCCTAGTTTTAGATTTCTCCACGATGGAAAGCATCGTCCTTGTGTCCATCCCTCAAGCTTCTTCAGAATGTTACATGTTTCAATAAAATTACCTTCTGTCTGCTAAGTTGCAATGGGTACAGCCCAACCTGCTCAGTGATTCCACACGTGAACCAATTCATCCCAGGAATCAAATGGTGAGCTTCTCCGCACTGTCTCCAAAATAATTGTCCCTTCCTTGGATAGACACAAAATGCTGGAGTAACTCAGGGGGTCAGGTAGCATCTCTGGAGAAAACCAATAGGTGACATGTCCCCACCCTTTTTCAGACTCAGAGGCAGGAAAACTAGAGGTATTGAAAAGATTCAGAATAAATCAGAGCCAGCACTGATGACCAAGGAAAGGTGGAGCCCACAATGGTCCATTGTTGGCTGATAACGAAGGGATATATGGATGCCGACAGTGAAGCAAGCAGGACGACTGGTGTGGGGGAGGAATGGAGAGAGAGGGAATGCAAGGGTTACTTGAAATTAGCTAAATCAATATTCATACCACTGGGTTGTAAACTGCCCAAGCAAAATACGAGGTGCTGTTCGTCCAATTTGCGTGTGGCCTCACTTTGACAGTAAGGTGATAAAAACTGTAGGCACTAATCCAAATCCAGCTTTGCCAGAGCCCTGTACTGCTTTTGCAGGTGTTCCCTACTTTTACACTCTATCCCCTATGGAATTATGGTCTTTTGCTTTCCTAATTACTTTAATCACGTATGTGTGTGTAACTTTGCTGAAATTTCAAGCATGACACCCAGATCCTTGCGAATAGCAGTATTGCTAGGTCTCTCTCCATTTAAACAACATTCCACTCAATATTTAATTTCTATCCTTGCTATCCAAGAAGAAAGCCTCACATATCCCCACATTGTACATCTGTACAAATTGTTGCCCGCCCACATCAACTTTTGTAGTCCTACTAACAATTTGCTTTCCTAATTACCTTTGTATTGTCAGCAAATTCAGCTTCAGTGCCTGCATCTCAGGAGCTCCAGCAAAAATCCTGTGCCATTAATGAGAATTTACCAACTTGAAAATGATTAATTGATCTTAACTCTGTTTTCTCTTCGTCAGCTAATCTTCCATCCATATTAATATATACCCCCAGTGCAATGTGTTGCTACACCTTGTGTAATAATAACCTTTTATCTGTCACTTTTTCAAATGCCTTTTGGGAAATCAAAAATAAACTACAGGTTAACCTTAATGCACCTTGTTAATTACACCCTTAAAGAGCTCAAATAAATCTGTCAAATACAACCTCCCTTTCCTAAAACAATGTTGACTATGCTCCATTATACTATAATTTTGTTAAAGTTCTTCCACTGCTTCCATAATCATGGCTTATAGCTTTTCTCAGTGACAGATATTAAGCCAGTTTCTGGCTTTCTGTCTTGCCCCATTCTTCGAAAGGGGCATTTGCAGTTTTTAATCAATATAGATAAAATATAAATTTAAAAAAATTAAATGAATAATTTAGTAATTATTAATTAGAGTAAGACCAATATGGATAGAAAATTGCCCATGTCCGCTGAGACAGTCTAAAACCTTAAGCACCTGGTCCCTTCATTCTCACATTTAGATACGATAGTGTCATTTAAGAGGCATTTGGATTGGCACATGGATACGTAGGAAATGGAGGGATATGGGTTATGCACAGGTAGGTAAGAGATGGCATCACGTTCAGAACAGACATTGTGGGCCGAAGGGCCATTTCCTGCGCTGCACTGTTCTATATCCTGTTCATTTTCAGCCCCCCAGTTTGGACGACTCTCTGTGTCACAATGCTGTGATCTCTTCACTCAAGCTCTTTACGGCTTCTCTTGTTCGCAGACTGCACGAATCTTGTACTGTTTGGATAAATTCAAGAACTAAAAGCTCCTCCACTACTGACTTGCTTGCAATCACATTCTCAACCCTGTCCATTGATCAAGATATGTGGAATTTAACCTAAGAAATAGGACAGAGTGTATTGTCAACCATCATCCTTCCATTTTCCCAGGGTGGACTTGTCCAACACTAGAGGGCATAAGGTGAGAAGGGGAAAGTTTAAAGGAGAATTGCAGGGCAATTTCTTTTTTACACAGAGTACTGAGGGCCTGGAACGCATTGCCAGAGATGGTGGGTGAAGGCAGATACAACAGTAGCGTTTAAGCTCTTAGATGGGCACATGGAAGTTCAGGGAATAGAGGGATATGGATCATGTACTGGCAGATGAGATCAGGTTAACTTGAAATCATGTTCACACAAACATTGTGGGTTGAAGGGCCCATTCCTGTGCTGTACTGTACTGTTCCAAGTCGCAGGGCTGGTGATGTGTTATGGCTCTAGTATGTAGATGATGACGGAGACAATTGTGATCCTTAGCCACCATAACTCAACAAATGTAGCACAAGGATGAGTGGGAACCTGAGCTTCCAACACTGCAATGCCCCAGGAAGGATGATAGTTGACAATACACTCTGTCCTATTTCTTAGGTTAAATTCCACATATCTTGATCAATGGACAGGGTCGAGAGTGTGATTGCAAGCAAGTCAGTAGTGGAGGAGCTTTTAGTTCTTGAATTTATCCAAACAGTACAAGATTCGTGCAGTCTGTGCGAACAAGAGAAGCCGTAAAGAGCTTGATTGAAGAGATCACAGCATTGTGATACAGAGAGTCATCTAAACTGGGGGGCTGAAAAAGAACATAGGATATAGAACAGTGCAGCACAAGAAATGGCCCTTCGGCCCACAATGACTGTGCTGAACGTGATGCCATCTCTTACCTACCTGTGCATAACCCATATCCCTCCATTTCCTACGTATCCATGAACCAATCCAAATGCCTCTTAAATGCCACTATCGTATCTAAATGTGAGAATGAAGGGAGCAGGTATTTAAGGTTTTAGACACTGTCTCAGCAGACCATGCTGAGCCATGCTGAGACTATTAGCTCTGAAGACCATGTTGCCCAGCTGTTGCTAGAGTTAAGACCATATCCTTGAGAATGGAGTGGAAATAGAATTGGAGAATGGAGAGCAAATGGAGGGGAAGGATGTCACCCTCACAGCCCCACATGATAACATAGGCAAGACCAAGAAAGTCAGAGAAAAAGCAGCCAGGTGAGTAGGAAGGAACTACAGATGCTGGTTTAAACCAAAGATTGATACAAAATGCTGGAGTAACTCAACGGGACAGGCAGCATCTCTGGAGAGAAGGAATGGGTGACGTTTCAGATTGAGACCCTTCTTCAGACTGAACGTCACGGCGAAGGGAAATGAGAGATATAGACGATGATGTAGAGAGATAGAACAATGATTGAAAGATATGCAAAAAAGTAACAATGAGCAGCTAGGGTCCAAATTAGAAAGTAGAATGGCCAAGGCAAGTAAATAAGTCGCGAGCACATTATTAGGTCAACAAGATCAGGGCTTTGTGTACATGCTTTGGAGTTTAGTAAGGGAAAAGTGGGTTTTGATTCCTGAACCATTAGCTGAATGCTCCAGGGGGGGTGGGTTTCACTTAAATCGGGTTGGGACCTATTTCC
Source organism: Rhinoraja longicauda (assembly GCF_053455715.1). Lineage (NCBI taxonomy): Eukaryota > Metazoa > Chordata > Chondrichthyes > Rajiformes > Arhynchobatidae > Rhinoraja > Rhinoraja longicauda. Next base: position 13,246,995 of record NC_135965.1, on the reverse strand, counting down.
TGTGAATCGGATGATGTGGGCTAAAGAACAGACTGAAATTAATAGTTGTGAGAAGGATTTTTAGGAGGGGAAATTTAGAAAATTAAAGAGAAAATACTACATAAAAGTGCAGATTTATGAAATAGATGATGATACTTGCAAGTATGACAAATTAGTTGCATAGATAGAGAAATAAATGTACATAATCTAATGGCCAAAGTAGAGATGAAGTTAGAAAGTGTTTCAGGAATGGGACCTAAATATTGCTGGCAACTTTCTGTAAAGGGAAATGACATGGGACAACTCTGCTACCAATGATGAAAAGAGTACAGTTGTGAGAAATTACCTTTGGTGAGAAGGCCAATTTGTAGAATCAGTTTGAGTGGAGGTAAGAAATAATAAGGGACAGAAGTCCTGGTGAGAGGTGTCTGAAGGTCCCCTTTTGATACAGGGCAAATCAACAAATCAGCTTGTAAAAACAGTGCTGCAAAATTGTGGGTGATTTTAATCTTTGGTCAGATTGACAAAACAAATTTGCAACGGTAGACTTGAAGATGAGTTCAGAGAGTTCATAACATGATTGATTCAACTGTCAGTTTGGCATCCTAAATCAAGAGGACCAATTCTCTAAGGCTGTAACGCCGGTTTATTATCCAAGGCATGCAGACGTTGCATGATACGTAGAATCATCAAAAAGTACAGCACAGAAATGGGCCCTTTTGGCCCATCTCATCCATACTGGCCAGGATGCCTATCTACACTAATCCTATTTGTCAGCATTAGGCCTGCAATCCTCTATCCCCTTCCCGTCCAAGTTCCCATCCAAATGTCTTTCAAATGTTGTCAGCTTCTGCTTTTGCTCTGCAGCTAGTTCCAAATAGTCAGGTGTGACATATGTACCCTTCAGGTGGCCTTTAAAATTCTCCCCTTTCACCATAAACCTGTGCTCAATCGCTCTAGTATCCCCTGCAATGGGAAAAAGGTTATGATGACCCAACCTCTATCTGCCCCCATAACTTTATAAACCTCAGTAGAGGCGACTATTCACAAAATGCTGAATAACTCAGCAGGTCAGGCAGCATCTCAGGAGAGAAGGAATGGGTGACGTTTCGGGTCGAGACCCTTCTTCAGACTGATGTCAGGGGGGCGGGACAAAGGAAGGATATAGGTGGAGACAGGAAGATAGAGGGAGATCTGGGAAGGAGGAGGGGAAGAGAGAGACAGAGGGACTATCTAAAGTTGGAGAAGTCGATGTTCATACCACTGGGCTGCAAGCTGCCCAGGCGAAATATGAGGTGCTGTTCCTCCAATTTCCGGTGGAGGACAGTAGAGACGACTGTCAACCAGCTACATTCCACTGAGATAAACCCAGACTATCCAATCTCCCCTAACTACAGCCTTCCATTCCAGGAAAACATCCTGGTGAACCCCCTGGGCACGCACTCTATTGCTACCGTCGTTATTCCTGTACTGCAACAACCAGTGTTATACACGTGCACTGATCTAAAGACTTGGCTTAGAGCATGCATGCATAAAGACGCAAAATGCTGGAGTACCTCAGCTAGTCAGGCAGCAGCCCTGAGGAAACTTCGCCTATCCATGTTCTCCAGGGATGCTGCCTGACCCGCTGAGTTACTCCAGCACTTTGTCGTTTTTTGTAAACCAGCATCTGCTGTTCCTTGAGTCTGCATCGCGCATAAATAGTTTGACTTGCAGCATACATAAATAGTTTGCAGGTTCTGGAAGATGGTGGGTTATTCAGGGATAGGCTCCAGCCGGAGGTTAGATTCCTCCCAACCAGAAGATGTTCGTGTGGGTGGTATCCCCTCTTGTATCAGATACCAGATCACATTGGCAGAACTGCCTGCTTTATCTGTAAAAATTGCATGCAATGTTGATGTTTCGCTGCACAAATACGAGGTAGGATAAAATGGAAACAATACAAGTTTTTGTTTTAAATCTTGTTATGGTGCTGCCCAAAGATAATGGATCAAGTTTTGGTTCTGTTACCTTCTACCTCCCACTAACATTCAATTTTTCTCACAACTAGTTCTTTAGCCAATCTCACTTAATATCACAGTGCGAGGTAAGAGAAAGCCTGTCACCAGTAAGAAAATATTACCATTGTGATGAAAATACAGTGTTTACTGCTCCTATTTTTAGAATTAAAATGTCGCCACAGCCTTCGGCAGGTCACCTCAGTTGTTAGCAATTATATTAGAGCAATTCTGCTATTGAATGTCGTATTTGAGATTGTTAAACCCAAATATCTTAAACAGCAAACAAAACACTATTTCACACGGGTATATGCGCAGGTTAAATAGCACTCACTTTTCCCATTCTCTTACATTCCTCACTTTTAATATTCTCTTGATATCTTTATCTTCGATTAATAATACTCTGCTCCCATTTGAGTTCCTTCCATTGTATCTTTTTTGGAGTCTTGCACAGTCTGCCTCTATGAACCTGTGCCTTGCTTCCTCCCATTATTTATCTTCCATTGTTTCCCTCGATTTAACAGCTTGCAGATATTATTACAGATCTAATTAAGAGCAAAGAAGTCTTACAGATGAAGGAAGGTTACACTGGCATGGTAACCAGTGGCAATGAGACTGCATTTATAACAGTTAAATTAAACACAAAAGGTTCTGTTCCTATGGAGAAAGTATTATTACTGAGATAAACACCAGAGTCCTTTTTATGCGCAGCAACCTGCCATCTGATTGAGCTGGGTTTCTTCGGGTTGAATCACTTTAACAAAGCAAGGTCATCTGTAAGATTCAGCTTCCAGTTCTGCCGTGCAACTGATATTGCTGTGGCAACCATCACGTGACCACAGATGGGACTAGTCTACCTCCTGGTAAATCACAGAGTCAACAATGCACTTCCAAAAGCAATCCTAAAAGTGTACATATTATATTTGGAGCTTACATTCAGTGTCGGGAAATGTTGCTGAATCCAGACTCCAAACCAATTATTCCACGGTGCAAAGGCATCGCAATACGTTGAAATTGATTTTAACTCTCTAAGTGGCACACTTCTGAAAGCAAGCCCAGTGCTTTAAAGTCCAGTCTGCGAAGGGTCCTGACCTGAAACATCATCTATCCCTTTTCTCCAGAAATGCTGCCAGACCCGCTGAGTTACTCCAGCATTTTGTGTCTATCCAGTCTTTTAAAGAATTTAAATGTCCCATCAGAACAGTTCCTCTTTCCCCAATACTGATGTCAATGTCCCGCAAATTCAAATCCACTTCTCCACCATCAATCTTTGAGCCACAAACATGTGTCATTTTACTTTTGTACAAAGAATAAATTTGTCTTTCAAATTCACAGATTTAAAAAAATCGTACATATTAGTTTAAGAATTCTGTGCCTATTCCAACATTCCCAATCATAAAATTAGAACTTAGCAAGATTTCTTCATTAAAAGGTGAATATTTCCACACTTATTCTCTGTCACTTTATGGTTCTGCTCAGTGCGGGAAAGGTTTGAGTAATGCATGCATGAGAAGACATGCACACAAGTCGAGAGACTTGAGCACAGAAACCGAGGCTTCCTCTCCAGAAATAGCGAGGCAGTGCAAGAGTTACCTTGAATTGTGTCTAAGACAGAGAGAGGTCTATATCTACCCAGTGCAGAGAGTGCCAGGGTTGGCCTAAATGGCTGTGCAGTTCTAAGAGACTGCTATATCTGTGCCGTGCTGAGGGACTGCTGGAGAGTTGACCTAGATTTCTGCACTGTACCGAGGGAGTATAGCACTATCTGAGATGCAATTTTATGAATGCGATGTTAAACCAGAGTCCTGCCTGTACTCTTTAGTTGAATGCCAAAGAACACAAAGGTATGAAGAAAAGCAAGGGAGTTATCCCCAATGTCCTGTGCAAAGTTCATCCTTCAAAGTCACAAAAAGTAGATTAACAGTATTAACTGACTGACAATTTGTCAAGCTTGCAATGCACCGATGGGTTCCTCATTCCCTGCGTTATAAACTATAACATAAACCTTCGGAAATACTCAGGAGGTCTGGCAGCTTCTATGGAAAGAGCATCATAGTTAATGGTTTGGGTCAACAATCCATCATCAGAATAGGGCAAAGTGAGAAAACAAGTTTGTTTTAAGTTGTAGAAAGAGTGGGGGACAGTTGTATCGACAATGGGAATATACCTGAGCCAAGGTTGCCCAGGTGATCCCAAGTGGTATCTCAGCAGACCACAAGGTTGTGGGTTTGAGATCTGGAACACAGAGGGTCAGGGTGAGGACCAATGCAGGTTGGTGGCTTGATCTTGCATAACTAAAAAAGTGTTTTTCCTTAATTTTCACATCTTTCATTATTTTTCAATTCCCCATGTTGCATTTTCCCCTCCTATTTTAGTAACAATTCAGAGCACATGGCTCCAAAGCACCAGTCTCCGTGGTAACATCTTCCCCACAATTCACAGCTCAGCAGACCTGCGTAGGTACCGATCAGGAGAAAAATGGGACGTCAGTTAAGGTCATGACATTGTCAGGCTGAGAGCTAAATCAGTCCTTTAAATAAACATAACCACTTCAGAAACGTCTGTACTTCTTGCATATGCCATGCACAATCTCATGATGTTCCAAACTTCAAAGAGAATATTCTCTATTGCAAAGCAGTAGTTTATAAATTATGCCTCCGTGCAACATTTAGTCAGGCAACAATATATTGCAGAAACAAAGAACTGCGAATGGTGGTTTACACCGAAGATAAACACAAAGTGCTGGCATAACTCAGATACCAGGCAGCATCTCCAGAGAAAAAGGATAGGTGACGTTTCGGGTCAGGACCCTTCTTCGGTCTGATGCTGCCTGACCCGCTGAGTAACGTTGGTATTTTGGGCCTATCTTAAGATTACTTCCATGACAGTTATCATTCATAAATGAAACTTTTTTTTCAATTGAAGTAAGACATTCTGTCCAAACTCTGGATGAAAGTCTGACAATGTAAGGTAACACTAAGTATTACCAGAAGTCCTCGACGTATTGTCCTTCTCTGGAGGGCACTCCAAAAATAGCTTTAGATGACACTGAAGTTGTCATAAAAGTAGGACAATTGAATGCAGAATAAATTACGCTGGGTTAAAGGAAGGAGATAGCTCAGATAAAATAAAGGGGCAAAATTCCTTTGCCCTAGCCTGCACTATAGACTTACCTTAGACTTTAGAGATACAGCACGGAAAGAGGCCCTTTGGCCCACTGCGTCCATGCCGACCATTGATCCCTGTACACTAGCACTACCCTACACTAGGGACAATTTACAATTTTTTACTGAAGCCAATTAACCAATAAACCTGCACGTCTTTGGAACGTGGGAGGAAACTGAAGCATTCAGGGAAAACTCACACGGTCACGGGAAAAACGTACAAACTCCGTACAGACAGCACCCGTAGTCAGGATCGAACCTGGTCTTTTGCGCTGTAATGCAGCAACTCTACCGCTGCGCCACTGTTCTGCCCCTAGAGAGGAGTGATATTATCAGCTGCTGACTGTATTCACCCTGTCATTCCATTCCACTGAACACCAAATGTGCAGAGGTCTGTACCAGTATGACAGAGGCACACAGTGTGTTTTAAAAACTCCCTGGAGAGGGAACACGGTGTCCATGGGGATCCTGGAGGCCTTCCGTGAATGCTGGTCACCGCAGGGGGGTTGAGCGCAATGTAGATGAAGATGGCACCATTGTATTATAATGATCGCAAGATGTAATGTGACTATTGAAAGTCTTTGTACCTTTTGGTACACTGTAAAATGCAAAATACTGAATAAACTCCTTGTTAAGAAGGGGGGAAAAAAAAGTGTGTTTCAAAACAGTTCCATAGGAACATTCAGGCTGCTGGGTCCAATTGTCAATAATATACATTTTGAGTGTTCTGTAACTCAATTCCATTTGGCCATCTTTGATGCTATACCTTGATACCCATAGCCAAAAAGATAATGTCACCACAACCCTAGTCAATAAAACAGTGAATCCTTTTCTTGAAGTTTCGTGAAGCAGCTTTTAGATTTCCTCTGACCTTCATCAAAGCAAAACATGACACAAAGTGCTGGAGTAACGCAGCGAGACAGGCAGCATATGTGGAGAATACGGATTGGAAACATCTTGGGTCAGGACCTTTCTTCTGAAGAAGGGCAGCATCTCTGGATGTACAAGGGTCTCGACCCGAAACGTCACCCATTCCTTCTCTCCCGAGATGCTGCCTGACCTGCTGCGTTACTCCAGCATTTTGTGAATAAATACCTTCGATTTGTACCAGCATCTGCAGTTATTTTCTTATACTACTATCCCAAAGGCTGACTTCCTGAGTTTACTCTGATCATACACCAGCACTAGAGAAGCAGGTGGGCCTGGGGCATTGTGGCCCGCAATCGGACATTGGCAGCAGACAGGAATCAGGGCAAGAATAATCGGATATTAAAGAGGAAGATAGCATGGATGCTGTGGGTGAGGCATTCTGCCTGGAAATTATGGGACTGGAAACCTGCGGTTGTTTGGAGGGCTTTGGTGCATTGCAGGAGAAGGCAGGTCAGCTGCAACAACGATGATAGCCCTCCCATTCCAGTACTTGCTGGGGTGTTCACATTGTTCCAGGAGATTTACTAAGTCATTTGTGCCCCATATTTGAGGAAGGATGTGCTGTCATTGGAGAGTCCAGAGGAGGTTTATGAGAATGTTCCCAGGGATGATTTGGTTGGCGTATGAGCGTTTTATGGCTCTGGACCTGTATTTGCTGGAGTTTAGAAGGATGAGTGGCAATCTCCTTGAAATCTGGCGGTGGACTGCTGGGGCAGCCGGGGGGTGGTGTGGAGGATGGTGTGGCGTGGATCGGGCATCACTGGACGCTGAGGGAGCAGATCGGACGTGGCCTGCAGCGGCACAGAGGAACAGAGCAGCAGTGGAGAACATCAGCAGCATCTCCAGGCCAGGCCGACCCCTGCAACACTGACCCAGGGCCACCACGAAGACAACAGGCCTTTAAGGACAAGATAAGAACTCCATATCTTTAAGAACTTGAAACTTGAAGGGCACAAGATGGCACTGGAAACAGGGCAACTCCTAGTAACGCTGCCTCGGCGAAGCCTAGTATTCTTACTCTTTAATTGTTGTTGTACATTTGCACTCATTTATGATTGTGCCTTTGTAAAGTACGATTTTGCTGAACTGTATGCAAAGCAAAGAGTTTCATTGCACCCGAGGTACATGTGACAGTAAAGTACTATTGAACCATTGGGATGGTCAGAAAATCATTAAAAAATGCTGATGCTGGAAATCTGAAATGAAAGTAGAAAATACTGGAAACACTCAGCAGGCCATGCTGCATCTGTGGAAAGTGAAACAATTAATGTTTCAGGTCAAAGGCCCTTCATCAGAATCGTCCAAAATTCTGACCTAAAATATTAATGGGAAATTGTCAATTATGTTTCACTCCAATCACCTGATTGATATTTAATTGCGCATTGCTGGAATCAATAAGATTAAACGATTGAACTTCCAGGAACAAGCTTGGAATTTCACTGTCTCTACCAAACAGAAGTCACCAGCTGTGCCTGAGTTGCAATATTAGATGATCGCCTCCTACTGCTTCAGTGTGGCATTCCACATTCCTCCTTTTGTCTTCTAGACTGCGATATTCAATTGGAAGTAAATTTTAACTAACCTTGCACTGTAGCCAAAGAACAGAGCGACTGGAGATCCGGAAAACAATCGCATCTCCGGCAAGGTAAGAGATTGAAAAAACGTTTCCCCCGACCCCCTCCCCCCTCCCCCACCCCTCACATAAAACAAACCAGAGAACATTAACACAAACTTTTAAAACTTACCACAAAGAACAAAAAAAGGACAAAAAGGGCAGACTGTAGGCGAGGCTGCCATCGCGGCGCCACCCGGTGGTTACTCCTTCGTTTCCCACATCATTGTTCTTGGATATACCTGATCAGGCCCTGCTGATTTATCTACTTTCATACATTTTAAGATATCCAGTAAATCAGACTATCCTCAAGACATCCCCATTAACTTTTCCGACTTCCGTAGTCTTCTCGTCTCTCTCCAAGGTAAAAACAGAGGAGATATATTCATTGAGGTCTTCGCCCATCTTCTGCAGCTCCACACACAAATGCCCACTTTGGTTTTTGAGGGGCCTATTCTCTGCCAAGGTACTCTTTTTCCCTTAACATACTGATAAAATCTCTTTGGGTTCTCCTTTATCCTCTCTGCCAAAGCTATGTCATGCCATCATTAACATCACGAAGGACGCTTTGATAGAAAGCTTTGCGACCCTCTGCACCTCCACATCTAGTCCTGCAAGCGGAGGTGATGTGCTGGGCAGTTTGGGCAGGCAATTTTGAGCAGCTGAGAACATGTTCGCTGCCCTCATCACAGCCACTCGGTCCCCTTTCCAGGAGTCAGCCTTCAAACCCTCTGAAAACCAAACTGTCAGGAATGTCAGGAATAGGATGTTAAAGCGAAGAAATAGCCTGAACTTTCCACAGAAACCTAATTGGTGCCTGTGATATTTATGCAGCAAGGTAAATGCAGAAAACAAACGATCACCAGGCGATGCAATTATCGGGAAGGATGAACAAATCGGGGCCCCTTTCTTTCTCAGTGAAATAGTTGAATAGAACCACTGGGTAACACGGATGCAGTGATGAGGAAGCTCAATGAAAAATAAACAATTTTAGGAAAACAGCTAAAGAAAAAGTAATGTGGACACGAGTAGACAGGAGCTGGGTGTAATGATTAGTTTCTATCCTGTGGATTGTATACCATCTGCCTAATCTTGCAGAATGTATGCAGTGGGACAACATAAAACGTACATGCTTTATACATATTTATGTAGCAATTACTCTGTGACACTTAACCAGATCCATTCTGATTACATATTAATTTTTAATCATACATCTCTGTTTATGCTCATCTATCTTTATGCTGGCTTTTGTCTCTAGGCTAAGTGATTGTATTTTAAATGACCTCTATATTTTCTTTTTCTCCCCCACGCTGATGAGCTGATGGCATTGCAGGAAAGGAAGCAGAAATATAGAGGCTGGCAATGGCGCAAGGGTAGAGTTGCTGCCTTAAAGCGCCAGAGACTCAGGTTCGATCCTTACCTCGTGTGCTCTGTGTGGAGTTTGCACATTCTCCCTGTAACCGCTTGGGTTTTCTCCGGGTGTTCCGCTTTCATAGAAAAAATAGGTGTAGGAGTAGGCCATTCGGCCCTTCGAGCCAGCACAGCCCTTCATGGCTGATCATCCAAAATGAAACTTTCTCTTGAAAACATCCAGTGAAATGGCCTCCACTGCCTTCTGCGGCATAGAATGCCACAGATTCACAATTCTCTGGGTGAAAAAGGTTTTCCTCATCTCAGTCCTAAATGGCCTACCCCTTATTCTTAAACTGTAACCCCTGGCTCTAGACTCCCCCAACATCAGGAACACTTTTTCCTGTGTCTTGCCTGTCCAATCCTTTAGAAGGATCCCCTCTCATCCTTCTAAATTCCAGTGAATACAAGCCCAGTCGACCCATTCTTTTATCATATGTCAGTCCCACCATCCTGGAAATTAACCTGGTGAACCTACGCTGCCCTCCCTCAATAGCAATAATGTCCTTCCTCAAATTAGGAGACCAAAACTGCACACAATAATCCAGGTGCAGTCTCACAACTGCAGTAGGACCTTCTTGCTCCTAAACTCAAATCCTCTCACATTCCAAGGATGTGCAAGTTTGGAGGTTAATTGGCTTCTGTAAATGGTCCCGAGTCGTGTAGGATAGAACTTGTGCACAGGTGATCACTGGTTAGCACGGACTCGGAGGGCTGAAGGGCCCGTTTCAACACTGTATCTCTAAAACTAAGCGCACATTGCAAACACATTGGTGAGTTACAAAAAAGCCTGTCACCCACCTCTAATGTTAACTCAATCATCACGTCCACCCTGCAAGGTATAGCAAGCTCATGGTTTCTTCAATTTATAACAAAGTGCCTGGCATCGTAACTGTGGCTGCCGTTCTGTGGAGGAACTTGTGTAGGAAGGTACCTGAAATTACGTTTTAACTTCACAAGATAACTTGGTGAATGTGACCATTTGGCCCCCTGCAGTGTAAACAAGCATTACTGGAACTTGGAACAATCTGCAACTGAAACTTAACATTATAGAGGGGCTGAGGCTTTAAAATGAAAATATTTCTGAAGGTGTCAGGGCATAAAAATATTAACACAATGGGTACATTTATTTCACTTTGGTGTAAACTAATATCCTTTGCTTAAAAACGTTACCTGTTTTAGTTTGTGAAGTGAAAACATGACTTTTTTTTGTTGAAATGCTTTTTTGAATGATTGCCAAAAGCAAGTATTAATATCTGGTTGATAAAGAATCCTTTGGATAGAAACACATTTAGAAAGTAAGTTTCCTTGATGAATATTGACACAGCATGTGACAAAAGAACCATAGCAATAGAAAATAGAATGCAAGGCAGCAGTATTTTGGAAAATACACGTAAGCAGCAGATATTTAGATAGATAGGCGTGAAGTATTCTCTCCCATGAAGTTACACTCTCCCATGAAGTCAAACAATGAAGGCTTGTGCTGGTGATCTGACAGCCAGGTTCTGGTCTTACTGTTGCCAGAAGGAACAGAATAGGGGTTAGATGCTTCTGCACAGAGGCTGTGGTGAAAAGACCCAATATCACTGTAACTGCAAGCTCCTCTCACACAAACCCTGCAGAGGACAATCGGAAAGTGCCACTGGCAAAGGGCCAGGTAAAGGCCACCGCATAAAATACACAAATATAAATGAAAAAAAACTTAACTGAGAATAAATATGAATTTTCCTCATCGAGGTATATAAAGTTAAGAAAGCAATTGATACGATAGACAGTCAGAATCTTTTCCCCAGGGTGGAAATGTCAAAAGCAGAGCTTTAGATTGCGGCAAAATTTAAAGGAGACATGTAGGGCAAGTTTGTTTTTTACGCAGAGGGCGATTGGTGCCTGGAACACGTTGCCGGAACACGGTGCCAGGAGTGGTGGTAGAGAGATTTAAGAGGCTTTTAGACATGCCTCTTTTAAACCAGCATCTGCAGTTCCTTCTTACACTTTTAGACAGGCACGTGGATATGTAGGGAATGGAGGGATCTTGTCATCATGTTCGGCACAGATACTGTGGGCCATGTGGGCCTGTTCCTGTGCTGTACTTTTCAATGTTCTATGTTGTACTTTTAGGCCCCTCTTTGCAAGATGTGGCTTAAGAGGTTTTCGTTTTAGAGATATAGCATGGAAACAGGCGATTTAGCCCACTGAGTCCACACCGACCATCAATCACCCTTTCACACTGGTTCTATGTTATCCCACTTTCACATCCACTCCCTACACATTAGGGGCAATTTACAGAGGCTGATTAACCGACAAGCGCAGAAGTCTTTGTGATGTAGGAAGCACCCGGAGCAAACCCATATGGCCACAGTGTGAACGTGCAAACTCCACACACAGCGCCCAAGGTCAGGATCGAACCCGGGTCTCTGATGCTGTGAGGTGATGGCTCTACCAGCTGCACCACTGTGCTGCTCGATGGTTTTGCTCAATGATTTTGTGATTTTTTTAAATCTATGGTTTTATTTGAATAATGTCTGAAAAACAGAGTTCAACTCCTCAGACAAAGTACCAGGTAATTCATTAACTGATGATTACAATTATACCCATAAAATTAAAAAAGTGCTGCAAAAGTAACTGCCTATAATTTGATTTCTGCCGAAATTTCATTTTGAGAAGCTTTCATTCTGTTTGAGCTTCAGGACAGACAGAGCAAGAGAAAGACACACCTTATAGTCAGTATTAAGGTCAGACTCGCACTCTGAAGAATGCAATTGGATCCACAAATTAGTTCTGAATCAAGATTGCGGATGCATTTGAGACCCATTTCAGATCAGGATGTGATGCCAGGCTCAAAGCTTGATATGAGAAAGAGAATATTGTACAGATTCAGACAAAATCAAAACCTGCCACTGCATCAGAAACAGTGCTGCCTTGGTCTCAGCAGTCACATCAATAAACCCTCAATAAACCCACTAGAATTTTATGTTGTTTTTGAGGTCAGACGTTGTTTACACCACATATCGGAACACAAACATGTTAGCCAATTTTTCTGATATGTTTCATCAGAAATGTGACAATTCTGATGGGTTCAAAATATATAATGAAGCAATCAGCAAACACCAAATTAATCAATGTTCTAAGCTGGTGGTGCAGAAGTAGAGTTGCTGCCTCACAGCGCCAGAAACCCGGGTTCAAATCTGACTCTGGATGCTGTCTGTGTGTAGAGTTTGTACGTTCTCCCGGTGACCACGTGAGTTTTCTTCGGGTGCTCCGGTTTCCGCCCACTTTCCAAAGACGTGAAAGTTGGAGGTTAATTGGCTTGTGTAAATTGCCCCTAGTGTGCACAACATCGAACGAGTGTACGGGTGATCAATGGTTGGCGTGGACTTGGTGGGCCTATGGGTCTGTTTCTACCCTGTATCTCTAAACTCTATCTCTAAACCTATGAATATAAAGCCTTAAATGCCATGTAGAAGCCTGGTTGAAGTCCAAAAGAGTCAGTGTTGAGATAGTCATTCTTCTTTCACATTCAAGTCAATAGAGGAATTGTTATTGTCTTCCTTTCCAGAGGAAATCTAACTGAATGGGAATCAAAAATCCAAAGACACATGGATCTCCCTTGTGTCATCAGCACGCCATTACATTGCTTTTCTTTCCTTAGACAATTGAGATGCCTTCCATAGTCATTAAGGAACCTTGTGAATAGACGTGTAAACTGAAGTATAATTCTACAAAAGCTCAAAGCACTCTGAAGCTATTTTTATGGTTGACTGGGCAGAGCATCTGCTGCAGATTCACTTCCTCGTAAATCCCAGAAGACGAGAAGCTGGTGGGTTTACAGAAGTGTGAAAATTATTTCCTGGGGACTGGGAACAGTGGCAATACTTCCCCGAGCTGTGGGGGGAAAGGTTGATTCACTGCTGCATCGAGCTAGCCATCTTCTGTGCCAGCAAATCCCCAACTCGGGCAAACTCTGAGCTGCTTGTTACTTGTGGGCTAAATCCCGATGTCCCTGCATTGCCAGCTCTTTGCAGCCATGCCAATTGGACTCAGGTAACTTGCACCAGCACACGTCACAACAGTCCTAGGCTCAGCATCTAACGCCCCCCAACTGGTCGAACATTAGATGCAATATCTGACAGCAAGCCAAATAACTTTGCTAACTAGTAACCATTGGATACCTTCCAGTCAGCCACGTGTGGTAGGGTTTTACTGCCTTCACATCATCATGTAAATAACAATCGCTCAGAAACTGGTCCTCGTCACCAAACACGTGCATTCTATGTCATCCTATTTTGCAGACTTTGCAAAATATTAATGTATCTTGACAGATCCTGAGTTTAGGTTTAGGTTTAAGTTTACCATTGTCCCATATACTGCAGTGAAACGTCTTTGTTTGTGTGCCATTCATCTGGTTTCCAATGAACATCCTCTCCAGAAAGCTAAAAGCGATTAGATAGCACAAAGAGAGATTGGCTATGGAGACGGATCAAGCTATCGTCAAACTGGGACAGTTCAGCAACAATCGGACTTCTCCGAGAGAAGAGACTGAAAGACTGCTGCTGAAGTTGACACTTAACATCCTGTGGGCTGGCAGCAGGAAAGATGGGCAGGAAAAGAAGACACACATCTTTAGCCATACGGCAGCTGGCAGATGCAGCAAATCTGCCCACAGGTTTTCCGAAGCTTTCACAAGCTTTGGTTCAACTACTTGCTGAAACTCATAAACTTTGCATAAGTAAAAGCATATTATCGTTCCAATACCGAACTGGACAAGTCATGCATTTAAAGATTAATTGCCTATGTTAAGTTCAGTAAACAGATGCAATTAGCAGAGATTCACTGCACCATTCAATTCAGTCCAGCGCTTGGTTATCAAACAAGCATGGCCAGCACTGCTATGTGCTTTAAATAATCACAAAAGAATACAAGATAAGAAAAGGGTGGCACGGTGGTGCAGCAGGTGTATTATGGGTTTTACAGAGTGCTCTGTTTATTTATCTGTTGTGTTGCTGCAAGTAAGAACTTCATTGTTCCGTTTCTGAACACATGACAACAAAACACTCTTGACGTGCATTATTGAGCATTCGTAAGCTGAAGGTGACCTGCCAAGAACCACCATTTGCATTGAATTCAAGGTCTACCTGACCATTTGTTCAGGTCGAGTTTATTTCTGGGAACCGGGGAAATTTCTATCCTCGTTTCTATTTCCATTAGTAAAAACAGAAAATGTTGGAAACATCCGGCTTGTAAGGCAGTATTCATGCAAAGAGAAACCGAGTCAAGACCTTTCAACATATATGTGACTTCTCCGTGAAATATTATCTGTACCTGTATCCACAGACACTGCCCAACTTGGTGAGGGCTTCCAGCATTTCTTGGGTCTGCAGTTTTCAATTGATTTTAATATTTTGGTTGTTGGTCTTGGCCTAACAAACCAAGTGGAGATATTGAGCGGCAGACAACATACGTTAGGTTAAGAATGGGTAAATGGACTGGGCCTGTAGACATGGATTGAAAGGATTGGGTGCTACTGCTGATGGATCGAGGAGCTCTGGGCTTCAGCCGATTGATGAACGGGGCGAGGCCGCAGCGCTGCAGAGGGGAACATTGAGATTGTGGCACCCTTTATGCTGAGAGTTGGGTGGCAGATGTCTCAAGGATGATAAGGTTAGTGGGGTTTCAAACAACTGCTGTACTGTGAACAGTTGACGTGGGGGAACTTAACAACAGTTTGTCCCGGGATGACTTGATCTAATGTCTCCCGCAGAGACCCCACAGGGTGGGTGGTGGGTATGACAATACTTTACTGGACTGAATGTAAGATGGCACAGTGGGGCGACACAGTGGTGCAGTGGTAGAATTACTGCCTCACAGCACCAGAGACCCAGGTTCGATCCTGACCACGGATGCTGTCTGTACTGCAGCGAGTTTGTGAGTTCACCCTGTGACTGCATGTTTTCTCCGGGTTTCCTCCCACACTCCAAAGACGTACGGGTTTGTAGGTTAATTGGCTTGGTAAACTTGTAACCTGTCCCTAGTGTGTAGGATAGTGTTAGTGTACGGGGTGATCGCTCGGTGGGCCGAAGGGCCTGTTTTCGCGCAGTTCTCCAAAGTCTAAAAGAACTTCACTGTGAGATGTGACAATAAAGGACCATTGCTCCATTGGATCAGTAAACAGAGGCCTGCACCATTGATCTAGAGACACGAGTTTGAATCCCATCCTATCAAGCCGGGATAAATTCAGTTAATTGAATAACCGGAAAAATGAAATTGGCATCAGTAATGAGCATGAAACTACCAGAAATGTCTGATTCACTACTGTCTTCAAAGTTGGAAATCAACCGTCCATACCTGATCTGGCCTGTGTCTGAATCCAGATGTAAATTTGGTTTGTTATCTCCTAATTGGGAATGGAAAATAAATACCAACTTGACGTCAATGTCCACATCTTAGCAACAAATGAATCAATTTGACTTGGGCCCGATGTCACAATTGTTCCAAATGTGCACGCATGACTAATGTTGAGAAATACACGGTCAAATTTCCAAAGTGACGCAGTGCAATCTGCAAATGATCTTATCATGATTTATTTTCCATTGTTATTGTAAAGTACATCTTCAATCCCATAGGACTAAAATAAACAATGATGCAAAATCACTTTAAAGCAAATGATTCCATGATTCCATACTGTGCAGGGGCCACTCTGCCCCTTGTGTCTATGCTAGCCCTCTGAGCCCTTTAAGTCCCGTGACCTGCGTGGGTTTTCTCCGAGATCTTCGGTTTCCTCCCACACTCCATAGACGTACAGGTATGTAGGTTAATTGGCTGGGTAAATGTAAAAATTGTCCCTAGTGGGTGTAGGATAGTGTTAATGTTACGGGGATTGCTGGGCGGCACAGACTTGGTGGGCCGAAAAGGCCTGTTTCCGGCTGTATATATATGATATGATATGATAAGTCGTTGAATGTATCTATTGACTTACCATTCAATCCTACATCTCTCCTTGAACAGTATGGATACTATGCACGTGACCAAAGTTCACACTGCAAAGGATAATGGCAACGTTTAGAATAAAATACGGGTTTTGTAAGGCTTTGACAAAGTCCCACACAAGATATTAGTGTGCAAAATTAGAGCACATGGTATTGGGGGTAGGGTATTGACATGGATAGAGAACTGGTTGGCAGGAAGCAAAGAGGAGGAATTAACGGGTCCTTTCAGAATGGCAGGCAGTGACTAGTGGGGTCCAGCAAGGCTCGGGGCTGGGACCCATTATTTATAATATATATTAACAATTTAGATGAGGGAATTAAATGTAACATCTCCAAGTTTGCGGATGACACAAAGCTGGGTGGCAGTGTGAGCTGCGAGGAGGATGCTATGAGGCTGCAGGGTGAGTTGGATAGGTTGGGTGGGTGGGCAGATGCATGACAGATGCAGTATAATGTGGATAAATGTGAGGTTATCCACCTTGGTGGCAAGAACAGGAAGGCAGATTATTATCTGAATGGTGTCAGATTAGGAAAAGGGGAGATGCAACGAGACTTGGGTGTCCTTGTGTTATACATCAGTCACTAAAAGTAAGCATGCATATACACCAGCCAGTGAAGAAAGTCAATGGCATGTTGGCCTTCATTGCGAGAGGATTTGAGTTTAGGAGCAAGGAAGTCCTACTGCAGTTGTACAGGGCCCTGGTGAGACCACACCTGGAGTATTGTGTGCAGTTTTGGCCTCCTAATTTGAGGAAGGACATTCCTGCTATTGAGGGAGTGCAGCATAGGTTCACCAGGTTAATTCCCGGGATGGCGGGACTGTCAAATGATGAAATAGTGGGTCGACTGGGGTGTATTCACTGGAATTTAGAAGGATGGGAGGGAATCTTATAGAAACATATAAAATTCTTAGGGGATTGGACAGGTTAGATGCAGGAAAAATGTCCCCGGTTTGGGGAGTCCAGAACCAGGGGTCACAGTTCAAGAAAAAGGGATAGGCCATATAGGACTGAGATGAGGAAAAACCTTTTCACCCAGAGAATTATGAATTTCTCTGCCACAGAAGGCAGTGGAGGCCAATTCACTAAATGTTTTCAAGAGAGAGTTAGATTTAGCTCTTGGGGCTAACAGGATCAAAGGATATGGGGAAAAAGCCAGAACGGGTACTGATTTTGGATGATCAGCCATGATCATATTGAATGGCGGTGCTGGCTCGAAGGGCCTAATAGCCGACTCCTGCACCTATGTTCTATGTTTCTATGTTTCTCTTGCATGCTGTCTGCAGAATCCTATTTTGGTAACAGAACATTATGGATCACCTCTTGCCTTACCATGGACATTTTGTTTTGTTTTACTTTTCTAATTGCATTTGCACTAATGCCTTTTTGTACACACACTTTATTTTTGTTTTTACTGTCATGCAGGATTTGTGTATTGTGAACAATTTATGCATAATTTATGTTTTTTTTGGTCTTGTCTGAGTCTAGGTGCCTGGGATACTGCTGCAAACAAGATACAGGTATCTGTACCTCACCGTACGTGTGTATATGACAATAAACTCAATGTGACTTGAGGGGCATTTAAGGTCCACTCACACGCAGCAACACCAAATAACTTAATGAGAGTAAGATTTATTGCTAAATCATTTAAACAGCATTGAAATTTTCAACAGGAGCACAGGTAGCATTAAGCACCTCTGAGCTGCAAGTGTAACTAATTTTGTTTAGGTCTCTATGTTATCTTCATCCAGTATTCTACTCTTCACGCATGTTGAAATCCAGTCGGATAATGTAGCGATATACTTCAGCAGTTCAAATTGTTTACTCGCTATGCTTGACAGAAATTCCCAATAGCTTTCAAAGTTGACTGGCAACTTGTATTTCCATGAAAGACAGGTCTCTTTTATTTTCAGAATGCTTCATTTGCAACGTTCCACTGAATGGGTGCAAAACATATCTTTTTAACATAATAATGGAAGACCTGTTGTCATTCAGAAATTTTTGCTCCTTCAGCAAATAGTCTTACCTTCAATAATCTTCCCAATTTGCTCCCAGATTCCCCCATGGTCCCCACAACCTAAACCATGTGAAAAACCCATCTTTCCACTATTCCGACACAACAAAATCACCTTTCTGAGCATAGAAACTTACACCGTCATGCGTAAAATCAGTAACTATAGAGCTACAAGTTACTGTGGGGAATATTAAATGGCAAATGCTCAATATATCTTGGATAACGTTTAATTATCCAAACCTTTAAAAACAGTCTAACTTATTTGAAATAGAAACAAGTTGATACCTGCGCACTAACTTTGAACATATTCAGGCAACTTTAAAACCTCGGCAAAAAATAAAAAGCTGGAGGAACTGAGCGGGTCAGGCAGCATCTATGGAGGGAAGGGACAGTACCCTCCTTCAGTCTGATGGAGTGGGGGAAGGATGCTTGCAGAGAGGCGAGGCGAGGTGGGAGGGAGGGAGGCAAAGTCTGGCAAGTGAGAGTGGAGGCACAAAGAACTGCAGGTACTGGAATCTTCCGCAAAACACAAAGTGCTGGCGTTACTCAGCAATCAGGCAATATCTGGGACGGAATGGACGGCCAAATTTCAGGTTGGGACCCTTTGTGATCGGTGGATGCAGATGAGGGAGTCAGGGTTATTTCACTCCTACGTGACACCCTTTTGCCTCCTTTATGCCTCTCGCCTTTGTCACCTACTCCACCCATCTGCCTATCACCTCCCTCCTTCACCTGCATCCACCTATCACTTGCCAGGCTTTGCCCCACCCCAACTCTCTTTCCCAGCTTTCTTCCCCCCCCACTCCATCAGTCTGAACATGGGTCTTGACCCTAAACGCCATCTGTCCTGCCCATTAGCTAGCTATTCTGGCAGTTCATGATGGACTCCCTCTGGAGAAATTACGAATCGACTTTTAAAAGTTGGAGAAGCAAAATGCTCCAGCTGCTTTAAAACTGACATAAAATAACAAATGTTCAGCAGGCCGGGCAACAATGGTGGCGAGAAAAATGGTGAACACTTCAAGTTAATTATCTTTCATCAGGACTGGGAGATGGTGGAGAAAAACATGTTTTAAGATGCATCAAAAAAGAGGTAAAGGGGTCAGAGCCAAAAGTGAAAGGAGGAGAGGAAGGATTAAATGACAAAATAGAATGATACCACAACAGAAAATGACTGGTCATGCTAATCTATAGATCTACTCAATAAATGTTCGTACCATTTGTTTTTCTGCCTGTTTTAATGCTGATATTTTCCTGCCTGTATTTGGTGCAGTATAAGAAACATGGCCTGTTCAAGCACACAATATCTGATGCACTGGTTTCTCTCTGCTCAGTCGTTCTTCTTCACTCTGCAGCCTCTAAGCTTATTTCTGGTTGATTTGATCCGTCCTGCGAGCATTGTTCTGCAAGGGATTGCAGATCTTTCAAAGTAGAATGAAAAGGCAACAGAATTAGCTTGGCATGAACACGTCCCCACTCAGCGATTCCAGCCAAGTCTCGGTTTCATTGATCTATTGTTGCAGCAAGTTTGTCAAGTTTTTAAGAATATCTATGAATATATGTAAATTTAGCAATCTGGATCATAACTAATCACAATTGCACAGTTTTAACATTAGCTCTATCTGAATCCCCATCTCTGGCAGTGACAGAGACAAACTGAAGTATGGATATGTGAGAGGCAGTTCCCAAGCTTCGTTTCAAAGGTAATGGAAGAAGAATAACAGCCTTTTCCCTTCTCCAAAGGGGGAAAAAAACAGAATAGTGGCAACTCGACTGCAAACCAGCAAAATTTTAACCACAAAAATGATTTATCATCGGTTCAGATGACAGATAGCAATCATTAGTATATAAGGATGAAGACAATTCACCCCTGGACTCATTTACTTTATCCAGTTAATATCCATTCACAGGTAACAATAGATTTAGAGACATATAGAGTTGAGGGTCAATCGGCCCAGTACACAAGCACCAACTCAGAGTAAGAGAGCAATCAGAACCCCCCCACCTTTCCCACACTTTCCTCCTGCCTCTGCAGTAAATTTTTCTTTTCAAGTATATATTTATTATCCATTTGCAAATGACAATGAACACCATTTCCACTATCCTCTCAGATTGTGCATTACAAATCAAAATGCGTGCTTGTAACGATAATGGCAGAGAAACAATATATTTCATCCAGCCAGTCCATGTGGTAATTATTCTTTGATTGGAGCACCTCCTTTCTTTCCTTATCCAAGTCTATCAGCGTAATAAAGGAGGCCCATAGAACTGTAGCTGTTGCAATCTTCACCAATACACAAAGTGCAGGAGGAACTCAGCGAATCAGGCAGCATGGAAAAGACAAATAATGTTTCAAGTCACCTTGAAACTTCAAGTCACCTTGGTTTGGGAACAACTCCATCCAAGACCGCAAGAAATTGAAGAGAATTGTGGATGCAGCCCGGACCATCACACAAACCAACCTCCCTTCCATTGACTCCATTTAACCTCACGCTGCCTCGGCAAGGCCACCACCACAATCAGGGTTGTCTCACCCCAGTCACTCCCTCTTCTCCTCTTTCCCATCAGGGAGAGATAAAAAAGAGTGAGAACGTGCACCTCCAGATTGAGGGACAGTTTCTTCCCAGCTGTCACCAGGCAACTGCACCATTCTATCAGCAACCCAGAAAGACCTGAACTACAATCTTCCTCATTGGAGACCCTCGGACTATCTTTAATGGGCCTTTACTGGAATTTATCTTGCAATAAATGTTATTCCGCTTATCATGTATCTGGACACCGTGGATGGCTCGATTGAAATCACATGTTGTCTTTCCTCGGTACCCTTGACTATAAACACAACTGAAAATCAGGACCTTTGTTCAGTTTGAAGAAGGGTTCTGACTTGAAACATTGCCTAGTCATTCCCTCCACAGTTGCTGCCTGACCCACAGAGTTCCTCCAGCACTTTGTTTTTTGCTTTATCAGCATAAGCCTTTATTGTCTTCACTCTCATATTTTTGTCCACCTTCCCTGAAATTCAACTTCAGTTTGTTTCACTCCCTGAGGTTGCAAATTTTTACTCTTCTTTGAATTTCTTGATGATAACCTGATATTGATTCCCTAGTTATGGTCTTTTCATAGGTGAAAACATTCTCTTGTATTCACGCTGTCAAATTTTTCATAACTTAAAAAATTCCTAGCAGATTACCCCTCAGTCTCCTTAAGTAAAGACCGTTCATCCTTTCTGAAATGTGCATCCTTGCATTTTTAGTATATTTGTAAATCCTACCAGTGCATTTTCACCCTTGATATAATGTAATGATCAGAGTATAGTCTAACCAAAGTAGGATAGAGGTTTGACATTACCTCTGTACTTTTAGTTCTACCATTCTACAAATAATGACTGTGACTGTGCCTGAACTGCTCTGTCAGTGGATCATCAACTTCCTGACAGACAGGAAGCAGCATGTGAGGCTGGGAAAGCACATCTCGGACCCGCAGACCCTCAGCATAGGAGCACTGCAAGGCTGCGTACTCTCCCCTCTCCTTTACTCTCTCTACACCAATGACTGCACCTCCACAGACTCCTCTGTCAAGATCCTCAAGTTTGCAAATGACACCATCCATGATGGGGAGGAATTTGCCTACAGACGGGAAGTGACACAGCTGGCGTCCTGGTGCCATCGCAACAACTTGGAGCTCAATGCTCTTAAGACAGTGAAACTAATTGTAGACTTTCGAAGAGCTCCCCCTCCCCCCACTCACCATCAACAACACCACAATCACAACTGTGGAGTCATTTAAGTTCCTTGGAACCATCATCTCCAGGGACCTTAAATGGGGGGCACCATCGACTCCACAGTCAAAAAGGCCCAACAGAGGATGTACTTCCTGCGGCAACTGAGGAAACACAATCTGCCACAGGCAATGATGGTCCAATTCTATATTGCTATCATTGAGTCCGTCCACACCTTCTCCATCATGGTCTGGTTTGGTTCAGCCACCAAGCACGACATCCGGAGGCTGCAACGGATCATTCGCACAGCTGAGAAGGTTGTTGGCTGCAACCTTCCCACCATTGACAAACTGTACACTGCAAGGGCCAGGAAGCGAGTGGGCAAGATCATCTCTGACCCCTCTCACCCTGGCCACAAAATCTTTGAAGCACTTCCCTCTGGAAGGCGACTCCGGACTGTCAAAGCAGCCACAGCCAGACATAAAAACAGGTTTTTTTCCCCACGAGTAGTAGTTCTACTCAATAACCAAAGTCTGTAGTCTCTTTTTTGCTCTGGTTTATTTTCACCCACATGTTTACACCGTAATGTTGTTTCCTTATTGTTTTGATGTTTGTTTGTGTTGTCATTTGTGAGCGGAGTACCAAGGCACATTCCTTGTATATGCACATACTTGGCCAATAAACTTATTCATTCATTCATTCATTCGTTCATAACACCTTTGCTTTTTCTACTGTGTTGCTAATCTCTGGCATTGGTGTTTAGTTTAGTTTAGTTTAGAGATGCAGTGCGGAAACAGGCCATTTGGCCCACCGAGTCCGTGCCAACCAGCAACCCCCACACATTAATGCTACCCTACACGCACCAGGGACAATTTACACTTATACCAAGCCAATTGACCTACGTCTTTGGAGTGTGGGAGGAAACGAAAGATCTCAGAGAAAAACCACAAGGTCACGGGGAGAACGTACAAACTCGGTTCAGACAGCACCCGTAGTCGGAAACCAACCCCGGTTTCCGGTGCTGTAAGGCAGCAACTCTACTGCTGCGCCACCGTGCCACCGAATGTATATTTGTGCTCCGAGTTCCATTTGTTCCTCTACCCATCCTGTGCCTTACAAGTAGCAAGTGATCTCACCTCAGCTTTCTAACATAACATACAAACTTACATTTATCTGTGTTAAACTTTATGTACTAATATATTCTCCCATTGTGCAAGCTTATTGGTATCCTTTCTGTTATTTGTTGCATCCCGCTCAGCATTGCCTCCCTATGCTACTAACATTCCCCTCAAATCTGTTCATGTCAACATAGTTAAAATTGATGTTTTTGATTTCAAAGCTTAAACAGTGGCCCTGATAGAGATGCTTGTGGGAGACTTACACCCACAGTTCTTCCGCTGTGAATAGCTACACTTTCCTCCTGTTCTTTCTCTTTTACCTCAAGGTTACTTATCACATCTCCGTGTTCACTAACCTTGTGCATCAATCTATTGTGGGGTGTTTTATCAAATGTCTTTTGAAAACCTAAATAGCTTACGTCACCTTCCTGCCATTGTCTACTTTGATGCTACTTCAAAAAACCCACCAAAGTTGTCAAGCAAGATTTTCCCTCTTTAAGTCCATGCTGACTTCTTATTAACAACATATTTTTAATTTTGACATGTTCTTCTAGCATCTCATTTAATAAAGATTCCATCAGTCTGAAGAAGGGTCTCGACCCGAAACGTCACCCATTCCTTCTCTCCCGAGATGCTGCCTGACCTGCTGAGTTACTCCAGCATTTTGTGAATAAATCGATTTGTACCAGCATCTGCAGTTATTTTCTTATAATAAAGATTCCTTTTGTTTTCCTCACATCGATGTTAAGCTGACTGGTCTATAATTCCCTGGACAGAATTCCCTGGCATGCGGGAAGAATGAGTGGATTAGACAGAAAAGGTAGACGAAAACAGAACATCTTTTGCTGGATTTGTAAATGTGGTTCGGTGTGTACGGAGAGCAAGGTTTAATTGTCATATGCACTGGCACTGGAATAATGAAATTCTTACCTGCTGCAGTTTAACAGGCCCATTACCACAATAACAAAGCAACAAAAAAAAGAATAATCCACAAAAATACAACAAATTATCTGTAATCCTAGGTAACCAGACCATAACATTACAAACTGAAGTATGAAGTACAATCAAAGCAAAGTCCATAACAATTGTTGCCGAGGTAGAGTTGTGTGGTTCTGTGTGGTTCAAGATCCTAAAGGCTGATGGGAAGAAGCTGTTCTTGAACCTGGAGGAAACAGTTCTCAGGCTCCTGTACCTTCTTCCTGATGGTAGCAACAAGACAGGAGCATGGGCAGGGTGGTGTGGGTCTTTGATGATATTTGCTGCCTTTTTTGAGGCAACATTTTCTGTAGATCCCTTTGATGGTGGGGAGGTCAATACCCTTGATGGTGGGGAGGTCAATACCCATGATGGAGTGCACAATGTTTAATGTTCAAACAGTCTGCAGCCTCTGGCTGTTCCTGGCTGTTCGAGTTACCCAATCAGGCCAAGATGCAACCAGTCAGTTTGCTCTCTACCGTACACCTAAACAAGGTCGATAGGGGATGGGTATTCGGTGAAATGCTGAATCTCTTCAATATTCTAAGGAAATAGAGGCATTGATGAGCTTTCTTCACGATTGCATCAATATGTTGGGCAAGTGCTCAAAAATGAACAGCCAACGTTACTATTGTTTCAGAGTATAGTATTTATCAAATTAAGGCATTGATTTGGTTTTGTGCCCATTGTCATGGAACACTTTTAAATGTGCATGTACCAGCAGGAGAAATCAAGCACGAGTGCTCTGCTCGGGTTGCAGTGACCTACATAGGATGACAGATTCTTATTGTTAAAGTTCTGTTGGGAAAACAAGGGGAAGTTATTGATGATGTAGGTAGGACATTGTCCTAAAAAGCAGATTCTGCTCTTGAAAACTTGTTTGTTTGCGAGAGGAGATTGGAATGCAGAAATCCTGCCAAGGTCATTCAAGACATTAGAGCAGAGGCCAGAAGAAGCAAATGGCTGAATGGCTGTGAATGGTAAGGCTCTGGGAAGTATAGTTGAGCAGAGGGATCTAGGAATGCAGGTACATAGTTCCTTGAAGCTGGCATCACAGGTAGATAGGGTGGTCAAAAAGGCTTTTGGCACATTGGTCTTCATCAGTCAGAGTATTGAGCATACAGGTTGAGAGGTCATGTTGCAGTTATATAAGACATTGGTGTGGCCGCATTTAGAGTATTGTGTTCAGTTCTGGACACCATGTTATAGGAAAGATGTTGTCACGTTGGAAATGGTGCAGAGAAAATTCACAAGGAAGTTGCCAAAACTCAAGGGTCTGAGCTATAGGGAGAGGTTGAGCAGGCTGGGACTCTATTCATTGGAGTGCAGGAGGATGAAGGGTGATCTTACCGAGGTGTATAGAATGATGAGAGGAATAGATTTGGTAGACGCACAGAGTCGCTTGCCCAAAGTAGGGGAATCAAGAACCAGAGGGCATAGGTTTAACGTGAAGAGGGAATGATTTTATAGGGATCTAAGAGGTAGCTTTTTCACACAAAGGGTGGTAGGTGCATAGAACGAGCTGCTGTGGAGGTGGAGCTATGGACGTAGTTGAGGCAGAGACTATCGCAACGTTTAAGAAGCAATCAGACACAAAATGTTAGAGTAACTATCTTCGTGTCTATCCTCAGTGTAAACCAGCATCTGCACTTCATTCCTACACGTTTAAGAAGCAATTGGACAGATACATAGATAGGACAGGTTTAAAGGGGTATGGGCCAAATGCAGGCAGGTGAGACTATAGATGGGACATGTCGGTCAGTGTGGGCAAGTTGGGCCGAAGGGCCCATTTCCACACTTATGACTCAATGACTCTATTCCCACTGATACACTCTGTTTGTTACTTACTAATATGAACATTATGGCCTTGGGATTAGCTGTTTACGTTTACACTGATTTCCCGCTGGGCATTAAGCTGAATATCTTGGCTCTGATCAGGTAAAACCATAAGTACGGTTATTAAGCCACTGATTTACACAAGACTGAGTGTTGGCACAGCAAACTCACTGACGGGGCAGGAGAAAGAGAAAAAGCCCCATCATCATCTTTAGTGGACTTTTCCTCCTGCTGGCTACAGTAGGTTTTTATTATAGCTGAAAGTGCAATAATCAGACTGAGAGGATTTACAGAATAGTGTTTGACCAAGCCTGGATGTTGAATGGATGAACTATATCACACCACATCCACTAACCACCCCTCCCTTCTCCCTTCTCCCTTCACGTTTTTTTTAACTGTTGGCCATTGCTTTTCCAATGCACGAGATGAATGTTTCTCTTCTTTAGTCCCACATCAGGTATTGCCTCACTATTGGAGGAGGTTTACCAGGATGCTGCCAGGATTAGAGAGTATTAACCTTGATTAGAACGGGTGTCAGGAGTTATGGGGAAAAGGCAGGAAAATGGGATTCGGAGGCAGAGATCAGCCATGATTGAATGGCTGGGTAGACTCGATGGGCCAAACAGCCTAATTCTATTTCTATAACTTGTGAACGTAAACCATAAGGAGAGGTTGGGCAGATGTGGGTTGTTTTCTCTGGAGTGGCAGAGGCTGAGGGGGAACCTGATAGAAATGTATAAAACAATGAGGTATAGGTAGGGTCAAAATCTATTTCCCAGAAGGGAAATGTCAAATAGTACTGAGATTTAAGAAGAAAAGGAGAATGTTTAAAGGAAACATGCAGTGCAGAGTGGTCAGCTCCTAGAATACAGCACCAAGGGTAGAAGTGGAAGCAGATATGACAGTGAATACAGTGAATACAGTGAATACAGCATGTGTATAGATGTGAATACAGATGTGAATACAGCACCAATGGTAGCAGCTCCTAGAATACAGCACCAATGGTAGCAGTGGAAGCAGATGTGACAGTGGCATTTATGAGGGTTCTAGATTAGCACATGAATATGCAGGGGGTACAGGAATATGGATTATGTGCAGGTATAAGGGTTAGTTTAACTTAGCATCATGTTCAGCACAAACATCGTTGGCTGATGGGGTTGTTCCTGTGCTATACCATTGCTGGAATGATCCCCATCCCTAACAGGAGTCCAACAATATTCAACGCAGCAAATGTCATGTGATCCATGAAATATCAATCCTGAACCTGCAAAACTAAAATGGCTGATTCCAGATCTATAATGGAACAGATCAGTGAGCATGTATCTCATGAGGTATTGCCATTAAGGAAATATACTTCCTTCACATGTAAAATAAGGACTAAGATATGCAACAACCAACATATTTGCATTGTTGAAACTGATGAATCTTCTGGCCAGATGCCTTATGAAGAGATAATCATGACAATTTATTGATGGTAACAATATTGGCAAAAGCTCATAGCAAAACAACTCTACATAATGGACAAATCATTTAATAATTATTATATTTATCAGATCGTTTGCATCGACTGCAAGCACTGATAATAATCAAATGATCCCCTTAGATGTTATTTAATCAAATAAATGGTTTGATGGCATCTTCTGTTTGAATTGTAAATGTTCAAATTACTCAGGGAAATTGATCCACATGCATGGTTTTAAACTTATTCAACTGTCTCAGAAAGCTAAAATATTTTAAGCCGTAGCAAGAAAATGAGTTTCTCCACATAATGTGTCATGAACGTATGCTGACTGCAGGAATATCCTGACTGTCGTGAAGTAGATTAAGTGGCTTAATGCATCAGTATACTCTGAAAGATTCTAGGGAATACTATTTGTAATTTCTATGAAGCGTTTCAGTGGGTTTCTATGTATATAGAGAGAAAGGATTTTAGTGGTAAATTCATGAATATTTATTGAGGAATTGTATTCAGAGTGTATAGTTCCAGGAGATATATGATTTGCTGTGTGTATACTTCTAAGGAGGTGATGCAGAATATATACTTAGCTGCCCATCATATGACTAGCAAAATGGAACCAGTTTGTTCTTTGTTTTCACCTGCAGTAACGACTGAATGAAAGTATAAAATATACATTACAAATGTTTCAGATAATGCAGAAATGGAAAATGTCCTCATTTAACAGAACCGATTGTCCAAGTATTGCTTCTGTGTATAATGGAGATGGAACAGCATTTATCTATCTACCTATCTACCTACCTATCTATCTACCTATCTATCTACCTATCTATCTACCTATCTATCTACCTATCTATCTACCTATCTATCTACCTAGCAACTTCTTATGTAGATACTCTATATACACAGAGCTAGCTGTCCAAAGACAAACATTGTATGAAAGTGGCGATAAAATTGTTTTTAAAACCAAACACTTGTCAACTGGATAGTACATTCTTTAAGAAATGTAACATGAGCTACTTATTGAAACATATAAGATTATTAAGGGATTGGACAAGCTAGAGGCAGGAAACGTTCCCAATGTTGGGGGAGTCCCGAACCAGGGGCCACAGTTTAAGAATAAGGGGTAGGCCATTTAGAACGGAGATAAGGAAATACTTTTTCACTCAGAGAGTTGTGAAGCTCTGGAATTCTCTGCCTCAGAAGGCAGTGGAGGCCAATTCTCTGGATGCTTTCAAGACAGAGTTAGATAGAGCTCTTAATGGTAGCGGAGTCAAGGGATATGGGAAGAAGGCAGGAATGGGGTGAATGGCGGTGCTGGTTCGAAGGGCCGAATGGCCTACTCCTGCACCTATTGTCTAGTGTACTCATGAAAATGGGTAAAGGAAATTTGGAGCAGTGCAAAGTTTTCTGCCAGTTTGTCATGAAGCTGCATAGGGGCCTCAAAGAAACAAGTTCAATTTGTAATGCAGCAGTTAGGGATCTTAAATTCACATAATTCAATAACTTGGAAAGAAACAGTGAGTGTCAGTGAAGGTAATGACAACTTTACTACACACTCATATAAAAAGAAACATCTAATTCTCTCATCCTACATACGTTGGGAGGAGTTGGCTGCGCCTAACGGCTGCGGCTCTCTGGCAGTCTGTTGTCTTTTTTTCTTTTTTTTTTGTTGTTTCGGTGTTGGGATGGTTTTTGTTTCTGTTTTTGGCTGTGTATGTGTGGTGGGGGTGTGGGGGGGTGGGGTGTGGGGGGGTGGGGTGGGGCGGGGGGAAACCTTTCTTTTATTAGGTCTCTTCCCCGGGGCGCAGCTCGCCCGCGGGGCCTTCCATCGCTGGCGCGGCTCGGCTGCGGGACGTTTCAGTGCCCGGTGCGGCTCGGCCGCGGGACGTTTCAGTGCCCGGCGCGTCTTGGCCGCTGGACTTAACATCGCCAGCGCGGCTCGGCCGCGGGACGTTTCAGTGCCCGGTGCGGCTCGGCCGCTGGACTTAACATCGCCCGGTGCGGCTCGGACGCGGGACGTTTCGGTGCCCGGTGTGGCTCGGCCGCGGGACGTTTCGGTGCCCGGTGCGGCTCGGCCGCTGGACTTAACATCGCCCGGTGCAGTCGCGGGACGTTTCGGTGCACGGGCGGCTCGGCCGCGGGGCCTTCCATCCTCTTGCGGGGGCTGTGCTTGTCGGTTGCCTCGGTAGGGGTCGAGCTGCCTGTCCGTGGGTGCGGGGGGAAGAGAGGGGAAGTTTTGTTGCCTCCATCACAGTGAGGGGGTGTTTGGAGTCACTGTGATGGATGTTTGTGTTGGGGTCGGGTGTCCTGTGTTTTTTTTTCTTTTTTGCTGTCTTGTGACTGCTGAAATTTCGTTCGGTGTTGTGCCGAATGACAATAAAGTGTTGTTATGTTATGTTATGTTATTCCAGACCCGTCATCACAGTTCAAGGGCAATTAAGGGTGAGAAATAAATGCCTGCATTGTTCCCACGTTTTGAATGAACATTCATTTGGGGTGGCACAGTGGAGCAGTGGTAGAGTTGCTGCCTAACAGCACCAGAGACCCGGGTTCAATCCTGGCTATGGGTGCTGTCTGTATGGAGTTTGTACGTTCTCCCTGTGACTGCATGGGTTTTCTCTGGGTGTTCCGGTTTCCTCCCACACTCCAAAGATGTACAGGTTTGTAGGTTAATTGGCTTCGGTAAAATTGTAAATTGTGCGTAGGATAGTGGTAGTGCATGGGGTGATCACTGGTCTGTGCAGACTCAGTGGGCCTGCTTCCACGCTGTATCCCTAAAGTCTAAATCTCTAAAATAATAAGAATATTGAACCCGTGTCATACTACTTGCAGTACTACTTATATAATACTGTATATATCCTGAATCTAACATTTGTTTAAGTTTTATACCAGGACATCTGGAGCAGGAAAATATTCTTCAATACTAATGACCCTCTTCAAGGGCAGTAGCAACATTCATCCAGTGCTTTTTTTACGCAGATAAAAAGGTACAGTGAATGCATGATTAATAAACATAGATGTCACATGACTGGAAACCAAAATAATCACATTTATCTTTCTAAAGGTGCCGAATGCCAAACCAGCCCTTACCGTCACACCCATGGCATTAGCTCCTAGACAAAGCACACTTAATCACAGATACGATCTCCCAATTGCTAAACACTTTAACCTCCCCTCCCATTCCCCTACTGTCCTGGGCCTCCTCCACTGTCAGAGTGAGGCCAAACGCAAATTGGAGGAACAGCACCTCGTATTTCACTTGGGCAGCTTACAACCCAGCGGTATCAATATAGATGTCTCTAACTTCAAGTAACCCTTGCTGTCCCTCTCTCTCCGTCCTTCCCCTACCCTAGTTCTCCAACTAATTTCACTGTCCTCCTGATTAATTGCACCATTTGTATACTTCGTTGTCACCGTCCCTCAGCCATCAATGAACAATTGTACATTTCCTTGATCTGTCCTTTTCACACCTTACATTCTCTTTGTACCCTTCCATATCTCTAGTTTCCCTCTCCGTGACTCTCAGTCTGAAGAAGGGTCTCGACCCGAAACGTCACCCATTCCCTCTCTCCGGAGATGCTGCCTGTCCCGCTGAGTTACTCCAACTTTGTGTTTATTTTCACATTTAATCACAAATGGATGGACAAATAGTTTTACATTGTTAATTCCTTCAAGCCAAGAAGGTGAATAAAGTTACCTCACTCAGCCAATGGTACGTAAACTAGTGCAAGGCTGAAGTGACTCCCTCTGCACAAATCATCACCCAATACGGCACATGCTTCCAACAAATTTAATATCCTCGCCAGATGCAATTAAATGTTAATAAGTCAAATCTCATTAAATGAAGGTTGAGCAAATAAGCAGAGAGATTGCAGAAGTAATGGGAGATAGCTGACAGGTGAAAGGGATCTGAGACTCTGAAAATGATGATTCAAGTCAATATATCCTCACTGCCAGAAACAAAAGATGATGTTAGGTTGTGTAAAAGAGGGGAATAGAATATTGCCATAATCATAAGAGCTTACATTGGACAGAAGACTAGGCTAAACCTCCCCTTCAGTCTGCACCACCATTTTATCTGATCAAAGTTGGGCTTCATCTCCATCCAATTTATTTTAACCAATCAAATTTCTATCAATCTCAATTAAATGTTTCAACTCTTAACAATATGACAATAAAACTCCCCCTTCCCCCTCCCCCTCCCCCTTCCCCTTCCCCCTCCCCCTTCCCCCTCCCCCCTTCCCCCTCCCCCCTTCCCCCTTCTTATTGATTGAACTCCTGATTGGCCTTGTTCTAATTATAACATTATGGCTCCTTGCACTGGGTTGGCTGATGGGATGAAACAGTTTTACTGTGATCACCTTTATAAATCTTTTAAACATTGCCAATAGAACATCCCTCAGTGTTTCAAGTTCAAACAATATCAAACCAAGTTAATGCGACTTGTCCTGCAAATTCCCCCGATAAGCCCTGTTAAATTCTGGTGACGCCAATCTGAAACAAACTGTCATTCTTGTGGTTTGCTCAAATGAAAGGTAGTAATCCAGAGAAGGCCTGGCAATGGATATGTACAATTACAGTATAGTTTCAATGGGCTGAATAGCCTCCTTCTGTGTTGTGTCATTCAAGGACTCTAACTGATAACTTTGTAAAGTTTAGTTTAGTTAGAGATACAGTATGGAAATAGGCCCTTCTTCGGCCCACCAAGTCCTTGCCAAACATTGATCACCCATTCACACCAGTTCCATGTTATCCCACTCCCACTCTGTCACCCATTCCCTGCACCTTAGGTGCAATTTACAGAGGCCGATTATCCTACAAATCCGCACATCTTTGGGGTGTGAGAGCACCCGGGGGAAATCCACGTGGTCACAGGGAGAACATGCAAACTCCACACAGACAGCACCCAAAGTCAGGATTGAACCCGGGTTTCTGGTGCTGTGAGGCAGAAGCTCCACCCGCTGCACCTCTGCACCGCCCCCGAACTGATGTTAAGTGATGAAGTTAATTGATGTAAAGGACTGTTGCTAACACATTACTCAGCCTGTAGAATCCACAGTGATTAAGAGAAGAGGCAAACAATAACCTTTTGCATTGATTCTGTGAATAAATTAATTGCATAAACTATTTAACTTTTGACTAATCACCAGATTACATTGCCACAATTCAAACTGCCTACCAATCAATGCAAGGAAAAATCTACGTGACATGGGGACAAGATTCTTTCATCAACCAACATGGTGACACAGCAGTAGAGTTGCTGCCTTACAGCGCCAGAGGCCCAGGTTCAATTCTAACTACAGGTACTATGGCGGTGCTAGCTCGAAGGGCCGAATGGCCTCCTCCTGCACCTATTGCCTATTGTCTACTATCTGTAAGGAGTTTGTCCATTCTCCCAGTGATCGCGTAGGTTTTCTCCAAGTGCTCCGGTTTCCTCCCTTATTCCAAAGGCATACAAGTTTGTAGGTTATATCCTTCCTTTGTCCCGCCCCCCTGACATCAGTCTGAAGAAGGGTCTCGACCCGAAACGTCACCCATTCCTTCTCTCCCGAGATGCTGCCTGACCTGCTGAGTTACTCCAGCATTTTGTGAATAAATCAAGTTTGTAGGTTAATTGGCTTTGGTAAAAATTCTAAATTGTCTCTATTGTGTAGGATAGTGCTAGTGTACGGGAATCGCTGGTCAGCGCAGACTCAGTGGGCAGTAGGGCCTGTTTCCCCGCTGTGTCTCTAAACTAAACCGGGAAGCAGCCTCTGCACATACAATCTAACATAATGCAGAGAATTACTGCTGTCACATATAGACTGGTAATATCTCCTCCACCAGCTGTTCAAACAATTAATGATAAAGTGAGAAATTAAATCTTTCTCCTGCTAAAATTCTTTTTGTAAATGTTGTTGTTCGCAGTAGCAATCTGGGGCATGATCCTTGTCGAGTATCCTACAGCACCAGGCAATCATGAGGGACTATAGATGCGCAGGCTAAGTAATTAAGCTGACGCTCACGATAAAAGAAATAGAAGTGGAACAATGTTAAAACTCTCACAGGAGAAATGAGTTTTGTCACTTTTATCATCCCAGAACCTTTTAATTTTTAATACACAGTTGGCATGAACTAATTCAGCACTGTATGTGTTAGATGGCTTGACACCCATTTTATACGAACAAGAATAAGCTGAATTATATCATCATCCGTATAGTCTTAGTGAAGTGAATTCAACAATAATGAAAGCCGATTAAATACTTCAGGTTGAATTTTCACTTGGGCCCAAGCTGAGATTTGCAGCTCTATATCTCAGGTGGAGCTGTGATCTTAGCATTCTGTCATAATATCTGAGCATCAACATTAGGGTGAAAATTTCCTGATGCTTAACGTAGGTAGGCTGCATAAGAAGAATGTTCTGTGGCACTGAGCAGCTAAATTTACAGGATAAGAACAGATTTATTTATTTTAAACCTCTTGAGACCTGTGTGAATTTAGAATTCTTTCAAATTATATCTATCGTAGACTTAAAAACCTCAAAATTATTGTGACATTGCCACAAGACTGTAATGTGGCCACCTGACTCTTAGTAGGATATAATATTGCAATCTAATGCAGGGCTATAAGAGAAAAGAGACTTGCAAAAATAAATACTAATCCTGAAAATGAAGGAATAATCACCTAGTTTTAAAATTCTGATTTTTGAACTATATTTAATATTTCTTCTAATAAAATGAAAACTAAATACCAAGCCTACTAAATTATGCCAATGATTTCACCCGAGCTTATTTTTATCTGTAGAAAGCTTTGGTTATTTCAATATGAGAAGTAAAAATCAATTATGTTTTTGTAAAATTAACTATCAAAGCCAGGCATTTTTCTCAGAATATCCAATGATTAAAGTCTGCCACGTAAGATCTGACGATATCATTCCATTTGATCACACTTAATTTGATCAGCTTATCTTTAATTGAATAGTTTATTTTTAAATGTACTAGAACTGACTATGGAACCAGTTGATTTCCCTGTGCAATCTGCCCACAGAGAAACATTAAAATATAATATTCATATTTTATATACATATATATCATTATATAATTATACTGCACAGCAGTAGAGTTGTTGCCTTACAGCGCCAAAGATCCCAGGTTCGATCCTGTCTATGGGTGCTGTCTGTACAGAGTATGTACGTTCTCCCCGTGACCGTGTGTGTTTTCCTTTGGTGTTCTGGTTTCCTCCCACACCTTGGTTTCCTCCAAAGTTTGTAGGTTAATTGGTTTCAGTATAAATTGCAAATTGGCCCCCATGTGTAGGATGGGGCTAGTGTACTCGGTAATCGCTGGTCAGCACGGACTTGGTAGGCCTGTTTACGTATTGCATCTTTAAACTAAACTAACATTTTAGTTTCAATGGTAATTAAAGATTACCAAGGCGCAGAACAAGAAGATTAAACTCTTTCACGAAAACATGATTTTACTACAAAATACAAAATGCTTAATTCAGTGGAACAACAGAGTACTTCAAATGAATTTCTTGCACTATCTTGATGTCTAAAGTAGTAGGTTCAATCATTTTCCACATGCCTGGTTTCTGCAAGAAGCCCATGTATCTGTTACTTGTCAGCCTCCTTATAAGTGATCTGGTCACTTTCATCGATGACATGCTCACCAACTTAATCAGTTATTTTCTAAGGCTGTGGACAAGCACATAATGAATGTGAAGGACCTTTGTAACCTTGTCGGTGCCAACATGGGCAACACTTGTGTACTGCCTAGGTTGTATGCAAAACAAAGCATTTTGTCCCGCTGAGTTACTCCAGCATTTTGTGTCTATCTTTGGTGTAAACCAGCATCTGCAGTTCCTTCCTACACTTTTCACCATACCTAGGTACCCTAGGTACATATGATAATAAAGTATTATTCATTCATTCTCTCTCTCTTCAAGAAGAAGAGATTCATTCATTGGGGATTGTTGAGGAACAAATGGATCTCAGTGCACCAGTCCAACGATCCTTGAAGGTGACAGCACATGTAGATAACGTGTTGAATATCTATATACTAAAACTATCGTTTGTTTGTTTGTTCCTGAACTACAGCCAAAACAGTACACGATAGCGCAACAATTTTAGGCCACCTTTACTTACTGTCATCCCTTTGGTGCTAATGGAAGAGGTTTCATTGAAATCAGTTATATTTTTAAGGTTATTCACATTTTAATGTTTAAATCTATCTGCTGGGAGGAGGGGGGAAGGAGGGATAAGGGGGGTTGAGGGGGGTGGAGTGGGGGGAGGGAAGGGGAGGGGGGAGGGAGGGAGGGATGGGGGGAGGGGGAGGGGCGAGAGGGAGGGGGGGGGAGGGGCGAGAGGGAGGGGGGGGAGGGCCCAACGGGTCCACTTGGTCTAGTGGTATATATTAGTCTTGCCTTCATTTGCCATGGCTTTAAAGATAGCTACAGTTAGATTATGATGCAACTGTATAAATTCCTCTTGGGCCTCAGCGAGAGTACTGCATACTGTACTGTTTGCCATGTTATAGGAAGGACATGATTGCACTCGTGAAGGTGCAGAGCAGATTTATCACGATGTTGCCCAGGATGGAGAGTTTCGGGGACAGCTTCTTCCCAGCTGTAATCAGGCAACTGAATCATCCTACTACAACCAGAGAGCAGTGCTAATCTATTAGCTACCTCTTTGATGACCCTCGGACAATCCTTGATCGAAACTTTGCTGGCTTTACCTTGCACTAAACGTTATTCCCTTATCATGTATCTATACACTGTAAATGGATCGATTGTAATCATGTATTGTCTTTCTGCTGACTGGTTAGCACGCAACAAAAGCTTTTCACTGTACATCGGTACATGTGACAATAAAGTAAACGGAACTGAAACTGAGTAAAGATTGGGTTGTCTCAGCTGTTTTCCTTGTATTATAGGAGGCTGATAGGGTTTAGCTTAGTTTAGTTTAGAGATACAGAGAGTAAATAGGCCCTTCGGCCCACACTGACCAACGATCACCCGTACACTCGTTCTATCACACACTAGGGCCAATTTACAGAAGCAAATTAACCTACAAACCTGTACAGCTTTGGAGTGTGGGAGGAAACCGGTGACAGGGAGAATGTATAAACTGCCTACAGGGAGAATGTATGAACCACCTACAGACAGCACCCGTAGTCAGGATCGAACCCGGGTCTCTGGCGATGTGAGGCAGCAGCTCTACTGCTGCACCACTGTGCAGATGTACACATTTATAGATGGTATAAATGGGGTAGATAGTGAGAAACAAAGCCCTACAGCAGAGCCATCTAATACTGGAGAGCATAGGTTTAGGGTAATTTAGTTAAAATTAGAAAGATTCGGAGGAAAACATTTGTCACCATTCGGTGGTTGGAAAGCCGTGCATGAGTGGGTGGCGAAGGCAGGTATTCTCACAACATTTAAGTAATAGCACTTGAATCACCAGTGAGCAGAAGACTTTGGGCCAAGAGCGGCTAAATGGAATTTGTGTAGATAAGTACTTGAAAGTTGCATTGGACATTGTGGGCCAAAAGGCTTGTTTCTCTGCTATATGACTCTATGATTCTATAACTACATTGCGTTTTATTGGTGACCGCATTACTGAGCCATTTTCAAGCCTGAAAAAACATACAAGGTCTTCAATTTAACGAGGGCTTTGTACTGCACACCTTTATTTAAAAGATGATCTTCTGGCATCTGCAGCTCAGGTGGACATGGGATCCTTTTGTTGAGTCTTTGTTGTAATTGAAGGTCTACAAATAAGTTGTATCCACTCTCGCTTTCCTGCTGAACAGAATGACCATAATATTCTCTTGCTGCCAGATATATAAAGAAACTCAACAGACTTAAATAATACTTCCAATTATTATTTTGAAAATAATTAAACTGTTCAGAATATGGAGGAATGTATGGAAGAAAAATAAGATGACTGTGTGTTCACCACAGAATTAAAAAATGTTTTCAGTTAATCTTTCAGTTGAGTTTTAAACGTTGAAAGCTCTTGCCTTGGTTGGCCTTGGAAATATCAGAAGAGGGAGCAAATAAATCTGAAGGAGGCTATAAATAGCAGCAGCGCTTCTAACGTTTGATGCTTTATCCTAATAATGCTTACCTTGTTAGATCTGTTTCCATGAAATACTCTAGCTTGGGTTTAAATCTTTAAATTTGATGCAAAAAGTATTTTTTTAACAAAGCCATATTTTTCTCACTAGTGATTTCCAAAAGATACAAGATATCATGACTTTCAAAAGGCTTTTGGACAGGTGTATGGATAGGAACGTTTACAGCGATATGAATCCAATGCAGGCAAATGGGATTTTCCCACAATGCCCACGTGGCTAGCATGGACAAGGTGGGCCAAATGGCCCATTTCCATATTGTAACTATATAATATTGTAAATCTGTATTGTAAATATATTGTAACTATATTTTACATTGATGCTACAAACCTTGTGATTATCTTTCTCCCAGACATACAGGTAAGAGCAAATTAATGGATGTTGATGATCAGCATGGGGTCAGGTGGACTGAAGGACCTGTTTCTGTGCTGTATGACTCTTTCATTCTGTGACTAAAGACTGTTTTTTTGGTCATATGTATCAATGTGACTGTTCTTTTGGTCATATGTACCAAAGCAAAACAATGAAATTCTTAGTTGCAGAAGCTAACTCCTAAACATTTCCTGCAAGCTTTGATTGTCGTGCAAATATCGATGGAAATTGGAGACTGAATTTGTGTGGTCTTACCAGCCATTCCTCTCCCTGAGCCCCTGAGCTGATTGGAATGATTGATCTTGTAATGCATGTAAATGTCATGTCAATCTTTATGAGGGAATATTGTTACATATATATAGATATGTTGCTGATATTTTAAGCAAACTATTTTTAACTATTCCTTTACATCTCAAAAAGATATGTATGTATATATTTGTATGTAGACATTAAAACGTAGGAAATATTTTTATATGTTCAGCAGTATTCCCAATATAATGAATGGATCAGGTATCCTGCAGGACCTCCCTCAAATTATTATTTTGTGGAAGAAATATTTATGCCAGAATCAGCAGCAGTTGTTGCTCAAATTCCACATCACATAATTCAAAGCAATATTTTATTTTCCCATGATCCAGACTCCAGTGATTCCATGCACAGGGTTTGTTGAAATTTCAAAAACTCTCAAAGATTTTAAAAGTTCAATAAGAACTGGTGTTTGCATATTCTGCTAGTGACTGAGTGGGTTTCCTCTGGGTGCTCCAGTTTCCTCCCACATCCCAAAGACATGCTGGTTTGTAGGTTAATTGACTGCTGTAAATTATGTGTGTAGGGAGTGGATGAGAAAGTGGAATAACATAGACTGCCCCCTTAAGCCTGCTCTGCCATTTAATAAAGTTATGGCAAATCTCGTATTGCTCTCTATTGCACCAAAATCTAATGATCTAAGTGAGGCAACCTAGAATATAATCAATGACTCAGCCTCCTTAACGATCTGGGGGAGAGAATGCAAAAGCTTATCATTCATCAAGGAAAGAAATTCCTGTTCACAGGAATTGAACAGGATGGGTGTGAATGGTTGGACTCGGTTGGCTGAATTCACAAGCAGCTGTTAGATATGTCCTTCAGTTTCAAAGGGTTGAATTTGAAATTTTGCCAACTCTATTTTGCTGAATCTATAATGATGAAAGACTTGCAATTTCCTGCAGAAAACTGATCAGAGGGGAAAGTGGAACATTTGAAAATGAAGATCACTTGTATATTCCAGCATCAGATCCATCCCAAACAAGATGTTGCAGCATGTTGCCAAAGTATCCTACACTCTGTGCTGAATGAGGTGTCTATAAAACCTAAAGCAATGGAAACCCAATAAAGATTTGCATTTGCACCGTTCAGGAATTGTATTGGATTGGGATGAAGGAGTTGCCTTATGAGGAGCATTTGAACAGTTGCCACTATATGTAATGGAATGCTTAGGTGAGCTTATTGAAACATATAAGATTATGTGGCATAGTGGTGCAGCTGGTAGAGCTGCTGCCTCACAGCCCCTGAGACCCTGGTTAAATCTTGTCCTTGGGTGCTGTCTGTGTAGAGTTTGCACGTTCTCCCTGTAATCTCCTTGGTTTCCTCGAGGTGAACCGTTTTGCTCCCACATCTCAAAGATGTACGGATTTGCAGGTTAATCGGCCTCCTTAAATTGCCACTAGTGTGTAGGGAGAGGACATGAAGGCAAGATAACATCGAACATAGCGTGATCGATCGTGGGTGTGGACTCGGTGGGCCGAAGGTCCCGTTTCCACGCTGTCTCTCTAAACTAAAATCTAAACACTCGACAAGGTAGATGATGAGAGGATATTTCCCTCGTGGCAGAGTCCACAATTAGAAGTTGTCTACTTCAGATGAATGTGAACAGGAATTTCTTTCCTTGATGAATGATAAGCTTTTGCATTCTCTCCCCCAGATCGTTATGGAGGCTGTGTCATTGATTATATTCTAGGTTGCCTCACTTAGAGCATTGGAATTTGGTGCAATAGAGAGTAATACGAGATTAGCCATAACTTTATTAAATGGCAGAGGGGGCTTCTAGCCAATTCCCACTCCCACTTCTTGAGCTCTTATGATTTTATGGATGTATATTATTGCCATTCCTCAATAGCACAAAGGTTAGAAAAGTCTCTGGAGAATGCCGTTATACTGTCATCCACTGAAGCCTCTGGGTAGGTCTGCCGAATTATCTCACTAATAAAGGTTTTATTATTGGTGGAAAGAACAGATTGGAGCTCAGGAAATAATTGACAACTGGACAGTGTCATTAATTACACGGCCGTGTGCCATGAAGTTACTCTAATTAGAAGCTATTCACAGTCTGTGAAATGTCCGTGGTCTGCAATCTACTGGGAGCAAAAGAGGCACAGGCTAGCAAGCAGATGGAATGTAGCTAAAGAAGTGTTTTTGTGCAACTGTGCACTGTGGTTTGAGATTAATGGTTTCAATATACCTGTGAGCTACAATGGATAAACCTCTCCTTTGGAAATGGACTAATTCAAGCGCAGTTGTTGCAAAGTGCATCTTTACCATTAATTGAATTGATGGTTGTAAATTCCCTGCAATATTTATGCCTTGATAGCCTTCTCGGTGTTATTCTGAAAATAGCAGACAGAAATTGCATTGCAAAGAATATTTGTGTAATCCATGCAAGAATAATTCATACTGTTTGGTTTTGTTATGGGCTGCTGAAAAAATATTGCTTGTTCATAAATAGGTGAAAAAGCCAAGTAAAGCTTGCACCATATTTGTCAAATCAAAGTCAACAGTTCAATTGTATGATTTGGTATTGCTTTTCATGGGCAATTATGTCTACCTTTTAAAAAAAATGACTTTTATACATCATTTTCATTAACTTAGGATATCTGTGAACACTTCATGGGCAATGATGTATTTTGAAGCATAGGTCACAAATGTAACTTAGGGAATTGTAATGCACCAATTTGTGCACTTGTTCTCATAACAGCAGTGATTAGATAACCTCTCTTAGTGAAGCCACAACATGATCTTGTTTTCAATCTGTGTCAAGTCTTTATATCAATGCATAATATATTTTTTATCTTGCAATGACTGTAATTCAAAAAAGACCAGCTTGTGTCATAGAGTCATACAGCAAGGAAAAAGACCCTTTGATCCAACTTGCCCATGCTGATCAACATACCCCATCTACACTCGTCCCACCTGCCTGCGTGTGGCTCATATCCCTCCAGACCTATCCTATCCATGTACCCACCTAAATGCTAATAAAATGTTGTGATAGTATCTGCCTCGACTACTTCCTCCAGCAGCTCATTCCATACGGCCTGTGTCTTCAAATCTCTAACTCTTGCCTCAACCTATGGTTCCTTTCCCTTCCCCGATGACATAAATTCTGAGTGGCAAATGCTTCTGTATAACTGAAGCAGTTTGTTTTTTTTCGCTCTAAAACCATCAACAGCCTTGCCATAGCAGGATTTGATCTTATGTCTCTGGATCAAAACTTTGGCAGCTAGTCCAATAGCCTAACCATTATCCAAATCACATGTGCAGTCTCAGAGCTCTAGCAACTTTGCAGAAATAAACAATGTTAACAAATTTGTGTCTGGTCTTTCAACTTAAAGTCCAGAGTTATTGATGCAAACTTGTCCTCACCAGGACCTCGTTGAGAACAAGGATTCTCTTTTTGTGATTAGAGCCTGCACAGTATGAGATGCACTTGAGCTCAAAGATCTTAATTACCAGCTTGGAAAGATATATTGTGCCAACTCAGGAGTTTTACAGAGGAGCTTTAATGATGCCTTCATGTCAATGGTTTTAGCCCCTCTAATAAATCTTAAACCACTCAACACATCACAAACCTGAAAAGTGAAAGTTTCTTCTTTTACTGATAATGTTTATTGGAAATTACACAATTCTTCTCCCATTTTTCTTATATCAAGTGCAGCAATTATGTTCACAGTAGAAAAGGTATATGTTGTGGGGAATGAGAAGTTAGAGTAAGGGGGTAACACATTTAAAATAACTTGCATTTTTGCAGTATCGATCATCACTTCAACATGTACCAAAGTACTTTACGACCAATGAATTAATTATGAAGTTTAGTCAGAGTGTAGAGAACAACTGAAAAGACAAACATATTAATAATCAACCTTGGAGATTGATATTAACGGGAATCACATGAGATGCATGAGACGTGCTATGAATTATTTATTGTGGGATTAGCTTTCTCATCCCTGATTCTCTCGGCGGTAGCTCGAGTCTACCTAGGATATTTCGTTGGCAGTTTAGTTTAGTTTAGTTTAGAGACACAGCGTGGAAACAAGCCCTTTGGCTCACCGAGTCCACGCTGACCCACGATTCCCATACAGTAGCACTACACTACACACTTGGGACATTTTTCAATTTTTTACCAAACCAAATTAACCTGCAAACCTATACATCTTTGGAATGTGGGAGGAAACTGGAACACCCAGAGAACATCCATGCAGTCACGGGGAGAACGTACAAACTTTGTATAGACAGCACCCGTAATCAGGATCAAACCCGGGTCTCCTGCGCTGTAAGGCAGCAACTCTACCGTTGCTGCTATTCAGAGAAAAAGGAAAGCCCTGGATATTCCAGGCCCTTCTCTCATCCCTCCCAGATTGCACATCTGTCTTGTTTTGATGCGCCTTGGAAGGGTTGGTTTGCACTTTATTCTTAACACTGACTATAAATAAAGTCCCACACCTGAAAACCAACTCAACATAGGTTCATAAATTCCTGCTTGTGATCCATACTTGTTGGCTGTGATTCAGTATCTTCAACAAAGTATATGTTTTTTCACCTCAGTCTCTCAACATTTCCCACTTAAAATACGTATTTTACCATTGTTCAGGTTGAGTGGTTGTAACCTAATGCCCACACAGAAAATGGCTATTTAGTATGTTCCACTTTCTAATTACTTCATGCTAATGGCTGAATTGCATTTACCCATCTTGAATCCATGTCCTGGAAGTCCTTGCCTAACTAAGATCTCTTGAATCTGAAGAAGGATCCTGACCAGAAACATCATCTATTCCATTCCTCCACAAATGCTGCCTGACTCGCTGAGTTCCTCCAGTGCTTCATGTTTTGCTTAAGATTCCAGCATCTGCAGTTCCTTGCATCTCCAAAGACCTCAAACTTATTTTCCATATTTTCACCTGTCTAGTTAACCTCCACTGCTTTTAGTAACGAAGTGAGTTCTGCATGTCACATTTTGCAAAGGAAACTGCTCCTTGACATCATCTTAAGGTATTGCCTCCTTGTTCTTGACTTCCTTATCAAATGTGTGGGAAAATGTGGAATCAGACATATGTTTTCACCAGAGAAGCACACAGCAGCACTAATTTATTCAACGTAGGATCACACAATAATTTTGAAATGTGTTGTGGCCTAAAAACTCACCTAAGACTTTTCTCGTCAGCTTTTATTATTAAACCTTCTCCACACATCGACATGCTGATAAAGTGGGGGTGACCAGTTTGATTAAAAATAAACTCTCACCTTCAGACGGTCAGAATCAATATCATTTTCACAAATATAACTGTGATTAGCTTTACTAGTGATGCTGTTTAATTACTGCTGTTTTTATCAAATACTTTCAGATTGTAATTTTGGTTGTCTTGATTAATTGTTCTATTTAGAATGTATTAGCATCGGGGGGAAAAAAGGGAAAATGAAGATATTAGATAAATGACTTGCATAATAAGTATCCAATCTCGTGTCTAATTCTGAACAGAACTGACCTGCAGAAAAATGTATTATAGCTTTTTCGATAGATAAAAAGACCATTGAGTTCAAGAGGGCCACACGAGGCAAATGTATATAAATTATTAAAATTCCTCGGCAGATGCAAAATTAAATTGAAGAGGGTTTCAGAATGTTGGCCATCTATATAGATCATTTATATCTCTATAGATCTGAATTCAAGTAAGTAGAGGTCCTGCTACGACTTGTATAAAGACTTAGTCAGGCCACACCTGGAGTACCGTTAACAGTGAGGCACTCTGTATTCATCTTGGAGAGAAGGCAGCATAGAATTATTAGAAAGATATCTGGAATCTAAGTGATGAATTTAAATCTGAGATTAATATACCTCAG
Source organism: Rhinoraja longicauda (assembly GCF_053455715.1). Classification (NCBI taxonomy): domain Eukaryota; kingdom Metazoa; phylum Chordata; class Chondrichthyes; order Rajiformes; family Arhynchobatidae; genus Rhinoraja; species Rhinoraja longicauda. The sequence goes on along the minus strand of NC_135965.1, from coordinate 13,203,164 downwards.
AGGTATTAAGGGGTCTGGAGAAAAATGTATAAGGAACGAGATTGCACATCAGTCATGAAAGCATTGAATGTTTGGAATTGGAGGCTTTTGCTGCTAATTAGCTTATCCTTGCATTTCTGTTCTCTTGCTCCCATGGTTCATTTATTCCTTTACACCATTAATGCTTATTAATGCTCTGGCTCTGTACATTGTCTGCAGTAGCTGCTGAGATCTTCAAGGACCAACTATTCATCACTAAAATGTACTTAAAGCTGTTGTTCATAGTTTGGGACAGTGAAATATTTTCAAGGGAGCCTTGAGGTACCGTTCTTTACAAGTATACATAATCCACTTTTCTCTACACACCTTCCTGATCTGAGCAAGAACAATGACAATATCAGAGAGGTAAACATGTTGCTTAGCAACCAGAGCCAATAACATTGGCTGAAGAAGGGTCTCGACCCGAAACTTCACCCATTCCTTCTCTCCAGAGATGCTGCTTGTCCCGCTGAGTTACTCCAGCTTTGCTTGTCATGATTCTGGATTTTTCTGCTTTATTGTGTGGTAAATCACTTTTGCAATGTGCAACTTTTAAACTTTCATCTTTCTTGCTGTTAATTTCATTTAATAATTCCTCATCACTATCATACTAAATATCACTTTCCAACAAGACAACTTCCATTCACATCTAAACAAGAACTCAAACTCGTTCTGGACCTCAGCCAATCAATGCCTTCAGGAAACGTGATTGGGGAGCCTTAGTTATCCAAGAAAATCATTTGTTTACAAACGAAAACAACGTCGGCAGAGGTAAGAAATCTGAAATAAAACAAAAAATACTGGAGAACATCCAATCATCAACCTGAGGTATCGCAAAATGCTGGAGTAACTCAGCGGGTCAGGCAGCATCTCTGGAGAGGAATGGGTGATGTTTCGGGTCGAGACCCTTCTTCAGACTGATGTCAGGGGAGGGGGTGGTACGAAGAAAGGATGGCGTGGGAGACAGGAAGACAGTGGGAGAACAGGGAAGAGGGAGGGAAAAGAGCCTCCTCTCTTCGACGAAAAAACTGCGATTTCTCCTCAAGGTATGTCTACTTTGAAGAAGTTCTCCTCCTCTCTTCGACAAACTCTTTCCCCTCCCCCTTCCCAGTTCTCCCACTGTCTTCCTGTCTCCCACTACATCCTTTCTTTGTCCCGCCCGCTCCCCTGACATCAGTCTGAAGAAGGGTCTCGACCCGAAACGTCACCCATTCCTTCTCTCCTGAGATGCTGCCTGACCCGCTGAGTTACTCCAGCATTTTGTGATACCTTCAATTTGTACCTGCATCTGCAGTTATTTTCCTACACTAATCATCAACCTGAAATGTTTACTCCATTTCTGTGTTGACTATTCCAGGACTGTGCTAGTAGCTTTATCCAATAACACAAGTCATCAGAGGAACCACTATATGGATCAAGAAGCAGGCAACGTTAGAGATACAGGTAACATCAATGAATAAGTCACTTCCAGCCAATTTCACCCTTCAGCAGTGTCTTTGATAAAGTTCTGTTTAACTTTGCATAGTATTTGTTCTTTCAGACTGAAAATAGATCTGTGCTGAGGCGCCGGAACAAATGACCTAAATTATACATGACTCCATCAATCACGGGTCTAGGTGGCAATAAGGAAACCAATAGTTTGATTGGTAATGTGATAACATCACTCAGAAACAGTAGATATGGGATAATACACAAGATCGTGAAGGGCATCGATTAGGCGAACAGCTACAGACTTGCCCCAGGTTAGAGAAGTCTAAAAATAGAAGGTATAGTTGAGAGGAAAATATGTAAAAGGGGCCAGAGGGATGTTTTCCTCACAGATGGTGGTGTAGACATAGAACAAGCTGCAAGAGAAGGTAGTATGCGATTGCAAAATTTAAAAGCCACTCAGATTAATGGATGCGAAGGCTGGAAGGCTATGGGCCAGGTGTAGTATGCCACTGTATGTTTCTTTTTTTTTCCTGGTCAGATGTGCAGCACTTTGGTCAACGTGGGTTGTTTTTAAATGTGCTATACAAATAAATTGACTTGACTTGACTTGACTAGTAGGCAAGTTGGACCAGCTTGGTAAATCGACTTGATCAGCATGGATGAGACACGCTGAAAGGCCGTATAGCTCTATGACTCTACGGATCATTTCCCATACTTCAGAATGAGTTGCTACTGTTCAGTCAATGCACTAGGCTAGCAGTCATCTACTTTCATTGGCCAACCTTTTTTGAAAGCAATAAATTAAATATAGTTCCCTAAATTATTTCATAAGATTTGTCATATTCCTTCCATTGATTTAAAGACTTTAAAAAGCTGAATTATAGGAACATTTTAGAAGCATTCAAATAATCACAGCAAATGTAGCATTCAGAATATACATTGAATACAAAAGTAGGCAGCAAGTATTGCATTGAATTTTATATTGTATAAACAGACCACTTGCTCTATCAGGTGTATATTTTCTGCTGATGGCCTTCCTTATAACTTACTTCATCTCCCCCTGCATCATATCTTGCTATTCCTTTCTATCCAGCATCCTCAAACACACATCTATGGGATTCACTCAACCATTCCATGTGGTGGCAAGTTCCCTGATACCAGCAAACTCCTAAATACCTGAAGAAGGACCCTGACCCGAAACACAACCTATCCATGGTCTCCTGAGATGAATCTAGAGACGCTAAGTTACTCCAGCACTTTGTATCTTTTTTCCATTGAAATAAAAATGAAATATGCAGGTTAGACATCATCTATGGAAAGAGAAAGAGAGTTAATGTTTCAGATCAACGGCTCTTAACTCAGTTCCTCTTTCCATAGATACTGCCTGGCCTTGCGTGAATGTTTCCAGTATCTGCAGTTTTGTAATATTAAACATGAGATGCATTATAATCTTGAACTTTTTTGTATTTTAACATCTAGGACTTTCTTTACTCAATATCACAAGGGCCATACAAATTACTGAAGCCAATATTGGGAGTAGATACCAGGTCATACATTGCATTTCACTTATTGAAATGCTTTTGCAATTTCCTAGACCCAATTTAGTTTTGTTTAGAGATGCAGCATCTAATTAGGCCCATCGGCCCACCGAGGTCATGTCGACCACGATCACCCGTACACTCCTTCTATCCTACATGCCAGAGACAATTTTACATAAGCCAATTAACCTACAAACCCTCATGTCTTCGGAATGTGGGAGGACACTGGAGCACCCGGAGAAAACCCACGCAGTCACAGGGAGAATGTACAAACTATGTACGGACAGCCCCTATAGTCAGGATCGAACCCGGGTCTCTGGCATTGCAACTCTACAACTGCGCCACCTTGCCGTTCAATTTAGTTTCACTCCCTGTATGCAATAAATTGCAAAGTAGAAACTATTCTTCAGCTGAAATAAGCTGGGTCATACAGAAATCAACGTTGACATGGAGTAGTGAAGCCAATCTATTGGGAAGCCAATTCAAAACTCGCTGCAAAGCATCTGCAACTGCTCGATATACAAAGAAAACCGCCCAGGGTTTGGTTGTCAAGTGCTGCCGGGGTGAGAATGTTTTGGGTAGCTGGGAGATACCATTAACGGAGGCATCATCATGAGAGTGAGGGATGCTCATCTGGCCTTCCTTTCTTGTTGATGACCCCAACATGGTGAGGGATTTTCTAGATGGAGAGACTGCAATGCTCAGCAAGTTTGGCAATGTCATTGAAGGTTTGCTGAGTGATTCTCAGGGAGTAAGCTGAGAGGGGCAATTCTACCTCGACAACAGAAACTACTTCTGGCAATACCACAAACTTGGTTTTTTTTAATTGTGTTTTGCGCAAACGTGTTTTTTTTGCAATCTTCTTAGCTTTCAAAATGTATGCGTAATTTGTGTATAATTTACGTTTTTGTTTGTCTGAGTATCTGCCTATGAGGCTGCTGCAAGCAAGATTTTCATTGTACCTCACTGTAACAGTGCATATGACAATAAACTCAACTTGACTTAACTAGACTTGACTTATCCAGTCTTTCTCTGGACCCACCCACGATGTTTGCTTTTATCTCCCCCCTGAAATATCCTGACAATGTACTAAGTACAAGCTGTACACAGGAACACACAGTAAAAGCATTGACAATAAATACTGGCTTTTCCATGACAACCACATCCCAAAGATAAAATTATGAAAACCGATGGATTGCTATGTTCCTCCTGTGGCTGGTTTCAAAGTGACTTCCACCAATTAATTTAGGAACACTTCTGGGAAATCTTTAATCACTGTGGCCATAATCAGAGTCTAACTAAAATTGGAATAAAGATACAATGACCTATAAACTAATCCGTTGTTGGTGATACATGTATATATATGTTATGCAGCATTGTCAGTGGGCTACACGTTTACTCCCTAAATTGAGTTAGTTGCCTCTAATGCAATAAATTTCAGTTGCAGATTAGAACACCCTGAATCTTACTAATGGTGTGCTTTCTGTCTCCAATTTGGTATTGAATTTCTCATCAAAATGTCCAGGTTAAATATGGTATACGAATGGTAGATCTATATAGCATTCCAAATGCAAAAAAACGTGATATCTTCATGGATGAATGTGATTGTTCCAGTTCCTAAAGAGGATGAAAGCTGATTGAAATTCATGAATTTAACAGCTGCTCATATCCACCTTATCACAACTCCTTCCATTTGCAATCTGATTTTCCATTTGATTATATATATCTTACAATGAGAGATTGGGAAGACATGCTCAGACTAGAAACAGAAATACCAGCCACTTGCACTGCCACCAGTCATGTGAGAAATTCTAACTGTTGAAATACTGAATAATAATTGAATCTGAATTGAATAATGATGAACAATAATTGAATCTGAAGATTTAATTTTCCTTTTGCCAGTTGGGCTCCTGGAGTGTTTCAAAAGCGTGATTTCTGAAGGATCTGGGCCTAAACCTGTCCCATCTGATCACTCATCATCTTTAGATATAGTCTATAAGTACCATCATGATGGCTGCATGACAAACAGAGATGGAGGTGATCCCATTGCTCCATGTGTCTGCCTCCCCATTCATCAGGATCGTGGCTGATCTTCGATCTCAATGTTATTTTCCTACAACATCTTCATGTCCCTCGAGGACCTAACAATCCAAAGATCTATCTATCTCTGTTTTGGGCCACTGTCCCTCTCCAGATCTCGAGGATAGAGACTGCCAAAGATTCATAGTAATACAGCACAGAACAAGCCCTTCGGCCCAACTCTTTCGTGCCGACCAAAATGCCCCATCTAAGTTAGCCCCATTTGCCCGCATTTGGCCCATATCCATCTCAACCTTTCCTATCCATGTACTTGTCCAAGTGTCTTTTAAATGTTGTTATTTTACCTGCCTCAACTACCTCCTCTGGCAGCTCGATCTATCCACACAGCACCCTCAGAGTGAAAAAGGTGCCCCCGACGTCTCTTTCCCCTCTCACATTAAATCAGTGTTCGTGATTCACCTAGCCTGGCTAAAGATTCTAGATGCATTCACCCTATCAATTCCCCTCATGATTTTATACACCTCTGTAAGATCACCCCTTCGCCAACTGTGCTCCAAGGAATAAAGTCCGAGCTTCCATAATCTCTCCCCATAGCTCAGTTCATCAAGCCCTGGCAACATACTCATTAATCTTCTCTGCACTCTTTCCTAGAGCAGGTTGATTAAAACTGAACACAATATTACAAATGTGACTTCACCAGTGTCTTCGACAACTATAAGTTTGGTTTACACCAGCATCTGTAGTTTCTTCGTACACTCTTCTGCAACTAAAATAGAATATCCCAACTTTAATACATAATGCCCAGACTGATGAAGGCCAATGTACCAAAAGTCTTCTTTTCCACCCTATCTCCTTGTGACGCCACCTTCAGGGAACTGTGCACCTGTACTTCTATATCCCTCTACTCGACAAGACTGCCATTCTGCTCTGCCATTCACCGTGAAGGTTTGCCCTGGTTTAACTTCCCAAAATGCAACATCTTGCACTGATCTGCATTGAACTGCATTAGCCATTCCTCAGCCCTCTTTTGTCCAACTGGTCAAGATCCTCCTGAAACCTTTGATAACCCTCTTCACTGTCAATGATACCACGTACTTTGGTGTCATCTGCAAACTTGCTAATTGTGCCTTGCGCATTCCCATCTACATCATCAGTAAAAACCACAAGCAGCAAATGATCGCAATCTCGTTGTACCCCTGGGTACAATGACAATAAAGATATATTGTATTCCAACACCTATCCCTGAGGCACACCACTAGTCAGAGGCAAACCACTAGCCACAGTCACTCTAAAATGTCTCTGAATTTTAGTCCTAAATAGTTCAATCTCATATCCTGAGATTGTGAGCCTTGGTTTTACACTTGCTGGCCTGGGAAACATCCTTCCTGATTCCAGTCTGTCCTGCTGTGTAAAGTTTTGTAACTTATAATAAGTTCATTTGTCATTCTTTTCAACTCTGGAGAAAAGTCCAGGAGTAGACTACTAAAGAGTCTACTCAATTTATTCATGAATCTACTCATGAATAGTCCACTCAATCTCTTCTCATATTTCCTCTCTGCCATACTTGGAAGCCATCCAGTGAACATTTGCTGCACTACATCCACAGCAGCTGAAATGGCAATTTTCAAATCAACCCTTGCTGCACTAACCTCCATCCTTCCTACTTCAAGGGGACCAAAACTGAACAGTCTGCTCCAACTGGCGTCTTACCAAGGCCCTGCGTGATTGAAGTGAGAAATCTTTACTCTTGTCCTCCACTCCTCTCACAATAAAAGTCAATAGGCTAATTCCCGGAATGGCGGGACTGTCATATGTTGAAAGACTGGAGCGACTAGGCTTGTATACACTGGAATTTAGAAGGATGAGAGGGGATCTTATCGAAACGTATAAGATTATTAAGGGGTTGGACACGTTGGAGGCAGGAAACATGTTCCCAATGTCAGGGGAGTCCAGAACAAGGGGCCACAGTTTAAGAATAAGGGGTAGACCATTTAGAACGGAGATGAGGAAAAACTTTTTCAGTCAGAGAGTTGTGAATCTGTGGAATTCTCTGTCTCAGAAGGCAGTGGAGGCCAATTCTCTGAATGCATTCAAGAGAGAGCTAGATAGAGCTCTTAAGGATAGCGGAGTCAGGGGGTATGGGGAGAAGGCAGGAACAGGGTACTGATTGAAAATGATCAGCCATGATCACTTTGAATGGTCACTTTGATCAGCCATGATCACTTTGTTGGCTCGAAGGGCCAAATGGCCTACTCCTGCACCTATTGTCTATTGTCAATGTGCAACTAGCCTTCATGTTGCTTGCTGCATACACAAGTTGGCCTTCAGTGCCTTGTGTAGAAGCACATCTAGGTACCTTTGAATATCCCTATTACCCAATCCCTCACCATTTTTAAAAAGTCACTCCTTTCCAGCTTTGTACCCTGAAGTGAGTAACTTCAAATTTTTATTATGACATTCCGTCTACCACAATCTAATCACTCAGCTAGTCTATGTCCACTTGAAGCTCCTTATTCATGGCATGGTGACGCAGTAGTAGAGACCAGTTCAGCGCCAGAGACCCGAGTTGAATCCTGACCACAGGTACAATCTATACGAAGTTTGTACATTCGCCCCGTGAATGCATGGGTTTACCTCGTGTGGTATGGTTTCCTCCCACATTCCAAAGACGTACAAGTTTGTAGGTCAATTGGCTTTGGTAGATATTTGTAAATTGTCTCTAGTGTGTAGTGTGTGCTAGTTTGCAGGGATCGCTGGTCAGCTGTGGACTCGGTGGGCTGAAGGGCCCGTTTCCGCACTGTATCTCTAAACTCTACTCAGAATTGTGTATCTTCAACAAGATGGAAATATGATATTTGATAGTTTGGCTGAATCAGTAATAGGGTGAGGCCCCAAGCACCAATACCGACAAATCCTATTAGTTGTTGAGTGAATGGCTAGGCCACGTTCACCAAACTCTGCCAGAACTTAGTGGTCACAACCTGTCAATCTGAGAACCTTGTGATTATTCCCACTCTTTGTTTTTAGTCCAGTAACCATTACATTATACGTGACGTTATATTACTCACAACTCCTTATACTCGCACCTTCTTGACCGACCTCTTGTGCGGGACCTTATTGAAAACTTCCTGAAAGTCTAAACAGTGTAAAATTCCAACAATCCGCACGCCAGGGACATGGTTGGCGTGGGACCAGCAGACTTAATGCAATATTGGACTTTGCTCCTATTAATACCCCAATGCACCTTTGCTTCATCAGTATTACATGATATGCCGTAGTATAATAATTTTTGCAGATGAACCGAGTGAGTTCAAAAGGGATGGGAAATAGAAACCAGTATATTTCAGCAGTATCCTTTAGGTTGTTTAAAAATGCAACCATTCTGTATTCCAGTTCCGGTTGCAAACCTACCTGTTTTGCTGACCCCCGGCCTCTGCCAAAACCTACTGACTGTCCTGAATTCCTGACCCCATCTCTCACTACACACCTGGCCCACAGTCAAGTCCAAGGCCTAGCTATGGGCACCCGCATGGGTCCCAGCTATGCCTGCATCATTGTAGGGTACCTTGAACAACCCCTGTTCCAGGTGTACACTAGCCCTATTCCCAAACTCTATCTCCGTTACATTGTTGACTGCATTCGTGCTACCTCGTGCACCCATGCAGAACTCATGGACATCATCAACTTCACCACCAATTTTCATCCTGCACTCAAATTTACTTGGACCATCTCCGACACCTCCCTCCCCTTTCTTGATCTCACAGTCTCCATCAAAGGAAATAGACTATTGACTGATGTCTAGTACAAACCCACTGACTCCCACAACTATCTCGACTACACTTCTTCCCACCCTGCTTCCTGCAAAGACCCTACTCCCAATTCCTCCATCTACGCTGCATCTGTGCCCAAGATGGTGTTCCATACCAGGACATCGGAGATGTCCTCATTCTTTAGGGAATGGGGGTTCCCCTCTCCCATCATAGATGAGGCCCTCACTCGTGTCTCCTCAGTACCCCACAGCTCCGCCCTTGCTCCCCCTCCCCCTCGTCGCAACAGAGATAGAGTCCCCCATGCCATCAGCCGTCGCATACAGCACATAATCCTCCAAAATTTCTGCCACCTCCAATGGGATCCCACCACTAGCCACATTTTCCCATGCCCACCCCTTTCTGCCTTCTGCAGAGACCGTTCCCTCCACAACTCCCTGGTTAACTCATCCCTTCCCACCCAAACCACCCTCTCCCCAGGTACCTTCCCCTGCAACCACAGAAGATGCAACACTTGTCGCTATACCTCCTCCCTCGACTCTGTCCAGGGACCCCGACAGTCCTTTCCGGTTAGGCAGAGGTTCACTTGTACCTTACTTCAGTTAGCCCTGGCATTCCCTCTCTCTCTATCCCTCCCCCACCCAAGTCGCACTAGCTTCTAATTTTCACCCTACAAATGGCTTACAATGGCCTGTTTCCTTTATAATCATTACTTTTTTTGCATATCTTTCATTCAACATCACCCATTCCTTCACTCCAGAGATGCTGTCTGTCCTGCTGAGTTACTCCAGCTTTTTGTGTCTATCTTCAGTTTAAACCAGCATCTGCAGTTCCTTCTTACACACCACAGTCACCTTGGCTCTAGTTGCATGCGTCCTACTGCTTGAGGAGTAGGACGCTGATGCAAGGAGACACAAAGTAGACATGTGTCAAGATATCTGAACAAAACACAAAGTGCTGGAGGAGCTTAGTGGACCAGGCAGCATCTGCGGAGGGAACGGGCAGGCGATAGTTCGTGTTAGGACCTTTCTTTAGATGGTGTTTTTTGAACAATCAGGCAGGTAACAGATTATCTGAGTTATATTGTAACTATAAGGTCCCCCCGTATCTATTGCCCTCGTCATATCCTCAATAAACTACAATGGGTTAGTCAAACATGATTTCATATCTTCATGTTGAATCTGCTTATTACGACTTTTCTTTCCAATGTATTACATCTTTCACTGTGGACTCCAGCATCCTTGCCACCTCTGGCATTAGGCTAACTGGTGCACTGATCCCTATTTTATCTTATCCTCCACTTTTAAATAGTGGATCTCTTTAGTTAACCCTCCAATCCAAAGAAGCAATTCCAGAATATATAAAATACAGTTAGATAGTAACCAGATTGTTCATTATCACTCTAGCCACCCTTTCTGGCTGTGAATCATTATATCTTTGGGATTAATCAGCTTTTAGCCGTACCAACTGTTCGAACACTCATCAGATTGTTATGTGGCAGAAGTACGCACAATTCAGTGCAAGCTCACTCTAACCCAAGTCTTGGCACATTAGATAGGGGTTTGTGGCTCATTTCTTTGTATGGAAGTGTAATAGGGATGAGCCTGATTTGAGTTGCCACACACCACTGATTACTACAGAAGGCAATCACAACGTTCAATACTCTGGGAAGGCAGGAAGTGGGTCTTTAATTAGTGCAGAATTGATCAAAGAATTGCAAATCTCTTGGAATATTTCTGTGGATGCCCATTATTAATGACATTGGCACCTTATTAATGACACTGGCAGATCACCAGTCCTTTTAATTCAACCTTAGAAATAAGGGTTGATTTGAAAATTGTCATTCCAGCAGAAAGCAAGGAGGAGGGTTTGCGTTGGCAGGCCTCTGGAGATATCATTGTATGAGTGTAGCAGGATAAGTTGCAAGATGATATTCCCTTTCATAAAACGTGTAACTATTCTTCAACCACGTGCCTGCCCTCTTTTGATAGCTCAGGAGCTCACGTAATATAATCACTAGTGAAAAACTATTATGCGTAGCTTATAGCATTGAGAAGTTACAACACCTTATCTCTGCTGGAGAACGTTATGACATCTTTTCAAATTTATGGTCACATTTGATAAGGTCACATCAACACAGGTGCAACTGGATTAAAATCAATATATGTTTTAGTTTTGTTTAGAGATACAGCGTGGAAACAGGCTCTTCAGCCCACCGAGACAGCGCCGAACAGCAATTGTCGCACACTACCAGTGTCCTGCACACACTAGGGCCAATTTACAATTTTACCAAGCCAATTAGCCTACAAACTGGCACGTCTTTGGAATGTGGGAGGAAACCGGAGCTCCCGGAGAAAACCCATGCAGGTCGTGGGGAGAACGTACAAACTCCGTACAGACAGCACCTGTAGTCAGGATCGAACCCGAGTCTCGGGGGCTATAACGCAGCAACTCTACCGCTGTGCCACCGTCCCCACCATTTTGTTTGACAAAGTGCAATTGTTATGTTATTAATGTAAGTCATTATTAACATATTCTCTGATAATGTTCGGCATATTAAATGTAAATGTACATGTTCACATTTATAGCACCCTTTCCTTAGGCTACCGGGAATAGTATCATAAATAATCATTTGTTCAATCACCATCTTGTTCATGTCATAAAGGACAGAGAAGTCACTTGAGCATTATAAGAACCTCTAATCATTTATAGCTCACGTTTTATGGTTCTCTGTTAATGCGACAGCTAACATTTAGCTTCTGTAGATCTGTGAAATGTAATCAGAGACTATTTTTTTCCTCTCTTGAATTAAACCAAATTCAATCCTCCTTCTACCCCACCCCCTCATTGTCACCGACTGAAACAGACGCAGCCTGCTCCATGGAGAAAGTGCTGCAAGATCACAAGATATACGTTAACCATTCCAAAGGTATCTGTTGAGTGTAAAATCCAATTTCACTGTAGCCTTACATTTATCTTCTGAGACCAGATACAAGACTGCCACCTCATCAGGTTAAGAAACTAGTTTTATGATTACAGCGAAACTTTAACACATTAGATCTTTTTATGCATATAATATATTGAATCACAGCATTCAAATAGGAATTGTATAGACACTTGAGGAAAATTGATTTCCAGGGCTAATGGAAAAAACAAACAGGGAATGGGACTGGCATCCTCTTGAAGGGTCGAATGGTCTCCTTTTGTTCTGACAGTTCCTTGACACAAATCTGATGTCAATCTCCAAAATTTGGAAAAGTAGTAGCTCAAAGGATGCCCCTCAAACAAATGGGATACCTATCATGTATGTATGTGCTTGTGCTGGGATAGAGTGAATCACTAGAGGCAGTGCCAGAGACCCAGCTTCGATTCTGTCTACGGGTGCTCTCTGTATGGAGTTTGTACGTTCTCCCTGTAACCATGTGGGTTTTCTCCGGGTGCTCCGGTTTCCTCCCACACTGCAAAGACGTACGGGTTTGTAGGTTAATTGGCTTCTGTGAAATTGTAAATTCTCCCTAGTGTGGAGGACAGTGCTAGTACACGGGGTGATCGCTGGACTCGGGGGGCCGAAGGGCCTGTTCCCACATTGTATTTCTAAAGCAGGGGTCTCCAAACTATGGCCCGCGGGCCACATCCAGCCCCCCCAAGAGATTTTATCCGGCCCGCCAAGCGATTTTAAAACGTTCCGTGCTGCAGCTCGGCTCCCCCCAGCATGTCTCCCGCTCCCTCCAGGCGCTCCGAGTGTCCCGACACCTCTCCCCGTTCCTGCGCTCCTCCGGGCTCGGCGCCCCTGCTGTGCGCCTCGCTTCCCTCGGCTCTTCGGCCCCTCGACGCTCCTGCTGGCCCTCCAGCCCTTCTCCCCGCTCGCCATCTCCGTCAGCAGGGCACTGTTTCCACTCGAGGTACTGAACACCTCGAGGCTGGGGCCGCCGAGCAGAGCCGTGCTCCTCCTCCTCTTCCACTGCCTCCTCCTCCAAGGCCGTCGAGCGCGGCTCCCTGTGCCCTTCGCCCTCAGGCCTCGGCAGGTCACCGACCTCCAGCGCTCGTTGCTTCTGCCCCTGCAGTCCCTCCAGGCCCCTCAGCTCGGGTTCTTCCCGTTGCTCCTCTTCCTGCTCGATCAACGGCGTCCTTTCCTCCTCCTCCTCTTCTTCTCCCCCCGGTCGGCGGCCCTCTGTTTCTCGGCTTTGCTCTCCAGTCTCCCTTCCTGGCCGCGTTTCCCATTCTCCCGTCGGCTGGCCAGACGTCTTCCCAGCTGCTTCTTGCGTCCACGGGCTTTGCAGCCCTTCTCCCAGTTCCTCTTCCTCCGCCGGATCCTCCAGCTTCTTTCCCATTTTTTACAGCACAAAAACTGACCATATTGGCGTTTTTTTCAAGGTAAGAACGTACGTGTTGCATGTGTTACTAGTGTATGCCGGAAGCTGCCATGTACTCCAGATGGCTTGAATTTCTTCCATTTGTTTTACTTAAGTTCTTTTTTGAGTTCAATAAATTTATAAAATTGACATTTCTTTATTTTTTCCTACTGCCTGCAAAAATGTGCCAAATATTTAATATGGACCACATGCTGAAAAGTTTGGAGTCCCCTGTTCTGAAGTTAAAAAAACCATGGTGAGCTGCTGCACTTCAATATCATTAGTGAACAACTTGAATAGCACTCCACTCACAACCCATCCAATGTGATTACTGCCTAAGTCAGCACTGCATTACAGACAGCTTGTAGTCTACATCTTTCTCAGCTCCCCAACAGAAATAAATCCTTCCCCGTAGTGTAAAATTCTGCATTCTTCATCAATTTTTTTTTATTGTAAAGCTGCAATCATTGAATATATATATATGCTTAAATATGTGTGTTTGTTCAATTGATGGAATCTGGGGATCTTTCGCAAGGCAAGCATTTACAGCTCTTCCCCGATTTCTCTCGCCCTCTTGAATGCTGCAGTCCTGGCTGAAAGAGTTGCCCTCTTGAAAGGTTCAGTCACAGTGCTTTTGGGTAGAGAGTTCCAGGAATTAAACCCACTAATAATGAAGAAATGGCAATATATTTCAAAGTCAGGATGATATGCAATTTGGAGGGGAATCTGTTGATTTTGGTGTTTATAAATGCTTGCTGTGCTCATTCTTCCAGATAATGAAGATTGAAAGTACAGGAAGTGCTGTCAGAGGAACCTGGGCTGCTAACTGCAAGATACACGATGCAGCCATTGTGCAATCATGGAGGGAAGTATGAATGTTTAGGGTGGCATTTATTTTGTTCTGGTGTTGACCTCTTGAGTCGTGTTGCAACTACACTCATCCATGCGAATGGAGAGTATTCCATCAAAATCCTGACTCGGGACCCAATAGAAGATGGAAAGGCTTTGGAGGTGAGCCATATATCACAGGATCCCCTCTAATATGTTCTGGTGGGTGCAGTGTTTAATGTGGTTGGTCCAGTTCAGTTTCAGGTCAATAGGCACCCCCCAGGATGTTGATAAGATACAACACAGCAGAGGAACCATAATGCCGAACCTGCCACCAAGTTAAACTAATCTCCTCTGCCTGAAGGTAATCCATATCCCTCCATGTCCAGGTACACATCTAAAAGCCTCGAATATACCGGTATTGTATCTGCTTCCATCTCCACTCCTGGCAACACATTCCAGGAACTCACCACTCTGTGTAAAAACTTGCTGCATCTCCTTTAATTTTTTCCCCTCTGGCATCAAAGCTATGTCCTCTAGTCTTTGACATTTGATGGCAGGGGACGTTTGTTAGCAATGTAATTGAATGTCAAGAGTAGGATATCTGACTCTCTCGTGAGAGACTGCTGTTGCAAGAGCATTACTTGCCACTTATCTGCTCATGTCTGAATATTATCTAGATCTGAATGTAGCCATGGACTACTATATCTGTTGAGGTCGTGCAAATGGAATTTAACATTGTGCTATCATCAGTAAACATCCTACTTTTGACCTTAGATGGATAGAAACAAACTTTTATTGTATTGACAGTTACAGATACCACTGTGGACTAAAATTTATCTTGATTCATAACAAATAACAGAATTTTAAAAAGGGCTGTGTTTCAGATTGTGATAGACTGCACGTGATGAGTCAACTCCAGTTATCAATACTCTTCCCTTATAAACAGCAAACTAAATTAATGGAAGATGAGTAAGTTGTCAGCATAGAACAGTGATCTTGAAGATTCTAGCCATCTTTCTAGCTTCTAGCGAGCTATGACCCAAGTATCGCCATGGTTTAAAATGACAAACTTGGCAGTACAGAATCTGTTATCATAGAAATTAAATGATTGAATTATGTGGAATATTTCCATCCAAATTGTTTTAATAACAGCCTAAATATAAAGAAATCCTTCTTCAATGGTTCTGGACTCCATGAATAAGTTACATTGACTTTTGAGTAAATCAGACCATACAACAGCAGAGTTATTGGAACAGAAGTGAACCATTCGACACTTCAGCTTGTTCCAACATTCACTTTACCCACTTGTCCATATCCTTTGATACATTAACAAAATCTATCAATTACATTATTGAAAATTATTATTGGCCCAACATCCAGAATCAATTTCAGGGAGGAGGTTGAATTGGCTTTCATATTTCCATTGTTCTTTGTGTAGGACCAGCCTAATTTTAAGATTACACCCTGTTGCTCTGGATGATCCTCCAGGGGTTTCTCTGTACCAACCCATTGAATTCCACACTCAATTGCAATATCATGATTATATCACCCCTCAACTTTCTAAATTGATCAGAATAAAGGAAGCGTGCATGCCACCTGCACCTACACTTAACCTCTTTAAACCCTAGAATCATTCTGTTGACTCTGCATTGTACACTCAAGGCTAAAATATTTTCATTATGTTTGGTGGTGAAAACTCAACTTGGTATTCCAAGTGCAGCTAAAACAAGGTTCTGTGTATTGATTTATTGCCTCTTCCTTTTGGAGTCCAACCCAGTAGATATAGGAGCTGAACTTCAATTAGACTTCATGATTTTCTTTTGTAACTACAGACTACTTTTAAGTGTTTGTGTACATGAAGCCAAACTCCTTTTGCTCATTCACCTTGTCTTTGACTTGTTGAGAAAATATTTCATATTAGCTTTCTTAGGTTCAAATGTTTAAATTCTGAGTCAGAAAGAAATGGGTTAGCATTAAAGAGGATTGAGATGAGCTAATCTTGCCCATACCTCTTGCCTGATGCTCTGCATTGGTAAATGATGTCTGTATGTAAGGCTTCCTAATTGCATTTACATGAATTGATTCGACAACAATCACACTGTATAAACTACAAATGAAAATAAGCTCAATTATTTTAAATCTGCAGTACACTTTGTGGCAATAGATAACAATTTACTCACACCCTCCCATTGCTTATGAGTCAATTCCAAAATAATTTATTTTGTATTCATTCACAGTATGTGAAGAGCATTGAGAAAAAGCACCAATTTAAGTCCATCCCTATGACAACATTAATATGGGTGGTATTGTGGTCAGTGAAGATGGCTATCACAAATTACAGTGGAATCTTGATGGGCTGAGCAAATGGGTGAATGAATGCCCAATGGAGTTTAATTCAGGTAAGTGTGAAGTCTTCGATTTTGGAAAGTCAAACCAGGCTAGGACCTTCACGGTGAACAGCAGGCCCCTGGGGAGTGTTGTAGAACAGAGAGATCTAGGAATACAAGTACACGGCTTCCTGAAAGTTGCATCGCAAGTAGATAGGATGGAAAAGGCGGCTTTTGACACACTGGCCTTCATCAGTCAGTAAATTGAGTATAGAAGTTAGGACATTATATTACAATTGTACAAGACACTGATGAGACTGCATTTGGAGTATTGCGTTTGCCCTGCTATAGGAAAGATGCAGCGAAGATTTACAAGGATGTTCCCAGCACTCGAGGGCCTGAGTACAGGGAAAACATTTTATAACATTTAAAAGATATTTGGATAGGTACATGGATAGGAAATGTTTAGAGGGATATATATGTACCAAATACAGGCAAATAGAACTAGTTTAGATGAGCATATAAGAAAATAACTGCAGATGCTGGTACAAATCGATTTATTCACAAAATGCTGGAGTAACTCAGCAGGTCAGGCAGGATCTCGGGAGAGAAGGAATGGGTGACGTTTCGGGTCGAGACCCTTCTTCAGACTGATTCAGTTTAGATGGGCATCTTGGTTAGCATGGACGAGTAGGCCACAGGTCCTATTACCATACTGTATTACTCCAAGACTGAATTGCCTCCTGAGGGCAATTAAGATTCAGTGACATTGGTAAATCTGTATTTACTTTTAGACCAGATTTTGTAAGGAATGCAGAAATAACATTAATGAAGCAGAGAATCACACGGGTGTTTATGACAATCTTATCATCTTCTTGACTCTAGCCTTTTATTATGGATTTATTTAATTGCTTGAAATTAATTTGCTTTGCTTCCCTATTGGGGATTCAAAATCTTGCCACGTCTCTGCATCTGCGGACTGGGATTCAGGACACGAGTCCAATAATTTAGTTATTGTCTAATAATTTAACTACAATCCCAGTATTCAGTACATATCTATTTCAAAGGATAGCATTCAGTCATACACTCATTTATGCTTCAGTCTCAACTTCTGCATGAATATACTGTGCAAACCTGATAAAATATGTACCTGCTATAGCCTACATACCAGTACGTTAATGATTTGTGATGGACAGTCCAGAATAATCTGTTTACCAGACTACCATTTTGAATAGTGTATAAATGCAGAATTAAAGTTGTATATTTATATGCTGTGAAGAACAATGGAGGACCTGGCATGAGGGTCTCTGTGAGGAACGGTGGGAGAACAATGGAGGACCCGGTGTGGCACTCTGGGTTTAGAATCTTCTGCGCAGGGGATAAGCCTACATTTGTTTGTTCGTTCATTCCGGTTAAGGCGCTGTGCACACGGCAGCCAGCCAACAGTCGCTTGTCTTTTTCTTTTTTTCACTTTTAATTTAATTTTAATTTCAAGTTTTCGTGTACCTTGTTGTGTGTTATAACTGTTGGCAGACCAATTTCCCTCCGGGGATGAATAAAGGTCTATTGTTATCGTATATAAAAATCAGAGATAACATCCACATCTTGATTACATGATCAATGCCCTTCAGATGTTTTGCTAAGTTTGCTTGTATAGGTTGATTGAGGTCCATGCCCCATTTCCCCGTATTCTTTTCCATCCTGCAGATAGATGTAGCCATGGTAACTAGTCCAAGTTATAACAATCATGAGAGGCATTAATGTGGAATGTATACTGCAGTTTCTGTCTTCAATCTGTTGACCATGTTTTTTCCTTGTGATCATGACCTCTCCTGAGCACAGAAAGTGCGTAAGACAGTTTAAGACAAGAGAAGGTTTATTATTTGCTTTGCTCCCGGTAGCTGCATGGTCACTGAAAATATTAAAGGAAGGCTACATCTTTAAGGCGTTCTGATTTTTTTTAAATCGCTTACATTTTTCATAGAAATTGCTTCATATCTATCAATAACTCTTGAAATATATCAACATAAAATTAACAAGTGATACTGTGATAAAAAGAGTTTAGAGGGAACAAAAATATTCAATTTTCAATATTCAATTAATTTTCAACAGCTAAAAACCGAGTTTTACACATGCCTTCAAAAAACACCTTGTACATCTTTAAGAGTCTCTTGTGGAAAGCAGAAGGCAAATTAATTGGTCTCAAATGTCATTGAACAGTACATTTTAAATGTGATTTCAATTTTATGTATGACAACTTATATTGAAGTTATTAATAATTATGTAATTAATAAATCCAAGAGCAGATTAACTTGGAGGCATGGATCATAACCAAACTAAATGTGTATTCTATGCAATTTATTGAAGATAGAATATGCAGTACCATGGAGACAAAATGATAAAATATTCACAATGGCCGATTTATAATAAGGACAGTTCATCAGAACGCAGTGTTTAAAAAATTGAATGCTACACAACTGTTGACATTGAGCATTACAAATGAAGCCACAGACGTTTTTGGGCTGAGGAAATAAATGCAATTTTCAATTATTCAAACTGTTCTGGTTGGAATGGTTTCAGCTTTATTGTTGGAGATTAGATGAAAGTCTTCATTCTGTGTGAAGTAATTTCAAAATTTTCCTTCATTCTAACTCCCTGGAAAGAACTTGCCTACAATCCATTTGGACATTACTGTGGCCTTCCTATGTCTTGGCACGTGTCTGCCCGAGGACAAGCACAGTAGGGCGGCTCTTTTCTCTTGATATTTTCCAATAATACAAAATATTTTGTTCTTTAATAGGAAGAGGCAATTACAGAACGAAACTCCCAACTTTGCTCCCAAACTGTGATTCCTGACCCAACCACGATGCAAATAACCTAAAAGCATACTACAAGAGCAAGAACCAGACAGAAGGACCCAGATCTATCCATCCAAAATTCCATCAACCTTCATTGATTCCTTCAGTCCACATTAAGATTTTGAACCTGTTTCTCCTTTTTTAGCTTTAGCTCTCATTTTCAACTCCTTTCTTTACTCTTCAAGGTGGCTTTAAAGGGAATCTGTATTCTGCTATTTAGTATAAGAAAATAACTGCAGATGCTGGTACAAAACGAAGGTATTTATTTACAAAATGCTGGAGTAACTCAGCAGGTCAGGCAGCATCGCAGGAGAGAAGGTATGGGCGACGTTTCGGGTCGAGACCCTTCTTCAGACTGAAGAAGGGTCTCGACCCGAAACGTCGCCCATTCCTTCTCTCCTGAGATGCTGCCTGACCTGCTGAGATACTCCAGCATTTTGTGAATAAATACCTGCTATTTAGTATATCACTTGGCCCATTCTGTAACCTCATTGAGGATTATACAGTGTCATGGGTGCCAGTGAGAGAGAATCCAAAGAGAATTTTCAATCGCTCTCTCTCAGTAACTAAAATAGAACTGCATTGCACTTAGTGAATGGCAAATCTACACTGCACTTTAGTGTAGCAACCAAATGCAATCAGCGTCATGGCATAAAATATGAGAAATCTTTATGGCACTATGCCAGAGGATAACACCTCTGGAAGAGAAGAGTCTAACATGCAATACATTACACTGCATGTCAATGGCATATGTTAAGACCCAGAGCAGACAGGCCCTGGAGGCCAAGACATGCTAATTTCTTCAAACCACTGGCTTTGAAGAAACCAGGTAACATAGCAACATAAAAGTGCCACATGTAGTTCATTTCTTCATTCCCTAAACCCCTTTTTGTTTGAAAAGTTGCATTAACTAAAGATGCATTATTAAACTGTGATTTGATTACACTGCAAAAATCCTTATCATTTGCGATCTATAGATCAGCAGAAGAAGCAATCTCCGTCTTGGAATCAATTGCTCCTCTAAGACATCATAAAAAGAGAGATGGAGATGTAATAATCTACATTTTTACAAAACAATATCAATTATTGTTGGCCCCCCCAAAAAAAGTCTGTTAAAATGTTGAACATTTTTTACCAAACCCCATGATTAATAATAAAACTTGTAGTATTCAAATTCTCTTATTTGATATATCTCTTGGCCCATTCCATAACACTGAGGATTATTCATTGGACTCACATATTCCAAGGAGCCAATTAAATTGGAAAAATTTGGCTTGCGAACAAAATGCCGAGAGGAAAAACATTCTGAGTGGGTGGGGCGGGTGATGGGGTGAGGTGCAGAAATTACAACATGTATGGTAAAATAAAGTCTCACTTATGGATAGGCTGACAGTAGATTGCATGCACAGTGGAAATATCTTCCTGGGTGTTGGGAGGTTTAGGTGACATTGGGTAATATTACAACATGAATATTCATCACCTTTGCACTTACAAAACTGCAACACAGACATCTCTCTCGACTAAAGCTTTCTGCTTAATAATGAATCACATCATGGGTCACTGAGCTTATCGACAGAAGGCATAAAGACCACTGGCCATGGTTAATTTAACAGACCTCCCTTGGGCAGGGTCCAAACCTGCACAGGGTTTTTGTTATTAATCATTTTACTATACACATTTCAGCTATAATCGATAATTAACAACGCATTCAATGCAGTAAATCATCACAAAGCTCTTTCACGAGCTACTGTTTCTAAAGCCCCACATCGATCGGGAGCAATGGAAGAAAAAAGAGAAAATAGAAAATAAAATTTGTTATCAAATGTAAAAGGTGTAATTAAAAACCTGTATCCACAATGAAATGATCTTGCAGAGTATCCCCCAAATGTTAGTTATCTAGCAAGTTAGTAATTTAAAACTCATCAGAACGGACCAGTTATGATTAATGGTTATTGACAAATGCAAAAAAGTAGTCTGCACACCAGCGCCCAGTTATTAGCGGCAGGTAGTCATTAGGTTTCCCAGTTTATCTTTGCAGCAAATGTTGGGAGATTTAAACAGGAGACACTTTGCAGCAGTGGCTGCTTAATCACAATTTCATTTTTCTGCAAAACCAATAAATTGTTTGGCATTAACTTAACACAAGAGTACCAATTGTGTGGATTTTTTTACTATTGTTTTATTGAGTATTTGTATGCCAAGGTGTATGCTGATTCCAATCTTGATCATCACTGCAAACAATGAGAATATTCAGTCTATTCGCTGAAGAGCATGATCACTACCACTCAATTTAATTTCCAATCATCCCAATGCTAGCACCTTTCCCAGCAGTTGAGGGCATGCATTTCTGTCGCCTCCTGGAATGAACTTTATTCTTTCGGAGGTGCTGGTCATGCAAGGATAGTAGAGTAGGAGGAGGAGGGGGGATGATAGGGAAGGTGAAAAAAGGGAAAGAGGAAGGAGAAAGGATGATGGAGATAATGGTAATTGTGAAGGAGATGGGTAGAGGGGAGAGCACATGAAGGGAGGGGGAGGAGAGGAAGGGAGGGAGATGATAAAGGGAGGGGGAAGGAGGTGTATGGGTCATATCATATCATATCATATATATGATAT
Source organism: Rhinoraja longicauda (assembly GCF_053455715.1). Classification (NCBI taxonomy): domain Eukaryota; kingdom Metazoa; phylum Chordata; class Chondrichthyes; order Rajiformes; family Arhynchobatidae; genus Rhinoraja; species Rhinoraja longicauda. The sequence continues at coordinate 13,181,389 of NC_135965.1, read as the reverse complement.
GGTCGAGGAAGGACAGGGAAAAAAAGATAGTGAGAAGGGAGATGGTGAAAGGGAGGAGCAGATAAAGGAAAGGAGGGAGTGGGAAAGGATAGGAAGGAGGCAAGAGGAAGAGGAGGGAAGAATGGATGAAGGAAAAACAAGTGGGAGAGGGTGGAAGAAAGGGAAAGTATGAAAAACACATTCACGGAAGGAGCAGAGGAGTAGAAAAGATGGGAGAGAGACTGGGAGGAGAACATGGGAATGGCAAGGGGCTAGGATGGAACAGGAGGCTGAGTGAGTGGGGAGAAAGGATGGAGGGGAGAGGAGGAACAAGAAGGGAGGGATAAGATGGATAGGAGGGACAGAGGGATAGGAGGGACAGAGGGATAGGATAGGAGAAAGGAGGGATAACAGCAACGGAGGGGAGGAGAGAGGGGAGGTGAAAGAGAGTGCATTTAGGCTGATATGGGGAGAGGTGGTGAGGGAGGATGTGAAGCGAAAATGCGAGGTTATGAGAGTAGGTGGGATTGTGTGAAAGCCAGGGATGTGTAATAGGAAAGGAAGTTCGCTGAGAATATTAGGAGAAGGTATTTGTGGAGCAATATGTTCCATTGAGATGTTAGCAAAACTGAGGAGTCTCTAAGTACCCCGCCTAACTCCAGCCACCCCAGTAGGAGATGGGGTGAAAAGCCGAGGTTTCGGTTCGTAATTGACCTAATCAGCGCGGAAACAGACCCATCGGTCCAACTCTCCCATGCGCACCAAGTTGCCTGACCGATCTGGTCCCATTGCCAGCCCC